>NW_027513072.1:1446020-2169030 GCF_048772815.1 Callospermophilus lateralis
GCATGAGGATCAGAAAAAATTGGCAAGCACTTTACATTAACTGTTATTATTATTTGCAAAAAGTCAAATATAAATGTCAATACACACACATATATTCTGTGATAAAATTTCTATGATCTTACATTTATTTTTGTTTTCTTTATAATGACATTTATTTTAACATCTTCTATAAATCAGGCAACTGTAAGAACCACTTACCCCCTCGCACGTATGAAAACACTTGCCTGTTAACTGATAAATACCTGGCACTTAGAATGTACCTCATTCATTTAATGAGCTCAAAAATAACCTTTGCAAGAAATAACTGGTGGGGCTGTGGTATTCAGTGATAGGGTTTTAATCCTCAGCACCACATTAAAAGAAATAAATATAGGAAAGGTTTTGTGCACATGTATATCTAAAAATATTTTTTAAAAATAACTGATGGTTACATTATAACACTACTTTTCAACTTTATTTTGTTCAACAACCTGAGTTAGCATGCCCTTATCAACCTTCCTGCCTATATCAATATAGTGTTTCACAGATAAACTTTCACTTCTCACATGAAGTTCCCTTTCAGAAGAAAAATGCATCCTATTCCCTGGTTCCTACACTCATTGACTTTTTTTTTCTTCACTAAATCTAAAATTCCTGCCAATATAAGATTTAGAAAGCCACATGAACCCTGAGAACTGAAATTGTAGCAGTCTTGAACTCAGACAGTTAGCATGAAAACCAAAGAAGGCACTGACCTCCTGGTGGACTCCCCAGAAGCACCCAGTTAGGAAAAATGAGCTAGGCTTGACATCACTGACCATCCATTGTTCCTAGCTAGGTTCTTGAAACCTTCTATTCAATGCCTTTTCCTTCAGTTCTAAAGCAAACATTCAAAACTTGAATAAACTAAAATTTACCTCAGCAAAATGATTCAATAACTTCCATGATATCAAATGTTTTCTTCTTTAACTAAAGTGATCAATATTAGAAAATGGGAGGGAGAGAATAGTGTGCATAACAGAATGAAGACAAATAGAATGAATGTGTTCTCTCTATATTATATTTGATTTTTTTAAAAAAAATGGTTTTATCAATACTCAGATCTGTCCTGAAGGTTTGCAAGCTCACTTTGCCACTGAGATAGCCCTAGTCCACAGAGAAGAAAAACTGTCTAATAATTTAAGGTGAATATCAGAGATGCAGTATAAATCATACCATCATTTTCATTTTAATTCAAGACAAAAGTAATATTTATTTTCTCTGTGTCCCATAGATGCAATACTCTTGCAATTATTAAGTTCCTTAGGTGATTATATAATTCCTCAGAGTCTTACTCCTACATGGGAAAACTAATTATTGCATAAATGTCAATTTTTTTAGAATTAATTTATAAGAGTTGTGCAAGATTGGAGAATATAACAATTGAGATTTTTTAGGTTTTATTTTATTTCTGATTGATATAATAGGATGTTTAAACACTTGTATACATTGTATAATCATAGATTCATGGTAAACAACAAATCCTTCTTAAATATTTATCATTTCTTAAAATTAGAACCTTTAGAATTCTCCCTTCAATTCTTTATACATTATTGCTAAGTCACTCTACTTTACAATAAAACTCCAGAAATTATTCCTTTTAACTATAAAACTATTCCCATTGACAACTTCCCTACCCCTTCTAAATCTTGCCTAACCACTGTTCTACTCTCAACTTTTAGGAGATCAACAGGTTTAGAGTTTATTGTTTTTCACTGAGTCTTTTTACTGAAAATAATGCTTTTACATTTTATTTGAAATAGAGATAATAGATAATAAATCTTGAGAGCTTCTGAATTAGATCATTTAAATAAACAACTCATTTTAAAAACATAAAAAATGGGTAACAAACAAATAATCTTAGAGAAGATATTACTTTAGATGTGGATACAAATGTGCATGTCCAAGTGTGTACACATGTTCATGTACACAGTAAAAAAAAGAATTTCAGGGGCTGGGGTTGTGGCCAGTGGTAGTATGCTTGCCTAGCACATATGAGGCACTGGGTTCAGACCTCAGCACCACATAAAAATACATAAAACAAAGGCATTTTGTCCAACTACAACTAAAAAATATTTAAAATAAATACATGAATAAATACATAAATAAATAAAGAGAATTGCATTTCAATACAAAGAAGAGGATTTTTTCAGTGAACAAATTTGCTCCATTTGAAAATCAAATTAGATCTTGATAACATACCATAATTAATCCCAGATGGATTCAACATTTTTTGTGGGTCACCCAACCAGCTGTGATTACAGGTGTGTGTCAGTGCATCTGGAAGACTCAACACTTAGATGACAAAATTAGAATCAAAGAAGTGAAATCAAAGAAAAAGGTGTGGATAACTAACATTGGAATAACTAATTTTGCAATTGAGAAGAAGGTTGTAAGACTAGGAATAGAGGAGAAATTCACAAGTTCATTATATTTTGCAGTATAAATAATAAAACATTAGAATCACTGAACATACTCATTTGGAATAAAAGAAATAAAAAATATAGATAATGTCATATATATATATATATAATGTCATATATATATATATATTATCTATTCATATATATATATAGATAATGTCATCTATATATATGACATTATGTATAACTTTTCCCTATATACAACCTATAAATATATAAATATTTTACATAAATTTATATATGTATGTGTATGTATACATATATATCTTACTAATTTAAATTTATATATGTATGTGTATATATATATATATATATATATATATATATATATATATATATATATATATCTTACTAATTTGCTTAGGGCCTTACTAAGTCTCTAAGCCTGGCTTTGAACTTGTGATTATTCTGCTTCACCCTCCTGAGCCACTGAGTAAAACAAGATTTTGATGCCATTTTAAGCTATCAACTTTCTGTTCTTTATATATGCAGATAAATATATGTGTATATGCATATATATTTAACCATCATTAAAGAAAATAAAAATAAAGTTAAACTGATATAAGAATTTTCACTTCCTAAACTTTCTGAAGAAAAATTTGCCAAAATTTTGGAGTATGTGTGTACTATTATTAAACTGTATAATTTTGATCTAGTAATTCCAATTTCAATCATTCTTGATATTCAGGTTAAATATTTATATAAAAATGTGTTCTATAATTTAATTTGTATGAATTACAAATAATAATCTATTGGTTAATATCTTACACCTTATTACTATGATAGTATATGGCAAAATAGTTTCAAAATATTTTTGAAGATTATTGATCTGCAGAGACATTAGATTACAAGTGCTCAAGTTAAAAAAGTATAAAATATGTTCATTGGGTGTTTGGTCATATATAGACATATAAGCATATAAGCTTAAATTTACACTATTTTTGTATTTAAACAGAAGTCTTCATAAACACACCTTACATAGAGATGTATGATAAAACACTAAAATACAAGCCATGTTAAACTTAAAATACAGGTGAATTTATTATCATATTAATGGTTTTTGTTTTTCAAAATGCTAATTGAAGGATATTTAAAAACTTCTTCACTTTTTAATAAAAGTATTGTTGGAAGACTGTATGATAGAGGTTGTCTAAGTAATTCTTTCATGATGAATTGAATATACGTTGGAGGCTATGTATGAAAATGGGCTGTCTCTCTGAACTCATGAAGGAATTTAATTACAAAAATCTTATGTCAATGATATTAAAGAAGGTAGAAACTAATTGGACTATGGTGTTTAGTGGTAGGGCCCTTGAAAAATGATTAGGTTTGATTCCTTCATTAGGATGGACCCCGTTCGATGGAGTTCTGGTGGTTTTATAAGGAGAAAGAGATAAGATATAGATTTGAGAGATAAACAACATGGCGCCTGCCATGTTGTGATGCATCCAAGAGGGACTCCTCTCAGAGCCTTAAACTTGTAAAGATCTGAAATATCTGAAAGATGGAATAAATGTCCATGACCAGAATGCTGATAGAAATACAGACAGTAAGGACCATGCTGATGAGAACTCAGATGCAAATGAAGACTATTCTACTGGAAACTGGAATCAACAATTGTCACACATCTGCTGTGAATGTGGCTGAACTGTGTCCATGCTCTAAAGCTTATGGAGGGCCAAATCTAGAAGTGATGGACTATAATATCTAATGAAAAAAATATGTAGTCAAAACAGCATTCAGGCTTCTTCCTGATTACTTTCAATTGTATTCTATAGAACTTGGAACCAATGGGATAATCTGAAGCTGAAATGTATAATTTAAAAGAGAAATATGGAGAATTCACAGCCTGTTTAGGGAAGGAGTGAGGAAAAGCACATTTATGACAGAAGGGTAGAGTGGAAAAACCACTTTCTAAATGGCATGTGCTCATTAGTAAGACAATTGGGAAAAAGCCTAATTTCTTGACCACTGAGCCACATCTGCAGCCCTATTTTGTATTTTATTTAAAGACAAGGTCTCATTGAGTTGCTTAGCACTTTTTAAAAAAAAAAATATATTCTTTAGTTTTAGGTGGACATAATATCTTTATTTTTCTATTGTGATGAGCATGGAATCCTGTTCCTCACATGTGCTAGGTGAGTGCTCTGTTGCTTGATCCACAACCCCAACCCTTAGTGCCTCACTTTTGCAGAGGCCAATTTTGAACTCACAATACTCCTGCCTCAGCCTCCCAAGCAGCTGGGATTTCAGGTGGGCATCACCGTGCCTGGCTTTATCTTATGTTTGAGGTGAGGTCTTGCTTATGTTGTCCAGGTTGGCTTCCAACTCCTGGGCTCCAGTGATTCTCATTGTCACAGCATCCTGTACAGCGGGGACAGCGGGGACTACTAGGTCATGCCATCATGACTGCCTTCTTATTTTTTAAACAAGGCTGTCCAGAGCTGGGTCTGGGGCTCAGTGGTAGAGCTGCTTGCTTAGCTTTCATGAGGCACTGGGTTCGATCCTCAGCACCACCTAAAAATAAGTAAAATAAACATTAAAAAAATACAACAACATGATTTAAAAAAACAAACAAGCAAGATTGTTCTGATGTCCCAATTTAACAGATGAAGCTGTGGAGGCTGGGGCTGGGTAACTTGCTGTGGCAGACGCTGTGGGTGCTCCACCCATGACCCCCACCTATCCCGCTCAAGGCTCTGACGGTGCAGTGGGGATAGAGAGCCGAGCTATGTCATTGGTAGAGGCTGGGACACATACACTGGCAGAGGCTAAGCCACTTTCCTAAGTTTCCCCACTTGTCCTGGGGAGTCTGTGTCTTGCAGCATGACAGATGAGCCATGTCTTGCAGGCATGGTGGACTGTGTGTGGACAGTCAAGGGGGTGGGACTGGAATGAGGGTGAGCAGGAGAAAATAAGGTCCCTGTGGCCTCCAGTTTTCCCACTGTCATTACTGGGTTTGAGAAGCCTAAGCCATCCTGTGTTACAGAATCAGAGCCCCAAGCCTAGCACCCCACTTGCCATCCCAAGCAATCCTCCCTGGGAAATCTCCAGTGGGGTGTGCCGGATGGGTTTTTTTGTTTTGTTTTGTTTTGGTTTGGGGTTTGGTTTGGTTTTTCAAACACAAATCAACTAAAACAAACACATAGCAATTAAAACCTCCAAGTGAGGGCAGCCACTGTCCTCGGGCAGAGGGTGAAGCACAGTCGGCCCCTGGGAAGCTTGACCTGTTGTTCTTCATTGGAACATGCTGGTGGCCAGTGGACTTGTCTGTGTTTCGAGTGTCAACAAAAACAAGTTGACTTACAAAGTACTAAAGTCCCAGATGTGGTGTCACACACCCGCAATCCCAGTGACTTGGAAGGCTGAAACTGGGGGATCGCAAGTTCCAGGCTGCCTGGACAACTCAGTGAGCCCCTGTCTCAAAAACAGTAGGGGCCACACACGTGTGGGAGGCTGAGATGGGAGGATTCCAAGTTCAAAACCAGCCTCAGCCTCGGGGAGGTGCTAAGCAGTCAGTGAGTCTCTGTCTCTAAATAAAATACAAAATAGGGCTGGGGAGGTGGCTCAGTGGTGGAGTGCCACTGAGTTCAATCCCCTCCCAAAATAACAGAAGGGGCTGAGGGTGTGGCTATGTGGTCAAGTGCTTCTCAAGCAGGTGTGGCCCTGGGTTCACATCCAGTACCAAAAAGAAAGAGGGAAGAGAGAGAGAGAAAGGAAGGAAGGAGGCAGAGAGGAAGGGAGGGAAAGAGAAAGTTCTGAAGTGGTGCTGAATGAACGGGTTTGAAATTGTTACCAACACAGACCACAGTGCGGTGCAGTGACAGGAGGAAGATGTCTGTGTCTGTCACACATGTGGTCGAACATGCAATTGCCTATTACCAGTCATCAGAAACTAGAATGGCGGTGGCCTCTGGGAAAGGCAGGAGGGTGGCTGAGGGTTGTTTTTAATTTTGTCCCATAAGCATTCATGAGCAGTCAGTGTTTTTAAAAGTGTGTGTGTGTGTCCTCATTACAAACCTCTGCCCCATCCCCAGGGTGCCCATATTCCCTTGGGGACAGGGTATTGTGGTGTTCCACCTCGACCCCCTCTCTCCAACCTGTCCCTGCTGGGTGGTGGGGCCCTGGAGAAACTCTTGGCCTCTCTGGACTCCCATTTCCCTGTGGTACAAGGTGAGACTGGACCAGGTTTCCCCCAAGACCCCTCCCATCCCAATGTCCCATTTGCTGTGACTTGGTAAACCCAATCCAGGGCCCAAAGCTGGTCTGATGTGCAAAAAACCTCTCCACCCAGCCCACCCCACGACCCCGATCTAGGCCGCTGAAGCCTCCCAAGATGTTGGGACAGCACACCCAAACAGCAGCAGTGCTTGGGCAGGTGTCCCCGCCTCAAGGCAGCCTCTGCCCCGCCTCTGCTGCCAGCACCCTGACTGTGCCCTAAGACCCAACTATTCCCTGTGTGGACCTTGAGGGACTCTCCCTTTTAGCGCAGGATAGTGCATATGCTTCCCCAAGCCCTTGTTCTGCATCCCAGGGACACAGCGACACCAGGACAAGGGATTCTCCCCACGATGGGGTTCCCTAGAGGGGGGTCCATTCTTTGGTCCCCTAGGGTCTGGAGCCAACCAAGCCCTAGTCCTCCTCCCATTTATCCCAGCAGCTCTCTCCGGCCAGGAAATCCCTCTTGGGCCTATGTTGTCACCTCTGTCATGTGCACCCTGAACCCTGATGGACAGGAGAGCTCCCTGTTTCTAAGACAGCCGCTAAGACCAAAGCACATCTCCACACACATCCCACCCAGGAGCCACCTGGGAAGGGTGATCTCAGCAGGCCCGAGAGCCTACAGCCCTCCACTCTGCCCTGGAGAGTCAGGCCCAGGCCCCACCTCGCAGAAGAAAGCAATCTCTTCCTGCCTGGAGGGCTATGGGGCTCACTGAGAACCCACTTTTTTTCCCTGGAGCCCAGAGCACTCAGGAAGCAGCGAGCACAGGAAGGGCAGCCTGCTCCCAAGGACTGGACAGAGGCTGCCAGGAGTTCCTGGCTGGTTCCAGGCTCCTCCAGCCATTGGTAACCCAGGCCTGGGATGAACGAAGCCTTGGAAAAAGTCACAAGCTGTCCTCAGCAGCTGAGGACATTGGCCAGAGCCTATAACATTAACCTTTACAGATATCACCTGTAAATGGGAGGATTCAGCCCCTTTCCTGAGAGGAGCTGCAGAAGGGATGAGCTGCAGGGGGAGCCTGGCAGAGGAGGTTACACTTGCCCTTTCCATCAAAGGGACTCAGGCTGGGAGTGGGAATGGACAGGGATTCTCCTTTCTCAGTTGGGAGAACCAAGACTCAGAGAGAACACGCTGGGTCCTGAGAACTACAAGAACCCCCATTCTTCAGGTTTCTCGTAAAAACCATAGCAGTTGTCTGGGCTGCAAAATGTGGCTTGTGGAGCTCGGTGAGCAATTGTTACACCTGCAAAGAACCACAAGGGTCTTTTGACTCGATGGGCCTCACGTGCATCTCCCTATCTTATCCAAGGGCAGCGCACAGCACCACTGACCCTTGCTGTGCAAGAACTCAGTCCAGGGCTGCCAGATCTCCTGATCACCTGGAGCCCGGGAGCCCAGCCCGGGTCAGCCCTGGGGGAGGGAAGTCTGGTCCTGAGCACAGAGCCTGAGGGGGACTCCCCTGTGTGTGCCGATGGCCTTCAAGGAGGGCTAGTGCAAGAGGTGGCAGGGTCTCCCAGGGCACTGGCCTCCCCTTTGCTGCAGGACACCTCTCTACACCCACCTCCTCCCAAGCCACCTAAGGGACAGAAAAAGTAGTTAGGGCCTCACTGTCTGCAATGACACAAACATGGGCTCTTGTCCACTTGTAGCTGTGTGACCTCTGCCTAGTTACTCAGCCTCTCAAAACTTTACTTTCTTCATCTGTAAAACAGGGGAGGAGAGCCTCTCTTTGTAGGAGAATAATGCTGTTCATCAAATTCTATCATACCTATCTATAAGCACATTATGGTTTCAGAAGCCTTGGCGCATGCCTGTAATCCCAGCAGCTCACGAAACTGAGGCAGGAAGATCACCAGTTTGAGGACAGCCTCAGCAACTTAGAAGACCTTGTCTCAAAAATAAAGGAGGTGGAGGCTGTGGATAGAATTCAGCAGTAAAGCACCCTGGGTTCAATCCCCACTACCACAAAAGAAATAAAAATAAAAAAGGTATTGTCCCTTTTCTGATGTAATACACCTCAAGGCCCTGGCTATGGGGTTAACACAAGTAGTTACCTGGGAGTTTTCCAACCCTGGATAAACAGGGAGTCACCTAAGCAAAATCTGATGCCCAGGCCTAATTCAGAAAGGAGAGAAGGGAGACAAGGCAGCCCACCTCTCAGCCTTGCCTTGGCTTAAAGTGGGAAACCACTGATCTAGTCTATTGGCCTCCAGACAGATAGGGAAACTGAAGCACAGAGAGGTGGTGTGACTGGAGCAAAGTCACACAGCAAGCAGGAAGCAGGGCTGGACCAGAAGTTCCATGCTGACTCCTGCCTGCTGCCCCAGCTCATCTAACCCTTAGTGTGTTAGCAACACTCAAGGCCTCCAGGGCCAGACACAAAAGGGGCAAAGAGGACTCGGCTGCACTCCGGAGTCATGGAAACTGGCAGGACAGTGCCAGCGATCCTTGCTGTGTAAGAACTCAGTCTGGGGCTGCCAGATCTCCTGGTGACTTTGAAGGACAGTTAGAAACCTGAGTTTTTGTGCAAACTTTCCTGAATCTTAAGAATTATGTTCTAGGGCTGGGGTCGTGGCTGAGTGGTAGAGGGCTCACCTAGTATGTGTGAGGTACTGGGTTCGATCCTCAACACCACATAAATATAAAATAAAGATATTGTGTCCACCTAAAACTAAAAAATAAATATAAAAAAAGAATTGCGTTCTAATTCCAAGCAAATTTTTTAAATATTTATTTTTTAGTGGTAGTTGGACATAATACCTTTATCTTATTTATTTATTTATTTACTTATTTATTTTTAATGTGGTGCTGAAAATCAATCCCAGGGCCTTGTACGTGCTAGGCGATCACTCTACCGTGGAGCCACAGCCTCAGACCCCAAGCAAATTTTAAACCTGAACAACCAACCAACAAAAACCTGGAGCTAGGTGCGCTTCTCTGGTTACCAGTTTGGGACCTCAGTTCAGGATTTCAGGGTAGGATCTGGGGATAATTTTTTGGCACCGAGTCAGGGTAACATGAGAGGTTCTTGGAAAGTATCTTTCTCTATAAATCAGTGTCTGGTCCTGGTGGCTCATATTCTGCTGTTACCTATTTGCTCCTGTGAGCCAAACAGTGCTCTCCCAGGATATTCTTGCCAAAAGGTTTTGAAGAGTTTATTACAAGTATCGTTGTCTGGAGAAAAGATTTAGGTACTGTCCTGGACCTGGAAGAACAGAAAAAATTAATGGAAAGTGCACTGCATCCCATGAGAGGGAGGAACAAAAAAGGCTGTGCTGTGGCATCTTCAGCCTCCCTCCATTGCTTCAGTGTGTAAGAGGGTAAACTGAGGCCCCTTGTGGAGCAGACCCTGAGGTCACATATCTATCTCAGAGCCCTAAGACCCTTCTTCCCCACTGGGTCAACAGTGACTTCTGACAGAATTACTGGATGCCTCTCCTGACTCCCTTTTCTTCCTGTGGATGCACCCACCATGCCCTCTGCTCCTTCATCACTGCATCTTCTGGTTCCTAGGTTGTGCTCACCTAAAGGGTCCCTGGTGGGATGCTGCTTCTAATGTGCTTCCCCTGTCTTCTCCCCATCCACTGTTCTTATGGGTTGGGATCCACTCACTCAGCCTGACTCTGCCTCACCAGCCCTGCCAAACGACTAAGCCCCACTATGTCCTCTCCACTTTTTTTCATAGGCTCCACCCAGCATCTGGCCTCTTACCTGCACTGTTCTACAGAGCTATGCCCACTCCACCCATTTGATCTTCTAAATTGTGTCCATGTGGCTCATCTTCCACAGACATATTTAACACTCTGGGATTGCAGGATTTTCTCTCTAGCTCTGGAACCTTTGTAGTATGGCTTGTTTGATATAAGAATACCTCAATATTGTGGTTAACAATGTTTCTCAAAAGTTAAAAAATAACATTAAAAAAATCTGAGGATGAGGCTCAGTCGTTATGTTCCCCTAGTTTGAAACCCTTGTACAAATAAAGAAAGAAAGAAAGAAAGAAAGAAAAAGGAAAAAAGAAAAAAAAGAAAAAGAAAAAAAGAATAAAGAAAGAAAAATAGGCAAGTAAGAAAAAAATGTGGTTCCTTTTTCTTATGTTATGTGTTACAAATTTAGCATTCATGTTTACCTGTTGTGGAGGCTGTGAAAAGTCAGTCTTTCATACATACTTCCATGCCCACACGTGACCTTTTGCTGTAAGGCTATTGCTTTATGTCAAGGTCTATAAATTACCTGCCACCTCACTTAAATTGGAAATTTTTTTCAAATCCTAGGTTTCTCTGGTAGCAGGGTTCTTCTTCAGTCCTTGAAACCTGACTTCTTCCTTCAGTGCTCATTTAGTTTCAAGTATTTTTTATTGTTTTTTTTTTTTTTTTTTCGAGAAGATACACTTGAAAATTGGGGACAGTAAAGCTTGCTTAATCTCACTTTCCCAATGGCCCATCAGTGCAGAAATGGAGATTGGGACCATTGTCAGCCTGTTGTGGAATAGTTCTCAGAAGAACCATGGGAGCCCTGAGATTTTGGACTTGAGTGTTGGCATCAAGAGAAAAGATACTCACTCTCTGTGGACATTCTGCAGCAGATGAGGGACTCTGGAGATGACTCAGGCCTAACTCTGTCCCAATGGCTCAGATTAGGTACTATAGAGGTTCTGTGTTGTACTTTCCTTCCATCCCCAGAGACCTGGAAAACAATTGGTGACAAAGATGGCTGGTTTTCCTGACCTACATTGTTCCTGAACCTGAAGACAATGAACAGTAAGCAGAACAAGGAGGAAAATCAAGGCATCTGTCTTTCCAATACTAGAAAAGTAAACCCATCAAATACTGAAAAATATTTCCTTTTACTTGAAAATCAAAAAGCCAGGTGATTGGTAGTCTGGACTGCTATGGCTATCCAGCTATTCCATCATGCCCCAGGGCCCTTCCTGTTTTTCATTGTGCCATCCATTTAATACAGCAATCAGGGGAAAAAGAAAAAGGAAAAAAAACAAAAACAAAGAGCTAGAGTCCCAGTTGCTTCCAATGTTATCTCATTGGCCAGCACAAAATCACAGAGACCCCTACCTGCAAAGGATATTGGGGAATACAGTTGTTTTTCACTTTTACTTTGGGTTTGTTTTTGTATTTGGTTGTGGGGACTGAATCTATGATTGCTTAATCACTGAATAACCATCCCCAAACCTTTTTAAATTTTAGAGACAGATTTTTAGGGCTTTACTAGATTGCTGAAACTGTCCTTAGACTTGTGATCCTCCTGCCTCAGCCTCTATAGTCACTGGGATTATAGGCATGTGCCATTAGGCCTGCCTGTGTTTTTTTAGGTGCTGGAGTTGGAACACAGAGACAGGCAGAAGTGAAATTTGTTTACTACTGAGCTGTAATTTCAGCCATAAACTTGTCATTTTGAATTATTAGCAACCCATTTTAAAAAAATATAAGGTCCCAGTGGAATGAATGAGGGATACCTGCCACCTGGACTTTAGCAACCAGTTGTGCTGGTGTGCCTTAGTGCAGGCCCAATGCATACTCACAGGGTGGCATAAAAAGATGGGCATCAAGTGAGGAATGGGTTCGGATGGGCTGTGAAAGGAGAACTGCTGGATAGGTGGCAGACTGAGATACTGTTCTTTCATGTGTTGTGATGGGCATCTCAGGTGGAGAAGCGGTAGAGGGTGAGTGCATTTTGGTGGTTACACAATGAGATACATCGCCATTTTTTAAAATATTTTTTCTTAAAATATTTTTTCTCCTGGGATGTCAGGTCTGCACCACTGAGCCAACTCTTATACAATTTTTAAAGTTATTTATTCCATGGTAATATTGATCTATTGAAACTTACAATATAAAAACATACTTATAATATATTCACTTTTTATAAATAAAGTTATAAGTATTAGAATATGTCATTTTTATAAAAATAGATGTCACAACACTTGTTTCCAGTGACCAAATATGACCCATAAAATGTTAAACACATATGGACATTTGATTTATATATTTTATCCTTTTTTCCATATTTATTATTGTAGACAAGTTCTAAACACTGAATGAGTGAATGCAGAGGTTTATGCCAATTTCCATAATTATTAATTGAGAAACATATTTTATTTTTCCTAGTAGTGGCATTTATTTTCCCACAAATACTGCATGTGGCATTTATGTGTTGAAGCTGAAAAGTTAATCACACAGAAACTGAGAACAGAAACACTTCCCGGATTTATGATAAGAATGAGAAACTGACTGATTGTGTGTAGGGAGTGCAAAAAACAATTAAGTCCAGAAAGTAACTCTTAGGTTTTAGAGCACAATAAGGTGATTACATTGTATAATAACTACTTAAATAAATCAAAATAGCCAGAACTTAGAAAGTTTCAAACACAGAATAATAATTTTAATGAGATGAAAATTACCCTGATCTGATAATTACACACGATGTACACATGCCGAGTTATAATAATGGGTCTCATATCCAAGTACAAAGAGCAGATTCCAGGTAAAAATAAAAATAAATAGAAGTAAATTCTTTGATGTTTTAGCCAAATATCTACATTACCTCAGATTTTTAAATGGTATCCTATGTTCATGAATGTTTCACTGTTTTGGTTTCCCTTACTGTCATGTCTTTTAGATCTGCAAGGTCTAAAGAGTCATGGAATGATTTAGACTTGTTTACATGGATTTCTCATGACTGTTATTTATTTTCAAAACTTGTTTACACTTTATTTTATTATTTTATTTTTATGCGGTGTTGAGGATTGAACACAGTTCCTCACATGTGCTAGGCAAGCATTCTACCACTGAACCACAATCTTAGCCCTGATGACTGGTATTTTTTAATATGTGGCTGGAAAAAAGCTAAAATACATACCTACTATTTCAGGTAGTTGACTTAAAATCCAACATGCCTTGTATAAAAAAATATATTCCATCAGATTAACATCAATTTTTTGTATCAATTTTATGCATGGTTTCTTTACTGGAGAAATGCATCGCTTACTTCAAGCAGATGAATATTGGGACTTTTATGGAAGTTTGTCTTGTAGGCTTGGGTCAAATTCTTGTCCTTTAATTTAAAAACCTTACAATGGAATGACTTTGAGTCTATCTGAACTGTGACTTTAATTACACCTTTATTCCAGATGACTAAGGAGAAAACAATAATAATACATTTCTACTGATATTAAATAGCTGGACTTTGGTCACTTAAGATAGTTTTTCTGGTCATGATAATAGCATATATGCAAGGTGGATAGCTACATTGGGGATTCAAAGACAGGCCTTAAATACTGTCAAAGAGCTTTCTACACATATTGCTAGAAAAATTTAATATCATGAAAATAATTTGAATCCACAACATATGTAGCCATTATGAAAAGAAAAGTTTTAAATCTATTAAATCACATAGATGATGAAGTACATAATTAAAAGATAATGGCCAGCATTTCTACTGAGTACTTTTTATTTCAGAAACACATCCATATTTGATCCTTGTTCTTCTTTCATACACAATAGCTCTAGAATATATGTAATAAGACTCCATATATGTAATACAAGATGATCAGATTTAGCACCAACATAACACTTGAACTCAATAAAAGACTACAAATACAAATTAAAAAATCATCTTAGAGGATATGCTTCTCAGTGTCATCTTAGATGATATATTAAAGGCATTAAGTCTGATAATAAATGGTCAAAAGATAGATCTAAAAAATACATCTATGTGCACACCTACTACATTGAGATTCATTTGAGAAGGTAGCAATTCTTTACTTTTGTACAATCATTCCATTTCAATTCATTGAAAATTGTAGAGTTTTCAATATATTCCTACTGCTTAATCAAGAAGAGAAAGATGAGATCAACTTAACACTCTACCTCAGAAAATCTCAAAAGAAGATAATATCAAGAAATATTTTGAGAATATATGGTAATTCTGAATCTATAAGAAAGGCTATGTACAGTGCGAGCACAGCTACTATTACACAATCCAGACATGATTTGGTAATAGTATTCGAATGGCACCTGGAGAATATTAGAGAGAGTTGATAATTGAAGTGGGAAAAATGTGTGTTGGGTGAATCCACATATATCCCTAGTAATAGGATAGGCTGAGATTGATAAAGATGACACTATTTGAAATAAGGGCTTCTGCTTCATTTTCTCTTAAGATATATACTATTAATATGGAATTTGAAAATAAAGATCAACAAAATATATTATTTTATTAGTATAAGAAACATTTCCTCTGAAGTTCATCTTGAGATCTCAGCTAACACCATAATTTTCTTCTGCAACTTCACATGCCTTTTCTAGCACAAGATCTAACCCAAGAACTTTACCATTGGTATCTTGGCCGTAACATATCTAGGGATGCTGATAATTATGGGGTTTATAGTTACAGATGTTTTTGTCTCAGAATTTTGGAGATGACGTCAAATATAAATTAATAATCTACTTTCACAGGTTTGGAGAAGGGGCTTCTCCATTTTTACCATCTGCCTGCTGAGTGTTCTCTATGACATACACCTCAGCCCCAGAAGCTCTTGCTTGGCAACGTTCAACCATATATTGTCACATCAGAGCCTGTGGTTCCTTGTTTCTTGTGGGTATTCTGCATGTATGTGACCTGATGTGATCTTATATTTATTACTGTATGCTGAATAATTATACAGATGCATTACTTTCTAAGGCATTTATTTTAAATATTTGGGATGTTCCAGGAATTCTTTTTATAGGGTTCATGTCCTCAGGTCTTTCTAAAATTCAATAAAAAGATAAACCTCTAACTAAAAAATAAATGATGTTATCACTATTAAAACGTAAACATTAATATAAATAAACAATATTTAAATCTCTCAGCCCATAGGTATAAGGACTTAGATTACAAAGATCAATTTTTTGGGAGACACAAACTACCAAAATGCATTGTGTCCTTGGTGATCATTGTACTGGGAAGAAACTATTGGTTTCAGCATTGGACTCTCACCAAGCCATAGATTTATTAAGGGTAGGACACTGATGTTTTCTTCTGTAACCATGACATGGTAAAAATCATATGTAAAAAGAAAAATAAATTACAGAAAGAGAAAATGGTTTCCACATAAAAAGAAGGCATTACCAGCATTCTGTAATAGTGCAAAGAATATCCAAAATGCGGCCTCTGTCTACTGGGGCATCTACAGAAAGCATGAACTTGTATACTTTCTGGCAGAAAAAAAAATGTTCTAATCTTCCAAAGAATTGGGCTTTATTACTTGAAATTATAAAAAGTAGCTATTGATAAAGCAATATTTCTTGCAGGACTGAACATTCAATGTACATTTGCAAGAATATAAAATAGATTCCCAGAGCTATTCAATACAGAAATATTGTTAATACATAAAGCTCAGGAATAGCCCAAATGTCCATCATTTGTTTAGTTCCAACTTTGGTCTATCTACACCATGGAAAGGTAAGATTTATGCATATGTGGGGGTGTTTTCCAGGTTGTTTCATTGAGTAATAAATAAGGGGCAGACAGGATATACAGGAGCACTCCGTTTTGGGTAAGAAAGAAATTTACCTAATAACTTATTATTGTTATTGACTCCTACCAGAATAAGAAACAGTAAGAATATATACTAAAAACAATTAAAACAGATGTTCATGAAGGGCAATGGGAAAAGTTTAGTGGGGATGGAATAGAGTTGAGTCTTTAACATGGGTTTATATTTGAACCACATAAACAACAACCATGTTGAAAACATAGAATTAAATCAATATAAAAAATCAAGCCCAACAGGTAAGAGTCTGACAACCCAATCATGAACCACACTATTCGGTGACTAATATCTTTTTGTTTTTCTTTCTTTTAAGAGAGAGAGAGAGAGAGAGAGAGAGAGAGAGAGAGAGAGAGAGAGAAAGATAGAGAGAGAGAGAGAGAACTTTGAAAAAAAAATATATATTGTTTTCAGGGGACACAACCTCTTTATTTTATTTTTATGTGGTTCTGAGGATAGAACCCAGTGTCCCGCGCTTGCCAGATGAGCATGATACCACTTGAGCCAGATCACCAGCCCCTAATTAATTTCCGAAGCTTGCCTGATTTCCAGGATCTTTTTCTCCAATGTGAACAATATTTTACCTAAATTTTTTACCACATGCTTGTTGCAATGTAATATTTACTGATCAGTAATTAGCCATAAAGGATCCCAGGATTCATATGCAATATTTAGTGTCAGTGCAGCAAGGGACAACATGGGTTTTATGCTTTCTCCATTAGACTGGAGTTTACAATGGAAGGGGCCACTTTTTATCTTGAGTGAGCAGCCTGGTGAATACACAGATACGACTATTAATATGCACTGAAGAATTCTTTGAAAGTTTATTGCCAGGAACACATAGAGGACTTGACAGTTACTTCCAGGTCCAGATTTCAGAAGCTTGGCTATACACAGTTGGGGCAAAATGACCAGTCCTAGACCCTGTGTGAATATGTATTGTAATATTGTGGTAGTTTATCATAAGCCTAGGCAGAAAAAGGTTGGGTCTTGAAGGTTATTCAGTCATGTGGGTTGAGCTATGGAATGGGATTAATGTCCTTTATTAAAAGAGAGCTGCAAAGAAACTTCTCAATTTATCCTGTGAGGACACACATGGTGCACTTCCTTACTCTCATCAAGCTGCTATAAGAATTTATGGTAGACTGGGTGGTTTATAAGAAACAGACACTCATTTTTCACATTGTATAAGATCAAGGCACAAGGCTATTCAATGCTTGGTGAGAAAATTTATAATGGGTAGAAGCTCCTGGCTGTGTCATAATGTGGTGGAAGAAGCCAGCTAGCATTTATCACCTGTTCATTAGAGCATTAATTCCACTGATGAAGTCTTCAGCCTCAGAAACTCAACACCTCTCCAAAGACTCACCTTCTAATACCATCACCTTATTGGAGAGAAGTTCAACCAAGATACTCAAAGGGACACAAACCTTCATATTACAGCTTTCTATGAAAAAGCAGGATCTCAATAGTCAATAAATCTGTTGGAAAGTTGATCTTAGAAATCTGAGCTTTCAGAAGTCCACAAATAAAATTTGTTTTTTGCTTGTGAAGTATGTAGTTTCTAGAACTCCCTTAGAGCAGTCCAATCAGACTAAAGTATATTTCAAATGATAATATTGTCTTTTCAATTGTTCCTCCATTATGAACAGTTCTCTGGTTTTTACACAGGTTATCAACTCTCTGGGCATCTCTCTCTCTGTATGTGCCTATGTACATGCACATACAACAGAAAGGAGTTTGGGGCTTTCTGCCAAGCCCAATCCTCATATTCTGCATTTCTACATGTCAAATTTGAAAACCACCCACTTGGCCCCATCCCTGAAAGGCAGGCCCAGGCCTCCTGTGGTATTACTCTCTGAGCTACCTCTTTATGGTTGGAGTGAAGCCTGCTTCTACCCTGTACTCTGGACTCTGCTCTCTCCTTCTCAGTCCTTGCCTATACCCTGGTTAGAGCCAGGCCTTCCATTGCACCTGTACCTCCTTTTACTGCTCTATAACCTGATCATTATGTACCAATGCTTTACCATGCTCATTTGTGCATTTCTTCCCCTCTGTTCCCACAGCTACAATGAAGCTGCCATTTGCTAGCTGTGTGACCTAAATCAAGTTAACTCGACACAGCTGAGCATCTTTGTCCTGCAACATGAGTGTAAACGTGGCTTCTGATCATTGAGTTCTTATTGCCAGTGAAGAGGGCAGGGATAAAACTCTCAAAAACAATAGTCCAGTACATGGTCATCAAGGGCTCCTGATGTCATTAAATGTTACCACTACTAGCTGTCAATCTCATTTCACAACTTGGGAACATGAATCCCTGAAAAGTAAAAAAATAATAATTATAATTAAGTTCACCTGGCCAGTGGGACCAGGTCTGCTCTGACTCTAGATTCTCTGTCCCAACCAGAGCTCAGGGCCAAAATGAATACAAAGGTGCCACATTAATAGAGGACTAATGTAAACCTGGTAAAAGCAGTTTCATGAATGGACAAAAGGGAAAGAATTGTGGGAAGGAACCATATCCTATATCTGACACCTGGAGAATCAGGAGATTTTACCTTCACATTGATTCCCTTCTCTTGAGAGAAACTGTACTGAAAACAGACCCCTGAAACAGGTTAGTCATCAATGCAGACAATAAAGGACACTCTGGAAGTTACCAGGCTGTTTGGTGCATGTACAAGCAGTAAGAGCCACAGATGGGAAGACCTCAAATGGTTCACGTAAGACCTCATTATTCCTGCATCTTCATTCCCTGGCTCACACAGTGGCAGGCTGAGCTTGGAAACTCAAGGTTCTGTGTGCTGGCAGGTGACATACCCAAAAAATAGCATCTACACATCTTTTCACAAGTTTACTCATTCCACTCAGCCATAAACAATAGAGGAATTATATCATTTGTGGGAGATGGAGGAACCTGGAGCACATCAAATTAAATTAAATAAATCAGATGCAGAAAGTCAATTTTCAAGTGCATTCTCTGATATGTGAAAGGTAAAAAGAAAAATGGAGTGAAAAAAAGAAGCGGATCTCGAAAAAATTGGAGAGAGAATAGTTGAGTTTAGAATGATGGAAGAGAGGATAAGAGAGATGATTCAGGCACTGAGAAATGAGACTGATCAATGATGTTATGCCCATACATGTATATGTTACAAATGAATATACTAATAAATTAATATAATGTCCTAATATAAATGACATTTTTGGCACCTGTGACTGAAATTCAGCATGCTTCACAATTGAGCAACATTTCCTTCACCACTTCTTTTATGTATTTTTTTTGAAATAGGTTTCTGCTAAGTTGTTCAAGGCTTTGCCAACAGACAAAAAGCTGGGCGCCCACTTTTTGTCTTTGTAAAAATACAAAGGTCTGTCATCCCCCTGGCTTATGGAGAACTCACTAGGCAACAAGTGCCAACTATTTATGACTTCATTTAATTCTCATCACAGTCTTGAGAAGCAGGTGGCATCATCCCCATCTTTAACATAAATAAATAAAAGTTGGGAGAAATTAAAGATCTATTCAGGCTGAGTGAGGTGGCACATGTCTGCAATACCAGCAGATTAGGAGGCTGAGGAAGAAAGATTGTGAGTTCAAAGCCAACCCCAGCAAAACTGAGGTGCTATGCAACTCAGTGAGACACTGTCTGTAAATAAAATACAAAATAGGACTGGGGATGTGACTCAGTGGTTATGAGCCCCTGAGTTCAATCCCAAGTACCAAAGGAAAAGAAATCTATTCAAGCCTTAAAAATATGTAAAAGCCAGAATACAAATATACGATATGTACTCAAGACCTTGGTCCATTAACATTTATTTTATACTAATCATAACATCTAGGAACCTTCCTGAAAGCTTAATAAATCCAATGCTTGAGAGTACTCCCCAGAGATTTTTGTTTCACTGATTGGAGCTAAAGTCCAGGTATCAGGATAATTGACTCTAATGCTCACAATTAGGAATGGAATCACTTTTCTATTAAAAATCAGGGAAGCACAGACAAAGAGATTGGATTCACCTGCGCAATATTGTGTGTCAAGTCGACAGGAAAACCAGGGTATGTGTATGTACTTCTGTAGCTCTCCAAAGAGCTCTCTGTGGCTCCAAACAAAAGAAGACTCCACAAAGCTGGAGGCGGAACACAAGCCAAACCCTCTGCCAAAACTCACCCCACAATACTCCAATTCTCCTAGACAATAAGTGTGCATATAGGAGACAATTCCAGATGATACCTTGGTGATCAATGGGTGACATGAAAAGAAATAGGGCACAACCAACTTTAGAAAAGGCAGAGGTGTGTCTGGGCCAGGGTGGGTACTAGTCTAGAGGATAAACTTTTCCAGGGCACATGAAGTCCAGGTCTTCCTCCTCCCCAAATGAGCCTTGCCTTATCACACATATGCTTGTTCAACTATTTATGCCCTTCTCCTATTTTATATTTCTCTTGCACATGGCTTTGGAGGTCTTGTGCTTTGGCATTTCTTATATTTTTAATGCATCTTTCAAACTACCACAAAATCAACCATGAGGAATATTACCTGTACAGGTTACAGTTTTATTTTATTACCATTTAGCTCAAGTTTCCAAATCTCTCTGGAATACACTTTTTTTAGTTTTTATAATTTTATTATCCCTTTACATATTGACAATGGTTGTGATAAAGCAGTATTCTCTGATTTCAACACTTGGAATATCAGTGACCTGCTTAAACTGATTGCACTTTCTTTTGATTCTGCATCATAAGCCTCCTTTTTATTTTTTTACAGTATATATAACTTTATATATAGTACAGAAAAGACCAAGCTAATATTACATGGTTTCTCTCAGAGAAAGGGCAGGTGCCTCCATTAGTGAGTATGAGGGCTCATCACAGCTTCCTTAGTTTGGCCTTCCACCATGGGCTCTGACTCAGCTCAATGTTCAATCTTCCTGTGATCTCCTCAGCCTGTGGCCTTCAGCTCATTTTCTTCTTTTAAAATTTTAGATTAATTTTAATATTTTACAAAGACCCTGAATGACAAAAATGCCAGTTTGAAAATGGTGGCATACATAAACAACACTACCCAGAAATCAGGTGCTTCATGTGGGAACAAGCAAGGGAAGAGGAGCCTATCACACATGATAGAGAGAGGATCCTCAGACCCATAGTGGAACCATTGGAGGATACAGAAATCCCTCACCTCAAAGTTGAGGCATTGTAAGTTGTTTAATGGGTCTGAACTAATGTTATCATACAATCAGAACAATAGCAACTGTGATTGGTACATGATTCCAATTGAGAGGCCTTTCCAAATATGTCCAGAAAAATGTTTGGAGACCAGCTATCTCAGGATTGGTGTTATCAACCAAAAAAGAAAGTAAAATTAAGAGACAGCTGACATGTTACACTGGGAAAGCCACAGTTCTGTGTTTTCCAGGGGGATGTTTGTCATCTTTCTATAGACATTAAAATTATAGGCCTGCAGAGAAAGAACTTAACGATGTCTTTTCTTAAAACATGCAACTCTTGAGGCTATTACCTGCAACACATTCTTCCTGGCCTCATCCATCTGGGTAATTGCCTGTGCATTCTTAGATTCAGAAGTAGTGTGCAGTTGGGTCATGGAAAGGCTGTGGAAGAAGGGAATTTTAGCATATTGCTGAGGTTTCTTGTAGATGAAGAAGAGAGACTTCAGCTCCAACAGTTCAACGCAGCCCAGAAAACTTTGTTCCATATGATATATTGAGGATATTTTCTTCTAACAATGTTTGCTTCTTTAATTCATATCCTCCTAAAATGAGTCATTTTTTAAATAGGGAGTGATGATTAATTTTAGTTTCTCATTTGTTCTAAGTTTAATGAGTTCTACTGATACAACTTACATATAGAATGTCATTTAGAGATTTTAAACATTACTTATTTGTATACATATTATAAAAGAAGACATGAGTTTTAACTTGATATTTTATAAACATTTATTTTATTTACATGTGGATCTGAGGATCCGAACCCAGGACCTAACACATGCTAGGCTCACACCACTGAGCCATATCGTCATCTGTAATTTAGCATTTTTATTTATAAACTTGCTTCTGTAATATTAATAAATAAAATAGAACTACTATTGATGTGATTTCTATAATTTGAGTAATTATAAGTTTTTAAAATTTTAGAAGAAAATGAGATTCTATGTTCAAAACTTCATTTCATAGAGGGCAATATCACAATGCCATAAACTACATATATTTCTTATAAAGTCTTTGGATCCAATTTAACTCAAAGAATTAAAAATTTCCTGACCCTGTACTCTCTCAGTTAGGAAATGTCAAATGAGAGGATCATAATAAAAGTGTTTGGAAGCACACTGAAAATTTTTGAAAATCAAATGAACATACTAGTACTTTCCTAATCCTGGATTAAAAATACACAGGAATATAATTTCCAAGTTTAGAGGAGGAATATTGTTTTTGATTATTTATTTATGTATTAGTTTTATGTATATATATATATATATATATATATATATATATATATGTGCCTATATACACACATATGTCTTTTCCAATTTCTATTACAATGGAACTGTCTGACTCTAACTTTTCTTAAAGGAACATTTAGGTCAGTGGAATCTCATCCTACCCTGTCACTGTATTTCAATTTCTGATGTTTTCACAAACTCGGTTTATTTTTTAGTTGTTTTTTTACTTGTTTGCTTGATTCTTTACATGAACAAGTAATTGTGAACCTGTCTCCTTCTCTGGTCACTGAAACACAAAGAACAAGATGACACAGAAAAGCCAAAGTTGTGGGGAAGAAAAGCAGGACTTGAATTTTACATAACTACATCAATCAGAGAGACAGACTGCCCTTTAGGAATCCATGGGTTTCCCAGTAATGAAAGCTGGTCATCTGTGAAGAAGCACTCTCTGGCTTTTTATTTCTTTAATTTAAGATTAAACAGATGTTAACTTTATGAACCATATAAATTTATTGACCATCAACTATGTAAAAAATTTAAGGCTAAACTCTTGGATGAAGAGTTCTTTAAGCCACTGTGCATTTTCTAGCTTTCATGGTAATTGCTCTCTAATTTAGAAACTGTGAAGAACAAGAATTTCTAGACAATTCTATAATTAGAAAGAGGCATATAATTTCAAACTACTCATATAAGCATATATTACATTAATACATCTGAATAAGTGAAGCATGTGAGATCACAAAACAAAAACATGGGCCTAAAACTCCCCACACAGTTATGAAAAGTGCTGTAATGACAAAGCAAAATAATTGTCTTTTGGGTTCAAAGCATGAGGTTTCAAAGTCCTGTAGCTAATAAATTTCTATATCTTCTTTACTTCAAATTTATTGCTGTGCATGCATTATCATAATTTGTTTGAAGGATCATGTGTTGACCTTGTGTTTCATTTCAAACAACTCTCTTAAAAGTACTAAAAATTTTTCTTCTAATATCCATCACTAATAGTATTAGTACCATAGTTATATGGTGATTTTTGAGCCTAAAGGAGAAGTTTACTTAAAATTTAAAAATTATGTGTCACTGAAAAGGTAGAAGATATACTATAATAAGGCTGGCTTTATTGTCTAGGAAATAGAAATATCAAAGGAATTATTTCCAGGTATTTGGTCATTTTTGATGTACTGATCTGTGTATAATAAATAAAATTTAATTATATTTGCAGATTTATGGAACTATGCTTCAAATTAAATGTTCCTTGAGAAAGAATATTAGTGTTTTTAGCTTCTACATCTATGTCTAGAAAATTTACACAATATCATTATAATTATATGTTTTCTGTAGAAATGCTATTCACTGTATTGTATTTGGAGGAGATTAATGGATTTGGTATTTTTGCTTCAAATATGTTTTGTCAAAAAAAATAGAACATGGTTATAAAGCTTTTTTATATTATATTATCAATTTATGGTGACGTTTTTATTCTCTTTCAAACACAACTATGTATAAAAAATAGTGATTCTTTTTTTTGGTGTCATGTTATCTTCCAAAATTCTTATCCTTTGTGAAACAAAATGATAATTTTGTAGTGCAGAATTACATCCTTAAAAAGCCTATTTTATTTCCTCCAATTTTAATCATGGATCTAAATTCATATTAAAATGTATTGAACATTTTTGACTGTGTATTATAAACCCATAAACTAAGCTAACTATTTTACTTAGAGACCTGGATCTTCAAATATACAATTCTATTTTACCCACAATGAATTAAAGTAACAGTAAAATAGAAGCATAAAATGAGATAAACATTCACAATGAAAAGAGGAGGTGATCTCCAGTGACAAAAGACTTCAAAGAACTTCTGGAAAACAGAAAGTATGGAATCAGATGAAGGATGCATTTGAGTTCTAATTAGGGCTCCCAAGGAGGGAGATTAAGACCATGACTAGGCATCTTGGAAGTCTCTAAGGTAGGGTGCTTCAGATCAGCACAATGGAAATAAAGGGAAGGGAGCTTGTTTGGGTGCACAGAAGCTGGGTTTGCAGTCTTATCTCAAAGGAGGCTTTTGCTTACTCCAAGTGAAATTTTGGAGTTGTCTTGCACTCTCATATTGGGTCCTACTTGAGACATAAAGTGTGATTTACATGAGTCTCAAACATTCTTGAGTGTTGGAAGCCTTGAATGGTCATAGCCAGAAAAACTCTCTTCTACTGATGAAAATATTTTGAAAAGACCACTTTCAGCAATTGTCTGGGAAATGAATCCTTCTGTCCTTATGTTGCCATAAAGCACAGTTCCCTATAGTGACACCACAAAAATTCGCTTTTCAGTCAAAGTTCTGTACTTAGTTTATGGTACTGGTGAGAGTCTGTTCCTGAAAGAAAAAAAAAACTTGTAAAAAGGAAAACAGGGCAATTAATTACAGTTTTGACAGCTGTGTAGACTGAATGTCAAATTAATGTCATCTTGTGTTTTTTCTGCTCTTCTTTTTAGATCCCCTAAATGAACTTTTTTTGATCTCTACAACTTAGCTGATTGAGTGAAACTCATACATATGCCCAAATCAATTGAGCCTCCTCACCATGATTTTCTCAAGACACAACTACTTCACTGGTCTTTTTACAATTCCTGTATGTAAAGTGAGTACTAAAAAAGAAGAGAATTGGATCATCTGTTTTCAAATTGAATCATCTGAGTTTTTATCTCCATTGCAACATGGAATCAATGTCCTTCTGATAAGGAGAGTGAATTGACCTAGCTGGATTGTACTTTCCCCTCTTGCTTTCTGGTTTTTTTTTTTTTTTTAGTACATTGAATTTTGAGTCCTCAGGTACAGTTTAAATTTTAGTTCGAATCTTGTTAGACATCCTGGTGGAATAGTGTCCTCTTAAATAATTAGGATTTCTAAAACTAGAGGATGCGGAAGCATGGTGTAAGAAAATGTAATTGCCAAGTGGGTTAATGGGAGTGATAGAGAATGAAGAATCTTCAACTTTGACAGTCTAGCTCCTGGATCTATGTAGTCTATCTCTTGGTAGCACAAACTGATATAATGTTATGTAATTTAAGAAGTATAAGCAACATCATCACCTGTTCCAGAATTCTACCAGGCCAGTACCTTTTTATTTATTTTTTCTTGTAGATGAAAATACAGTGAATAACATCGTCATAGACCCATATAATATTTTTGTTTTTGTTAACTGTGGTCTCATTCACTTTTATGCATGATCCCTTGGCACTTTATTAATGGTGCGTGCTTAGGATTTATTGTCCCTAAAAGCAAAATGTAAAAAAAAAAAAAAAAAAAAAAAAAAGTTTGGGTTTTTCTGGTTAAAATTATTTCTTCATTAAAAGAGGTCCACTTGTTAATTGATGATGAGAGAATGATGAAAAGAATGATGCTGTCACAAGAACCTAGAAATAGACCTCTCTTCCTAACTGGCTGGATATTTGTAAGAAGTATTTGATAGATAAAATGCAGTGACTGGAAACCACTATGGTACTCAGTCCTCATTCATCCTGTGCAACATCAGAGCCTGGATAAATACAACTAGCGAAGTCAAGTTGTCAACTTGGTTGTCTTGTACAATGTCCATGATATATTTGCTTTGGTATATGATAGCATGAAATCTCATGATATTTACACTGCATTATCTCTTTCAGAGATCCATCCCGATTACTGTACCCCCCAAATTTTATAGTCTTCAAAAGTTTCTTCTAGACTCTTGAAAAGTCTTAATTTCTTCCTATAAGTTTATGTACCTTCTTAGCTAACATTTTTTACAGTGTAATTAAGGATGAAGTGTGCTGCCAAGTATTCTTCTCTTTAGAAAGAGCTTTTTCCACTTTTCATTTTTCAAGGCTAACCCTGAAAGATACTGTACAATGATGCTATTTTATTTCCATTTACTTCTAAATGAAGCTAACTCATATTTATTTCTAGTAACATTTTGTTAAAATATGGCCAATTTCTTCTTCTATATGATTTTTAAAGGGACCTTTTCCCAAAGAAGGGAATGAATTGGTGTTGTATCAATTCTTTGCTCTGAAAGTTTTTGGGGTTTTCTGAGAAAAGTGTAACTTCATGATTATCTTCTTGATTAGTTATTTGCTTAGTTATTGGTCACACTCTACAAGTGTGACCCTAGGTGAAATGCAAAGGATGATAAAGAGTAAAATAAGTAGAAGCTATACATTTATTATGCTCTTTTAACTGAAGAAAGGTTTGTGGAGTACTTTATGACTTGCATAACTCTCTACCTTCCATTTAAAGTCATAAGATAAAATTCATCTTGATTTTTTGTGTTTCACAAATAAACTTCTAAAAATAAAATTTACACCTATTTTTCCTAATCCTGTTCATGATTTTTCCATTTTCTTGATTATATGAAATTTTCATAACTCATACTAACTTGATAATCTGTGTCATTTCCTGGCTTACAAACAATTATTGATTTTTGTCTCTTTTTATTTATAGTTGGCCTCCAGTGACTAAGAGGAAGACTCTTTCCTGTCTGCTCCTCCCAGCCCTGCTCCAGCCTCTCAGCTTCCCAGACCCTCATGCAATTGGTTGTAAATTCTCCCAGAAGATTTTTTACTGTCTAATTTTCAGAACTAAAAATAAAAAATAAAATAAAAACTTAAAAAAAGCGTTAAAATGCAAAATGTGGAGGGAGAAAGCTATATATATATATAATTAGGCTTTTTTAAAATTTTAATTTAAAATTGTAATTAGGCTTTTTTAAAATTTTGAAAATATTTTTCTTTTTTTAATGTGGTTCAGCCACTGATATTTCATCAAAATATAACAGTTTCTTTGTTGAGTTCAGGTAACCAAGGAATAGCCACACCCTCAGCACAAAATAAAACACACACATGCAAAAAAAAAGAAAAAAAAAACAGAATCATCTTTAACCTAACGTTTTATAAAATGTCTCAGATCCTCGTAACTTGCACACAAGCTTCTGTGTTCAGTTGAATTGTAACTGCTTTTTGTATTTGGAGAGAGTGTGACTACTAAACTTGAAACCTTTTATTCTGAGTGTCTTGGTGGTTTTTGGTGAGATTAAGTAGGTGACAGGGTGAAGAGAAAGTCGGGAGTTCTTCCCTATTATAACATGAATTTTTCTCCACAGTCTACTCTCAGCTGCCAGAACTCAAGTTTTTCTTACACTGGTATACTTTAACTATTCTTACTTCCCCTTTGCCAATAATTTTTAACAGCACTTTATCAAACTACACTTATTAAGAACAATTTTAAAAATAAAGTTATAGTTCACCTCACCAGTCTACACTTATTGCTTATGGTTTCACTCACCTGCTATGCCTGTTTTTAGTGTCTGAAAAACATAGATATTATTTTCCATATTTTATCCAGTTTCTTACATGTATATACTGGAAAGAAAATCTGGTCTGGAAATATTCCATTTTGATTGAATGCTATATTCAAGAAAATAATATTTAAACATGCTAAACATATCTACAGAATTTCTCCAGAAGCTATGCTTTAACCAAATAGAATATCCTTAAAAGAAAAAACTATGGTCAGCTTCAATAAAGCAAGAATAGAACCCAAGTATTTATCATTAATGATAGATTATAGATGATACATACAGAATAACCACAAGATTTAAAGAAAAAATTGTATTCAACCTGGTATTCTAAACTGAAGCAGACTGTCAATTAATGATAAATAATAATAGATTTTCATTAATGATAAAATTCTAAAAAAGTAATTTTCTGTGCCTCATTTCAAAGAGAGTTACTCAATATAGAAAAAAATAAAACAAAAAGAGCACAGTTTGTGGACAGAAATAGTGGTTCTAACTACAGAGCTCAAGAAAGTTACGCTGATTCTGCAGTAGACCTTGAAAATAGTTTTGTTAGCTTACCTCAGTCCTACCTTTAAAATGATGCTTTAATAGAAATATTAGCTAGTAAGTAATCAAATGATTGAATACAGCAAAAGTTAGAAAATTCTAGTCATCTATGTTTCATACCTCACACACAAAAAAATGAGTATTGGAAAATACAGGAAAAACAAAGTGATAAAAAAGAAAGCAAAAACCCACTAAACAAATAATGGAAAGTCAAGTTCTGCATATGAAACACAGTAAAATGTGCACTCTTTGTAATATTTGATGAGATAGAAGAAAGTAGTACTGATTGTTCTTGATGGTAAGAACATCCCTCCATGAGCAGCATTCATGTCCTGATATTGGATGTTAGAAAGGCTAATAAATTAGAGAAAGAAAGCATTCTTTCTTCTTGTGTGTGTTTTGTGATGAAATCTATTTTCAAGTCAAATTTGTGGAAATGCTTACTGGTTTTGAACGTTCATAAATTTTCTGTTAACAATGAATGCAACACATAATTATTTTTAAAAGGGAATAACTAATTGACGAAGCATGAACACAGGTACTTGTAACTATTGAAAAATAGAGTGGGGTGTGGTGGTGTGTACAGATGCTGATACTCAGAAATAATAAAGTTTCCAAAGTAGATTAAGCAAGAAATCACAGAATGCATATCATTCTGATTTCATAAATGATAATCAATTAAACATTAAAGCCTTTTAATATTTGATTCATTAGTCCTGAAAAGAAAGAAGTGGCCCCATAAGCTAAATTGGTTTTCTTTGCTCTCTAATTGCTATTGGAAAAAATAATGGGAACACCTAATACATTGTGAAGGGTCTTCAATGTATATAATTCAAGATTATGGTCAATATCAGACAATAGTAGTATGTATGGCTAAATTTATTGCCTATTAGAACTTTACATAGTTGCAGATAGAGTGGAGGATGCTGATTTGGGTCTAAATTTTAGAAACTACTGTTTTATATGGTACTGGGGATTGAAACCAGGGGTGCTTTATCATTCATATATATTCACAATTCTTCAATATTTTATTTTGAGAACTGGTCTCTCTTAGTAATCAAGGGTGGTCTTGAAGTTGTGATCCTTCAAGGCCTCAACCTCTATGATATTTCAGATTACAGGTATGTACCACCACATCAGGCCAGGACACTACCTATTAATTTTTACATGCATCTAATAATCAAAACTATTTTAAATATCCCTGCCTTTTCTTTTATTTAAAATATTCAATACTAACTTTCTGACATTGCTGGAGAGAATCTGCCCCTTCCCTCCTCCCACTCTGCTTGGGGCACACACAGAAAGAAACCAGAAAAACTGGTCTCAAAATATACTAATTCACTCTACAGCCATTCATTTCTAAACAGAACAAAAAACAAACAAACAATTGTACTGAAGCCAGAGACAGTGGAACAGGCCTGTCATCACCAACAGCTTTGGAGGCTGAGGAAGTAGGACTGCAAATTGGAGGCCAGCCTCAGAAACTCAGTGAGAGTCTGTCTCTAAATAAAATATAAAAAAGGCTGGAGATGGGGCTCACGAGTTCAATGTCCCTGGGTTCCATTCCTGGTACCAAAAAATAAAAAAAAAAATGCAGAATTCTTGTGCTCATGCTGGACATACCTGGAAATGGATGATTACAGCAAAGACAAAGATGGAGGCAATGAGATTCATGAGATAGAGGAGATTCTGGTGCGAGAAAACCTCTCTAAGGGCTTGGACTTTGTCTGTGTTCATGGCCCAGAGATGGAACAGTACAAGATGGCAATCTCCAATTCCATGCCTGTTGGCAGAGGAGGACACAAATGTGAAGGGAAGAACAAAGGGCTGGACTCCGCTGGGTCTTGGGCCTCCTCCTGGCCAAAGCAGAGGCAGGAGAACAGAATCAGCCAGGAGACTCAGCCAGGAGACTCACGGCACCAACAGTCACAGGGTCACAATCTGGATATTTTTTGGCACCAAGGATGGAACCCAGGGGCCCTCAGCCACTGAGCCCCACTCCCAGCCTATTTGTATTTCATTCACTGACAGCATCTCACTGAGTTGCTGAGGCCTTGCTGTTGCTGAGGATGGCCTCCAAGATGATATCCTCCTACCTCAGCCTCAGCAACAGGCAGAAAGGGGCCTGGCCTGAGAAAAAGGCAACAGACCAGCCAGGGACACTGCAGCACAGGGCACCAAGGTCTGAGCACTTCAGAAATGGCATGAGACTGACTTTAGAACAAGAACACAGTGGGAAACGCTGTCACCATGGCCCCTGCGGCCCAGATCGGTGCTTCACTAAAAGTGGCATCTGTGGGCAGAGTGGCTAATAGCTGGGGACTCAGATGTCCCAGTCTCTCCCTGGGACTGCATTTTCCTGTCACCCCAGAGTTGGCACAGAAGGACTCGTGTCACCTTCTGGATGGCCACTCAGATGGGCCATTAGTCCTGTAGACCACATGGACAGGATATCTGTGACAGAAACGCTGTCCTAGCTTTCCCTGGCCCCCTGGCATACCCGTGGTGGTCTTCTTACAGACCCTCTCCCTGCCGCCTGTGCCTGTGTAGGACAACCGCTAATGTCCCTATGGTAAAGAATCTGGAGACATGAAACCTTGAGCATTTTGTAAAGGAGGAAGTTCAGCAATCTCAGGGGGAGAGAGTAGGGACTTGTCCTGGCTCCTCTTGCCACCAATGACCTCTCTGAACTCCCTGCACTTGCTCCGCTGAGCCATAAGTGGACCCTCAAACACACCAACTCATCTCTGCCCCAGGGCCTTTGCACCCGCCAGGTTCTCTAGATGGACCTGTATCACTCTTCCCCAGTCACCCCATCTCCCTTCTCTGCTCTATTCTGACCCCGGGGCCCTGGGATGACACTGACGCTCACACACCTTACGTTCTATCCCTTTGTATTATTAGCACCCACAGAAGCGCCTAGTGCTTAACAGCACCTTACTGACAAATGTCTGGAATGAAAGGTGGGTGACATCTATGGCAGGGTGTGGGCCTTAGAAGCTTTCTGAATGTTTAACATGGTCATTTCTTGCAAATCACTACCCTCTGATCTCTAGAAAATGGGTTGTTTCATGCACTAGTGTCACAGGGGGCAAGAGCCATGTGACATCTGTACTGTCCACCTCCCTCCCAACCTGGACTGTCCCAAACCTCAGGGAAGAAGGACCAACTGCACTCTCCACTCTAGGGGCCCTTCCACACCCCACTTTACAGGTCACAAGCTGAGCCGTGGTGGCACTCCTGCTAACAGGAAAGCCTTTCAGCTGAAAGCTACCTTGCCTGCTCCACCATCCTCTTGCCCGTCCTGGGGCTGTCCCCGTGGCTCCACCATTTTGGCTCCTTACAGCACCACTCAAAGCCCCCCAGGTAAGATCTCTGCCCCAACGAGATACCAGAGGTGGCCAAGGCAGCCACCTCCATGTCTCAGTTTTCTGTGGCCTTCATCTCTCCCCAAGTCCTAAGGCCCTCACTCTGATGTCACACTGGCTGACTCAGGCTGAATGGCTGTGCCACCTTGCCAGACATTTTCTCAGCCTGTCTCCATGGGACAGCAAATCATTCCTTCAAAACTGTCCCCTCACTCACCATCCTGCTCCAGAGCAAAGTGATCCTCTGGCTGGCTGCCACGGCCCAAGCCTTCACTGACTGGTCCCCTGTGGTCACCACTGCTCCCACTCTTTTTGAAGGCAGCCCCCCGCCAAAGCCAGGAGGTCTTGGCAGACTCCTTAACTCCTACCCAGATTTCACCTCCACATCCACAGCTGGGGCCCAGCTGCTTTGCCCCCAGATTCTCAATTCACCTTTGATTTTCTGAAATTCTAGGAAGAGTCTCGTGTCACCTTTGCCTACTCTTCTGTAAGTGTCTTCGACACTCCTACCTGGGGTCCAGTCTTTCCCATGGGATCTCTCAGGCACCCTGCAGGGACTCATCTGCAGTTTTCTGAATTTGATGTCATGGCACTGAAAGCCAAGAACCAGCTCCACAGTCAATTCCAAAAAAACACAAAAAATGCACACAAATATTTTCCATGAGAGACTTCCCAGCAAAAAACAGATTCAGGGATCAGAGGCCAAAAGAAAAAGAAAAGAAAAAAAAGTCAATTTCCCTCTTCTAAGAAGTCTCACATGTTTTTCAATTTTTATTTTATTAAGATTTGTAAGCCAGGTGTCATGGTGCATGCCTGCAATCCCAGTGGCTCTGGAGGCTAAGGCAGGAGGATTGCAAATTGGAGGCTAACGTCAGCCAAATTGGGGCTCTAAGCAACTCAGCGAGACCCTGTCTCTGAATAAAATACAAAAGAGGGTTGGGGACGGGGCGCAGGGGTTAACTGTCCCTGAGGTCAATCCCCAGTGCCTTCCTCCCCAAACTGGCAATACTGTAGGTTGAACCCAGGAACAGTCATTCTACCCATGACTGTTTTGAGACAGGGTCTCACTTCTTTGCCAAGGCTGTCCTTGAACTTGTAATCATCGAACTAACTGCTCCTTGCCTGAACAAGTGGTTTGGTGTAGAAATTTCATTTTTAGAATCTTATTCGCTAAGAACAACTGCTAAATTATGTGCAGGTGATTGCCCAAGGATATTCACTTTGATGCTAACTGTGACTGAGAAAGAACTGAAATGTCCACCAGAAGACAATTGACTAAAATCAACACTCCTTTATCCTTGCAGTGCAGGTTATTGCTAAGAAAATTGAGGCAGGATTACTCTGTGGCATGCTAACTGTCCTTGAAATATTCTTATAAGACATGAAAGTTTAGATATCATTTTGATTGTAAGTGCTGTTGTTGTTATTGTTATAATAATAATAATAATAATAATAATAATTATTATTATTATTATTATTATTATTATTATTATTTGGTTCTAGGGATTTAACCCAGGACCACTTAACCCCTGAGCCCTGTCCCCAGCTCCTTTTATATTTTATTTAGAGACAGGGCCTCACTAAGTTGCTGAGGCTGGCCTCCAGCTTGTGATCCTCCTGCCTCGGCCTTTTGAGCTGCTGGGATGACAGGCTTGAGCTTCTGCACTCAGCTATAATTTTAAACATTTGCACACTGAAAATTCAGAAGAAAAGATTCTGAAACAGTTATTTTCCCCTAGAGGAATACTCTGCATACATGAAAACTTCCTGCAGATGTGCCCAACTGGAGGCACGGCCCTTACCTTGGTCGGTGTTGATGGTGGTGGGGTTGAAGGCCTTCCCCAGGATGGTTTCACAAATGTTGCTTGAGATGGAGAGGGAAAAGCCAGAGCCCAGGTCGTTCCCTTTATAATGAAACTCATCCAAAAGGAGGACGATCAAGCCTGCCACAAAGAACTGCAGAATTAATATAAATTAATTAATAAAAGTGAACTCTGTGTTACTGGCCCCAGTGCCCTGGTTCCTTCCATCTTCAATGACAGGGCTCTCTGCTATGAGGGCCAAATAAGAGACCCTTCTCAATCTGCCTCATGGGAATTCAGAAGCCAAAGCCAGGGTCTTTCAATTCTCTATCATTTTTTTTTTAAATCTATTTTTTAGTTGGAGGTGGACACAACATCTTTTTTTTATTTTTATGCGGTGCTGAGGATTGAGCCCAAGGCCTTGTACATGCCAGGTGAACCTCTGCCACTGAGCCCCAGCCCCAATAGTTTTTTTTTTGTTTCTTAATTGTTTTTGGGTTTGCAGGTGGACAGCAGGCCTTTATTGATTTCAATATTTCTCGTTGTAGATGGGCGCAGTGTCTTTATTTGAATGATTTCTTTTTGGGCGGTGACCAGTCTCCAACCCGGGGCCTTACCCTGCTCAGGCCAGTGTTTAGCCTTGAGCCTAGCCCTGAGCCTGGCATGGCCCCAGGTCTGGCTGAGTACTGCTGAGGAGGAAGAGGGACAACAGGGTCACTCAGGAAGCGGGGTGAGAGTGGGGGTTCACCTGAGTGGTGATCAGAAGGCAGATCCCAGAACCCATCTTTGTGGGGGTCCCTGTCCATGCCTATCATCACATCCATAATGGACTGGCCGATGGTGACAATCATGCCAAACACTAGGGTCCTAAGAAAATCTTGAGCAGAGTGTGGCAGGAATATAGATGACAAATACTGACACTGCCCATAGGCAAGTGCTTTAATAAACTTCAGACCAGTCATCCTAAATTCTTTTTTTAAAAAATGATCTTGAATTCTTAATATGGAAAAACATTTTTAAAAAATTGTCAACAGTAAGGAGAAAACTCCTGAGCCTGTAGCTCAGTGGTAGAGGCACTGAGTTCCATTTTCAGGTCTGCAAAAAAAAATATTAAAAACAAAGAGAGAAAGAGAAAAAAACACCCAATTTGGGCTTTAGAAAAATAATGCAAATTTTTTGTTTGTTTGTTTTGATTTTGATACTAGGGATTGTACTCAGGGTCACTCAACCACAGAACCTCATCCCTAGCCCTATTTTGGTTTTATTTAGAGACAGAGTCTCACTGAGCTGCTTAGGGCCTCGCTGTTGCTGAGGTTGGCTTTGACTCACAATCCTCCAGGATCAACCTCCCGAACTGCTGGGATTAGAGGTGCGCACCACTGCACTAAGCCAAGTATATTATAAAATGTCAAAAATAAAAATTAAAAAAAAGAAAACCACTTATAAGTGCTTTAGAAGGATAATGCATTAATTTAAGGCATTGAATAATAAATGCATTACTTAATATTTAATAATGCATTACTTAATTCATTAATGATTAATGCATTAATACATAAATATATTCTACAATCTTGATTTGTGTCTGAAACTCACAATTTAAGTTAGATGGATTTCTCACTGAATTATTTAACCTACTAACTTAAGATTTCTAAGACATGCTGTATGGAAGATGGCAGAGTAGAAAATTGTAAGTATTGTTTTCTAAATAGCACATTCCAGTTAACAGAGGCTAGGCTTGGCTGACTCTGAGGCTGGACCCCATTATTGGGGCTGCCTATCATTTGATACAGCCAATACTCTTAACCTAGTTTAACAGCATGTAGAAACTGAGACTCCAGAACTATTATCTAAATTTCTTCCACATCAAAAAATCTAATCAACAGCAGAGCTGGACTGAGAGCATCACCTTTTTGCTCATTAAATCCTTTTAAATACAGAAGGAAAAATAGCACTTGCTAAATAACTACCATGTGTTAGGCACTGTGAGAGTGATTATTTAATTTAATCCTCTTTTTTTTTATACTGAGGACTGAGCAGATGTGCTTCACCTCTGAGACTCATCCCCAGCCATTTTTTATTTTATTTAGAAACAGGGTCTCACTGAGGTGCTTAGGGCCTCACTAAGTTGCTGAGGTTGACCTCCAAATAGTGATCGTTTTGCCTCAGCCTCCAAAGCTGCTATAATTAGAGGCATACTCCACAGCATCTGGCTTTGATTGAATTCTTATGACAGCTCTGAAGTAGATGTCACCTCCTTCGTGAGGTATGGAAATCATGGCTGGTGAAGGGGTGACCTCCATGCACTGATCCTTCAAGTCCATTCTCTGGGGCATTCCTGCCCTCCCCTGCCCTGCCTGGCCTTCCCCCATTCCCAGCAAGTCCCAGAAGTGCTCTCTCACTAACAGGCCATGGAGAACCTACAGGGTCGGCAGGCAAAGCACACAGGCCAAACTGGGCTGTTTTAATGCCCCCAATTTTAGAGCCAATTCAAATTCTCAACTAGACACCAGAAATTTACCCATGATCTTTCTTAAAGTACTGGGCTCACGTTGAAGAGGGCTTGGTCTTTTGGGGTGTCACCCACTTCAATCATCTTGGTGCAAGCCAAGAGCTGCATGATGAGGCCCAAGGTGATCATTGCAGAGATACCGAGCTCCATGAGTGTGCCTAAGGAAACGGGCAGCCACAAAGCCCCTGTGAGCTCAAGAAAGCAAGACATTATTTAATAAAATGAACCTACAGAATTGAATGTGACCCCTTTTCCACATTGGATGGGCTTCAGGTTGCTGGCAGCAATTATAGCATAACACCCCAAAACCAAAGATAAGAACACAACTGAGTCCCTCTGTCGAGCCCACCAGACACCATGTCATTCTGTTTGGAAAGTCACGTACCCCTCAAGAGCCTGCTGCATTCCCATCCCCATGGACAGATCCATTCTGGATGGACATAGGACAGAGAGGCCCATCCTTCATCAGTTCATAAAACTGGAGAACATTCCAATCATTTCCTGAGCCTGCAGATGGGGCTGGCACATTTGGATCTAGTTGGCAATCAACCTTCCCTTTCCATCATGTTCAGATGAGCTCTGATTCTGAGTGACTGGAACCTTTTTGGAACCCCATTTTTAAACTGTGTCCATCAAATGCACCATCAACATACACAAGAAAATCATTTCTGGACCCACAGGTGACTGGTTAGATTTGACCCTACACTGTCAATCGTGGTTTTGATTCATATATTTCACCTGTAGATATGAAAAAGATGCAGCTGAGAAACCACTAGAGAGTTCTAGAGAGTGTTCTATGTCTACTCTCCATCTCATTTCAGGGATTTCAAACACTCTAGTTTTTTTTAAGTTTTCAGAAATTCTCAAGCAGAGACTTATCTTGCTCTTCCAGGTTTTGTATTGCATTCAAACCCAACTCTAAAGAAGATGGTGTTTCCCAGGCTGAATGCACCGTTGATCAGGCTATTTGACATGGCACATGCAGACTTTCCAGGCCACAGAGCTGCCCATTCTCTGAGCTCCACAGAAAGGCTGTAGTTCAACTAAATGGTGCTGGTCCAGCAGAAAAGAGGCACAGTGAGTCTGAGCTTCCCTCTGTTGGAGGCCAGAATCCCTCACATCCAGTAGAAAGGGTCCACAGAATCCGAGGCCATAATACCAAACAAAGGATCTGGAAACAAGTAGAAACCAAAGGAGTGGCACATGGTTCCCCCCTTTCCCCCTTGCCCCAACAACAGCACAGGAGACCGGATTGACCTGACAGCAGACTAAGAAGATGAAAAGGGGGATGGCTTGCCACAGCACCTTTGCCTTCAACTGGATCTGCAGAAGAGGTAGAATCAGAGGACATGAAGTTTCCCAGTAAGTCATTAAAAATAGAGTCCAACAGACACTTTCTCTGATCACCAAGAAAGGCCAAGGTGGGCTGGAGGCACAGCTCCATGGGGAAGCACTTGCCGAGCATGCATGATGTTCTGGGTTTAGTCTCCAACAGAAAACCTCCACCAAAAAAGCGAAGAAGCCAAACCATGCACCAAGCAGAGTCCTGAAAGGTGAGTCTCATGCTTTCTGTGGACAAAGCCAATGCGAAGATGTCCGTAGGTGTCACGTCTGGGAATGCTCATATTATACAGCATCATGATATTCCCACTGCTTAAGTGAGTTCAATGGCAAAGCTGTACTCTTAACCATTGACATGAACAGTTTAGATACTCAAGGAGGGGCAAGAGGAAGGCAAGTTCAAAGACAGCCTCAGCAAAAGTAAGGCAGTGAGCCACTCTATGGGACCCTGTCTCTCAATAAAAAACAAACTAGCTCTGGAGACATCTCTCAGTGAGTGGTTGCTTCTGAGTTCAATCCTAGGGATAAGTAAGTAAGTAAGTAAGTAAGTAAGTAAGTAAGTAAATAAATTCTTTCTGTTGTTGATATTTTTAAAATAATATTTAATCTTTATTTTATTTACCTCTTCTCTGATGTTTAGTATTTTTTCTTCTACTAGCTTTGGGTCAGGCATGTTCTTGATTTTCTACCTCCTTGAAGAGGAAGTCTTGGTTGTTTTTTTTTTTTTTTTGATGTAGGTATGTACTGATCTAATCTTAAAATTGCCTCTGCTCTATGATATAGGGGTTTTTTATTTTGTATTTCTATCATTTTTCTCAAGAATCTTTAAAAATTTCCATTCTGTTTGTCATTGACTCTGCTATTTGAGAGCTTTTTGTTATAATCGCAGACATGCAGGATGTTTCTGAAGTCCCGCCTGTTGTAGGTTTCCAGTTTTATTACATTGTGTTCAGAAAAAAAAGTTATTTCAAATGATTTTTAGCTTTTAAAATTTGTTAAGGTTTTTTTATGACTTAATCTGTTGTCTATTCTGGAGAATGTTGTTGGTACTTTTGTGAAGAATTTGACGTCTTTTGGTTTTTGTTGGAAAGTTCAGTTAAGCCTATCTGCTCTGCAGTGTACTTTAAATTCTGTGTAAAGCAAGAAGAGACAGAAGCAAGGTGTTGTGTATGTTGTATTTCTGATAAGAGGATCAAGTCTGTGAGATTTTCCAGAGTACTTAGGGTTTTGTTTATGTGACTTCTGGTAACAAATTGGGTTTATTTTGTGTGTTTGTGTGTGTGTGTGTGTGTGTAGGGGGTTTGTATGTTGTATTTCTGTGTGCATGCATACTCAGTGTTTGGTTATATCATGTGCATGCCTTCAGGAAGTGTAGAGTATATAGGAATGTATAAGCCTGCATTTGGAAAGTATACATTATAATTGCATGTCCGTGAGTACCTGGGTGATAACAGGCAGGTGTATTTGTGGGTATGTATATATTTTTTTAGAAAGGAAGTGGTGGTGTGTGTATTCGGGGAAAGCAGGGATAAAGGTGATTTATGCATCTGTGTTTTTGTTGGAATGGCAGTGAGTTGTGGGTCATGCACCTGTTTCTAAATGTGAGGTGTTTTAATGATATCTGTGGTGAAAGGGGTTTTAATGACTGTGCATCTTTCCATGTATGTGCCTCAGCAAGAGGTGTTCACAGGTCTCTGTGGCTGGGTGGCATGTGTGCATAAAAATCTCTTTGAACTTCCCTAAGATTGAGTGGAACCAGAAATACCCTGATTACAAAAATGTAACATTCTTAACCCTAAATGACACAGGTACAACCACCCACATACACACATAAACATGAGTCCATATTCCCAGAATCACTTGATACGCAAACACCAACTCCAAAAAACACATAAAGTTTCTCAACCCTCTCCAAATGTACACAACAATGATGTCACCTACAATCTACTCATTGTCATTTCCCAAATACATACATAACACATGTGTTGCCTTAATACACATATTTTACCCTGCACTCTAATGTCACACCCTTCCCTAAACAAAAAATAAAATAAAATAAAAAAATCAATATTTTGTGAATATCAAAAAGTATTCACCAAAATACTCCATTCAAACACTCTTCTTAATAATTATTCACAAATCCCACCATATCATAATAACCCATATACACTGTCAGTACCTAATCCTCCTAACTTGTTTTCCCATATAAATATAACTTCTATATTATCTCAGTGGAAACACACACTACCCATCTACTATTTGAGAATGAATACTCAGCCATCACACTTCCTAAATACATTCACAGTCCTAGATTATACAAGTCTGGGAACACACGTGTCCATCTGAATCTACAAACCCACAGTACTTCCACAGACCCAAAGTACATGCAGCCACTCTCTCACTATTAAAGGGCACAGAACTCACTATTAATGTACAAAACTGCTCATTCTTTCTGATATACTCAGTTAACAGCACACAACACTGTGGAGCTCTGAAAATCCTCAATAGCATAAACTTCCTATCTTCCAGATGCCTGACTCTAAACCCAGAGTTTCTCATGCCCAAATTAATACAAATACACAGCAAAATCCAAACAATTCCAATCAATAACCTTCCTTACAAAGTCTCACACATATTCCAGTCCCCTCCATGAAACACTTAAAATAGATATGAAGTAGGACTGAAGAGGCTGGATACCACAGGAATTTTCAGAAAGCAGGTTTATTGGATGTTGCCAATCATTCCAGAGTGTGGCTCATGCCTGAAACATTCTAGGGACAGATAATTTCAAAATATTTTGACTTTTATGTCCCATGGGGGAAAAGGGCTTGAAGATTCACTTGACAAGTGTTTTTCATTCCATTCTCTAGGCCAGACAGAGGTTTCACACGTATTTACCAAAAAAAAAAAATCTGGCATTTACAAAAAAGAGGAAGCTACCAACCACAGTAACCTTTGCATACTTGCTGCTGATCTGACAAGAGAAGAAGCTTAATGATGGCAAGGGTCTTTTGGTTGAGAGTATCTGGTGTGCTTCAGATACACTCATCTTCAGACCACACATCAATCAGTATCACCCATAAAGCAATCACACAAACACTAGCTCAGTAACTTAATGGAGCAAACAGATTACTTATTAACATGACAACAATTTGTATTCTCAAATGAAAACATTTACAATCACCTCTATGTTGCAAACATGCACATACAGAGAATGCCTCAGAATATGAAGTTCAACAACAAATCTCAGACGTACAGACACTGCTAACTTCTCCCACTTACTCACAAAGGACACCCCTCCATTCCCAAAAATAACATGATCACCTCAAAACCCTAAACAAGAAAATACACAGCAGTCCACTTGAGACATTATCAACAGAATCTATACACATCTATGTGCCACATATACATAATTCTAAACACCCCAACATACCCCATGATTCCATTCTCTCCAAATCTCTGAACACCAAAGATTATGTCCCTAAATTCTGACCTAGACATCAACATACACATACATTCTAAAATCTGAAAATGCACAGATCCAACACATAATAGTAAGACAACATCCTAACTCCTCTCAAATGCATTCACAATAGTCATGTTCACAATAGTCCACAATGCCAACAACACCTACAGACGCACCACTAAAACCCTAAACACATGTCCTGCCAGAAAGGTACTCAGCCAACAATGACCAAAGAAATCACTCAGAAAATATTTACACACGACAACCAAACAGTCCCACACAGGAGAATTTATAGTGTCTTGTTTCATATCCTTTCCATACCTATACACATGAAACACATAAAAGCACAAAGTCCTGTTGCTAGAGAAACAAATTCTTGTGTTCTCTCTCTCTCTCTCTCTCTCTCTCTCTCTCTCTCTCTCTCTCTCTCTGTCTCTCTCTCTCTCTGTCTCTCTCTCTCTTTCTCTCTCTCTCTCTCTCTCTCTCTCTCTCACACACACACACACACACACACACACACATACATAACATTACATACATAATCTGAACACTGACACACCCAGTTCAAGGATATTATCTTGTGGGCCTTGCACACAGAGGTAGAGGGGTGAAGATGAAGATTTCAGGCACATACCTTGCTGTTGAAAATGTAAGAAAATATAAAAGTGCAAAGGAAAGAGCACATTCCCTCCTATAAAACTGAAAGGTACTTGCCAGCCACTCAATAACTCCTCAATATAGAGAAAACTCTTCAAATAATAAGAGAGTACACTCAGATAATGCTTCTGGAGATGAAGGTACTCTGGGACATTTAAGGGGTTTCTAAAAGAGAGAATCACCCCAAATAGATTCTTTTGAGTATCCACCATCAGCCGAGATGGATATCTTCTAGCTAGAAAGCCAGACCATTGTACAATGTGTGTTCCAATGCCAGGGCTGGGCTTGTTCACCTGGGCTCCTCCCTAAGCCACATCAGCTCCAATTTCTGAATGGGGTCTGCAGTGTTCTCACACAAGAGGCCTTTGTCATCCTTGCATGTCGAAATTATAATCTGAAGATATTACTGGCATGTTTATTTGTCAAAAAATTAGTGAGTAAATTGTCAGCTTTTCTGTGTTACCTTCAGACAGAAGAGGTGAATCTGGTTAGAGGAAGGTCTGGGGCCTTTTATATTTTGGACAGCAGCTGTCCTAATCACTTTCCAAACCTGTGATAATGTACCTGAGATCACCACATTAAAAGGAGCAGAGATTTATTTTGGCTTATGGTTTCAGAGATTATAGCCCATGGTCACTTGGCCCTCTTACCTCTGGACCTATAGCAAAGCAGAACATCTGGCCAAGAGTGTATGGCATAGGAAAACTGACCACCTCATGGCTGCTAGGAGACAGAGAGAGACAGAGACAGAAGTGCATTAGAGTCCCAGTATGCCATCAGTGGCACATCCTCAATGAGGTAATTTTCATCAAATGGGCCCCAATTTCCACAAGCTTCCAACACCTCCCAATAATGACTTCAGCTGGGAACCAGATGTTTAAGAGGTGAGCCTTTGAGGAACACCAAATGTTAATGCCAGAACATCTATCCCTTGTCCCCAAAAGCTCATGTCTGTCTCACAGCAATAAATAATCCAAAATAAATAAATAAACAAGCATTTGGACTCCAAGAGTCCACAAATATCAACAGTGCATTCTCAATAGTTTTTGCCCAAAGTCTCTTCTGAGACTCAAGGGAACATAGTGACGCTGAACCCTGAATTGAACGTTTTTTTTTTTTCTGCCATTCTCTTCTTTTTAATTCATGAGTATAGCTTTCTTTTCTCCCCACACCCTCAACCCTATCTTAATGACTAACCATAGAGTCAGTTAAAAGCATGAAAGTCAGTTAAAAGGGCCCTTGCACTGGGCACTCCACCTTACTATGTCACAGGAAATGTCCAAATTAAAAGGTATTGGCAGAAGTGTACAGAAGACACTGACTAGGAGGGAAGCCAGACACACACACCTTCAGAATTGCAAGCATATAAAAAAATCACATTATCTTAGATTCACAGGTCTGGGATGTGTCAGGGTCCACTGGACCCAGATATAACCCACAGAATCCCAATTTCTTTAAATAACAGTTTTTTGAGAGAGAGAGAGAGAGAGAGAGAGAGAGAGAGAGAGAGAGAGAGAGAGAGAGAGAATTTTCTAATATTTATTTATTAGTGTTGGGCAGACACAACATCTTTATTTTTATGTGGTGCTGAGGATCAAACCTAGCACTACACACATGCCAGGCGAGTGCGCTACCACTTGAGCCACATCCCCAGCTCCTTAGTGACATCTATTTTTAGTTGTCTATCAATATTTATTGATCTATATGGTTCTAAGAATTGACCACTGTGCCTCACACATGCCAGGCAAGCTCTCTACCACTGAGCCATGACTCCAGACCCCTCTAAAGGACAGTCTGTCAACACTAGTAAACTGTGCTAGTGTCCACCTGCCCAAGACTGCGAGAACAGTTCCACATAACACACTGTATACACTTTCACTCAGCAGTACTAAGCAACATGAAACCAGGAGATAGCCATTCATCTCTGAAATGCTGAATTGTTGCCAATGAAGACTTTTCCTCTCCCACCTCTCTGCCTCTTCAGTTACTGACTTTCATGCGTGGAAGCAAAGCAGAAGAATCAAACCTTTTGTAGCTGCATTGGCTGCAATCCTCATTAATAATCAAAAAAATGTTAACATATTTTAAAGATACATCTACACAGGGGAAGCACAAATAACCCCAAAGGGAAGAAGAGGACAGTAGTAAGGAGGAAACTGAAAAAGCACAGCAGGGCACACGTTAAGTCTAGTGCTCCATTAAGTCTAGTGCTCCAGGTGTGAAACTAGGGCACCTGATGGTGTAATATTGGTGCCCTAGAATTTGAGCATCCTTACCCCTCCAGCTTGGTCTGATGTGGGACCACTCCCTAGAGCTTCTGTGCTCACAGACTTTCACTTACCTGAGCAGGTGTTCATAGGCCTGCCACTGCTAATCTCCACCACAACACTGGCTCCACTCTCATAGTTTGATAAATCACTGTTTCTGGGGTTACTGGGTTGCACTCTGAATGTGATATGCACATCCTGGTCACCAGCGTTTCCTCTGAAGTATGAATGCAAACCTTCACAACCCCTCAACTCTTCACTCTGTAAGCCTGATAACCAGCATCACATGGACAATAACAAGGTCAGCTGAGAATGAGGACAGTAGCCAGACCCACCTAGACCATGGCCTCTGTGAGCCCATATGATGTTAGTTACACAGCAAAATGAATCTGGACATAGGATTCTGAGGCTGCCTTTTGCACACAGGGCACCCTGATAATCTCTCCACAAGTCATTGAGCCTTCTAAGGGTGGTGTCCTTCCCATTCCTGAGATGCCGAAAGGTGGCTTCTGTGTAATGGAACTAATCTCTTTTCCAACCACACCATCCTTGGCCCCAACATTACAAAGTTTTCATTTCTGGAAAACCTGCAAGTATTTTAAATCTTTCTACCCTGGCTTTTGCTCCTGATCCCCATGGTATAAAAGGCTGAAAGCAGCTAGAAATACCCAGGCCATATCTCAAATGCTGTACTGCCTTTAATATTCCCTGCTGGATAAATTAGTCTGTGTTTTTAGTTGCCTTTTACATCACTGTGACCAAAAAAATCTAACAACAACAATTAGAGCAGGACAAGTTTATGTAGCTCATAGTTTCAGGTCTCACTCCACTGACCACCAACTGCATAGCTCTGGGGCCAAGGTGAGGCAGAACATAGTGGGGGAAGTGTAGGGAGTGGGAAAGCAGCTCAGCATATGGCACTGAAGAAGCAGAGAGAGAACTCTGCTAACCAGGGACAAACTATGAACCCTGGATCCATTTCCTCCACTTGATTCTCCTCTTTGTCCTCAGCCTGGGCGGGCTTATCTATCTGCCTGTGGTTGACTGGGAAGGCGAGAACAGGCTGATGGTTTGGCTTAACCTTTGTATTAGACCACCTTGGGCCACCTTGGGTTGACTCTGTGCCTAAGGCTGATGAGCGGAGCTCAGAGTCAGGGGATCTTAATTCTTTTAAAAGTTGGATCTGTTCCCGTCTATGTTGGAGAGACTTGTGCAAGGGAGCCAGGTTAGGCAAGGTAAGTGGAGAAAAAATATCTGATGGGGCAGTTGGCCCCTGAAGGGCCAGAGCACAAAAGGCAGGAGGGATATAGGAGGGAGGTGGATGGGTAAGTCCTATAGGCTGTGGCAGGGTCCTGAGAGGTGGCGGGTCTTCTGAATGGTAGCGAGCTGCTTCCTTCTCCAAGGTAGCCTCCTCCCCAGGGGTCAATGTGTCTCCGGGATTTAAAACTGGATAAAGGCGGTTGGTAGCTGTTGGAGCCTTATTCATTAGGGTGGGATTTTGAGGGGGTTCAGGAAGGTTCCCAGGGTCCTAGGGAGACTGAGAAGGATCTATGTCTATACTAACTGAAGGGCATGCCAAGGGGGGACGAGAGAGACGAGAGGTCTTTTGCATAGCCTCTTCCCCAATCCTGACAAGTTTTAAGGTACCATTGTCAAAGGGTAAACTTTTAAGAATTTCATTAATTAAGTTCCAGTAAGAAAAGGTGGCAACAGGCACCTTTTCTGGGCCAAAGGATTCATAATAATATTTTAAACAGTCTCCTACTCTAAGCCATCTTTTACCATCAATGGTCCCTTCAAGGGAAAACCACGGACACAATTCTCCTATGTATGAAAAGAATAATTTTACGTCCTTTTTCTTAACACATGCCACCCGTGTCTTGAGGGCCTCCTTGAGGCCTGACAAAAACAAATCATGTAACAAAACTGCTTGTCCCATGGTGGGTCACTCACTGTGCGTCGTCCCCACTCTCCTCCTTGATCTGTCTCTCGGTCGAGTCTGCCAAGGCGATCGCGAGCTCCGCTTGGCCATGTGTCCCTGGAGGATGGTGTTCCTTTTCAGTCAAAGGCTCTAGCCCCAATCTTTGGGCGCCAAATGTTCTGACCCACAGGACACATCAACGTGGGTGGTGAACCTAGGTGGGGAGGAATGAAGGGACAAGAGACACGAAGGATGAAAGCAAGACAGGAGTTCTGATCAAGCTGCAAAATTTATTGTTCACACAGGGGTATTTATATGCTGGGGATCGGGAAGCTCTCTAATCAGCAATTGCTGGATGTGGGTGGTAAAACTGGCAGCTGCAAGATGTCTGATGTTCCTGATAGCCACAGGATGTTTCAGGGAGATAGGTAGCTACAGGATGTCTCCCAGGCAGGATGTCACCCAGGGGTGTAAATGTCAGGCTATTCTTTGAAGGAGAATTTCCTTCTAGCCCCTGACACCGTACCTCCCACAAAAAAGAAAATGAATTAACAGAGAAGAGTTCACACTGATCCTCACTGAAGTTCCCCACCCCACTCCACCCACAACATCCAAAAATGGCCTTAATAGTCATTGCAGCCACGTTGATGCAGCACCTCCTATGTGCTAGGGACTGCTCTGCATTAAAAAACCCCAGGATACACACCAGTATCTCCATTTAAGAAAGAAACTGAGGCACAGAGAGATTTATTAACTTATCCATGATCACACAGCTCAAGAGAGGCCCAGTGGGGTTTTAAACCCGGGCCATTTGGTTTTACTCCAGACCCCTCAAACCAAAGATGCAGTAAGTGGGAGGAGAACATCAGACATATGATCCACCTATGGCAGGAGGTGACTTGGGTGAGTGGAGCCTTCTGTGACACAGACAGTGTCCCCCCTCGGGGGCTGCCTCACCTGGTCCTGAGAGGCCCACTCAGCCTGGGGGAGAAGAGAGCCTCCTCCCAGCCTTTTGGTTTAAGAGAATGTTCACGTCCCCAGTGCTCTGATGAGGCGGGGCCACGTCATGTCAGAGATCCTTAGAGGTGACCTCATTTTAAGGAAACAAGCCTGTGGCCGATTGTCCGAGTTTTATTAAGTCAGGGGCCAGCACAGGGAGCCAGCAGAGGGGACACCATTGTAGAGATGACCCAGAGCAGGGTCCAAGGGCCTGGGACATGGCCTGGTCATGGCCCGGTGGCTCCCAGCTGACATCCTTCCTGCCTGGGAGATCCTGGAGACTGCCTTCATGGTGATTTTCAGGTGCATGCGTGGGAGGCCCTGCTTGCTCCAGCCTCAGGGTAGGACAGAAAAGATTTCAGGCCTCATCAGACTATGGGCATGAGCAGGATGGTGGCCAGCAGAAGAAGACATCAAGGACCTCCGTCTCACAGCAGTTTATGCATTGTTTGTTGAGCCCCTAACATGCATCATATGGATGTAGCTGGAAAGTGGATTTTTAGCATGTGTAAAGGACATGAGGCAGCAATGGGCTTGGTACATTTGAGGCTGTGTGGGGAGTTGAGACTGGCCTGAGCCAGGATATGCCTGGGGATAGCTGCACCAGATGAGGCAGTTTGGGAACTGATTGACTTCTTCCCCTTGTGCTCCACCTGTCGAACAAGCAAGGCACAGAGATGAAGATCTTTCACATGACAGATGAAGAGTGTGAAGGTCAGAGTGGTAAAGGCATTTCCAGGTCCCAAAGGTAATACATGGCAGGGTTGGAATTCTCACCCAGGTCTGCTTCTAGAGCAGTTTACGTGTCCTTTCTAGCATGACTTTCTGACAAGTCCAGACGCACCCAAACTCAACCTCCTGTATCTGGTTTGGAGAGTCTCAGGTACATGTGTCATATAAGGCCCTGATAAGTCCTTCTGCAAAAGAAGTTTCTAATATTTCTTTAACCCAGCACTTGCAACGTTCATTTGAACATAAGATCCTTATAAATGGTGTGACTAGAATGAAGACATTTCAGAAGTGACCTTGGGAGACACTGGTCTTGGTAACCCACAGAAGTCTCAATTAGTCTTTCTGATCTTGGGGAAGAGAATTCTGGGTATATTTTGTAGACTCAGTAAGATGGTGAAGAAATGGAGAGAGATACAAAGGACTAAGGGGGGTATATCAGAGCGGGAAGGAATCCCTAGGAGGACCCTCAGTGGGACTCTGGAGAGAATTCCTCCCTCACTTCAGAGAACAGAACCAGGGCCCGTGAGGGTAGGAAAGGGGTTGGAGACTGTACCTGAGGTGGGCCATGTTGGTCGGGAGTGAGCTCCCCACCACCAGCAGTGTGCAATTAAAACTGTTGCATTAACCTAACAGCAGACCAGGCCCAGTGGCCCGCCATCGCCCCGATTGGGGAAGGGGCAGAGTCGCCTCCAGCGCCTGCTAGGTAGACAGACCTGTAACCAACAGACAGAACAGGCCTAGCGGCCCGCGGAGGGACAGAGCCGCTGCTCGCGCCTGCAAGGTAGGCGGACCTGTGACCACCGAAAGCACAGGCCCACCGAAAGTACAGGCCCAGCGGCCTGCTGGTGTGGTAGGCATATTGCCCCAATTGGAGGAGGGGCAGAACAACAGCAAAAGCCTGCGAGGGAGACTTTGCAACTATACAAGAGCAATATAAATATATAGGGGGAAAAATCAATAACACAACAGTTTCAGCAAGCAGAAAGAAACGCGATCAGTATGAAAAGACAAAGAAAGAAAGGACCACAAGCAATGCAGGTCAACTCAACTTTAGAAGTGGTAATATCTGCAGCAGATGGAATGTCAGATAAAGAATTCAGTATATACATGCTTCACATGATCTGGAGTCTCAAGGAAGACATTAGACAGCAAAATCAGACAATGAAAGACCACTTCGACCACTTCGACGATGAATTACATAAACAAATCCAAGAAGCAAAAGATCAATTATACAGGGAGATAGAGGTTATAAAAAACAAACAAACAGAAATCTTAGAAATGCAGGAAGCAATAAACCAACTTAAAAACTCAATTGAGAATACTACCAGCAGAGTAGAACACTTAGAAGATAGAACATCAGACAATGAAGACAAAGTATTTCAATTGGAGAAGAACATTGACAGCTCAGCAAAACTGTTAAGAAACCATGAGCAGATCATTCAAGAAATATGGGATAACATAAAAAGACCAAACTTAAGAGTCATTGGGATACAGGAAGGTATAGAGGTCCAAACCAAAGGAATGTGCAATCTATTCAATGAAATAATACGAGAAAACTTCCCAGACTTGAAGAATGAGACAGAATCCCAAATCCTAGAAGCCTGCAAGACGCCGAATGTGCAAAATCATAAGAGATCCACACTTAGACACATTATAATTTAGATGCCCAACATACAGAATAAGGAGAGAATTTCAAAAGCTACAAGAGAAAGGAAGCAGATTACATTTAGGGGTAAACCAGTCAGGATAACAGCTGACCTTTCAACACAGACTCTGAAAGCTAGAATATCCTGGAATAACATATTTCAAACACTGAAAGAAAATGGGTTCCAACCAAGAATTGTGCATCCAGCGAAATTAAGCTTCAGAATGGAAGATGAAATTAAAACCTTCCGTGAGAAACAAAAGTTAAAAGAATTTGCAGCTAGAAAACCATCTCTTCAAAACATCCTCGGCAAAATATTACAGGAAGAGGAAATGGAAAATATCAATGAAAACCAACAGCGGGAGGTAGTACAGTAAAGGGGGGGGGATAATCAAAGAGGAAAACAAACCATGTTTAGTAACATAAATACACAAATATGGCTGGAAGAACAACTCATATCTCAATAATAACCCTAAATGTTAATGGCTTAAACTCACCAATAAAGAGACACAGGCTAGTCGAATGGATCACAAAACAAGACGCAACAATATGCTGCCTTCAGGAGACGCATTTGATAGGAAAAGACATAAATAGACTGAAGGTGAAAGGTTGGGAAAAATCATATCACTCATATGGACTTCGGAAACAAGCAGGAGTGTCCATACTCATATCATATAAAATAGATTTCAAGCCAAAGTTAATCAAAAGGGATAAAGAGGGACACTACATTCTGCTCAAGGGAACCATACACCAACAAGACATAACAATCATAAATATATATGCCCCAAACAATGGTGCAGCTATGTTCATCAAACAAACTCTTCTCAAGTTCAAGAGTCAAATAGACCACCATACAATAATCATGGGAGACTTCAACACACCTCTCTCACCACTGGACAGATCTTCCAAACAACAGTTGAATAAGGAAACAATAGAACTCAATAATATAATTAATAACCTAGACTTAATTGACATATATAGAATATACCACCCAACATCAAGCAGTTACACTTTTTTCTCAGAAGCACATGGATCCTTCTCAAAAATAGATCATATATTATGTCACAGGGCAACTCTTAGACAATATAAAGGTGTAGAGATAATACCATGCATCTTATCTGATCATAATGGAATGAAAATCAACGATAAAATAAGGAAGAAAAAATCAAGCATCACTTGGAGAATGAACAATAGGTTACTGAATGATCAATAGGTTACAGAAGACATCAAGGAGGAAATTAAAAAATTCTTAGAGATAAATGAAAACACAGACACAACATAACGGAATCTATGGGACACATTGAAAGCAGTTCTGAGAGGAAAATTTATTGCTTGGAGTTCATTTCTTTAAAAAAGAAAAAAACAACAAATAAATGATCTAATACTTCATCTCAAAATCCTAGAAAAAGAAGAGCAAAACAAGAGCAAAAGAAGTAGAAGGCAAGAAATAATTAAAATCAGAGCTGAAATTAATGAAATCAAAACAAAAGATACAATTGAAAAAATTGACAAAACTAAAAGTTGGTTCTTTGAAAAAATAAATAGAATCGACAGACCCTTAGCCACGCTAACGAAGAGCAGAAGAGAGAGAACTCAAATTACTAGCATACGGGATGAAAAAGGCAATATCACAACAGACACCTCAGAAATACAGACGATTATCAGAAATTATTTTGAATCCTTATACTCCAATAAAATAGAAGATAGTGAAGGCATCCATAAATTTCTTTAGTCATATTATCTGCCCAGATTGAGTCAGGAGGATATTGACAACCTAAACAGACCAATATCAATGGAGGAAATAGAAGAAACCATCAAAAGACTACCAACTAAAAAAAGCCCAGGACCGGATGGGTATACAGCAGAGTTTTACAAAAACCTTTAAAGAATAACTAATACCAATACTTTTCAAGCTATTTCAGGAAATAGAAAAAGACGGAGAACTTCCAAATTCATTCTACGAGGCCAACATCACCCTGATTCCTAAACCAGACAAAGACTCTTCAAGAAAGAAAACTACCGACCAATATCTCTAATAAACCTAGATGCAAAAATCCTCAATAAAATTCTGGCAAATCGGATACAAAAACATATCAAAAAAAATTGTGCACCATGATCAGGTAGGATTTATCCCTGGGATGCAAGGTTGGTTCAATATATGGAAATCAATAAATGTTATTCACCACATCAATAGGCTTAAAAATAAGAACCATATGATCATCTCGATAGATGCGGAACAAGTATTCGACAAAGTACAGCATTCCTTTATGTTCAAAACTCTAGAAAAACTAGGGATAACAGGAACATACCTCAATATTGTAAAAGAAATATATGCTAAGCCTCAGGCTAGCATCATTCTGAATGGAGAAAAACTGAAGGCATTCCCTCTAAAATCTGGAACAAGACAGGGATGCCCTCTCTCACCACTTCTGTTCAACATATTTCTCGAATCACCGGCCATAGCAATTAGACAGACGAAAGAAATTAAAGGCATAAAAATAGGAAAAGAAGAACTTAAATTATCACTATTTGCAGATGACATGATTCTATACCTATCAGACCCAAAAGGGTCGACAAAGAAACTATTAGAGCTAATAAATGAATTCAACAAAGTGTCAGGATATAAAATCAGTACGCATAAATCAAAGGCATTCCTGTATATCAATGACAAATCATCTGAAATGGAAATGAGGACAACCACCCAATTCAGAATATCCTCAAAAAAAATAAAATACTTGGTAATCAACCTAACAAAAGAGGTGAAAGACTTACACAATGAAAACTACAGAACCCTAAAGAGAGAAATAGAAGAAGATCTTAGAAGATGGAAAAATATACCCTGTTCATGGATAGGTAAAACTAACATCATCAAAATGGTGATATTACCAAAAGTTCTCTATAGGTTTAATGCAATGCCAATCAAAACACCAACGGCATTTCTTGTAGAAATAGAGAAAGCAATCATGAAACCCATATGGAAAAATAAAACACCCAGAATAGCAAAAACAATGCTAAGCAGGAAGTGTGAATCAGGCAGTACAGTTATAGCAGACTTCAAAGTATACTACAGAGCAATAGTAACAAAAACAGCATGGTACTGGTACCAAAACAGGCGGGTGGACCAATGGTACAGAATAGAGGACACAGAAACCAATCCACAAAATTACAACTATCTTATATTTGATAAAGGGGCTATAAGCATGCAATGGAGGAAGGGTAGCATCTTCAACAAATGGTGCTGGGAAAACTGGAAATCCATATACAACAAAATGAAACTGAATCCCTTTCTCTCACCATGCACAAAAGTTAACTTAAAGTGGATCAAGGAACTTGATACCAAATCAGAGACATGGCGTCTGAAAGAAGAAAAAGTTGGCTATGATCTACATACTATGGGGTCCAGCTCCAAATTCCTCAATAGGACACCCATAGCACAAGAGTTAATAATTAGAATCAACAAATGGGACTTACTCAAACTAAAAAGTTTTTTCTCAGCAAAAGAAACAATAAGAGAGTTAAATAGGCAGCCTACGTCCTGGTAACAAATTTTTACTCCTCACACTTCAGACAGAGACCTAATATCCAGAATATACAAAGAACTTAAAAAAATTAGACTATAAGATAACAAATAACCCAATCAACAAATGGGCCAGGGACCTGAACAGACATTTCTCAGATGAGGACATACAATCAATCAACAAGTACATGAAAAAATGCTCACCATCTCTAGCAGTCAGAGAAATGCAAATCAAAACCACCCTAAGATACCATCTCACTCCAGTAAGATTGGCAGCCATTAGGAAGTCAAACAACAACAAGTGCTGGCGAGGATGTGGGGGAAAGGGTTCACTTGTACATTGCTGGTGGGACTGCAAATTGTTGCGGCCAATTTGGAAAGCAGTATGGAGATTTCTAGGAAAGCTCGGAATGGAACCACCATTTGACCCAGCTATTCCCCTACTCGGTCTATTCCCTAAAGACCTAAAAAGAGCACATGATAGGAACACTGCTACATCCATGTTCATAGCAGCACAATTCACAATAGAAAGGCTGTGGAACCAACATATATGTCCTTCAATAGAAGAATGGATAAAAAAAAATGTGGCATTTATACACAATGGAGTATTACTCTGCATTAAAAAATGACAAAATCATAGAATTTGCAGGGAAATGGATGGCATTAGAGCAGATTATGCTAAGTGAAGCTAGCCAATCCCTTAAAAACAAATGCCAAATGTCTTCTTTGATATAAGGAGAGTAACTAAGAACAGAGTAGAAACGAAGAGCATGAGAAGAAGATTAACATTAAACAGGGAAGAGAGGTGAGAGGGAAAGGGAGAGAGAAGGGTAATTGCATGGAAATGGAAGAAGACTCTCAGGGTTATACAAAATTACATACAAGAGGAAGTGAGGGGAAAGGGGACAAAAATATAAGGGGGAGAAATGAATTACACTAGAGGGGGTAGAGAGAGAAGAGGGTAGGGGAAGGGGGAGGGGGGATAGTAGAGGATAGGAAAGGCAGCAGAATAAAACAGACACTAGTATGGCAATATGTAAATCAATGGATGTGCAACTGATGTGATTCTGCAATCTGTATACGGGGTAAAAATGGGAGTTCATAACCTACTTGAATCAAACTGTGAAATATGATATATCAAGAACTATGTAATGTTTTGAACACCCAACAATAAAAATTAATTTTAAAAAAAAAGAAACTGTTGCATTACACTGCTGAAGGTCACTTCCTCTAGGATTCTGGGCTTCGGGGTAAAGAAAGCCACCCCATGTGGATCATGCTCAGTCCCCCCTTCTCTCCAGAGTGGGCACAAAGAAGCCAGGCATGGCACATTCATGACATTAGGAAAATCCTTATAAATAAAATAGTTCCTTTGAAAGCTGAGCTCTCCACAGTCCATCTCCTCTCGACAGGAATAAAGTCAAGCCCGTGACTCCAGTGTCACCTCCCTCCATCGACTAGAGGAAACGCTCATTTTAAGAAGTATAACAAGAAAAGTGAGTGACAGTATTGATATTTTTAAAAGTGTGTGAGCAGTAGGGGCACGACTGGCTGTAGAGACCCAGAGAGAGGAGGAGAGAGAAGCCACACCAGTCCCTTTAATCTCCGCTCAACCTGGAGGGCTCAGGCTCCTCTTTTGCCCAAGGGCTGCAGCTCGGTGTCCCCTTCACCAAACAGGAGGTTGAGGTGGGAAGGGGCGGGTGGGGGGCAGGGCCATGAGCCTGGAGTGCCCTGACTCCTAAATCAGGTTCCCCACTGGCGGGGCTCTGGTGGCTCTGGGGGACTGTCCTGGGAGGGGAGGCAGGGGATCTGGCCAAAGGAGACCAGGGATCAGGTCCCCTCAGCTTTCCAGCCAAGCTGTGGCTCAGGGACACACACGGACCTGCCTCGTGCCAGCACCACTGCCACCTGCCCCCACCATCACCTGTACCTCTGGAGTGAGCGCAGCCCGGGGTGGGGTGCAGAGGCATGGGACGGATGTCCTTGGAGACCATTTTAGGGAGGACCTGGGGCCACCTCTACGCCCTCTCCAAGGTGAGGGGTGAAGGTGCTGGGCCTGGGGACTTGCTGGGCACTGAAAGGGACAATGCCCTGGGGATTCGTGGGCTCCAGGACTGAAGCCAGCCTCGGGCCTCCACCGTGTCGGCCTCTCACACTGTCCTCCTAGTGCAGCACACACACACACATGCATGTGTGTGGGCCAGCGCACGCTCACTAGCGTGGATGTCACACCCCTTCACCAGCATCACTGCCCGAGCAGAAGGGACTGGCAGGGTCAGTTCACCTGCACATGCGCAGACCATGTGCACCCACCCCATGATGCATGCACCGCCCCCCCCCACACCCGTTCTGTCATACTCAGGAGCCCACTTACGTGCACACAGGTGGACAGACCCTCATTCTGCCCCACGTCCCACACTCCCAGCAGGTGCCCGTCCAGCACAGGCCAAACCCTCGGGACGTAGCGCACCCAGTGACGGTTGCCTCCCCACCTCCAAGCACCCCACCTCATGGAGCCCCACTCCCTGATCAGTGTTTAAACAGCTGTCCTTTGTCCCGTGAGCGCTGGGGGAGCAGGCCATGGGCGGCCTTGAGGAAGAATGTCACCCTCTCCAGCCCCTCCTGCCCCCAGCCTGCCTTTCTCAACCAGGACAGTGCTCGGGGGGAACCTGCTGTCCTGCCCTCCTAGCTGGTTTCCCCACCAGGGCCCTGGCAATGAGTGAGCCTCGGGCATTTCTCCTCGCCCCGTCGCCCTTGCCCAGGCCTTATCAGTGGGCGTGGGTACAGAGGACAGGGGCTGCCACTCGGGGAGCCCTGTTCTAGAAGCATCCACCTGTCCCTCCCCTTCCTCTCCACCCGCCCAGCCCTTCACATCTGCTGGTGGCTCCACCTCTCAGCCTTTGTCCAGGCTGTTCCCCGCCCCCAACTCGCCCCTTAGCATGGACCCCTAGCCTCCCTCTCCAGGAAGCCCTCTGGGTTCTCTTCCCTCTTGGCCTAGAGGTGCCTGCACCTCACCCCTACCACACCAAGATGTCCATTTCTTGCTCCCTGAACATGACCATGAGATGGGGAAGTGTGGAGTCATGGGGAAGGTAGACAGCTGGGTTCCCATCATCCTGGCACCCCCAGAAGTGGTGGGGGGAGCCCTGGCCAAGGGCAAGACCTCTGCATGAGGAGGGTGGATGGGAGGGAGAGACCCAGGGAGTGCGGTGCCTCTATCCTCAGGCCTCCAGGAGTGAATCAGGTCCCTGGCCTTCATTCAAGGGTAAAGGATGCCACCACACACATGAGGAAGTTAGTAAATTTCCTCCCCTCCCCTTCTCACCCAAAGGCTGCCAAATTCTAGATGGTAATGGTTTACGCGATAGTGAAATCAGCATATCCATCAACACACTCCCTGCTCATCATATACAGGGAAGGGCCAATGGCTCCAGTTCTACATCATCATCCTCTGGAGGCTTCCTGGGCACCGACTCCCAAATACCCAGAGGGAGGGACAGCCCCCCAGCCCGCTCCTAGGTGCCACCAGGCAGCCCCTGGGAGCTCTGAGGGACCATCATGAAGGGGACTCCTTTCTACACAGACTGCCTTTGCTTTGGAGGACAGTGAGTGGGACCTGTTGGTTGAACTTCGTGTGACAAGGGTGGGCATCCTGGGTCCACCCCCATAGCCGGAGGCCTGCTTAGGAGCCTCCCCAGTGTTCCTCCCACTTTTCAAGTGAGGATGTCCAGACATGGGGAAGTAGGATGTGCTCCTAAAAGCATGTCTGAGGAGGTGAGGCTGAAGTGCAGGGCCCTCTGCTCATAGGAAGGGACAGACAGCACATGGCTTAAGAACTGGGGATTAGACTCAGGGGCACTCAATCATTGAGCCACATTCCTAGCTCTTCTTATATTTTATTTAGAGATAGGGTCTTGCTAAGTTGCTTAGCATCTTGCTAAGTTGCTGAGGCTGGCTTTGAACTTGCAATCGTGCTGGCTTAGCCTCCAAAGCTGCTGGGATTATAGGCCTGAAGGACATAGACTTTTTGTTGGGAAAACCTGGGTTCTATTCCCTGCCCTGCCACTTGCTACCTTGGAGATCCTGGACATGTGGCTTGGCTGTTCTGAGTCTCACTCTACCTATTTGCAAAATGGGGGTGATATCTGTAGCCCCTCTTGCAAGACTCTATAAAGATTCCCATGGATTGTATGCGGTGACTATATCCCACATAGCAAGCACTGGACTAATTCATGTCTTTTCATAAACGTATTTCAGATTCAAAAAAACACATTCCTGGTAATCCCAGTGAATCAAGAGGCTGAGGTAGGAGGATCAAAAGCTTCAGGTGAGCTTGGGCAACTTACTGAGATCCTCAAAATAAGAAATAAAAATAAAAAATTATAAAGGGCCAGGGTTATAAGGCTCAGTGATAAAGGCACCTGTGGGTTTGATCCCCAATTCCACAAAATAAAAAAAAATGATTTCATGAAATGCCAGGCATATTGTAGAGATGCAGTAAATATTCTTTAGATTGATGCTTGGCTTTCAGCAAGAGTCAAGTTGCAGCTGCCTTTAGTCTGAGTATTTTGTAGGTGCTCCATGGTAGACTAAGGTTTACCTTGTTTCCTGGGCCCTGGCAGCCTGGACACCATTTGCCTCTTCACTGGAGGGCCAACAGGGGTTTTTGAAATGACCCTGTGGATGGGGTAAATGGAGCAGATTCTGTCCAGGGTGAGGTCCCTGAGAAGCTTCTAGCACGGTGTGTTAATGCAGGCTGGGAGGTCAGGAGCCCCATGCCAGCCAATGAGACCTGAAAGCTTAGTCCCAGCCTGGTAGAAGGTTAAGGGCAATGTGCCAACATGAGGCTGACCTGAGCTTAGTTAAGATGTTGCCATTTACTGGCTGTGTGACTACAGGCTCCTCTCTGGTCTGTGAAATCGGGCTCATGTTGTCTTCTGTGCTGATCAACAAGGTTTGGGTTGAGGATGCAATGATATAGAAAGAATGTATAGATACAATGGAGAGTGGGACAAAAGTGTCCTGGGAAATTCAATGAGAACTTTGAACATCTTTTACAGAAGGCAGCAGAGTAAAGAGGAAACCTTGAACCAGCGCTCATATCTTGGTTCTGTAACTTTGGGGCTCTGTGACCTTAGGTAAGTTAGTGAACATCTCTGAATCTGCTTCCTCATGTGAATGCATACTCTATTATCATGAAGGCATAATAGTCTTTCCCACCCTAGTGCCCACCTGGGACTCGCTGTGCTCCAGGAGAAAACTCCTCTGGCCAGAGCCTGCCACCACAGAACATGGTCTGTCCTTCTCTGACCCCAATCCACAATGTCGCTTGAAGCAGATGGAATGAGAGGGGCAAGCTAGGGAAGAGCTGTGGAAGCTTGGTTGGATGCCAGGGAGCAGTGACAGTAAAGTGAGGTCCTGCCTGCCCTCCTGGTGGTCGTGCTCCGGCAGAGGGGTGCATGTTGGAACATATGCTATGAAGGGCAAACAGGCACGGGAGGGGATAGGTGTGGCAGGAGGCTGTTCTGGTTTGGATGTGAGGGGTCCCCAAAAAACTTAGCTGTGAGACAATGCAAGAGGGTTCGGAGGACAAATGATGGGGTTGTGAGAGTCTTAACCCCTCAGTGAATTAATCCCCTGATAGTGATTGACTGAGTGGTGACTGAATTGGTGGGGTGTGGCTGGGGAGGAGGGTCATGGGCCAATTATTTGGGATATATATTTGTATTTGGCAAGTGGAGCCTCCCTCTGCTTCCTGATCATCATGTGAGCCCCTTCCCTCCACCACACTCTTCCGCCATGAGGTTCAGCTCACCTCAAACCTTGAGGAATGGAGCCTGCTGTCTGTGCATTGAGACCTCTAAAACCCTGAGCCCCCAAGGCAACTTTTCCCTCTCTACAATTGTTCTGGTTGGGTCCTTCCATCGTGCTGCAAAAAAGCTGACTAAAACAGAGACTATTTTCAATCAGGTGGCAAGGAAATCTTCCCATATGGTGGCACATGATACAGAGGAACAGACTAACCCAAGGTCAGCCAGCAAGGTTCTGGAACATTCCAGGGGTCTGCCCCTTCTCTCTGCACCATGCTGTGTCCAGGGTCCACTCACACTTTCTCCATGGCCTTGTCCTACTCGTGCCCACACCTCGGCACAGACAGCCCAGCTGGCTAGCCCTTTCTTCTCTCAGGCAGCTGAAGCTGCTGGGAGGATCTGAACTCCAGCCAGCCATGGCACTCTCGGGTCCGTCCCTGCCCAGTCGTGGGGAGGAGGCTCAGGACCCTCTCCTCGGGGGTGGGGCATGTTGGGGGCCAGGAACTTACAAAGGCAAATAATGTCTGGGTAAACATTGGCTGCTGATAGCTCCAGCTGTGAGGGCCAACGATGTCCCCTTGGTCCAGATGTTGGCCTCAACCACCTCCCTCCTGTGGCAGTACATTTGAAGAGGACCTTGGGGGCCAGCGGAGAGCAACACAGAATGCGGGGTGGTGAGGGGGCTGGTAGGCCACCCAGCACAATCCGTGCACAGCTAGCCAGCACGGTCCTCTGCTTCCAGGGTTGTCCGGACAGCAGGGGTCACTCCTGGGCTGAGAGTGTACCAGGGAAGATGGGGCCACAGCCTCCCCTGTCCAAAGTCTCAGATTTCCTGGCTGGGGATGAAAACTGAATCCAGAGGTGGAACCAATGCCTGGACCCTATGCTCTCCCAGGATAAAGTGAGCTCCTTGTCCCCGGAGGTTTGTCAGCAGGGTCTGCACCTTCAGAGCTGGCGAGAAGCAGGCTACTCAGGGCATTGGAGAGGGTTGGGACCAGAGCCTTCTCTTGGATTCTTGCCAATTGCCCAACCCTTGATCCTGAAGCCCACAGGGTGCCCACTCCACCCTCCCCTCCAGCACCAGGAGAGTCTAGAACTTCCTTCGTCAAATCTCCCTTCCCTGAGTGGGTCAACGTCTTGATGGGACTCTCCCCGTCCCCAGGTGCACACCGACACTTCTCCTAATGCATCCTGGCTGGCTGGCTGGGAGCCACAGATGGCACTGTCACATGAGGGGACATAAGGGGGCTCTCACATTTCCCACACCTGGGCTTCTGGGCCCCCAGCATTCATGATGGCTGATTTCAACATGAAAGGGCCCCTTGAGAAGGAGAGCCCCCTCCCTTTCCCCCTTGCCTCTGCTAAGCCCCACTCTCCAGCTAACCACTGTCTGAGCCTCCCTCCCTCTGGAGCACCCTCTCACTCACCTGCCAAGCCTTCCCCAGATTGCTGCAGCCTCACCTCGCATCCTCCGCCAGCCAGAATGAGAATCCCAATGTGGGGTGGGGGGGCTCAGGGCTCCATACTGCAGAGGAGGAGGGGGGGCCTGTCTGTTTTAAAGGTATAAGCCATTTGGCCAACCATAGGCCAGAATGACTGAATAAATCTTTGTGGGTGCTTTAATGCTCTGAGGACAGGAGGTCTCCCAATCTCAAATCCAAAGACAGGCAGAGCAGTGAAATTTCCCATGAGGCCTTCCAGGCATCTGCCCTAAATTTTCAATGTGGCAACTTTTTAAACCTTTTATTTTGACCTAATTTTAGATTTACAGAAAAGTTGCCAAAAATAGAACAGATAGCATCAGTACACCCCTCACCTAGCCTTCCCTAATATTCACATCTTACATAACCCTAGTAAATGATCACGCCTGAGAACTTATCCTTAGTTCAGTACTATCACCTGAACTTCACATCTTATTGGATGCTGGGTACAGTGGTGCATGTCCGTAATCCCAGCAGCTCAGGAGGCTGAGACAGGAGGATAGGGAATTCGAGGCCTGCCTCAGCAAATTAACAAGGCCCTAAGCAATTTAATGAGACGCAGTCTCAAAATTTAAAAAAAAAATGAAAAAAAAAAGGGCTGGGGATGTAGCTCAATGGTAAAGCAGTCCTGAGTTAGATCCCCAGTACCTAAAACAAAACAAAACAGCTCTTATTGGAATTTCACATTTTTCTACCAAGATCCTTTCCTTATTCCATCACCCCATTCTGGATCCCACACTGCATTTAGTTGTTATTTCTCTTTTGTGTCCCTGATCAATTGATTGCCACAGTCCGGCTGCAGCAAAAAAACCAGGGGGTGACGAACAACTTGTGTAGATTGATACAGCAGGAGTCGGAGCCATTTATTGTAGGACAGGAGGGGTATATATATACATTCCACACAGCTTATCTTAATTAACATAAACTAGATACAGCAGTCAACCTATAAGAAATCTCCACAGTTAATGGCTCGCTAGTGCCACCCCACAAACCACTCCCTCTGGCAAAATGCCAGGCGCCAAACTGACTTGTTTACAGACCTTAACATTGGTGACATTCCCTCAGCCTATACTCATCTTTCATGATCTTGACAGCACTGAGGAACAAGTGTTTTGTAGAACTGTGGGTTTCCTTGTGTTTTCTCTAGATCAGAGGGAGGCTCTGCAGTTTTGGCAATACCACAGAAATGGTGGTGGCTCCTTCTCAGTTCACCATATCAAGAGGCTCATGTCTTCAACATGTTTGATTACTGGTGGTGATGACCTTGATCACTTAGTTAAGTTGATATCTAAAGGGTCTATCCACTATAAAGTTACTATATTTTTCTTTTGAATTAATACATATCTTGGGTAAAATACTTTGATATATATGTGCAACTATTCATAATTTCACAATTTAATTTACACATATATCTTTTTTAATTTCTTTGTTTAGTTGTAGAAAATTGTTATATATCCTTATTTATTTTATGTCATGTTGAGGATTGCACACAGTGCCTTACACATGCAAGGAAAGTGCTTATCACTGAGCCACCACTCCAGTCTGACACAAGTATATCTTTATCATACAATATAGTAATTTGACACATATATTGATAATAATGGTGTAATTATCATTTTGCCTCCTCAAATACTTATCATTTCTCATTTTGTTTATCACATTTACTTTCTTCTAGTAATTTTGAATCATATCATATATTGTTGTATATATAGAATAGAACACAAGAACAAGTTAATCCTACCGGTGTTTGTGCCCATTTAAAAATGTGCCTACAACTAAAGATTCCAAATGTTCAGCACATTTTTTTAAATATTCATAAAATGTCAAATTATTTAAACATAATGAAAATGATGCCTGTAATCCCAGAAGCTTGGGAAGCTGAGGCAGGAGGATCATAATTCAAATCCAGCCTCAGCCACTCAGAAATGTCCTAAGAAATTTAGGGAGATTCTGTCTCAAAATAAAAAAAAAAGATAAAAGGGCTAGGGATGTGGCTCAGTGATTAAGTGCCTCTGGGTTTCATTGCAGGTGCAAAGGAAATAAATAAATAGAATAAATAAAATAAGTAAACTGCTTATCCACAGAAAAACATGGAAGAATCAAAACACTCTTTTAAACAACAACGTAGACATCAAAGTGAATATCATGAGAGACTGGGATTTTTCCTCAGAGCTAGAGTGATCAACTAGCACATGTGAGGCACTGGGTTAAAACCTCAGTGTCACATATAAATTAAATAAAGATATTGTGTCCACCTACATCTAGAAAATAAACATTTAGAAAATAAATATTTTTAAAAGTGTATATCATGATTTTTTTCTAGTTAAAATGTTTCATTAGTGATTATATTAATACTTTGATCAAAATCAAAGCAAAGTTGCATATGGTCAATGCAGTTGAAAATTGTACTAGATTTTTTTTTCATTAGTGAATATGACTCTCATGATGAGGGTTTTGAATCCTGCAGAAGAGGAACAGTTACTGGTTTGGTTTGGTCCCAGATAAATTTTGGGATGATCCCCTGGTTTATGTTGTAGCTAGTGGATCCATGGTTACTTTGCAGAATCCGGTGGTGAATAGATGCCTTGGAGGACCTAAAATTCTCTGTGGAGATTGAATTTAGGCTAAAATATTACAAGCTTAGTGAGTTTACACTGAATTCATTTTCTCCCAATAATCTGAGGCAACAACTCAGTTGTTACAACCTCCATAGAAGATGTAAGTAGGCCTACCTATCATCAATTTATTGGTATTTTTTTTTGTTACTCAGTGTAGCTCCATCAGTTGACTTGTAGGTATGATGTGAAAAGCAGTGTGAAGAAAAGTAAAACCTTCTGCATAGATTAAAAGAAAAAAAGGAACTCATGGACAAGCTGAATTCTGCTTAAAATAGTATGAAGGAACTGTCATTCTTAGAAAATGGCAGGATACAGAAAGTTCTTTTCATTATCTCCACCCTAATAAATGCTTAAAGAAAAGCAAAAATTACCCAGTCATTTCTAATGGAAGAATAACCTTCTCTGGTACAAAGAGAAAGTGAGTAAATATCCAAATATCGAACATGTGGTGATGGAAATGTTAAACATACTGACATTCATTAGAGGTCAGGAGAGTCACATTACAAGAATTTTTTTTGAACCTTCAAAAAAAAAAAAGACAAATGCTATGTACTGATGTTTATGTGGGCTCTTTCTGGTCTAGCAAGGGGTTTCACGAAAAATTGTAGAAGAGGCTGTGTCTGTGAAGTCACTAATCAAGACCTCTGGACATCAAGCAGGAAGCAGGTCTCATTTTATTGTGAAGTTACCATGTATATATACTCAGGCAGTAGCTTATCAGATTACAGGCAGCCACCAATGCAATTTCTGCAGTGACCAATCAAGGAGTGAGCAATGGAGTAAGAGCAGGGAATTTAACACATAGCCTCATGCCCAGGGTTGTGCCTAAGGGGTAAGTAGTTTGCTGTTCACACAACCTAGCATGGGATAGTTTGTTGCCACTCAGGCACTCTTAATGTATGCTATGAAGGCAGTATTCCATGAACTTGACTCTAAGACATTATTGTGGCCTTACCTCTCTAAGATTTCTTGAGGTTCAAGGTTGTGCCATACTTCTTGTCTCTTTCAGATGAGATCATTGTGGTCAGGTGATGCAGGGGTGCATCAACCTCATGACAGGAGTTTTGCTACCTTTACATGGGGACACAGCAGCAAGTCTACTTATAAATAATTGATGCTTGAAGTCTCCTTGGACTTGCATTCTTTAACAGAGATCATTAAGTTATCACTTTCTGGTAGTAAAATCTCATCTATCAGCAATAAGATAAATATGGTGTAAACACTTTCATTCAAAATTAAATTTAATTAAACTATGTCAAAGATAGCATTTTGTAATTATTAGTTTTATTAGATGTATTATTTGGTAATTTATGATATATATTTGCCCCTTGTGACAGAACAGCTAGTTCAATGACCTTGTGGGCCTTCTTTGCCTCAGGAGAATCCAAGTTGGGTGCAGCTCTGACTTGAGACCATGTCAGCAGGAGGAAATCTCCTGTCTGTTCTTGAAGTCTGTGAAGGGTCTTCGTCTTCGCCACAGCTTCATTAGAATTTTATGTTATAATCTAGCAAAAAAGTGCTCACATTTTGTACTGTTCCCAAGTGGGTTGCTCTTTACTTCCTCAAAAAATATTTCAGAAAATATTCTTTTAAAAAACTGTTTATCATTGAAGGGTTTATTGGGCAGAAGCCATATGGAGACGTGATAATTTTTAAAAATTCAAGGTCTTTTTTAGAGAAAAATCCCCACATATATGTAGAGGGCTTTATGTTATTGTTATTGTTGTTGTTGGTGGTGGTTTTTGTCTTATTTCAGCAGCATTCCCAGCTTATAACTAAGTGGGCTTGAGTCATGTTCTACTAGGACCTGTTATAAAAACTAGGACCTGTTATAAAAACAGAAAATTACTAATTTTCTAAGTGTGGTGCCAATGCCAGCAGCTTCATACTCCTAGGATGGCTATGAATTCCCATGCACAAGAATTATCTGGAGTGGCGGGGGTAGTGGTTTATTGATTGGCTAGTTTCCTCATTAGCCTAGAAGGTAAGAGGAATTCTGACAAAGGACACCATAAGAGTCAATGGCCTTTACCAGAATGGGAGGGGGCCTTCAAGAGAGGTGCTTGAAATCCTGTGATTGCAAGAGGCCAGGTAAAACCTGGTGGATGCAGAAGAACAGAATTCATAAATGTAGCTCCTGATAGCTGTATCCACACCATTCTATTTTATTTATTTATTTATTCTTTTTAACAAAAATATTATATTGGAACACAGTTAGCAAGGTATTTGTTGAAAGGTACTAGATTTGAACTCCAAATAGGTCATATTATCCATAATATTTGCTCCTGGTGATTTATAGAACATCATCGTTCAATAATTTTTGCGATTATGGAAATGTTCCATGTCTATCCTGCCTAATTCAGTAGGGTCAAGCACATGATATTTTGGCATATAGATCCTGTGACAGAAAAAGCTGAGTTTGTCAATTTGATGAATTACATGGCCAATGGCCACAAGATTGGGGAGCACCATTCTAGGACACCAAGGCAGAAAATGGAAGCATTTCCTCTAAAAACTGGAAAAAGACAGGGATGCCCGTTTCCACAACTTCTATTTAACATATTTCTTGAAACACTGGCCAGACCAATTACACAAATAAAATAAATTAAAGGGATATGGATAAGTAAGGAAGAACTCAAATTAGCACTATTTGCAGACAATATAATTCTATATGTAAAAGACTCGACATATTATATCAGGAAACTGCTAGAACTAGTAAATGAAGTCAGTAAAGTAGCAGGATACAAAATCAACACCCATAAATCAAAGGCATTTCTGAATATCAATAAAAAATCCTCTGCAAAGGAAATGAGAAGAACTACTAACTTTGAATTGTATAAAAATTATAAAATCCTTGGGAATCAACCTAACAATAGCTGAAAGATCTCTCCAATGAAATCTACAGAACCCTATGGAAAAAAGATAAAAGATGACATGAGAATATGGAAAGATCTATTTTTTTCCTTAAATAGGCAGAATTAATATTGTCAAAATGACCACACTACCAAAAGCACTATACAGATTGAATGTAATTTCAATCAAAATCCCAATGACATTCCTCAGAGAAATAGAAAAACCAGTCATGAAATTTATCTGACAAAATAAGAGACCCAGAATAGCTAAAGCAATTTTTAGCAAGAAGAGTGAATTAGGTGGCATCTCTATACTAGACCTTAAACTATGCTACAGATCAATAATAACAAAAAACAGTATGGTATTGGCAACAAAATAGACTTGTAGACTAATGGTATAGAATAGATAACACAGAGACCAATGCCCATAATTAGAGCTCTCTTATATTTGACAAAAAGCATAAAAAATGTACATTGGAGAAAACGATATCCTCTTCAAAAAATAATGATGGGAAAATTGGAAATTTATATACAATAAAATAAAATTAAACCCCTCTCTCTCACCATGCAAAAAACTCAACCCAAATTGAATCAAGGACCTAAAAATTGAACCAGAGACACTGTGAATATTAAAAGAAAAACAGGCCCAAATCTATCTGGTTAGTGCCTGACTTTCTTAATAAGACTTCAGAGCACTATGATTTATATTAAGCAACAATAAATACTATGGATCTAAATTAAAAAGGTTCTTTTCATCAAAAATCCTGGATTCTAAGGGTGGTGATTCTCCACCCCTTGGCCCAAGTGAATAGGTCAGAGGACATAACTTATTAAGGCTGTGTTAACCATGTTTATACTTACTGCATAGGTAAGTTTCTCCTCCCAGAATCTGGATGTCACACCAGCCTCAAGTCTAGTGAGGCAACTAGAGAAATTACACACTCATCACAGAGTGGACAAGACAAAGAAGTTGGCTATAGGTCTTCTTGTACACATCCTGGGGATGGCTCTAGAACTAGGACCAGGTCCCTGTAACATAAAACCATCTACTCATGACATAGGGACCCTCTTCTAGCCTATGCATATAATAAAAACATCACTGTTCATCTGAGTGTGTGCATATATGTATATGTGTGCACCGTTATAAAGTGTGTGCCCAGCTGTGCCTCCCATCCTGGCCTCATGCCCTCCCCCAACCCTAGATGACCTGTACAAATCCTGCTACAACCAAAGCAATACCTATGTTTAGCATAATTTTCTTAGTTTGAAAGAAATGTTCTCAGTTATCCTGTCAATAGAGTATCCTTGGGCCTCAACTATATCTACATGTATGGCTTTCTAATTTTGTTTTCAAATTAAATGATATAATAACAGAAAGGGCCTCATTAATTGAAAAAAGGCTCACCTAGATCTCAGTGAGTGAGATGATTCTTGGAGTCTTGACCTTCCTCTGGAGAAATGTGGAAAATTGGATCAACAAATGGTTGCTTTTATGTGTGGTGGGAGAACACTTCCCCCTTAGATATGGGAAGGAAGTCCCCAGTTTGAAGAAAGTACACACTGAGTTGATGGGGAAATTCTCCACTATGCACTGCAAATGTGCACAGTGGAGTAAAATAGTTGTAGCAGAGGTTATAATGAGGAGGAGGAAGAAGATGGTGATGGTGATGGTGATGGTGATATACACACAGTTGAACTGCTGTGCTAGAGCAACAGCTGTTCTGATGACATTTCTACTATTGCTATTGGAGCAGAGGAAAGCATCAGTCTTGATTCCAGCATAAAATGTGAAGGTAGTAAATGCACCAAAATGTGTCACAAAAGTTTCTGTAGCCTGGACACATTAAAGAATAGCTATAGTTTATTCAATAGACTCCACTTTCTATTAAAACACAAGGCTTAGAGACAGATTTTCATACTAAAACTCAGTTACAGGAAATACACCAGTGTCCCTCCATGCATGGGACAAAAGCTGCCTCTCTGTGCTGTGCAGGACAGGGTGCAGCTGGCAAAGCGAGGCAGTACTCCTGTCCAAAATATTTCAGGTGACAGAGGCTTTGGTTGTCATCTAGAAGAAATGGCAAGCTCTTGGCCTCCTCTATCAACAAATAGCAACAGAGGTACTACTCCAGGTCAGAGGATAGAGTTGCCCAGAAAAGACAAAGAAGAGGCTCGGGTGGGGGTTCAGGACAGAAGATTAAGAGTCAGGCATTGAACTGGAAGTCAGAACAGTTCATCCTATGCCCTGGACTGTAACCTGAGTCTGAGGGCTGAATCTTTGGGTCTCTCCAGGACATTCAAAGAAGCCCAGGACATAGAACAAGACTCACCTAAGAAAGGTCCTGGAGGAACCTGGCCTCAGGTATCAGCCTGAGTAGATTTTGTAGGGCTGAAAATCACACAAGAAACAAAGCTGAGGTGCAAGTACCTTAGAAGGGATCTCTGGAAGGTAGATGTATAAATATCCCTTAAGCAAAGAGGATCCTTTCACTTAAGCAAGTCCAGGCCCATGATCATACCTTAGGCTCTGAGGCAAGTTAGATTGTAGAGCACTCTGCAGAGTCTCCTCAAGGAGGCTGTGCATGCTCCATCCAGGGAAGGGGCCAAGTATCCCCTCCCCCACCTGTTACTGAACATGATCAAAGAGCCTTAAGGGATGATGTGAGTGGACATGGAAGGAGAGGCCAGGGAGGAGTGGGAAGGCATCTCTGCAAGTTCAGAAGCAGGCTTCCTGACTGTGTCTTCAGAGCCAAAAACACCTGGATCTTCTGTTCTATGCTGTCATAATTATCCAAAGAGCTGCTCTTCCCATTAGAGTGGGAAGGCACACTGGAGGAGCAGAAGTGTGTGCTCACAGATGCAGGCCCATTGCTGCCTTCCAGGGTGGTCTTGGAAACACCCCGGATTGCTTCAGTGCACATCAACTCAGCAGAAGTGTCTGCCCCGCCAAAATCACTTCCATAGGCTCCCTCCTGGTGGTGGTGTTTCCTGGAGGTGCAGCAGCTGTGGCATCCTTTGGTGGCTTGGAGAGGTGGTAAGAGTCCAAGCACCTTTTGATGAGATCTGTGTCCCTGGAGACTGCTGAGTTCCTCTTGCTGGGTGTTCTCCTGGGGGCTTCAGGGAAGACACTTTTCAGTGAGCTACCCAGGCTGCTGGCAACTTTCAGCTCCTTCTTGATGAGCTGGGCTCTTGTTGCTGGACTCCTTCCTGATTTTCTCCAACTGACACAGCTGGATGGCCTCTTGGATGCCATCATTGCTGCTGGAGTCAAGACCTTGTGCTGGGGCTCCAGGGACCTGGAGCTGCTGCCCCTCCCTTCAGCCCTGCAGTTCCTATTGCCCGCGCCCCTACACTGTGCTGCCTGGGGCTTGGGGACAGCAGACCTTGTGCCGCCCAGGTTCTCAGCTCTCTGGTAACCTTAGGCCTGAGGCTGCTGGGTGCTGTGCTAATCTTTTCTGATCTGAAAGTTCATGAAAGAAAAACTCCTAACAGGCTCCATCAGACTGTGGCTAGCAGCACCATGACAGGGGGCTCCTGGGTGGGTTTCAGTGTGGATTGGGGAGAATTTTCTTTTGACTTTGTTTTTGTATCCACAGACCTGTCACACTTTTGGTTTTCATGTTGTCTTCTCATTCAGAAATAGTTCTATTTCTGCTTGGATGCTCTGCTCAAAGGAGTCATCGCTGCCCACCCTAACTGGGAAGTCTGAGTCCTGTTTCCCACAGGCCTCCAGGGGCTGCCAGGAACATTGTATGATGCCGGGGTAAGTTTTAGGGGAAACAGGGTGGGCAGGGTGCCACTGCGTGGAGGGTCTGTTTTGCCTCTGCTATCCTCCCTGCAGCCCTGCCAGGGTGAGTCCCATTGGGCATGGGCTATTGTTCTAAGGAGAGCAAGAACCAGAATCCTTGTACATAGCCCTGCCTAAATGCACACTAACATGATGTTTTTATTTAACAGATGTGTCCTGGTAAATATGATTTTTGTAGCTTTTTGTAAATTAGTTATACTGCTGTAAAAAATATTTTTGAAAAATGTTGTCTTTTGTTTTTGGAGTGTGTTCCTAACTGTGTCTTCTGTGGTCCACTCAGGAGCCATTGCTGGACATGCAGTTTGATTCTTACCTTCACGGTGAGGGTCACCCTGGCTGGAACTCTGGTCAGTTGGTAGTTCAGATGCTCAAGTCTGAGGAGGCAGTGGCCGCCTTCCGGGAAGCACTAAAATGCCCTAGTGTCTGTCAGAAGCTCCCAGAACAATGCTTTTAATAAAAGACACAATGGTCCCTAAAAGCCAGAGCAGTTCCTCTTGAAATTGTAATCACAGCCTTGGATTAGTCAAATGTTTCTAAGCACAGTGACTAGAAAGCAAACTGACCAGCCAGTGTGTGCCTCTTGAGACCCCATTGAGACAGTGGCTCTCTCTGCAGCCTAGTCCTTCTGTGTCCTGTCTCCTGCAATCACTAGGTGATTCTAACATCTACAAAAACCTCTTTTTGTAGGAGACCTGCTGTTCTCCTCTTTTGATCATTATGCTAAGAGATCACACCGCATGTGCATTTTAACTGTCCTTTTCTTGATTTGTGCACACAAGTGAATAAGTACAGCAATTAGGTGGTTTGCTCCATAGACAAATTTGCCAGAGCTCAGTGCTGGGAACAAGCCTTGCATACCTACATATCTGCCATCCAGGAGCTGCAGCCCAGTCAGGGCTCTGAATATTGACAGAGCCACTGTTGTTAATGCCTCCTGCCACCCACCTCCTGGGTCAGAAGGGTGCTGATTGTAGGCCATGGCCTCTGGTCCCCTGAGTCAAGGCCAGGTGTTGCTGCCTTGGTTTTCTTACCTTCTGCCCGGTGGTACTAAGTTATCCATGGTCGCTGAGGGAAAAGGTACGCTGGCCACTGATGTCCTCCAGTCACCCCATGTTCTGCAACTCTTATTCAGATGTAAGGCAGAGTCTACCTTCTCGCCAGAGGATATTGTTGGTATTCTAATGTGGATGTGAGTCTTGTACAACTCCTGCAACCCTGGGTATAAACAGAAACCCAATTCTGTACCCAAGTGCAGACCCCCACCCACAGTGAGCATCAGCTGGGTTAAGCTGCAGTCCTGAGTATCTCAATGTGCCTGTGATAGCTTCCTTGTGGTGCATTCACTCACTTAAGTGCTTATGAGAAAAACAGTTCCATGTAATACATGTTCTTTTATTTAATTAACTTTTTTTATTAGTTGTTCAAAACATTACAAAGCTCTTGACATATCATATTTCACACATTTGATTCAAGCCGATTATGAACTCCCATTTTAACCCTATATACATATTATTGCAGATTCACACCGGTTACACAACCATTTTTTACCTACTGCCATACTAGTGTATGTTATATTCTGCTGCCTTCCCTATCCTCTACTATCCCCCTCCCCTCCCATTCCCTCCTCTCCCCTCCCCTCCCTTTCCTTCTTCTCTCCCTACCCCATCTACTGTAATTCATTTCTCTCTCTTGTTTATTTTTCCCTTTTCCCTTCACTTCCTCTTATATGTAGTTTTGTATAACAATGAGGGTCTCCTTCCTTTATCATGCAATTTCCCTTCTCTCTCTCTTTCCCTCCCCCCTCTCGTCTGGGTTTAGTGGTGATCTTCTTCTCATGCTCTTCCTCTCTATTCTGTTCTTAGTTGCTCTCCTAATATCAATGAAGACATTTGGCATTTATTTTGAAGGGATTGGCTAGCTTCAATTAGCATAATCTGCCCTAGTGCCATCCATTTCCCTGCAAATTCCATGTCATTATTTAGTGCAGAGTATACTCCATTGTGTATAAATGCCACATGTTTTTATCCATTCATCTATTGAAGGGCATCTGGGTTGGTTCCACAGTCTAGCTAATGTGAATTGTGCTGCTATGAACATTATTGTAACAGTGTCCCTATAGTACGCCCTTTTAAGGTCTTTAGGGAATTGTCCAAAAAGGGGAATAGCTGGATCAAATGGTGGTTCCATTCGCAGCTTTCCCAGGAATCTCCATACTGCTTTCCAAATTGGCTGCACAAATTTGCAGTCCCACCAGCAATGTACAAGTGTACCCTTTTCCCCACATCCTCACCAGCACTTGTTGTTGTTTGACTTCATAAAAGCTGCCAATCTTATTGGAGTGAGATGGTATCTTAGGGTGGTTTTGATTTGCATTTCTCTGACTGCTAGAGATGGTGAGCATTTTTTCATGTACTTGTTGATTGATTGTATGTCCTCCTCTGAGAAGTGTTTGTTCAGGTCCTTGGCCCATTTGTTGATTGGGTTATTTGTTATCTTATTGCTTAATTTTTTGAGTTCTTTGTATACTCTGGATATTAGGGCTCTATCTGAAGTGAGAAGAGTGAAAATTAGTTCCCAGGATGTAGGTTTCCTATTTACCTCTCTTATTGTTTCTCTTGCTGAGAAAAATCTTTTTAGTTTAAGTAAGTCCCATTTGTTGATTCTTGTTATTAACTCTTGTGCTATGGGTGTCCTCTTAAGAAATTTGGAGACCGACCCCACAATATGTAGATCAGAGCCAACATTTTCTTCTATCAGACAAAGAGTCTCTGATTTGATATCAAGCTCCTTGATCCATTTTGAGTTAACTTTTGTGCATGGCGAGAGAAGGAGATTCAGTTTCATTTTGTTGCATATGGATTTCCAGTTTTCCCAGCACCATTTGTTGAAGATGCTATCCTTCCTCCACTGCATGCTTTTAGCCCCTTAATCAAATATAAGATAGTTGTAACTTTGTGGATTAGTCTCTGTGTCCTCTATTCTGTACCATTGGTCCACCCGCCTGTTTTGGTACCAGTACCATGCTGTTTTTGTTACTATTGCTCTGTAGTATAGTTTGAAATCTGGTATAGCTATACCGCCTGATTCACACTTCCTGCTTAGAGTTTCTTTTGCTACTCTGGGTCTTTTATTTTTCCATATGAATTTCATGATTTCTTTTTCTATTTCTAGAAAAAATGCCGTTGGGATTTTGATTGGCATTGCATTGAACCTATAGAGAACTTTGGGTAATATCGCCATTTTGATGATGTTAGTTCTGCCTTTCCATGAAGAGGGTATATTTTTCCACCTTCTAAGATCTTTTTTTCTATTTCTCTCTTTAGGGTTTTGTAGTTTTCATTGTATAAATCTTTCACCTCAATAAACTTAAAGATGAGGACCATATGATCATCTAGATGTGGGTTCATCTTTGTGTCTTGTATTTTTGTTTTATTGTTCCACATGTGTCCTTTGGTACCAACACCATGTTGTTTTTGTTACTATTGATCCATAGTATAGTTTAAATTCTGGTATTGTGTTGCCTTCTGCTTCATTTTTCTTGCTGAGGATTGCTTTGTCTATTCTAGGCCTCTTATTTTTACAAATGAAATTTGTGGTTTCTTTTTCTAGTTATATGAAGACTATCATTCATTGGTAGAGATATAATGCTAATCAAAAGCACTCTAAGATTCTCACTTCCATCAGAATGGCAGCCATCAAGATTACAAACAACACTAAGAGTTATCCAGGATGTAGGGGAAAAGGCACACTCACACATTGCTTGTGGGACTGTAATTTGGTGTAGCCAATCTAGAAGTCAGTATGGAGAGTTCATGGAAACTTACAACATAACCACCATTTTACCATGCTATCCCACTCCTTGACTTAGATGTAAAGGACTGAAAAACAGCTTACTACAGGAACACAGACACATCAATGTTTATTGCAGCACAATTTATAATAGCTAAATTGTGGAACAAAACCAGATGCCCTTCAGTAGATGAATACACAGAGAAACTTTTATATATATACACAATGGAATATTACTCAGAACTAAAAGAGAATAAAATAATAGCATTTACACGTAAATGGTTGGAGTAGGAGAATATAATTCTAAGTGAAGTAAGCCAATCGAAAAATATTAAAGGCCAAATGCTTTATTTGATATGAGGATGCTGATTCATAATGATGATAGCAGGGCATGGAAGAAGTGAAAGAACTTTAGATAGGGCAAAGGGAAAGGAGGGGAATGGAGAGGGCATGGGGGTACAAATGATGGTGGAATGAGTCAGACATCATTACCCTAAGTACATATATGAAGACACAAATTGTGTGAAAATACTTTTTGTACAACCAGAGACTTGAAAAATGGTGCTCTCTACATCTAATATGAAATGAATTGCATTCTGCCATTACATATAACAAATTAAAATAAATAAATATTTTAATAGAAAAGTGAATAAATAAACAAGAGGAGGACATCCACCTTGTTTTCATAAAATTAAAAAATAGAGGCCGCCAGAGCCATGAGAGTGGAATTTGGCGAGCATGCCAGTGGCTTTCTCCACAAGGAGGTGGTCCAATTCTTTAATAATGAAGCTCTCCTGAACAGTGGTGGCCCCGAGTTCTACATGGCCTTTCGTTCTTGTCCCTGGAACAAGGAGGAGGAGTGGATTCACACTGTGGTGGTGGACTTTCAGGTGCCTCAAGACCTCAAGAGGGAATGCACCTGAAGTGCCCTTGCCCTGGGCATGCGAGTGGTGGCAAGGCAGCGGGAGCAGCAGGGGCATCGTGCCTGTCTGCTGCAGGACCAACTGGAGGAGGGTGAGGCAGCTTGCTGGGCTTTGGCCTCTGAGCTGCAGTGGCTGTATGAAGACCGTGATGATGCTACTACTCACCTGCACTTCACTTAGATTGTCTTTCAACAGGCAATGGATGAGCGTGAAGTGCTAAGTGAGAGGCTACCTCAGGCTGAGAGGTCAGCCTTCACAGATCCATTGCCCCCATAGGTTGTACCTGTTATGGGAGCCCAACAGCGTGGTTCTGTGGCATGGTCCCTGGAAGGAGAGGAGCAGGCAGAGGTGGTAGCACCTGGAACACAGGGCATACCACATTTGGAGGCCCAGATGCCAGCCCCAGCACCTTTGCTTTATGTGCCAGGACACCCAGGTCCTTGGCTCCAGGCAAGGCAACCCCATGTGAAAATGTCTGTGCCCCATTCAGTGCCAATCCCAGTCGGATTCCCATACTAAACATCTCTACGAGCCCCTGTAGTAATGAAATCAGAATCAGCAGGAACAACAGCCACAGCAGTGACAGCAATTGCACCCCAGGTTTCTCCTCTTGTCAGCCATCCACCTGGCTTGTGGGCTCCAGTGGGGTGCCAGGTGGAAATGGCTCTTCAATGTGTCCAGAGTTACCTGTGTGTCCAGAGTTCCCAGAGTTGCCTTGTCCTGAGTTGCCTGAGTTGCTGGGGCCAGGATGAATATCCTGAGAACCTTCCATGCAGATGCAACCTGGGAGATAGAAAAAGCCCCAAGCAAAAAGAAGGTCCTGAAGGTCCACATGGAATGACTTCCCTGAGGGAAAGCATAAGCCAAAGCCAAAAAGAGGGTCAGGAGAGACCCAAAGGGAAAGACCCCATGTGGGAGAGCATTAGCCTTTGCCTGGTGTTTTTAATTAAAAAACAAGAATGTAATTGGGATTTTAATAGGAATTGCATTAAATCTTTGTAAAAGTTTTGGTAGTATGGCCATTTTGGGCTATATTAATTCTGCCTATCCAAGAGCATGAGAAATCTTTCCATCTTCTAAGATCTTTTTCATTTTTTTTTCTTAGTGTTCTATAGTTTTCATTGTAGAGGTCTTGCACCTCTTTATTTAGATTGATTCCCAAGTGTTCTATTTATTTGAGGCTAGAGTCAATGGGGAGGTTTTCCTACTTTCTCTTGCTGTGGATTCATCGCTTATATATAGAAATGCATTTGATTCATGGGTATTGATTTTATATCCTAATTTGCTGAATGTATTTATTGGTTCTAGAAGCTTTCTGGAGGAATTTTTTGGATCTTCTAAATATAGAACTATGTCCTCAGCAAGGGGTGATAATTTGAGTTCTTATTCTATGCAAATCACTTTAATTTCATTCATCTGTCTGATTATTCTGACTAGAGTTTCAAAGAGGGCATCCCTGTCTTGTTTCTGTCCTTAGAGGGAATTCTTTCATCTTTTCTCATTTAGTAATAATGTTGTCCTTGGGTTTAGCATAGATAGCTTTTACAATGTGAAGACTTTGCATACATTGTTTGTATAGACCTCACCATGTGCATGTTCAAACATGAGTGTTTGTGGTATGAGATGACAGGTTAGGATGAGAAGCAAAAGAATGGATTCCACAGCAGGAGTCATGGAAGAGGAAGATAAATTCAAATGATTGGATTAAATCCTACTAAATAGAAAATAGTTTTGTTTTCAAATTTAAAATAAGGGGGATGTGATCTTAAAATTTCTCCTTCCTGAAAATTTCCTCAACTCTTAAAAGATAATGCTTTGTATACATTTTCATTCTGAATCAAAAAGACATTTTAATTTTCTCTATCTACAAATGTTTGGAGGTTCAGAAAGATTGAGACATGTGTTGGTTTAGAATTACAAACCAGAAATGGAATCTTCTTTGATTCTCAAAACTATAGCTATGCATCCCTTTCATCCCATGATTTTTTGATCAATGAAATAATTTTGGGAGTAAATCCTTTTTTTCTAATTTAACTTATTTTAATTAACAACAAATATTAATATATAGTTCTAGGTTTCAGTTTTTGAAGCAATACACAAACTATTCCACAACACACTTGGACATGAAATTACACTTTCTAATAGTAGCAGCTCAGAATGTGGCATGTGCTCACAATGAAAGTTCCATGTTGACCAGTCACCATGGTAATGTGGAATGCACATCTTACCTTCCATTTCCACTCAGTTGGTGTGGTGAGTGAGTTGGTGTAAGTTAAAGTTGGAGAAGAGTAGGGAGGTTTTGAGTTCCTGGTTGGCCATGGGAAATCTTAACTGCTGTGGGAAAGGTATGTTGTCAGTGATATTTTTAAGTGTGTTTCTTCAAAGGGCAGTTAATGTTTACTGAATATATTTTCCTCTTGATTTTTTTATCTTCAACACTGAATCTTCTCTCCTGAGATTTAAATATTTGGTGATATTGTTTTATCACTCAATTCATATATTTGCTTGTTCTATTGACCTGGTTACTGAAAATGTTTTTCTAAATTTAGATAAATGAACCATTCCTAATGCCAATAACATGTGTGCCTTTAAAGTGAATTACAGGAGCACGACACCCACCTTGTTTTCATGAGATGAAAAAATAAAGTGAGACATAGTATATGGATGCTAAGTAAGGCGATATATACACCATGAAAGGGCAATTAGAAACCAAACCCATCTCAATGTATATGAATATTTAAAAATAATGTTAGAGAAGTCTAAATCAAGACTTTTGTAAAAGAAAAGAGGACTGAAATTTCAGAAAACGTTTCCAATTGGTTGATAACTACAGGATCCCAGGTGTTTGGGTGCTACTGGGAAGAAGGCAAAAAGGACAGTGCCTTGAGGTCAGTGTGTGGATGTCTGATAATGGAGGAAATGAGGGCCTCAGTGGTTTCAGGGAGGATCCATTGGTTGAGATTCACACGTTATAGTTAGTGATGGTTGCATCTAGGCAGGTAAGTTTCTGGCCCCTGGCCATGAAGGGTCTAGGAAGAGGCTTGGAAAGCCAGGAGCAGGAATATGCCTGATCAGAGCTGGTGCATATGGAGAAATGATATTTCAACCAGGCCTTGTCTGACTGCTCAGATTATGGCTCTGAATATTAGACTGCAGACATGGGGCAGGCCAGCTTCTGACATGGAAACATCAAACCATCAGCCCAGAGTATCTGTTTCCCTGATTCATCCCCACTAACAGGCCATCCAGGAGGGAAAAGCTCAAGGAAACTTCATTCTTGGCACAGCCATCAAGTGGCAGTTGGTTTAGAATGTCCCAAGTTCTGAAACAGTTGGTGAGCCCCAGAGAACTCTGATGATTTAGATGGTCAACTGCTCATCAGGAAGATTCACTTGGAGACAGCTGGAAGTGAGAAGACCCTGGGGGAGGATGGCTCCAAGTGTGGACTCTACCCTTTGTAAAGGTAGGGCGAGCATCGGAGGAAGAGACCACCAAGAGACTGTCTCATGCAACAGCAAAGTGTTTATTGGGGGGTCCAGCATGCTGGGGCTGAGAGCTCACTTGAATAGAGCAGAGAGCCCCGGAAACAGCTTAAGCAGAGCTTATATACATTCCTTGGAGAGGGCAGGGACTTCACATACAGCATAGCCAATCATTGCATGGATTCTGGGAGGGGGGTTGTTTTCGTAGAGCAACCAGATGATCATTGGAGATTTCAACATACATTTAGTGGGCATTTCCGGGAGTTGTTTTCAACTTCTACATGAGTTTCAGGTTCCAGGAAAACAGAACTTAATTCTTACATTCTTAACCTTTTCACCTTGACCTTCAGATAGGCTTCATTTACATGAAATGATCATTTTTAAGTCAGTAATTGCAATGAAGAGACAGGAGCCCAGGGTTATAACTTGAACATTTCTCATGGTGTCTGCTACTGAAACCTCATGCCAAAGAGGCCTGAAGAAAGAAGTATTCAAAAAGCACTGAGAAGAGTTCTGGTTTCCTGGTTCTAGGATATCCACTAGAGGACACAAGTGCTCAGAGATTTCTGGTCCCAGGTAAATAGCTACATTCCTGTCCCATATCCACCGCTCATCATTCTTGTGAATCTGGGCAAGACACATAAAATCTCCAAATTACAAACACCTAAACTCTAAATTGTGGTGGACAGACTCTGCTCCACCCATCCCTTTAGGCTGATATGGAGTCATAGGAGGTCACAGATATTCTCCATGAGCTTTACAAATATCCATCTGTAAAGAATGAGGAATAGACTTTCTTTACCCATTGCTCTGGAGGATGACCTCTGTTTGACACCTCTCTGTTCAAACACTGTCAACGATTGAGCTTATTTTTCCACACATTTAATGAAGTGTACTATTTAATGTCAGGACACATTAGCACCCATATGAAGCACCAGTCCTCTTAAGAATGCATGGATGTGATCATTGTCAGCCTTACATCATTACAGGGATCAGATGCCACACATTTTGCAACAATTGAGAAGGGGTTTATTTAACTGAACAGGTATTTAATTTTTGAGGTAGGATTTGAACAAAAGCCACATAACCACAGCCTCTGCTTATGGTCACTGTTTTCTCTGATTTCTATGATTCCGCCTCAGTAATTCTTTTTGACCACACAATATTGTGTTGGGTTGTAGACCTCACACATTGCATTGTTATCCTAAAGATCAATCTGACTCAGGTGCTTTGCTGCCCCAATGGTGAAAAATAAACTCAGTAGTGTAAAATCTAACAACATTCACATCCCTCCTTCAAAATTCATTAAACATCAATTTTGTTATTTTTAAATTTTTTTATTAGTTATTCATGGACCTTTATTTATTTATTTATATAAATGTGGTGCTGGGAATCAAACCCCATGCCTCAGACATGCAAGGCAAGCATTCTCCAAATGAGCTACATCCCGAGACCCAGATTTTACTGTTTTTAACTCTGTTAACAGACTGCAAAAATACATCAGAACTTTTTTTCTAATATTCAATTTTTCTAATATTCAATTGTAACATTGTCTCCCCTGCTCTCTACTCTCACCTTCTATGATCAATATTTCAGTTACCACGAAAGAGTGATATTATGCAGCATTTATCTTTGTGTCCCAGACCTATTTCTGATAAGATAATTATCACCTCTTGTTGTTGAAAATGACAGAAAAAAAAAACATACAAGAAATATTTAAGTTTCTGGGCATGCTATTAGTGTATAAATACATACTTGAATTCAAAGCTCAAATTATACCCCCAGATATTTACAATGATCACTTATCAATTAAAACTGGTTGAACTGTTATTTGAATTACTATTGATGACCCTATGTTTTCTTGCTAGCACATTGTCAACAGCTAACTCTGTTTTATCACATTTCCCAGGCTGTTGCCTCTGGCCTTGGTCCAGAGGAGACCTCTGGCCACCAAACAGTGCTGTTCCAAATGAGAATTCCAACGAAGGTACTGTGGAAATCCTGTCATTGTGTCCATTCTGCAATAAGGATTCTAGTTGATTCAGATTTCCAATTCTTCTTTTATTTAACATGTACAAATTTACATGCTTTGAGTAATTCATCAGTGCTATAGCTCCAGAAGTAAAGATCTAGTTACCTTTTAATTCTGTGCACTTGATTATTTCAACTGCTGGTGGACATCTGGGTTGATCATACAATGTATTTATGGTGAATGCTAGAAACATTGAAGTGATTGTATCACTATAGTATTCTGACTTGTAGTTTTATAGAATAAGCAGGGAGGAATGTAATAGCTGAGTCCTATGAATTCCACTCTTGGGCCTGTCAGGAATCTGCACATTGCTTTCCAGAGTTCTCATAATAATTTACAAACCCACCAACATTGTGTCAGTGTACCTTCTTTCTCTCATCCTTCCTGGTATTTCTATGATTATCCACTTTCCCCAGCACCATTTGTTTAAACCATAATGTCCTCTTTAACATGTATTTTGGTGCTGTTATCCAGTATCAGGTGGATGTAAGTATCAGGTGGGTTGTCTCTGTGTGGTATATTCAATTCAAGAATCTTCATATCTATTTTCAGTTCAATAAGATACTGTTTTTGCTACTCATCTCTGTAAGGCTTTCACCTTACTTTTTCTTGCTCAGAATTGCTTTGCCAAATATTATTATTATTATTATTATTATTATTATTATTTAATAGATATAATAATTAATATAATATTATATTATAATAATAATTATTATTACTATTATTATCATCATCATCATCTCAAATGAACTTCATGGTTATTTTTTCAATACTGTAAGGAATATCATTTGTAGTTTGAAGGGGATTGTATTGAATTCATTGAACCTGGATATTGTTAATATTATGGCCACTTTGACAATATTAATTCTGCCTATCCAAGAACACAGAACTATTTTGCCCCTTCTGAGGTCTTCTTCCATTTCTTTTCCAGAGTTCTATAATTTTTGTTGTAGAGATCTTACATCCTATTTGGTAGATTTATCCTCAGGGGCTTTTTTACATTATTATAAAAGAAATTATTTTCTTGAATTCTAAATCAGTGCCATCAATGTTGGAGTATAGTGACAATATTGATTTATTTGTGTTTATCTTTTATCCTGCTACATTGCTAAATTTATTACTTCTAGAATTCTTCTGGTGAAAATTTTTGGGCCTTCTAAATATAGAATCATGTCACCAGGTAATGTGGACAATTTGAATTTTTCTTATGGCATCCTATTAATTTCCTACTTTTGTCTGATTGTTCTGACATTTTTTCAGAAAAATATATTGAATAAAATTGGCAAAAGTAGACACTCTTTTCTTGTTCTTGATATTTGAAGAAGACAGTTCATTTTTATCTCTGTTCAGTGTGATGTTGGCTTTGAATTTCTCATATATGGCTTTTATAATATTGAAACTAATTTCCTTTTTTTCCAGGTTTTTCCTTTATTTTGGAAATGAATTGTTTCTCCTTTTTAATCAAGAGCTTTTCTACATCTATTGAGGTGATTTTCTGAATCTTGTCCTTAATTCCAACTATGGGTGTGCTAGTCAGCTTCTCCCCACCCACTCTGCTGCCTGTGGAGCGACCTTTACATGCTTCCTGGGCTTATGGTCTGGGCATCTATTCCCAGCAGCCCATTTTTACACCTGCTCCTTCAAATTCTCAATCCCTTTCAGCTGGTCCTGAGAGGCACCAGACTCAAGCAGGAAAGGACCAGAGCTTTCCTGCACATCTCTGACTTGAGTTCCCCTGGGGAGAATTCTCTCCATGCCTTTTGCTCTAGCTCAGCCAGGCAAAGCCTAGGTGCTGTGGCAGGTGCCTTTCAGGTCCATGTGTGCCTACCTGCTCAGATCTCCCAGCTCCTGGCTCCTGCAGTGGCAGCATCAGCTTAGCTGTGTCAAGGTGGCTCCTGCCTTGCTCTCTGGGGACAGCATGAATCACAGATCTTTCTTCAGGTACAGTGTGCAGTGCAAAGAAGCCTCTTTTCAGCCAAGAAAACGTTGCCTCTCTGATCTCAGGATTTTCACACTGAATCTTTCTATTTTGTTTCTGTCCATTTCCTTCTTTAGGTGATCTAGCAGTGTCACTAATCCTGCTGCTGCTACTGCTGCTTCTGCCACCATCAGCTTGGATCTAATGTACTTTCTTTTTTGTCTTTGTTTAATGTAGCCAAGTTTCTGATTCTCTAAGACTCCCTGAGTGTCCACTATTGAGTTTTCGTGAGACCCCTCTTTTGCACACCTGAGAGGAAGGACTATTCGCACTGTTTGCATTACAGGTTGTGGAGCTGCAAGAAATAAAGGTTCTCTCTATCTTAAATTTGCGTCTGTCTTGTATTATTTCTTTTGCTTGAGTTTTTGACTTTATATTCCTCTATAATTTTTTCCATTCACTATTAAGTTTGGGTGACTTCCTTTAGTTCCCCTCTCACTGAGAAGCAGTCTTCTTGCCTTCTAAGTCTGGCACTGAAGAACTGTCGTGGGTGCATCCTTCCTCCATTTCCCAACTTCTCTTCTCCTGACAGCAAATTTGCACGATTTCTCAACATGCCAAGGAACGTTTTGGGCCAAAATATATTTTATCTTGATGAATACCTCATGTTAACTTGAAAACAAATTTTATTCTCTCACTGTCGTATGGAGTATTTGTACAAATGCCAAATAGACCTATGTGATTGATAATTGTTTCGGTAAATTCCTAGGGTTGCCATAACTAAGTACCAGCTTTCTTGGGTTGAAGTAATGTAAGTGTACTATCTTAGAGCTCTATTTCCTAGGAATCCCACATTAACCTGTTAGCAGAAACATTTTACTTCTGAAAACTTTAAGGAAGGATTTTTCCTGCCCATTCTGAACTGTTACTGGTTTGGTGGCCATCCTTGATCTGCTTGGTTTTCAACTGCAGCACTTTCCTCTCTGCTTGCATCATCACATGGCATTAGTCTCTCATGAATGTGTCCCATCTTCATGAGAACAGATGCCCTATTTGGAGAATGGGTCCACCCTGTTCAAAGAGGATACTTTTAATTGCTAAGATCACAATGTCTCTCATTTAAAACCCAGTAAAATTTGGAGGTATGGTTTAAGTTCTAACTTAACCATGTTTAGAATTTAAACATGTATTTGTGTGGAAGTAATTTGACCCATAACAGAAATGATTGATTCAAAAGTATACTTTTTCTTTACTTCCTGATGGATCTGTCAAGTGTTATAAAGAAATGCTGAAACCTTCTAGTGTAACAGTAGAATATTTAACTTCTCATTGTAGTTCCTTCCATTTTTTGTCTATTTTGAATTTTTGTTTCCTGATATGCTCCTTCTCTTGCCATTCAGAAACAATCATGTTCCAGCACTAATTGAGCCTGTGTGTGTTAAACAACCGTCTCCATACACTCTAGACCCATGTCCACAGTTAGGAAGCCCCTGGAGTGTTTCTTCAGCAAACCAATATACTGACAGTTACTCTATATTTCCCTAGATTGCTATCAAGTCATAATAGAGGTGGTACCCATTGTGGCAGAAGACCAAAAAAATTATATTGCTAAGGTAATGTGACCCTTCTTTGTCTTAGATATAAGTGTTGTTTTCTTCCTTTTAATTCAAATTCCTTCATGAAAATATGACAGTGTTCATTATAGGTGACTCATAGGTGATGGAATTACAACTGCACATCTATTCCCTGTGAGAATGATTCAAGATGACATTCACATATGAGAACAACCATTGTCAAATAATTGTAGTGAGCATTTTCTTCAGTGGCACTTTTCCTTGATAGAAAAAGAATTTTATGCATGTCATCAAATTGTACCTGAGAAATCCCTCATGCAAAGCTCATGTATTTTCGCAAGTGCCTTCTCTGCCTTACTTTGTGATCTTTTCCCCAACTGCTGTTTCCCATCTAGTTATCTAATGTCACCACAGCCAACAGTAGACTTGTGCAAATGATCTCCTGCTCATGCTGTCTTCCTTTCTGTAACTACAGGTAGCCTCTGCAACAAATGAGCAAAGTAAGTATTCTCAACTCCCTAACATGCTGAGAAAAACCTCTGTACTTAGATAGGTCACACATTCTTTCCTGTTTCTATGTAATAAGTTATCCTGGATTTAGATTTTGTTTGGAAATGAGGATAGGCATATGGTGACAAAGTGGTAATCCAGTGAAGAATTGTGGCCCACTACCATGATCCTGAAACAGCTGTCTTTTGTGTGGTGTGCATTTATGTGAATGAGCATGGGGTGGTATCTCTGAGCATGTCCATGTGTAATAATTGTGTATGTGTTTGTGAGGCTATGGGAGCTTCTTCAGAAATTCTCTTCTAACATGCCCAGAACAAGCATCCATTTTCTAAAAATAAAAACCCACACTAATGCATAATTTGCTTGATATAATTTTTTCCCACTTCATGACACTCAAATGTAGTTTTGGTTAGTAGGCCCTCTCTGTAGACAGAGATGTTGCTGAGCCAAAAGATCCAGGTTCTTCACTCTGTAAGTGAAAGAAGCATTAAGAGTTCAGGAAATTATCCTGATGGTGATGCTTTGGGTTAGGGAACTGTGTACATCACTTAGTGATATAACACACTCCAGGTTATTACAATATATTAGTAATAACTAATCTCCTACAGAGATGTGAAATATTTTGCATATTTTAAAGTGGCCTCAGTGGTCATCTCTAGAGAAAAACATACTTCTAAAGGTAAAAAATACAAAAAAAAATATATCACACCTGGTTCCAATCTACTGGAAACCCAAAGGCTGTGCTTCCCATTCATTCTTGTTCTTTTTTATTGGTTATTCAAAATATTACAAAGCTCTTGACATATCCTATTTCATACATTAGATTCAAGTGGGTTATGAACTCCCATTTTAACCCCAAATACAGATTGCAGAATCACATCAGTTACACATCCACATTTTTACATAATGCCATATTAGTAACTGTTGTATTCTGCTACCTTTCCTATCCTCTACTATCCTCCCTCCCCTCCCCTCTCATCTTCGCTCTCTACCCCATCTGTTGTAATTTAATTCTTTCTCTGGATTTTATTCCCTTTCCCCTAAAATTATCTTTTTTTTTATTGTTGGTTGTTCAAAACATTGCATAGTTCTTGGTATATCATATTCCACTCTTTGATTCAAGTGGGATAGTAAGGATAGGAAAGGCAGCAGAATACAACAGACACCAGTATGGCAATATATAAATCAACGGAAGTGTAACTGATGTGATTCTGCAATCTGTATACGGGGTAAAAATGGGAGTTCATAACTTAAATTATCTTATATGTAATTTTGTATATCAATGAAGGTCTCTTTCCATTTCTATGCAATTTCCCTTTTCTCTCCCTTTCCCTCCCACCTCATGTCTCTGTATAAAGTTGATCTTTTCCTCCTGCTCTTCCTGCCTGCTCTGTTCATAGTTGTTCTCATTATAACAAAGAAGACATTTGGCCTTTGATTTTTTAGGGATTGGCTAGCTTCGCTTAGCATAATCTGCTCTAATGCCATCCATTTCCCAGCCAATTCCATGAATTTGTCATTTTTAGTGCTGCATAATACTCCATTGTGTATAAATGCCACTTTTTTAATCCATTCATCTATTGAAGGGCATCTGGGTTGGTTCCACAGTCTAGCTATTGTGAATTGTGCTGCTATGAGCATCCTTGTGGCAGTATCCCTGTAGTATGCTCTTTTAAGGTCCTCAGGGAACAGTCCAAGAAGGGCAATAGCTGGGTCAAATGGTGGTTCCATTCCCAGCTTTCCCTGGAATCTCCATACTGCTTTCCAAATTGGCCGCACCAATTTGCAGTCCCACCAGCAACGTACAAGAGTACCCTTTTCCCCACAACCTCTCCAGCACTTGTTGTTGTTTGCCTTCACAGTGGCTGCTAATCTTACTGGAGTGAGATGGTATCTTAGGGTGGTTTTGATTTGCATTTCTCTGAATGTTAGAGATGGTGAGCATTTTTTCATGTACATGTTGATTGATTGTATGTCCTCCTCTGAGAAGTGTCTGTTCAGGTCTTTGACCCATTTGTTGATTGGGTTATTTGTTATCTCATTGTTTAATTTTTTGAGTTCTTTGTATACTCTGGATATTAGGGCTCTATCTGAAGTGTGAGGAGTAAAAATTTGTTACCAGGATGTAGGCTCCCTATTTGCCTCTCTTATTGTTTCTCTTGCTGAGAAAAAACTTTTTAGTGTAAGTAAGTCCCATTTGTTGATCCTAGTTATTAACTCTGTGCTATGGGTGTCCTATAAAGGAATTTGGAGCCCTATCCCACAATATGTAGATTGTAACCAACTTTTTCACTTTAAGGCACAGAGTCTCTGATTTGATATCAAGGTCTTTGATCCATTTTTAGTTAACTTTTATGCATGGCGAGAGAAAGGGATTCAGTTTCATTTTTTTGCATATGGATTTCCAGTTTTCCCAGCACCATTTGTTGAAGATGCTATCCTTCCACCATTGCATGCTTTTATCCCCTTTATCAAATATAGGATAGTTGTAATTTTGTGGATTCGTCTCTGTGTCTTCTAATCTGTACCATTGGTCCACCTGCCTGTTATGGTACCAGTAACATGTTGGTTTTGTTACTATTGCTCTGCAGTACAGTTTGAAATCTGGTATCACTATACCTCCTGATTCACACTTCCTGCTTAGAATTGCTTTTGCTATTTTGGGTCTTTTATTTTTCCATATGAATTTCATGATTGCTTTATCTATTTCTACAAGAAATGCTGTTGGGATTTTGATTGGCATTGCATTAAACGTATAGAGAACTTTTTGTAATATCGCCATTTTGATGATGTTAGTTCTTCCTATCCATGAACAGGGTATATTTTTCCATTTTTTAATGTCTTCTTCTATTTCTCTCTTTAGGTTTCTGTAGTATTCATTGTATAAATCTTTCACCTCTTTTGTTAGATTGATTCCCAAGTATTTTATTTTTATTGAGGATATTGTGAATGCAGTGGTTGTCCTCATTTCCATTTCAGAAGATTTGTCACTGATATACAGGAATGCCTTTGATTTATGAGTGTTCATTTTATATCCTGCGAAATTGCTAAATTCACTTATTAGCTCTAGTAGTTTCTTTGTACAACCTTTTTGGTCTGTTAGATATATTATCATATCATCTGAATATGTGATAATTTAAGTTCTTCTTTTCCTATTTTTTATCCAATAATTTCTTTTGTCTGTCTAATTGCTCTGGCTAGTATTTCGAGGACTAAATTGAAGAAAAGTCGTGAGGGAGGGCATCCCTGTCTTGTTCCAGATTTTAGTGGGAATGCCTTCAATTTTTCTCCATTCAGAATGATGCTAGACTGAGGCTTAGCATATATAGCTTTTACAATGTTGAGGTAAGTTCCTGTTATCCCTAGTTTTTCTAGTGTTTTCAACATAAAGCGATGCTGAACTTTGTCGAATGCTTTTTCTGCATCTATTGAGATGATCATGTGGTTCTTATGGTTAAATCTATTGATGTGGTTAATAACATTTATTGATTTCTGTATATTGAACCAGCCTTGCATCCCGGGGATGAATCCTACTTGATCATGGTGCACAATTTTTTTGATATGCTTTTGTATTCGATTCACAAGAATTTTTTTTGAGGATTTTTGCATCTGAGTTCATTAGAGATATTGGTTTGTAGTTTTCTTTTTTTGAAGTGTCTTTGTATTGTTTCGGGATCAGGGTGATGTTGGCCTCATAGAATGAATTTGGAAGAGCTCCTTCTTTTTCTATTTCTTGAAATAACTTGAATAGTATTGGTATTAATTCTTCTTTGAAGGTTTTGTAAAACTCTGCTGTATATCCATGTCGTCCAGGGCTTTTCGTGGTTGGTAGTCTTTTGATGGCTTCTTCAATTTCCTCTTTTGTTATTGGTCTGTTTAAATTGTGTGTATCTTCCTGACAATCTGGGCAAATCATATGACTTAAGAAATTTATGAATATCTTTGATATCTTATATTTTATTGGAATATAAGATTTCAAAATAATTTCTAATTATCTTCTGTATTTCTGTAGTGTCCATTGTGATATTGCCTTTTTCACCCTGTATGTTAGTAATTTGAGCTCTCTCTGTTCTTCTCTTCATTAGCTTGGCTAAGGGTCTGTCGATCTTATTTATTTTTTCAAAGAACCAAGTTTTTGTTTTATCAATTTTTTAATGTTTTTTTTTGTTTCAATTTTATTGATTTCCGCTCTGATTTTAATTATTTCTTGCCTTCTACTACATTTGCTGTTGTTTTGGTCTTCCTTTTCTAGGGCTTTGAGATGAAGTGTGAGCTCATTTATTTGTTGGTTTTTTCATTTTTTGAGGAATTACCTCCAGGAAATGAATTTCCCTCTTTAAACTGCTTTCATTGTGTCCCATAGATTCCAATATGTTGTGTCTGTATTTCCATTCATCTCCAAGAATTTTTTGATTTACTCCTTTATGTCTTTTGTAACCCATTGATCATTCAGTAACATATTGTTCATTTTTCATAAGATGTATGATTTTTACATCTTTATTTTATTATTGATATCCAGTTTCATTCCACTGCAATCAGATAAGTTGCATGGTATTATCTCCACACCTTTATATTTACTAATAGTTGTCCTATGGCATAATATATGGTCTAACATTGAGAAGGATCCATGTGCTGTTGAGAAGAACGTGTATCCACTTGGTGATGGTTGATATATTCTACATATGTCGGTTAAGTCTAGGTTATTGATTGTGTTATTGAGTTCTAGAGTTTCTTTATTCAGCTTTTGTCTGGAGGATCTGTGCAATGGAGAGAGCGGTGTGTTGAAGTCACCCATAATTATTGTGTTGTGGTCTATTTGTCTCTTGAACTTGAGGAGAGTTTGTTTTATGAATGTTTCAGCACCATTGTTTGGTGCATATATATTGATAATTGTTATGTCTTGTTGGTGGATGGTACCTTTTAATAGTATGTAGTGTCCTTCTTTATCCCTTTTGATTAACTTAGGTTTGAAGTTGATTTCATTCGATATGACTATGGCCACTCCTGCTTGCTTCGGGGAACGATGTGAGTGGTATGATTTTTCCCAACCTTTCACCTTCAGTCTGTGTATGTCTTTTCCTATCAGATGAGTCTCCTGAAGGCAGCATATTGTTGGATTTGTTTTTTTAATCCAGGTTATTAGCCTATGTCTCTTAATTGGGGAATTTAAGCCATTAACGTTTAAGGTTACTATTGAAATATGGTTAGTACTACCCGTTGTGCGTGTTTATTTATTTATTTTTATATGGGTAGTAATTTCTTTTGGATATTTTTTTTTCCTTTCTTTTACTGAGTTATTTCCCACTGTTAGTTTGGCTAGCTGTTTTTCAATTCCTCTTCTTGTAGTGTTTTGCTCAAGATGCCATGCAGTGCTGGTTTTCTGGCTGCGAATTCTTTTAACTTTTATTTATAATGAAATATTTTATTTTCATTATCAATACTGGATACAGTATTCTTGGTTGGAATCCATTATTTTTTATCGTTGGAAATACGTTGTTCCAGGATCTTCTTGCTTTCAACCTCTGTGATGAAAAATCAGCCATTAACCTAATTGGTTTACCCCTGAATGTAATCTGCCTTCTTTCTCTCATAGCTTTTAATATTCTCCCCTTGTTCTCTATGTTGGATATCTTCATAATTATGTGTCTTGGAGTTGGTCTATTATAGTTTTGAATGTGCGGGGTCGTGTAGGCTTCCAGGATTTGGCAATCCCTTCCACCTTTAATATCTGGGAATTTTTCTTGGATTATTTCATTCATAAATTGTTCATTCCATTGGTTTGATGCTTTATGCCTTCTTCTATTCCAATGACTCTCAGGTTTGGTTTTTTTATGACATCATCTATATCTTGGATAGATTGCTCATGTCTTTTAAGCATCCTTTCTGTGTTGACTATATTCTTTTCAAGTTGATAAACTTTGTCTTCATTATCTGATGTTCTGGCTTCTACTTGATCTAGTCTATTTGTAATATTCTCGTTTGAGTTTTTAATTTGGTTTATGGTTTCTTGCATTTTTAGGATTACTGTTTGTTTTTTTCTAAATCTCTATTTCGTGATAGAGCGTGTTCTTTGACATTTGAATTTTCTTAATTAATTCATTTTCAAAATATACGTTCATTGTTTGAACTTGCTGTCTAAAGTCTTCTCTAAGATTACATTCCATCTGAATTAGGTATGCCTTGACATCTTTCTCCATCCATTTTTCTGGTGCCTTTAGGTTCTCCTTTGTATTTAAGTTGTCCTGCATTGTTTGTGTTCCTTTTTCCACTTGTATTTTCATGGTGCTCAAGTTACTTTCCAACTCTGTTTCACTGCTGTGTTTCTGTTTTCTCCTTTAAATTTTTTTTGGTTTTTATACTTCCACTATCTCTCCTTTGTGTTAGGAGAAAATGTTTCGAGATTTTGGATTTAATTGTGATTTAATGTAAATTCATTGGTTTCATTACAGGCTTTCAGATTTTGATGGCATATAGAGAACAGAGGTTTGGACTTAGGATTTTATGTTAAGGTCCGGTGATTTGATTGTTTGGAGGTTAGGATACGTTAGCTTCTTTGGGGGGATAACTCAAATGCAGCCGGATATTAACAAGAAAATAGACAGGAGTACTTGGGAGTAGTAAAGGGCTTAGGTGGACTATAGACCTATTCGTAGTACTCATCTATTTGCATTTAGTAAGTTATAGGTAGTCTGGTTGTTCTTGCTGTTTTATTTTTGCAATCTGTCGGAACCTGGCGATGGTGACGTCAGCTTTCCAAGTTGTTGGCCTCTGGCTCCCTTGGTGGACTTTCCGTTGTGAGGGATACAACTTGACCGCTTCCTTAACCCATCTCAAACCCCAAACACATCCCAGATCTCAGTGAGGGCACAGCCAGCAGGACTCCACAGAATCCGTAGCGCCATTTTCCTCTGTTGCTGGTAGCTTCTCGGCGGCACCCCACCGTCTGTAGACGCAGGGCGGGCCGCAGGGCCGGCGGTGGATCAGTCAGCCTGAATCTCTGGTGGCACAGTTGGCTTGCGTTTGAGACTCAGTAACCGGTCCTCCGTGATGGAAATCCTTCCCCTAGGTTTCGGTGCACCGCAATTTTCCTGGAAATTCCTAACAAGATAGCTTTTTGTCGTTCTAACCCTGTATTCATCTGTGCAGTGATGCGGTACACTGGGTGTGATACACTCTATTTGCAGCCATCTCTCATTCTTGTTCTTATCTTTGCTGTATATTTTCACTGATGTCCATATCAAGAAATGCCCTGAACTATTCATAAGCCTTAAATCAGTATACTAATGATTACTCTGCATCCTCCTAGTTCACCCAAATGACATGGTGGAGTTCATTCCTGGAGAAAGCATGAGTCGAAAGACCCCATCAAAATCCATGGTAAGGTTGCTTATCTTCCTCTGAAATCCAGTGTTGCTCTTTAGTTTCTCTTTCTCTTGTGTTATGATATGGTTACCTGGAGATGACATACACAATTTCCTGAGTGTGCAGATTCTCATTAGGGTGTCTGTTGCCAAATGAGACCTCACTGAAGGCAACATTAACAAGAAACAGTATAAACTACACACTGTATGATAACAAGCTTTGTGCCTGGCTATGGTTTTCTCTCCTGGCCATCGAATTCCTTAATTATCACCTAATATAGACCTGTGACATAAATCCCCTAGAAAAAGCTTGTGTCATTTGGTGAGAGTACATTTGCTATCTGTTCCCTTGATTTGCCCACATTCTCATTGGATATTCGAATGTCACCAAGTAAACAAAAGACTTGTGCACACAGGTCAGAGCATGGCTTGATGTTCATAGTGACTCCTTTTCTCTATTCACAGGATGATTCAAAAGGATCCATAATTGGTATGTATCCGGGGTCACTCTCTTCCTTTTGAAAATGTAGATGATGCCCAGGGTCAGAGAGTCTTCCTTCCTTTTGAGTGCAGAGTCTCAGTGATTCCACTACTTCCTTGAGAATGAGAAGTGAGGGGTTTGTTGTCTAAATTGATTTAAAAATATCTATGGTCATTCTGCATATTTCCTTGAAGCACCTGTGTGAGTTGAGCAACGTGGTTAGGTCAATGAAAGTTTTATACATGTGTCTCTGTGTGCATTCATGCAACATGATTCTGAGTGTGACTTTTTGTTCGTTTTTGCACATTTGTTTGTTTCTTTAGATATATACATGCCAAGATGCCAATGTCCACATGTTTAAACAAAAAAAGCCATCTCCATTAGATCATGATTCTGTATATGTGTAAATAGATCAAACTGTAAACTTTCCATGTGTGCAGTTCATTCCACACCAATACCTCAATTAACATGCAAAACATATCCCATCAAAACCCAGAAAATGTTCACGACACTCTATAAAGGAAAAGCTCCACTTCATTCCTGTCACTGCACCAGTAGCAACTTCATTTAATAGCAAACCTCACCTGTCAGTAGGTCCTATATTTAATCAGTGCATGTGATTATTCACAACACTTCACTCATGAAAAATTTTCACGTTCATATAAATTTTTTGTGAGAGGTGTCAGAATTCATCTTCCAATCCCCATTCTAGGCAAAAGTTTCTGGACAGGGCCAATCCTTATCAGTGACCCTCAGGTTCACCAATGCACTATGCTCACTTATGGTGGGCATCTGAGTCAGAGGAGATGCACAGGTCAGATATTACTGTAACTAAGGAAGGTCTTACTTTGCATGTTCCAACTGACACTGAAAGCTACCTTTTTGTGTGTTTTTGTAGACACTACTTTGTAGAAACATGTTTTAACTGGATGGGTTTTCATGGGGGCCATATCAGCACAATTTCAATTCATCCAGTTACAGAGCAAAAGTTGGGCTGTAGTGAAGATCCAGCTCAGCACAGCAGTGGTGTCCGATCCCTAGTTTAGGTCTGTGCTGCCCCTTTTGTGGCCTGCAGGATATCACATTGACAGTATGTATGATAGGTCTTTATACTGTCAGTCTCATATGCTGTTTGGCTCCCTCTATTCATACATACATGGATAATGACACTCACTGGTCACTGTGAGGGTAGAAGAACTGTGGTCATCATTCCTTCTCATCCCTGAACTCCTCCCTGGGCAGAGTGTCTTCATCTTAGTCCATGACATCATTTGGTAAATACAACTATGTGCTAAGATCTCACTTGTTCAGCATGTGGGGCTCTACAATGAACCAGGTATCCACCTGGAATCTGACCAGGATCAGCCAGAATCAGTTGGGACGTTAAGAAGATAACATTGTGTCCAAGCTTTTCACACACATTTCTCATGAGCTCTATGTGGGAAGTGCTTGACTTTGAGGGGAGCCATCAGGATCGTTTTTTTTTTTTTAATTGGTTGTTCAAAATATTACAAAGCTCTTGACATATCCTATTTCATACATTAGATTCAAGTTGGTTATGAACTCCCAATTTTACGCCAAATACAGATTGCAGAATCACATCAGTTACACATCCACATTTTTACATAATGCCCTGTTAGTAACTCTTGTATTCTGCAACCTTTCTTATCCTCTACTATCCCCCCTCCCCTCTTCTCCCATCTTCGCTCTCTACCCCATCTACCATAATTCATTTCTCTCCTTGTTTATTTTTCCATTATCCTCACAACCTCTTATATGTAATTTTGAATAACAAGGAGGGTCTTCCTCCATTACCATGCAATTTCTCTTTTCTCTCCCTTTCCCTCCCACTCATGTATATGTTCAATATTCATCTTTACTTTCTGCTCTTCCTCCCTGCTCTATTTCTAGTTGCTCTCATTATATCAAAGAATACATTTGGTACTGGTTTTTAAGGGATTGGGTAGCTTCACTAAGCCTAATCTGCTCTAGTGCCATCCATTTCCCTGCAAGTTCCATGATTTTGTCATTTTTTGTGCTGTGTAATACTCCATGTTGTATAAATGCCACATTTTTTTGTCCATTCATCTATTGAAGGGCATCTGGGTTGGTTCTACAGTCTAGCAATTCTGAATTGTGCTGCTATGAACATCGATGTTGTAGTATCCCTGTACTATGCTCTTTTAGGATCTTCAGGGAATTGTCCAAGAAGGGCAATAGCTGGGTCAAATGGTGGTTCCATTCCCGGCTTTCCCAGGAATCTCCATACTGCTTTCCAAATTGGCCGCACCAGATTGCAATGCCACCAGCAATTTTCAAGAGTACCCTTTTCCCCACATCCTCTCCAGCACTTGTTGTTGTTTGACTTCAGAATGGCTGCCAATCTTACAGGAGTGAGATGATATCTTAGGCTGGTTTTGATCTGAATTTCTCTGAATGTTAGAGATGATGAGCATTTTTTCATGTACTTGTTGATTGATTGTATGTCCTCCTCTGAGAAGTGTCTGTTCAGGTCTTTGGCCCATTTGTTGATTGGGTTATTTTTTTTCTTATTGTTAAATTTTTTGAGTTCTTTGTATACTCTGTATATTAGGGCTCAATCTGAAGTGTGAGGAGTAAAAATTTGTTCCCATGATGTAGGCTCACTATTTACCACTCTTATTGTTTCTCTTGCTGAGAAAAAATTTTCATTTTAAGTAAGTCCAATTTGTTGATTCTTGTCAATAACTTTTGTGCTATGGGTGTCCTATTAAGGAATTTGGAGCCCGACCCTACAATATGTAGATGGGAGCCAATTTTTTTTCTATCAGACGCAGAGTCTCTGATTTGATATCTAGCTTCTTGATCCACTTTGAGTTAATTTTTGTGCATGGCGAGAGGAGGGTATTCAATTTCATTTTGTTGCATATGTATTTCCAGTTTTCCCAGCACCATTTGTTGAAGATGCTATTTTTCCTCCATTGCATGCTTTTTTCCCCTTTATCAAATATAAGATAGTTATAATTTTGTGGATTTGTCTCTGTGTTCTGTAATCTGGCTATTGGTCCACCCGCCTGATTTGGAACCAGTACCGTGCTGTTTTTGTTACTATTGCTCTGTAGTACACTTTGAAATCTTGTATCACTATACGTCCTGATTCGCACTTCCTGCTTAGAATTGCTTTTGCTATTCTGGGTCTTTTGTTCTTCCATATGAATTTCATGATTACTTTATCTATTTCTACAAGAAATGCCATTGGGAGTTTGATTGGCATTGTTTTAAACCAATAGAGAACTTTGGATAATATCGCCATTTTGATGATGTTAGTTCTTCTTTTCCATGAACAGGGTATATTTTTCCTCCTTCTAAAGTCTTCTTCTATTTCTCTCTTTAGGGTTCTGTAGTTTTCATCGTATTAATCTTTCACCTCTTTTGTTAGGTTGATTCTCAAGTATTTTATTTTATTTTATTTTTTTTGAGGAAATTGTGAATGGGGTGGTTGTCCTCATTTCCATTTCAGAAGATTTGTCACTGATATAAAGGAATGCCTTTTATTTATGCGTGTTGATTTTATATTCTGCCATTTTGCTCAATTCACTTATTAGCTCTAGTAGTTTCTTTGTACAACCTTTTTGGTCTGTTAGATATGTTATCATATCATCCGCATATGGTGATAATTTAAGTTCTTCTTTTCCTATTTTTGTGCCTTTAATTTCTTTTGTCTGTCTAATTTCTCTGGTTAGTATTTCGAGGACTAAATTGAATAGAAGTGTTGAAAGAGGGCATCCCTGTCATGTTCCAAATTTTAGAGGGAATGCCTTCATTTTTCCTCCATTCAGAATGATGCTAGCCTGAGGCTTAGCATATACAGCATTTACAATGTTGATGTAACTTCTTGTTATCCCTAGTTTTTCTAGTGTTTTGAACATAAAGGGATGCTGAACTTTGTGGAATGCTTTTTCTGCATCTATAGATATGATCATGTGGTTCTTATGGTTAAATCTATTGATGTGGTGAATAACATTTATTGATTTCTATATATTGAACCAGCCTTGCTTCCCGAGGATCAATTCTACTTGATTATGGTGCACGATTTTTTTGATATGCTTTTGTATTTGATTCGCCATAAATTTATTGAGGATTTTTGATTCTAAGTTCACTAGAGATATTGATCTGTAGATTTCTTTCTTTGATGTGTCTTTGTCTGGTTTTGGGATCAGGGTGATGTTGGCCTCATAAAATAAATTTGGAAGAGCTCCTTCTTTTTCTATTTCTTGAAATAACTTGAAAAGTATTGGTATTATTTCTTTTTTGAAGGTTTTGTAAAACTCTGCCATATATCCATCTGGTCTAGGGCTTTTCTTGGTTGGTAGTCTTTTGATGGCTTCTTCAATTTCCTCCTTGGTATTGGTCTATTTATATTGTGTGTATCTTCCTGACTCAATCTGGGCAAATCATATGACTTAAGAAATTTATCAGTAACTTCGCTATCTTCTATTTTATTGGAATATAGGGTTTCAAAATAATTTCTAATTATCTTCTGTATTGCTGTAGTGTCTGTTGTGATATTGCCTTTTTCATCTCGTATGTTAGTAATTTGAGCTCTCTCTCTTCTTCTCTTCATTAGCATGGCTAAGGGTCTGTCAATCATATTTATTTTTTCAAAGAACCAACTTTTTGTTTTATCAATTTTTAATTTTTTTTGTTTGTTTGTTTCAATTTGGTTGACTTCCACTCTAATTTTAATTATTTCTTGCCTTCTACTATATTTGCGGTTGTTTTGCTCTTCCTTTTCTAGGGCTTTGAGATGAAGTGTGAGCTCATTTATTTGTTAGTTTTTTCATTTTTTGAGGAATGACCTCCAGGAAATGAATTTTCCTCTTAAAACTGCTTTCATTGTGTCCCACAGATTTCAATATGTTGTGTCTGTATTTCCATTCATCTCCAAGAATTTTTTGATTTCCTCCTTTATGTCTTTTGTAACCCATTTATCATTCAGTAACATATTGTTCATTTTCCATGAGATGTATGATTTTTCCTTCCTTCTTTTATCATTGATATCCAGTTTCATTCCACTGTAATCAGATAAGATGCATGGTATTATCTCCGTACCTTTATATTTTCTAAATGTTGTCCTATGGCATAATATATGGTCTATCTTTGAGAAGGATTCATGTGCTGCTGAGAAGAACGTGTAACTACTTGATGATGGTTGATATATTCTATATATGTCGGTTAAGTCTAGGTTATTGATTGGGTTATTGAGTTCTATAGTTTCTATTCAGCTTTTGTCTGGAGGATCTGTCCAATGGAGATAGCCGTGTGTTGAAGTCACCCATAATTATTCTGTTGTGGTCTATTTGACTATTGAACTTGAGGAGAGTTTGTTTTATGAGTGTTACAGCACCATTGTTTGATGCATACATATTGATTATTGTTATGTCTTGTATGTGGATGGTTCCTTTTAATAGTATGTAGTGTGCTTCTTTACCCCTTTTGATTAACTTAGGTTTGAAGTTGATTTTATTCGATTTGACTATGGCCACTCCTGCTTGCTTCGGGGCACCATGTGAGTGGTATGATTTTTCCCAACCTTTCACCTTCAGTCTGTGTATGTGTTTTCCTATCAGATGAGTCTCCTGAAGGCAGCATATTGTTGGATTTTTTTTTTTTCGTCCAGGTTATTAGCCTATGTCTCTTAATTGGGGAATTTAAGCCATTAACGTTTAAGGTTACTATTGACATATGCTTAGTACTAACCTCATGCTTGTTTATTTATTTATTTAAATATGGCTAGTTTTTTTTTTGTTTATTTTTTCCCTTCCCTTTACTGAGTTACCTCCCACTGTTAGTTTGGGGTGCTGTTTTTCAATTCCTCTTCTTTTAGTGTTTTGCTAAGGATGCCATGCTGTACTGGTTTTATGGCTGTGAATTCTTTTAAGTTTTTTTTATCATAAAATATTTTAGTTTCATTGTCAAATCTGAAGCTAAATTTTGCTGGATACAGTATTCTTGGTTGGAATCCATTATTTTTTAGCAGTTGAAATACGTTGCTCCAGGATCTTCTCGCTTTCAACGTCTGTGATGAAATATCAGCCGTTACCCTAATTTGTTTACCGGTGAATGTAATATGCCTCCTTTCTCTCGTAGCTTTTAATATTCTCTCCTTCTTCTGTATGTTGAATATCTTCATAATTATGTGTCTTGGAGTTGGTCTATTATGGTTTTGAAGGTTTGGGTCCTGTAGGCTTCCAGGATTTGGCAATCCATTCCATCGTTCATATCTGGACAATTTTCTAGGATTATTTCATTCAATAGATTGTTCATTCCTTTGGTTTGAACCTCTATGCCTTCTTCTATCCCAATGATTCTCACGTTTGGTTTTTTTATGACATCCCATTTCTCTTGGATAGATTGCTCGTGTCTTTTAAGCATCATTTCCGTGTTGACTATATTCTTTTCAAGTTGATAAACTTTGTCTTCATTATCTGATGCTCTGGCTTCTGCTTGATGTAGTCTATTTGTAATATTCTCGTTTGAATTTTTAATTTGCTTTATCGTTTCCTGCATTTCTAGGATTACTGTTTGTTTGTTTTTTTTTTTTTTTGAAATCTCTATTTCGTGATAGAGCTCGTTCTTTGACATTTGAATTTGCTTATTTAATTCATTTTCAAAATATACTTTCATTGTTTGAACTTGCTGTATAAACTCTTCTCTGAGATTCCATTCCATCTTAATTAGGTATGCCTTGACTTCTTTCTCCATCCAATTTTCTGGTGCCTCTAGCTTCTCTTTTGTATTTAAGTTGTCCTGCATTGTTTGTACTATTTTTTTCCCTTGTTTTTTCATGGTGCTCAAGTTACTTTCCAACTCTCTTTGACTGCTGTGTTTCTGTTTTCTCCTTTAAATTTGTTTTGGTTTTTATAGTTCCACTATCTCTCCTTTGTGTTAGGAGATGATGTTTAGAGATGTTGGATTTAATTTTGATTTAAGGTAAATTCATTGGTCTCATTAAATCCTTCAGATTTTGATGGCATATTGAGAACAGAGGTTTGGACTTAGGATTTTATGTTAAGGTCGGGTGATTTGCTTGTATGGAGGTTAGTATATGTTAGCTTCTTTGGGGTGTTACGCAAATGCACGCAGATATTAACAAGAGAATAGACAGGAGTACTTGGGGGTAGTTAAGGGCTTAGGTGGAGTATAGACCTGTTCGTAGAATTCATCTATTTGCATTTGATAAGTTATATGTAGTCTGGTTGTTCATGCTGTTTTATTGTTGCAATCTGTCGGAATCTGGCGATGGTGAAGTCAGCTCTTCAAGATGGTGTCCGCTGGCTTCCTTGGTGGATTTTCCATTGTTGGGGATAGAACTGGACTGCTTCCTTCCCCAATCTCAAACCCCAAACTCAGCCCAGAGCTCAGTGAGGGCACAGCCAGCAGGACTCCACAGAATCCGTAGCGCCATTTCTCTCTGCTTGCTGGTGGCTTCTCGGCAGGACCCCACTGTCTCTAGCCGCGGGGTGGGCCGCAGTGCGGGCGGCGGATCAGTTAGCCTGGATCTCTGGTCGCACTGTTGGCTCACGTTTGAGACTCAGTAAACGGTCCTCGATGATGGAAATCCTTCCCCTAAGTTTCGGTGCACCCCAATTTAGCTAGAAATTTCTAACAAGATAGCTTTTTGTCGTTCTAACCCTGTATTCATCTGTGCAGTGATGCGGTACACTGGGTGTGGGACACTCTATTCGCAGCCATCTCTCATTATTGTTCTTATCTTTGCTGTATATTTTCACTGATGTCCATATCAAGAAATGCCCTGAACTATTCATAAGCCTTAAATCAGTATACTAATCATTATTCTGCATCCTCCTAGTTCACCCAAATGACATGGTGGAGTTCATTCCTGGAGAAAGCATGAGTCGAGAGACCTCATCAGAAGCCATGGTAAGGTTGCTTATCTTCCTCTGAAATCCAGTGTTGCTCTTTAGTTTCTCTTTCTCTTGTAATATGATATGGTTTCCTGGAGATGACCTACACAATTTCCTGACTGTGCAGATTCTCATTGGGGTGTCTGTTGCCAAATGAGACCTCACTGAAAGCAACATTAACAAGAAACAGTATAAACTACACACTGTATGATAACAAGCTTTGTGCCTGGCTATGGTTTTCCCTCCTGGCCATCGAATTCTTTAATTATCACCTAATATAGACCTGTGACACAAATCCCCTAGAAAAGCTTGTGTCGTTTGGTGAGAGTACATTTGCTATCTGTTCCCTTGATTTGCCCACATTCTCATTGGATATTCGAATGTCACCAAGTAAACAAAAGACTTGTGCACACAGGTCAGAGCATGGCTTGATCTTCATAGTGACTCCTTTTCTGTATTCACAGGAGGATTCAAGAGGATCCATAATTGGTATGTATCCTGGCCTCACTCTCTTCCTGTTGCAAAATGTAGATGATGCCAAGGGTCATAGAGTCTTCCTTCCTTTGGAGTGCAGAGACTCAGTGATTCCACTACCTCCTTGAGAATGAGAAGAGAGGGGTTTGTGGTCTAAATTGAATAAAATAAATCTATGGCCATTCTGCATATTTCCTTGAAGCACCTTTGTGAGTTGATCAACGTGGTTAGGTCAATGAGAGTTTTCTACATGTATCTCTGTGTGCACTCTTGCAACATGATTCTGAGTGTGACTTTGTGTTCGTTTTTGCATATTTGTCTGTTTCTCTAGATATATACATGCCAAGATGCCAATGTCCACATGTTTAAACAAAAAAAGCCATCTCCATTAGATCATGATTTTGTATATGTGTAAATAGATCAAACTGTAAACTTTCCATGTGTGCAGTTCATTCCACACCAATACCTCAATTAACATGCAAAACATATCCCATCAAAACCCAGAAAATGTTCACGACACTCTATAAAGAAAAAGCTCCACTTCATTCCTGTCACTGCACCAGTAGCAACTTCATTTAATAGCAAACCTCACCTGTCAGTAGGTCCTATATTTAATCAGTGCATGTAATTGTTCAGAACACTTCACTCATAAAAAATTTTCACGTTCATATACATTTTTTGTGAGAGGTGTCAGAATTCATCTTCCAATCCCCATTCTATGCACAAGTTTCTGGACAGGGCCAATCCTTAACAGTGGCTCTCAGGTCCACCAATGCACTATGCTCACTTATGGTGGACATCTGAGACAGAGGAGATTCAAAGACCAGAGATTACTTTAGCTAAGGAAGGGCTTACTTTGCATGTGCCAACTGACACTGAAAAATACCTTATTGGGTCTTTTTGTAGACACTACTTTGTAGAAACATGTTTTCACTGGATGGATTTTCATGGGGCCTGATCAGCACAATTCCAGCTCATCTAGTTACAGAGCAAAAGGTGGGCTCTATTGAAGGTCCAGCTCAGCACAGCAGTGGTGTCTGATCCCTTGTTTGGGTCTGTGCTGCCCCCTGTGTGGCCTGCAGAATATCACAATGACAGTATATATGAAACGTCTTCATACTGTCAGTCTCAAGTACTGTCTAGGTCCTTCTATTCATACATACATGGATACTGACACTGACTGGTCACTGTGAGGGTAGAACCACTGTAATCATCATTCCTTCTCATCCTAGAACTCCTCCCTGTGCAGAGTGTCTTAATCTTAATCCACGACATCATTTGATAAATGCAACTCTGTGCTAAGATCCCACTTGTTCAGCATGTGGGGCTCTACAATGAACCAGGTATCCACCAGAGATCTGACCAGGACCAGGCAGAATCAGTAGGGAAGTTAAGATAGCATTGTGTCCAAGCTTTTCACACACATTTCTTATGAGCTCTAGGTGGGATGTGCTTGAATTTGAGGGGAGCCATCTGGATCTTAATGTTGACTTTGTTTATGTCGATTCCTCAGGCCCTCAGAGAGTTCCTGGCACTTTTCACTTTTGCATGACACCGCAGTCTACTTATAAATGAGGAGTATGAGTAGTGAGAACATGCTAGCAAACTGACTCCACAGTCTACTTATAAATGAGGAGTATGAGGAGTGATAACATTCTAGCAAACTGACTCCACAGTCTACTTATAAATGAGGAGTATGAGGAGTGAGAACATGCTAGCAAACTGCTGTCCACAGAAACCCGGGGGAAGGAAATTCTTGTCTGCTTCATCTTTGAACTCCTGGTTTTGGCCATCCAAAATAACAGTATTTTTAATTTAATTTTAATTTTTATACGAAACTTTCAAAGTGGCCAGTAGACCCATGTGGATAAAGCAGAGGACATTCCCATTCTCTTCTGGACCGCTGCTCTGATGATGGCACAGTGTATGTTCTGTGAGTTTATATTCCTGAAACTGTTGGCATCACAGTTTGCATGTCAGCTTGGTCTGTTTCAACGAGAAAGGGATAATATCCCAATGGAAGAAAGTAGTTAAAATTTGACTCCTTACAGCTCCACTCTCTCATTGGAAGGTTTGCAATTGTTTGCAGCATCCTGTTTGAGGCCTCTGACTCCCCAGAACCCAGAGAGGGTCTGAGAACCCAGAACAGAGATGTAGATGATCCTGACTATTAATATTAGTATCACTATATTTTTCTTTCCAATAACGAAACCCAGAAACTGAATAAATTATACATGTGGGTGTGTTTAGCTTACAGTTCTGCAGGTACAAGAGCATGGCACTAGCAAACACTTTTCTTTAGTGAATACCCTCTTAGCTGCATTGCGTGATTGGTGGTGTCTGCAGGGATGCAGGTGCAGTAGAGAGACATCACATGGCGAGACACGAAGCCAGCAGGGATCAGTTGATTCATTTGCTCTTCTTATATAACAGGATCTAACAAGGGTTTGAGAAATCTGTATTCTTACTTCTGACTCTCATGCCGTCAAATGTCCTCACCACCTCCAAGCAGACCCTTCCTCACACAGATTTCACAAATCTCATTGTGGCCATACTGAGCACCAAGCCTCAATCACACAATCCAGTGTGGGATAAAAAACATCCAACCCTAGCAACCATCATAAGCTTAGTTGTGTAGAAGAAAGAATGAGTCAATCTTAAGTAACTCAGTTGATGATGTCTGTGTCTCTAAAGGTTGGACATGGAGCAAAGATTATGATTCAAGCTGTGACGAGGAAAAGCCTGCAGGTAGGAACAGCCCTTGGGGTATGAAAAAATGGGAAAGGTTTCATGGTAAGATTTGAGTTCACCTACTCATGTGGGAAATAAGGAATGGGAATAAAATTGAGAAAACAGAAATATGTATTATTTTCATAAAAAGAAGGGTTAGTAGACCTTCTGACATCCTGTTCATAAGAAGACAACTTTTGCTTTGAAAGGTAAACACAATCTTTCATGTTAAGTCCCATTCTGTCCTAAATTTGCCTCTAATAAACATCAAGTAGCCTGGCTTTCATTATTTATTATTTTTTGGCATTGTGCATGAAAGAAATAAGATCTGCACTTTAGGTTTGACCCACAAGGGAAAGAATCTAGTGGGACATACTTTCTTAGAAGCACTTTGCAAACCTGTAATTGAAGCTCTCACTAGTGATAAGTAGTGAGTAAGAAGTCACAATTCCCCTCTGAATGTTATCTTTTTAGAGCAGCACTTTCTCTTCTGTGTTTTGTCTATTTCTGGTCAAAAATGAACTCCCAAATGTGGGCAACCTAAAGAAAATTGTTTCTGTGCACCCTGGACAGGCCACTGTGTTCTCCTGTAAAAGAGTGGGGAGAAGTTCCTCTGTGAACATGTTTCTAACCCCGAGTCTTTGTCTAATTCCCAAGCACTTGGACTAGGGAAAATCTGAATTTGCTTGTATTTAAGAGGCCTAAGTCCAGAAAATCAGGAAGACTGTGGCTGTCTCTTGGAAGAACAGGATGACACAGAATCCCTACCAAGTACAATGGCAGAATGTGAACTGGTGGAAAAGAGCTCTTGGGATGCTAGATCTATTTCTCATTGCAGAGGTGAGGTGGTGGAGACCAGGAGACAGGAATGCAGACAAGAGGAAGAATGGAGAGCTTTGACTGTGCATTCTAGAACACCAGGAGCAGGAGCAACTTAAGTTATCACCTTGAATTTAACTCTGCCTTTCCTTTTTTTAAGGCCACATCATGACCATCACGGCAATGGTTCACAAAGAAAACATAGAAAGTGATTCAGAGGATGAGGAGGAGGACAAAAGGACAAGAAATCTGCAAGTAATTGATTTTATATTGGTTTCTCTTAATTATTCTTTCTTATGTAAAAACTCTGTAGATTTTCCATGTTTCATCTTTCCCACATTTTATGACTTTTCTAAAGGTGCTTTCCTCATCCAGATCTTTGAGGTCCTTGGACCTTCAATGTCTGTTAAATCTCTCTGCACTAACATTCTTAGTCTTTCCCTACTTTTTTTTTACCACAAGCAACACCACTGAATCATGCTGAGTAATACTGCATACCCATATACTGAGTTTGAGTTGTAGGCAGCATCAGAAATACTGAGTTGTTGCCTGATACATGAGACACAAACAATCTGGTTCTGGTTTACTGACCACTGAATAGCTGGGCTCTGACTTTGCTGGCTCTGAACATGCATGAATGTATCCTTCCTTTCCTAGGTCAAGATTACGCAATTGGAATGTAGGTCCCTTAACATGAATAGTTTCCAGGGGCCCTCTCCTGATTCAATATATGGGCTTAATGCAGCAAAGGCGATAAAGCAGTTTAAGAAGAGGAAATGTGAGTCTGGAAAGAATGGGAAGGAGAGCAGAGGTCAAATCAGTCCACATATTCTCCTTTGCTTTCTCAAGTTTCTTTGTTGCACTTTTTTGCAATCCATCAGAATCAATTAGAGCACTGAAGATTCTATAGTTGCATGTGACCATGGCCATGCAAGGGAAGGTACAATTTGGTAAAAATCAGTGCAGGAAGCTCTCTGAGGAATGGCACTACAGAGGGTAGGGCTGGAGGAGCCAGGGTCCTTGCTCCACCCTGTGTCATTACAGATGCTGCTCTTCAGGATTCCAGATGTATGCTACTCAGACTTTACACCCAGATGTCCCAGAGAACTCTTCCCATTGCCTCATGTTCACTCTCTAGGAAAGCAGCGTCAGAAGGTTCTGAAGGTGAATATCCATGAGAATTTCCTTCTGAGGACATTCATAGACACTCTTCCCACAGACAACACCCTCAGCTGAGGGCAGCATACCAGTCTCAGTGCTCCCTGCCCAGACCCCAGGAGAGATCAGGGCCCAAGTTCATCTTGAATTTCCTGAGGACAATTGTGGTCCTGGCCACTCTCTGTGGCCAGCAACTCATCCCAAGTGACCTTTTTACTTTGTTCTGTTTTATAGACCCCATAGGACACCAGGGAGAGCAGAGACTTTGGCCCTGGAACACAGGAGAGATGATACCTGCAGTGCACAGCAGCTGAAATTAACCTGTAAGACTCGGAGCAGGAGCTTGCTTTTCATTTCCAATGACATAACTGTCTATATTATATGGAATTTGCAGACTTATATGTTCTTTGTTTAATAATTTTAATATAAGTATTTCATGTCAAATTTTTCTATTAAATTTTATTTAATGGTAACAGATGCTTTTAAAATTCATTCTGTATAATAAAACACACTTGGGAAGAGAGGTGGGGGGGGAAAGTGAGGGAGAAGTGGAATTGCACGGAAGATGGAAGGAGACCCTCATCGTTATACAGAATACATGTATGATGATGTGAGCGAAAAAAAAGAAGTGTGTCACATTAGATTGGGTAGAGAGAACTGATGGGAGGGGAAGGGAAGGTAAGGAGGGAAAGGAAGGTCAGCTGAATAAAACAGACATTTGTATAGCTGTATGCATATTCATGACTGTATGACCAATGTGAATCTTGCAACCTGTACACTCAGAAAAATGAGAAATTATACCCCATCTTATTCAAAAATATGATATGTCAATATCATTGTACTGTCATGTTTAACTAATTAAAACAAATTTTAACAACACACACACTAAAAGAGGAATATGTTCCTGAGGCAGATCTTGATGAATTACAAAGATTTTACCTGGTAACTTCTATCACCATTACTCCTCTCCTCCCATACCCCTCAGTTTGCTTTTTTGGTTGTTTTTTAGAGTGGTATTATAACATTCACAAAATTATTGATGTGGGTGAATGGATGCAATAAAGAATCAAATAATTAAATTATAAGCTAAATTAAATCCCAACTAAATGTCATAAGTGTTTAATTAATTTATCCATTAATTAGCTAACTGAATCTCAAGTCAAAACACCCAATATAAGAAAGTGCTGGGAAACAATTGGCAATATTCATTTATGAAAAATTGTGGTTTTACATTTTATATCTTTTTTTCAATTAAGAACAATATTTTTTGTAATGTATCACATACATATAAAACAAGTTGGAAAACATACATTACAAACTTGTAACAATGGCTTTAAATACATTAACTGACATGTTTCTCATTGGAAATAGTTTGCTTGCTGTATATATATAGTGCATGAAAACTACTGATATAATAAAGTCTAGACAAAATATAATTGTCTGCTCTATGGTAACATATGAGCATCACTCTAATCTAACCATGCTAAAAGTTACATAATACTGTAAAAAATGTCTTAAAATCTATATACTTTAATAAGAAATAAATTCAATAAAGAATGATAATACAGGGACTAGGGATGTGGCTAAGTAGTAGAGTACTTACCTCACACATGTGAGGCCATGGGTTTGATTCTAAGCACCACACACAATAAACCAAATATACAAAGGCATTGAGTCCATTTACAACTAAAAGTATTTTTTTTTTAAAAGAATGATGGTGTTGGGTTGTAGCTGAATCGGAGAGCACTCGCCTCGCATATGTGAGGCACTGGGTTTGATTCTCAGCACCTCATATAAATAAATGAAGGTCCATTGATAATTAAAATATATATATAATGATATATATATATAAGAATGATAATACTGAGAACCAAGGCATTCAGATTTCAAAATTCATGCTTCTTTTCAGGTGATCTGATATTTTGCCAACTAAGTTTTCAAAATTTGTTCTAAGCCAACATTACTCATATATGTTACACATCTATTATTTCATAAATTTACTTTCCTCATGAAAGACCTTTGATAAACATCCAAAATATTTAGGTTAATTATATTTGAAATGGAGCTGAAAGAAATACTGCTATCAAATAAATATATTTGAAATGGAGCTGAAAGAAATACTGGTATGGTTTTTCACTGTGACCTCAAGTATTTAAGTATTACAAGTTATTCAACCAACACAACAAAGTTAAAATCATAATGGCACAGCATGAATTGTAAATAAATCAAAACAACAGAATGTGTAACACAAAGACAGAGCAGTGGCACATTAAAGGAGAACTAGCTGAATACAAATAATTGACTACTGCAGAGCATAAAATTAAAACAGTTCAAGTGAGACAAGGTGATGGAGAGGTCACCATGAAGGTGACAACTGATGATTCTGCTGACCACTGTTGTCCAGAATGGAAATTAAAAAATCATATTTTTAAAAACTTTGATAGGTATACAATTATCTCCAGAATTAAAAAAATAAAGATTTCCAATGCATCTGCCTTCTCTGAATAGAATAAAGCTCTAAGTTTGTCTGTCAACTGTTTTTTTGATCACACATAATTTTTAACTCTGAATTTTTTGGGTTGACATTGATGACTGTAACAACCAAAATTAGTCCATGATTACATGTTGTTAAAAACTTTTTAAAAACTTACTACTCAGATATTAGAACAGTTATCAATTTTTTTACAATATCAAATTTGTCAAATTTTCATTGAGGTCATGTGGCACACATCATTTAATTCAAAGCCACAACTCATTTGTCCCCATGATATCTTCTTCACACACACACACACACACACACACACACACACACAGACACACATACACCTACACACACACACACACACACACACACACACAAACAAATTTCTCCATCAGCAGTCTTGTATAGTAAAAGTGTCTAGTTTTTGTTCATTTTTTAATGCAATACACTTCTATCTACAATTTCATTACATGCATACAGCAAACAGGAAACTATGGGTTTTACATCCTTCATGATAATTTTATATACAGGGAGATTTAAAACAGTACTTCAACAGTTTGCCTAGTAATGTGACACAGAATGATTGTATCTTGTTCTCAAATTTTAATAAGGAGGTATAAAATACAGGTTCAATAATTTAAAATCAAGTATCCATCTTTTAAAAAATAGTGTTGCAGCATTGTGTTTGTATTACTTTTAAAACTTTTTAAGTTTCTCTCTCATGGCACAATCTTCTAATACTTCGTATATGAGAGGAAATTTTTTAAAAAATTGCAACTTCTGCCCCTGGAAGGGCTCTGTAGTGACTGAATGGCATATGAATTTTTATTGATTTTATATATTTACGTATACAACAGTGGAATGTATTCCAATTCTTATTACACATATAGAGCACAATTTTTCATACCTTTGTATATTAAGTATGTTCACACTAATTCATGCCTTAACACAAATACTTTCTGGTTTTTTTTTTGCATTACAATTCTTATCCCACATATATACCACATTTTTTTTCATATCTCAGGTTGAATATAAAGTATGTTGACCCCCAATTCAAGTCTTCATACATGTACTTTGAATAATGATGTCCATCACATTCCACCATCGTTTCTAATCCCCTGTCCTTCCCTTTACTTCCCACTCCTCTTTCCTATGTAGAATTCATCTAATCATCCCATGCTCCCCCTCCCTACCCCACTATGAGTCAGCCTCCTTGTATCAGAGAAAACAATTGGCATTTTTGTGTGTGTGTGGATTGGCTAATTTCACTTAGCATTATCTTCTCCAACGCCATTCATTTACCTGCAAATGCCATGATTTTATTCTCTCTTATTGCTGAATAAAATTCTATTGTGTATATGTGCCACATTTTTAAATCCTTTCATCCACTGAAGGGCATCTAGGTTGGCTCCAATGTTTAGCTATTGTGAATTGTGCTGCTATAAACATTGATGTGGCTGTGTCCCTGTTGTATGCTGTTTTTAATTCCTTTGGGTATAGTCCAAGGAGAAGGGATACCTGAGTCAAATGGTGGTTCCATTCCCAGATTTCCAAATAATCTTCATACTGCTTTCCATATTGGCTGCACCAATTTGCAGTCCAACCAGGTATGTACGAGTGTAGATTTTTCTCCACATCCTCGCCAACATTTTTGTTGTTTGTCTTCATAATAGCTGTCATTCTGAATGGAGTGAGATAATAACTTAGATTTGTTTTTTCAGAGAGAGGGAGAAGAGAGAGAGAGAGAGAGAGAGAGAGAGAGAGAGAGAGAGAGAGAGAGAGAGAGAGAGAAAATGAGTATATATATATATTTTAGTTTTCAGTGGACACAACATCTTTTTTTGTTTGTGGTGCTGAGGATCGAATCCAGGCCGCACGCATGCCAGGTGAGCGTGCTACCGCTTGAGCCACATCCCCAGCCCAAACTTAAAGTAGTTTTGATTTGCATTTCTCTAATTGCTATAGATGATGAGCATTTTTAAAATATATTTGTTAATTGATTGTATATCCTCTTCTGAGAAGTGTTTTTTCAATTCCTTGGCCCATATGTTGATTGAGTTTTTTGAGGTTTTTTTTGTTGTTGTTCTGTTTTTTTGTACTTAGGTTTTTGAGTTCTTTATATATCCTAGAGATTAGTGCTCCATTTGATGTGTGAGGGGTAAAAATTTGGTCCCAGGATGTAAGCTCTCTGTTCACCTCACAGATAGTTTCTTTTGCTTCAAGAAACTTTTTGGTTTGATTCTATCCTATATATTGATTCTTGCTTTTAATTTTTGTGCTATAGGAGTCTTATTAAGGAAATTGGGCCTAATCCCACATGATGAAGATTAGGGCCTACCTTTTTATTCTATTAGGCACAGAGTTTCAGGTTTCATTCCTAGGTTCTTGATCCATTTTGAGCTTAGTCTTGTGCAGGTAAAAGATAAGGGTTTAATTTCATATTTTTGCATATGGGTTTCCAGTTTTCCTAGTATCATTTTTGAAGATGCTCTCTTTTCTCCAGTGCATGTTTTTGGCACCTTTTTTAATATAAGATAATTGTAATTTGGGGGGTTACTCTCTGTGTCCTCTATTCTCTATCATTGGTCTACAAGTCTGATTTGGTGTGAATAGCATGCTGTTTTTGATACCATTGCTCTGTAGTATAGTTTAAGGTCTGGTATAGTGATGCCACCTGATTCACTTATCCTGCTAAGGATTACTTTAGCTATTCTGAGTCTCTTATTTTTCCATATGAATTTCATGATTGCTTTTTCTATTTCTATGAGGAATGCCATTGGAATTTTGATGAAAAATGCATTAAACATGTATAGTGCTTTGGGTAGTATAGTCATTTTGATAATATTAATTCTGCCTAACCAAGAACAAGGTAGATCTTTCCATCTTCTAAGGTCTTCTTTGATTTATCTCTTTAGGCTTCTGTAGTTTTTATTATACAGATCTTTCACCTCTTTTGTTAAGTTGATTCCCAATTATCTTATTTTTTAGGTAATTGTGAATGGGGTAGTTTTCCTCATTTCCTTCTCAGAGGATTTGTCACTGATATACAGAAATGCCTTTCATTTATGGGTTTTGATTTTATATACTGCTATTTAATGAATTCAATTACTAGTTCTAGAAATTTTCTGGGGGGTTTTGGGGGTCTTCTAGGTATAGAATCATATTGTCAGCAAATAGTGCTAATTTAAGTTCTTCTTTTTCTATGTGTATTCCTTTAATTTCTTTCATCTGTCTAATTGCTCTGGCCAATGTTTCAAGAACTATGTTGAATAGAAATGGTGAGAGAGGGCATTCCTGTCTTGTTCCAGATTTTAGAGGGAATGCATTCAATTTTTGTCTGTTTAGAATGATGTTGGCCTGAGGTTTAGCATAGATAGCCTTTAAAACGTTGAGATATGTTCCTCTTATCCCTAGTTTTTCTAGTGTTTTGAACTTAACTGGATGTTGCATTTTGTCAAATGCTTTTTCTGTGTCTATTGCAGTGACCATATGATTTTTACCTTTAAGTCTATTGATGTGGTGAATTATATTTTTTTGATTTCTGTATGTTGAACCAAACTTGCATCCCTGGGATGAATCTCACATGATCATGGTGCACAAATTTTTTGATATGTTTTTGCGTTAGATTTGCCAGAATTTTATTGAGAAATTTGCATCTATGTTCATTAGACATATTGGTCTAAAGTTTTCTTTTTTGAAGTGTCTTTGCCTGGTTTGGGGATCAGGGTGATATTGGCATCATACAATGAGTTTGGAATGACTGCCTATTTTACTATATCCTGAAATACATTGAAGAGTGTTGGTATTAGTTCTTCTTTAAAGGACTTGTAGAACTCACCTGTGTAAACATCCGGTCCTGGGCTTTTCGTGGTTGGTAAGGCTCTGATGGCGTCTTTTATTTTCTCACTTGATATTGGTCTGTTTAAATTGTTTATATCTTCCTGACTCAATCTGGGCAGATCATATGACTTAAGAAATCTGTTAATGCCTTCAATGCCTTCGATTTTATTGGAGTTTAAGATTTCAAAATAATTTCTAATATTCCTCTGTATTTCTGTAGTGTCAGTTGTGATATTACCTTTTTCATCACTTATGCTGGTAATTTGAGCTCTCTCTTCTCTTCATTAGCGTGGCTAAGGGTCTATCAATTTTATTTATTTTTTCAAAGAACCAACTTTTTGTTTTGTCAATTTTTCAATTGTTCCTTTAATTTTGATTTCATTGATTCCAACTCTAATTTTAATTATTTCTTGTCTTCTTTTGCTTTTGCTACTGATTTGTTCTTCTTTTCCTAGGGCTTTGAGATGTAGGGTGAGGTCATATATTTTTTGACTTTTTTGTTATAAGAAATAAAGTCCATGCAATAAATTTTCCTTTTAGTATTGCTTTCATAGTGTCCCAGAGGTTTTGATATGTTGTGTCTATGTTTTCATTTACTTCTAAGAATTTTTTAATCTCCTCCTTGATTTCTTCTGGAAGTAGCATATTGTTTAGGCTCCAAGTGATGGAGAAAATTTTGTTTTTTATTTTGCTGTTGATTTCCAATTTCATACTTTTATGATCCAATAAAATGCATGCTAGTATCTCTAACATTTTGTATTTGCTAAGAGTTGCTTTGTGGCACATTGTATGGTCTATTTTAGAGAAGGATCCATGTGCTGCTAGAGGAAAGTGTATGCACCTGGGGCAGGTTGAAATATTCTGTATATGTCAGATAAGTCTAAGTTATTGATTGTGTGATTGAGTTCTATAGTTTCTTTATTCAACTTATGTTTGGAAGATCTATCCAGTGATGAGAGAGGTCTGTTAAAGTCAACCAAGATTATTGTGTTGTGGTCAATTTGACTCTTGAACTTGAAAAGAGTTTGTTTGATGATCATAGCTGCACCAAGTTTTGGGGCATATATATATTTATGAATGCTATGGAATATTGGTGTAGGATTCCTTGAGCAGTATGTAATATCAATCTTTATCCGTTTTGATTAACTTTGACTTGAAGTCTACTTTATTTGATATGAGTATTGAAACCCCTGCTTCCTTACACAGTCCATGTGAGTGGAATGGTTTTTCCAAACCTATTACTTTCAGTTTGTATATGTCTTTTTATATCAGATGAGTTACCTTTAGGCAGCATATTTTTGGGTCTTTTATTTTATCAAATCTGCAACCCATTACTTTATTTTTGTTGTTGTTAAGTATAAGCCATTAACATTTAGGGTTACTATTGAGACATGGTTTGTATTTCCAGCCATATTTGCTTATTTTTGTTATTTAACTTGACTTGGTTTTCCTCTTTGATTAGTTTTTTCCTTTACTGCATACCTCCCTCTGTTGATTTTCATTGCTGTTTTTCTTTTCCAGTTCATGAAATATTTTGCCAAGGATGTTTTGTAGCATCAGTTTTCTAGTTATAAATACTTTCAACTTTTGTTTATCATGGAAGGTTTCTATTTCATTTTCAAATCTAAAGCTTAATTTTGCTGGATACAAGATTCTTGATTGGCACCAATTATCTTACAGAGCTTGATATATGTTGTTCCAGGATCTTCTAGCTTTCAGGGTCTGGGTTAAAAAATCTGCAATTATCCCAATTGGTTTTCCCCTATATGTAATCTTATTCCTTTTTCTCGTGGCTTTTAAAATTCTCTCCTTATTCTGTATGTTGGGATTTTCATTATACTGTGCCTTTATATGGATCTGTTGTGATTTTGTACATTTGGCATCCTGTAGGCTTCTTGAATTTGGATTTCCAATTTATTCCTCGTGTTTGGAAAGATTTCTGGTATTATTTCATTGAATAGATCATATATTCTTGTGATTTGGTCCTCTATGCCTTCTTCTATCCCAATGACTCTTAAATTTTAGCTCTTAAATAACTCTGAAATTTTAAAAAATCATTTTTTGGACTTTTGTTCTTTGCATTATTTTAAAAACATCTTCTTAAGTTTCTCTCTCATGGCATAATCTTCGTATACTTCAGATATGAGAGGAAATGTATTTTTAAAAATGCACCTTCTGCCCTTGGAGGACACTGTAGTGACTGAACAGTACATGAAATTTGAATACTTTTCAAATCACTTCACCAATGACTTGCCTGACCGAGTTCATGAATGTTGCATCAGCACACAGTTAATCCAGAGAGAATGTGCCTTTGCTATGAGAAGAAAAGTTTCCTAGAAATCTTTCACTGTTACTCCCTCTGTCACTGTGTAGTCAAGGGCCATATGTCTCCCATGGAGGCCTTCTTACCAGTCTCTTGGGGTAGACATTGAAAGATCATCAGTGCTTTGAATTATTTGGTCCGTAATACCTTACTATTATTCAGTACAGGTTCTAGAACCACTTTCGTCTACACAGGGGTGGAATTGGTGGACAAATAGCTGAGCTGGAAGACAATGTTTTCTTTTATTTTGTTTGTCTAGATGGTGAGACAAATGAACAAACAAGTCCCTCATCTTGCTGCACTGAGCACAGGAAAGCAAAGGAAATGATCACTTAAGTGATCAGCAGGCAGGCTGGTCAGGTCATTTTTGGGCAAAGAGTTCAGAGATAGAAGTTCATAGGTTAGTTGACAGTGTCAGCTCCACCTTCAGTCACAATTCTTTGGAAAGGATGGATACACATATTGTGCCTTCAAACTTTAGTAGACACTGCACCTCATACACCACTGGGTTCAAAAGGTACTCAAGGACTGAAGTGGCTGATGCCAATGTGTAAGGTATTTGTAGGGTGTGTAGATCAACCCAGCCTCTGGCCCTGGAGGGACAATCACAGCAGTAGTGTGAGGAGTTCCTTTTGGCATGATCAAAGGCATTATGGTAGGGTCACCTAGAGAAGAGTACTCAGGGTCACTGGTATGTGCAGCCCCTCTTTACTGAGGGTAATTCTGGCTATTAGGGCTTTGGTGCCAAATGAGGTACTTTGCTCAAGACAGAGTTAACGCTCAGTGTACTCCAGCATTTCCTGCTGACTGAAGGTAGATATTTTCTAGATTGTCCAATGTATCTTAATCCGTCTACTGATTTGTGACTTTAAAAAGAGAAACTTATAACATGAGTAGCTTTTTATTAAGTGTGTATATAGGTAGAAGAATGAGACATAATTTTAACATTTTGCTTTAATTTTAATATCATTTCCCCGCTTAACATCTGCATTTTTTGTGTGTGTTGCTAAGGTTGTAACCCAGTACCGTGCACTCTTTGCACACATGCTTTACCATTGAATTGTACCACCAGTCCAAAATTTTAACTTTAGATTGATCAGTTTTATGCCTTCATGTCCAATGTTATTTTTCCCATGGTTGAATTTAGGTAGTCCTTTCTGTTGCTCTTAACAATACTAAAAGTGGACACAAATATGGATTCTTTGAAGATTGCTTTGGTAAAGTAATTGGTTATTCAAATTCACAGTCTTATCAAGTTAACAAATAAATAAACAAACCCTCAATTGAAGACCCATTACAGTTTTAAAAAATCTTTATTTGGGACACATAAACCTTACTTAGGAGATATTTATTCTTTTCAATATCACCTAATTTTATTTTGCTTTCTTCTCATGTGAAAATCTCAGAATGATAAATTAAAATCTTTTAAAAAATTCCCTCCAGTTCTTGAAGAAAAACATTATAAACCATGCATACATCTGAAATAAAACATGAGAAAATAATGATTGATAATGCTGAAAATGGAGTTTTGAGATGAACCAAAGTTTCTCAGTTTGCTGATTGCATCTGTGTGCTTTTCTCATAAATTTTGAAGACAAAAATCTGTTTAAGGAAGAAGAAATAGAACTCCCATCATTTGGTATGAGGGATGATACCAGAAAAAAAAAAAACTCAGTTTAGTGTGCCAACTTAGAAGTTTCCTGACGGTTTTGGGCAGAACATGGAGCAAAATGCATTTAGAATAGGCTTTGGAAAAGGCATCCTGACTACCATATGGTTTCACTTTCATCCTTTCAGTGACCCATCCTTTTTTCTTCAAAAAGGAATTTGTTGAAGGTGTTCCCACAAGTGGGATTCAATGTCTTCTGCATTTGAAATAGGCCTTGATGGTGCCAATTAATATATCTTCCAGTTCGACTCCAGGTGTTGTTGAGTGAGGCCCATTATCCTGATTACATGGTCATTATAATATCTAGTCTATTTTATACTTATTCACTGTGAACAGAGAATCCTAGATTTGGATATGTGAACAGAGAGCTAGAAAACTAGGGGTTTATTCTGAGTCCTATGGAGAGCTCAGCTGAAGTTCTGCATTTCAGAATTTTCTTCTGGATTTGAGATACTGCTTTCACTGCATTTAAAAATCTCAGGACTCATGAAGAGAATGAGTTAAAAGCCAGCATCATCAAATTAATGAGACCCTAAGAAACTCAAAGGGACCCTGTCTCTAAATAAAAATATAAAAAAAGGGGTGGGGATGTTAATCAGTGGATGAATGCCTCCGGGTTGAATTTCTGGTACCAAAAAGAAATCAACACACACACACACACACACACACACACACACACAAACACACACTCACTTACACACACAAAAATAAATAAATAAACAAACAAACCCTCGTGAGTAACAAGCCCTAAATCAGCAGCCTCTCTCATTCAGGAGTACAACAAATGGATTTGGGGTTCTCTCCTGATAATTATTCCAGTCTTCTCCACACAATCTGGGACATGCTGGACTCATGGCACATGGATGCTCACAAAGGGCTTCAGAAAGTAGCTGAAAACACCATACAATGATGGAACAAAATGCCAAGGTTTTCAACTGCCAATCTAAGCCTCACTAGACTAGTCAGAGGGAGGTGAAGGCTAAGCTTCCACAGAGTGACCCTGTGGTCACAAGACTCTGGAGAGGACCATGAGGAGTCACTAGCCACAACTCCCAGTTTCCACCATTGCCACTCCTGTCAGCTTTAAGCCACCTTCCTACCCAGTCTCAAGGTAGCAAGGCACACTTACCATTTCCTGGCTTTCAGGGTCCTCATCATTCTTCCTGTGGTTTGTTTTCAGATTCTGCATAGAACAGACACCTGGGCTCCAGATCCAGGACAGAAGAAGCCTACAAAAAGATTGAAAAAATGGCGAGCTCCAGACACCATGGGAACAGAAGATTGTGGAAGCCCTTCCCCTCATCACCGGCTGCCTGAGGATTGGACAGTTCTCACCTAAGAGAGTGATTGGTCAAGGCTTCTGGCACTGCCTCCAACCTGAGCCAAGTGGGCACAAAATCAAAGTCTGAATGACAGGCTGCTCCATTGTCATTGTTAACCAACTACAGATCAGGGCTGAGAATATAGCTTAATCAGTAGAGTGCTTGTTTTGCTGATATAAGGCCATGGATTCAATCCCTTGTACTAAACGCATACTCTCCCCCGCAAAAAAAAAAAAAAAATGAGTAAAGGACTTTGGAAACTAGGGTTATGGATCAGTGGTAGAGAACTTCCCTAGCATGTGTGAGGTACTGGGTTGAACACCCAGCACCGCATTAAAAAGCCAACCTAGAGGGGATGTGGCTCAAGCGGTAGTGCACTCTCCTGGCATGTGGGCAGCCCAGGTTGGATCCTCAGCACCACATACAAACAAAGATGTTGTGTCCGCCCAAAACTAAAAGGGCTTTAAAAAGCCAACAAACTACTAATGGTACTGTGTCCATCTACAACAAAAAATATTCAAGAAAATAAAAAGACTGTGTATTGGACTTGTGCACACTCACTACATAACTCATAAACACATTTTAGAAATAATATGTACATATATGTCTTCAGACTGTGTGTAAAATTCTCCTGTGATTTTTTTTCAAGTAACTTATATTACAGGTATGCTTCACAACCCTGAAATCCTCCCCAACTCAATTCTTCTTCTTCTTCTTCTTCTTCTTCTTCTTATTATTATTATTATTATTATTATTATTATTATTAGAGGCCTGTTAATTACATTAAATGCCTCTGTATGGGGTTATTTTAAGGCAAAATTTTCTTCCAATAATAGGACCTAGCCCAGAGAGAAATGTATTGACACTTATAACTGTTTATAAGGTTAAAGCAATTTGTGAATACATATGTATATCTATTTTATGAAAATGATATCACAATTATTTTAATATTTTTTTAAATCTTTCTATTCTTTGTCTAATAAAAACACAGTTTGAGCTTTAAACTCATTAGCAATGTCCTTATATTCCTTCCTCCAAAAAAGTGACTCACAAGTATAATTCAAATTATTGAGACTCATAAATTTTTGATTCTTTATTTTAACTAGTGAAGTCTAAAGATTTTCTTTTTATTTTCACCTTTAAATGAAGCCCACTTTTTTATAGCTTTCTTGTTGTATAACTGACCTTTAATATTCTTCAAATTTTACCCCCATTCTGATCACTTTGGACTATTGATGTTTTGATGGAGGGGATCTCAAAGTGGTCATGCACAAGGTAGAAAATGGATATAGTAAGATATAAGACTGGTGATTCGTGAGTATGTAGATTTTGCAATACAAAATAAGTATTGGTGGATGATATGGGGTAGGGAGAAAAAGAGCAATGAAAAAAAAGAAGAAAATCTTGAACAGTAGAGGGGTTCACAGGTTCCAAGTCCACAATGACAGTGTGAATATAGAGTGTAGTGTTCTTGGAAGCAGCAATAAAATTTGAGAGAAAGAAAAAGGTAATTTTTTGCACAGTTCCCAAGTGAGAGAGCCAGGTGAATGGTTCTTTGTTCAACTCTTCCCACCTAGGAGTGGAATTTATAGTTCATAGGGTATGTCTCAGTAAGTAGTAAAACACCATTTCTATGTACCTGTACACTTTTTCATGGCTACAAGCTGACTTTGACAATTTCGATCACATTACATGTGATTAATTCATTCATTACATTATTTATTTGTTTTTTATTAATTCACTTATTCTTTAGTTGTCATTGCTTTTACATTACTCGTGATTACATAATTGCATAAATATTCTGAATGTTGAAGTTTTGTTAAATATTGTTTTATGTTTTTATTCATACATTTAATTTTCATTGAAATGTTTTTTCTTTGCCAAGCCTGATTTATATTACACCTCAATCTTCATTTATGAAGAGTAGATAAAATCACATTATTCCAAATAACTCAAGGATTTATCATCTTGGCAGAACCCTAATCACCCACTAAATTTGACGCAGTCTTTGTCAACTAAAAACTGTGTAAAAACTCCTCTATTTTCTTAGATACAGTTTAATAAAGAATTCCTGTCTCACTTTCATATTTTGGAGAGTAGACTAACTTCCTAAGCTGTAGTTAATAATCTAGGTGAGATTTCCAACCTGCTCATTATTACTTTTAAATTATTTACATCCTTGACACTAAGAGTGTCACTGATTACGTTTTTTTTAATTTTTGCAAGATCTCTCTCTCTCTCTCTCTCTCTCTCTCTCTCTCTCTCTCTCTGTCTCTCTCATATGACAAATTGAAATCAGATATGCTTTTTCACAAAGAAAAACTCTCAGCCTTTAATAAATTATTCTATAAAGAAAAAGGGTTTTGCTGTTTTTCTTAGAGCCTCACTAAGTTGCTGAGGCTGGCTGGCTTTAATCTAATGTTATAGAAGTTTGATATATATATATATATATATATATATATATATATATATATATATATATATATATATATATATATATATATGTGAATATAGAGGGTAGTGTTCATTTGACTCTTTCTCTTGGGGTTCGTGCCAGAGTTACCTTCTTCTTTTATTTCTACCTTATTTCTGCCTCCAAAGAAACTACCCTTTACCCTCATACTACCATTGATCCACCATTAGACTTTTTAAATCTGAACTCTTGAGCTGGTCATTCTTTCCCTCTTTCCTTCAGAGCACTATTTTTCTCTACCCGTACCTGTTCCACCAATACTTTTTCATGAATACTCCCTACTACATACTAAATATCCACCAATTTCACATCCTGTCCCATCCCTGTTCTGATTTTCCATGGATCACTTTCAGATCCCCTCCACCCAGATATCAATAGTCCAGAGTAAGGTCAGGCCAGGGTGTTATATATGCAGGTTTTTCAAGTCATTTACATTACAATAAGCCTATTATTTGGGATGTATTCTGTCTTAGGTTAAAAAAGAAAATCTACAGACTGCACTGTGAAACTGAATTGTTTAAAATTCATTAATCTCAAAAATTGGAAAAAGAAATTCTATAAAAAGGAGAATAAAGAACATAATACATAAAAGTGACAAATTTGAAGACACACCAAGTGTATATATCAAAGAGTGTCATATATTGGTGCTTTCAAAAGACAAATTATTTTGAAATAAATGTAGTTAATGTGAGATCTAGTAATCATTTATTAATTATATATAATGGTAGTATATATGTATATATACAAAATGCATCTCATATAATATTGAGTATACATAGCAAAAAATGAACTCTACAGTATTTTTTTTTAATTTTGCTGAAAACACTATAAATAGCTATATCTAGGTTTACGTATTACCAAATGTTCAGGATACATTTTGTACTTTCTAAAGTTTACAACTGACCAACAGACCTTTTTTTTCAATTTTTAAAAGGAGTAGTATTTATTTTCAGGTAGAATATATGCCATCATTTAATCTTTAAATTTTAAATACTTTTTAAATTATATATGACAACAGAATGCATTACACTTTTTATTACACATATAGAGCAAATTTTTTTATTTCTCTGGTTTTATACAAAATATATTTACATGAATTCACTTCCTTGTACATGTACTTTATATAACAAAATACATCATATTCCACCATCATTTCTAACCCTATGATCCCTCCCCTCACCTCCCAACCCCCCCTCAAAGGTCATTTTGATGCATACTGATGTATGCTATAAAGTTATAGAAAAGAGTATATAACTTATAATAATATGAAGAGATAAAGTTTTGTAACTAATACATAGAATAATAATAAAAATAATAATAATAATGAACTTGTCATTTAGACATTTATAAATTATACATTTGGCACTACTGGCATTTTTTCAAAAAAAAAAAAATTGACATCTTTTCCAAAAAAGGGGGGGTTTATTTGTGCGGAAAATGGTATTCTATGCTTTCTTAATATCAAGAATATATGAGTTTAAGGCCAGCCTCAGAAACTTAGCAAGGCCCCAAGCAACTATGTGTGACTCAGTCTCTGTGTGCCCCTAATTTAAATTTCCAGTAAGAAACAACAACAACAAAAAGAATACAAAGTATTGATGAGGACACAAAACAAATTCTCATTAACTAAAGATGGAGTAAAAATTGCTGTTATTTCATCATGAAAAAAAAATATATACACACACACACACACACACACACACACACACACACACACATATATGAAATACTCCTCACCAAGCTGCTTAGACCTGTGGGAATTATAGTATGTGTTTACCATTACAGTGTACAAGTATGTGATAGCATAAGACTAGACCTCTACTTGTTAATGCCGTGGAAATCTGGGGCCTAGGAGGAAAGAGGAGGTGATTCAGAAAAATAAAAAAAAAATAATATAGTTTGAGAAAAAATGGTTTCTGGAGCCCAGAAATATTTTTGGTTTAATTAGAGTACAAAATACCACATAAGTATTATATTGAAGTTACATCTGTTAAATACATCACGTGTGTAATGGATTTCAAGGAAAATACGTGGAACTTATCACAAACGAAATAAAAATTTACAAAAGCCCATAAAATAGCATGTGCATAAATAAAACTAATCATTACAAAGACAACTATTTTAACTCAATTTAATATATAATGTTTTACTATCAAAATTTTAGCATGTTTTTCTCTAAATACAAGAAGAGAGCTGGACCTGTTGGTGCACAGTTGTAATCCCAGGACCTTGGTAGGCTAAGACAGGTGTATTGTGAGCTCAAAGCCAGCATCAGCAAAAGTGAGGCCCTAAGCAACTCAGTGAGACACCGTCTCTAAATGTCATACAAAATAGGCTTGGGGATGTGGAAAAATTCCCCTGAGTTTAATTCCAAGTACCAAATTAAAGAAAAGAAGGGACCAAAAAACAATTAATTTATCATAGAAATAAAATATATGTAAAATACCCCAAAACCTTTCTAAAAAACCAAATAATATAGTTATTGTACTGAGACATATTTAATGTATATTATGAACCTATATTGCAATAATACAGACCAATAAATCATAATATTAATCAAATCTGAAACTATATGTAGATCAATAATATTGTTAAGAGCAAAAGAAAGGTGTATGTAAAACTAACCATATGAAAACTAACATTAAACATTAATGAATGAATCTATCCAACCTAAAGTTAGAAATGGGACATAGTGGCAAAGTTCACTGTGAGAGTGTGTGTGCAGAATGTGCAAGATAGTCACTTCCAATCTTAGCAACACTATAAAAAGCAAATATTAAGAGGGAATTATGTTGAAAATAAAGAAGAATATTAAATTAGACACTCTCCCTCCATCTATAGATACATTTAAGAAAAAAAACTACTGTGAGTGTCTCTTTGGCAAAATCATGAGTGAGTAGAGAGATTTAGATACACTAGATATTAGTCCAGTCTTAAGAAATGTACCACATTTGGGACCAAATCCCCAAATACCATCATCAGCTCTAGTGAACAGAAATGTGAAAGAGGGGCTGAGGATGTAGCTCATTTTTCAGAGGGCTTGCCTTGAATGCACAAGGCCCTGGGTTTAATCTCTAGCAACCCCCGTACCAAAAAAAAAAAAAAAAAGAAAAGAAAAAGAAAGAAGGAAATATGAAAGAAATGATACAAAAAATGTTGATATCTATGAGCCATAAATGCCTTCACAAGTGTTTCATTAGCTGTGACCAAGACACAAAAATACCCAAATATCAAAGATGTCAATTTATCTCAAAACAACATCTGCCAGCATATTTTCCCAATTACTGTTGCTGACAGATGAAGTTCACTCTAGCTTTAATTGTAGGTGAAATAAGGAGGAATCCAGGAAACTACTCTTAGCTTGAGTGAGATTTTAGCACTTCCTGAATCCTGCCCCAACCCTGATACACTAGTAATAAGGCCAGAACTACCAATTTCTCCTAGAAAAAGTTTTTGGGTTTTTTTTGGTGGGTGTGTGTATGTGTGTATTGAATGTTTCAAATTTAACATATTTTGTTTATGTTACTATGTCCCTGATACACTATTAATAATGCCAGAACTAACAATTGCTCCTAGAAAGTTTTTTTGTGTGTGTTTGGATGTGTGTGTGTGTGTGGATGTGTGTACTGAATGTCTCAACTTTAACATATTTTATTTATGTTACTATGTCCTGAAGTACCAATCTCCAGAACAAAAGGTGACTGAGCTTATGTAAATCTCTGTAGATTTCAAACAAATGAATTTACATTCTTTTCCCAGCGCTTTTATGAAATATGATACCAAATAGTAGTTCAGAAAGGAGGTTAAAAAACAATGATTCCTGTTTATTCCAATAAATCTTTACATAATAGTTCTAAATTGGCTACTTCATATAAACTTTCCACAGGGATAAAATGCATCAGTCAAAGAGATTTCCTGTAGCCTGGGGAGTGTTGTTGAAAAGGTTATTGTAATAATCTGAAGGAGCTAGGTGTGGTGGCAAATATACTGGAGGCTAGACAGGCGAGTCAGGAGGATTGTGATTTGAAAGACAGCCTTAACAACATAGCAAGGCTATAAGCAACTTAGTGAGATATTAGTGATATATCACCTGTCTCAAAAAGAAAAAGAAGGACTGGGGACATAACTCAGTGGAAAGCACCCCCCGAGCACCAAAGCACACCAAACCAAACAAATATCTGAAAGACAGTAGGGACTCCAGAGTATATGTGTGTATGTATAGATAAAAATTTTGGTTAAAATATAAAGTTAATAAAGATAGTTTTGAAAAAACTAACATGGTTCTTTTTTAAAGAGAGAGAGAGAGAGAGAGAGAGAGAGAGAGAGAGAGAGAGAGAGAATTTTAATATTTATTTATTCATTTTAGTTTTCAGAAGACACAACATCTTTGTTTGTATTTGGTGCTGAAGATCGAACCCAGCACCACAAGCATGCCAGGCAAGCACACTACAGCTTGAGCCACATTCCCAGGTCCTACCATGGTTCTTAGAGCTCCAAATAAAAATGCCATATAATCCACTAATAATAATTTTTTTGAAGCAGGGTATTATTGTGAATATATGTACTCTCAGTAGCTCGGGAGGATGAAACAGGAGGAACTTAAATGCAAGACCAGCCTCAGAAACTTGGCAATGACTTAAGTGACTCAGTGATATCCTGTATTATTTAAAAAATAGGGATGTAATTATAGACCCAACCTGATCTTTTCTTAAAATTGGGAGCCATCTCGCCACAAATCCATGAAGAGATAATTTAGGCTTTTCTATAAATTACTGCAAATTCTGAATCTGCTTGGAATGCCTGCCCGTGCCTTGAACCCACCCATGCCTGGCTCTCAGACAAGAGAGCAGCCCTCTCTAAAACTTTAATGACACCTCATAAATATTGGCCTTCCCTGGCCAGACAATGGCCCTCTCAGAGGCTCAAATGGTCCTAATAAATTCTTATGTTGTGTCCAGCAATAAATGTAAACTACCATTAGTGTGATGCTTGTCAGAGTTCTGTTATCTGTAACCCCCCTTTGTGTAACCTTCTGGCCTATAAAGCTGGGCTGCAGAAAAGCTGGGTTTTCTGTCATGTTCCCACGGTTTTGGGAAGGAGAGGCAGCCAAGCCGGTCGAAATAATAAGCTTGCTTTAATTTGATTTTAATTGGAGTCAGTAGTCTTTTCTTGTGTCCTGGTCTAACATTTTGGAGGCCCCAGCGAAATGACCCTGCCAGACCAGATCACAAGACCAGACTGCTGGAAATTCTGAAGCCAGCATTCACTCCAGGGCTCTGGGCTGGAGAGCCACTCTAGGGGGTGAGCACCTTGAGATGTTCCAAGGCCTTGGAGTGAGCCTCAGTCTCTGGAGCACTGCAGTGAACTGCCGCACTAAAAATATTAGCAAGCACCTGGTGGAGGAGGCCTCCATAGGTAAATGGTGACATTATAACATCTATTATCCAGTTAAGGGAGATCTCTTCTGAAGACCGAGAGGTGCCCTGAAAAGGCTCACATATACTCCTCTCCGGGACAGTAATGTGAAATTGTTCTGTCCTCTGTTCTGTTCTGTAGGGAATTCCTCTGGAAGGATAGAGAGGAGCCGATGGGCATGCACGCGCTCCTACCCTGGAGCTTTAGCAAGACGATGTATTGCTCCTCTGTTTTTCTGTTTCGGCACCGGGTTTCTGTTTTCTTGTGTTTTGTTTTGTGTTCTATATGTTTTTTGTTTGTTTGTTTTTGTGCCTTTTGTTGTGTGATTTCTGTGGTAAAAACTTAAGGATATTGGATGTGAAAATGGGTAATAAAGCAAGTAAGTCTGAAACCCCTTTGGACTGTGTTTTAAGGAACTGTGATTAACTTTATCCCCCTTTGTTAAGCAGGATGAGAGAACCCCTAGCTGGCTGCTGGAGCACACCCACTGTAGAGGGCAATGCCTGCTGGGGATCTAAGAACTGAGTATCTCCTAGGTTAACAAGTGAACCTCCTTTAAAACCCCTTGTCCCTCCAAATCAAGAGAGTCACAACCTTTGGGCAGAGTCCCTGTGTTTCTTCTTTGTTAGAAGAGCAATAAACCTCCCTTTTTCTTTTTCTCAAAACCCTGTTCTCATTATTAAATTGCCATTAATTGGCTTCAAGGTCAGGAACCAAACTTTCAGTTACAAATTTTGATACCACACCCCCCTGGAAATTTTTCAGAGCTGACTACTGAAGTGTTAGGAGATGGAGCATGCCTGGGGTGGAATGGAATCAGAGGAGCTAATCCTGTAAGTAAAAGGAGGGACTGAGGGACTCCCAGCAGCTGCTGAAGCCCTGTTTCTTTGGGGAATTCCCTCCTTTTTTTCTTGCACTGTAAGGATTATGCCACCTCTGTCTTCTTAAAAAAAATAAAAAAGAAAAAGGGGACACTAAATGCAGTAAAGTCGCCATGGAGACCCTTGATTTTACATTTCTGGTTGCCCCTATGTGGAAACATCTGGTCCCCTTGTGGGGGCATGTATAGTGCCACTGGTGAAGGAGATTTTTTCTTATCTGCTCTGTTTTAAAGGTTTCAGTTGGTCAGCCAAAGTCTGGAGCTCCTTTCTGTCTGTCTGACCTGTGTCTTTGATTCTGGCCCTTTAAGACATGTGCAATAGTGTATTGATATCATAAATTGTTTCTTGGGAATGATCTTTGCTGAATGTGTGTCTAAAAGATGATGTTTAATTGTAACAATCTGGTATCTGAATGGGTTTTTGAAGCATTGCACAATCTTGCAGTTAAAAGTTGGGATTAGGTAATTGTTTAGTTTATGATTTCAGATAATTTATGCCAGAGAACTTAAATACTTAGAATGGAAATCTAAATAAGTCTACTTCCAAGTTGGCAAGTTACTTCCAATCATTCAGTTTTTTTCACCAATTTTGAATTGAATAGCCTGGGAAAATGTCACTGTGTACCAGTGCATTAATTTGGAAAAGGTTAGTAAATCATAGTATGGAATATGTTGACAAAACAAGATGTAAAGATATAAAATTTTGTGAATTGTATCTTAAACTTGTATCATTATTTTCAACATCCGAACCTGAAAATTATGACTTATGGTTAAAATGCCTTAGGCCTGAGGTGTCTGCTCAGAATAGCAGTTTTTCCTTCCAGACCTCAGCCAGGACTTATGTTGAAATGCAAATGAAAGAAGCCTGCAAGCTCAGTATGAGACTGATCTGAGGCCTTAACAAAAAAGGTAAATTGTATGGTATTTACTAAATACTGGCCAGTCATTTTTTCTAGGATTCTTTTTTTTTTCTTCTTAGATTCTGTATTTTTTTGAGCTCATGATTTTGATCCTACAGACATAGGTTAATGTTTTTTCTGATCAGTTCTATCTTTGACCAACTGTGGAGTTTTTGAAACGTTGCAATGGAGATTTCACCTGTGAAAAGCTACAAGGCCTTTACTATTGTTATGTGTTATGTGTGCACACTTGTGTTATGTGTTTTATGTCTATATATATACATATGTCTGTATATCATATATATGATATACAAATTAACATATATAAGAAGCGCTCATAAAAACAAAGTTTAAAACGTGGATCCAAAGATTTAAATCATGTGATTTAAATGGTTCAATTTAAATTGAATAAACAGATAAAATAGATGTCTTTAAATTTAAGCTTACATGTTTTTCTAGGTGTTCAAAAAACTCATAAAATATTAATGTCTATAAAATGTCTAATATGCCTTGGTTCTAGGATTTTTCCTTCAACAACAACAAAAAAAAATGGCTAGCACTGTTCAACTCACTTGTCTAATATTTTGGTAAAATAAGTAAAGTAAATTTCATATGGGTTTACTCATTCATAAGTACTTTTTTTACATATCTGATTAATTTACTATAGTCTGTATGAGTTTGTTTTTACAATCAGTCATGTGTTAAAGAGACAAAAATTTCTTAAAACATAAGTTTACCCATTACATTGTGTTTATTAAGTTTTTTTTTATTTTCTAAAGCAAGCAACCATAAAAATTAAACAACTGGTTAAATAAAAACTGTTATTTTAGAGCATCGTACTGTCATTTTTTAAAAGCTAAACTTGGTTAATATAAAAACATCAATGTAATTGTGATGCTATTAATGTGCTCATATCTTCCAGGTATACAAGTCTGTAAGTGAGAAACTTTAAGAGAGCATATATCAAGCTAGTGTTCTAAAGTTGTACGGTGAAAAAAACATATTGGGGATTTATTTACTTGTTATCAACAAGATATGTAAAGTTTTATGTTACTTTTTACATTGGGGAACAATTTACATGTATTTTTAAGTTAATGAGAGCCTAAACTATGTAAAGGTTAAAAACTTTTTTAACCTTTCTTTAAGCTTTTCTTTAATTCATGTTTTAAATGTGATATCATATGGTGTTAGCTAATGTTCATGTGACCTCAAACAATTTATGTAAACTTTGTAAAGTGATATTTAAAGAGCAAATATCAGGTTTAGAACTGGAACACTTACGATTTATAAAAAGCCGGGCCTTACCTGAGTTAAGGTTCTGTGTTCCATCTTACTATATGTGAGAATGACTACAAAAGCAGTAGGCCAGATTTTAGTTCCTTTAAAGTTATGTTCAAAAGTTTTTTTTTTTAATCTATCAAGACTACTAGGATCTCAAACAGGGGATATAATGTATACCTCAGCCAAAATTCAGGGTAGCTATTAAATGAACTAAATATTTTCACTCTTGTTAATTTTATTTTGTAATTTCCTTATACGTGATCTAAAGATTCCCTGTTAGTATTTTACAGAAATTTTGCATTAAGAACACAACATGGATTAATTTAAGATAACAAGCCATCACCTAAAAGACAGATAGGATAATACAGATCCCATTTAATAAAAAAGATAAATAATTGTAAAGTTATACACATTAAAGCCAAGTACTCTTAATATAAGGCTGTTAAGATTTATTTGTTGGATGTTTAAGATTAAGTTTTAAAATGTTGAATCCTTGTTAGGGAATTTCTGTACAGTGACATGCGCCAGTTGCTGCAACACTTATTCAGTACTCATGGTCTTTTCTTCTCTCATAGAAGCACCCATCCCCAGATGACTTTACAACCTGTTCTTCCCCAACCAGACTTCAAACCGAACTGACTTCTAAAAGGAAACTTTTGTCCCTCATGGCGTGCCTCCTTACATCACCCCCTCTCAGCTCAGAAGAAGCCAAAACAAGTGATGCACCTTTCTTACAACAATGGAGCCAAAAATAAATAGACTGTCAATATAAGTAATTAATTAAGTCAGATCAAATCAGGGAGACCAGTTTTGGGTGAGTTCAAAAAATGTTGGAGACTGTTACCTGAGGAATTAAAATTCTCTCAGTGCTCTTCCCCTACCCTATCAAATATTTGAAAGGAATACATAAAACGGGGGGGGAGTGATAGACCCAACCTGATTTTTTCTTAAAATTGGGAGCCATCTCGCCACAAAGCCATGAAAAGATAATTTCAGCTTTACAATAATTACTGCAAATTCTGAACCTGCTTGGAATGCCTGCCTGTGCCTTGAACTCACCAATGCCTGGCTCTCTGACCAGATTGCAGCCCTCTCTAAAACTTTATTGATGCCTCACAAATCCTGGCCTTCCCTGGCCAGATAATGACCTTCTCTGAGGCTCTAATGACCTTCCTAAATTCTGATGTTGGAGTCAGCAATAATGTAAACTACCATTAGTGTTATGCTCCTCAGAGTTTTGTTATCTGTAACCTCCCTTTTTGTAACTTTCTGGGCTATAATGCTGGGATGCAGGAAATCTTCAGGTCTGTCTTGTTCCTGCAGTTTTGGGTGGTAGAGGCAGCCTGGCTGGTTGAAATAATAAGCTTGATTTAATTTGATTTTAATTGGAGTCAGTGGACTTTTCTTGTGTCCTGGTCTAACACCACCAGACACTGAAAACAATTATGATGAGTTCCTGGCCACAAATTTCAGTTCCTGACATTGCCAGTCTCAGTGGCTTCAAACAGCCTCCCTACCCAGTCTCAAAATAAGAACACACACTTGCCATTTCCTGGCTTTCAGTATGCTTAGTGTCCCTGCTGTAGTTTTTTCAGCTCCTGTGTAGCACAAAAGCCTGGAGCACCAGATCTACAACAGAAAACATAGAAATGAATTAAAAGAATGGCAGGCTCCAGAAACACAAGGACAGGAGAATGTGAAAGCCCACCCATCATCACTGGCTCTGTGTTGATTGGACTGTTCTCACCTAAGAGAGAGATTGGAAAGGGCTTCAGGCACTTCCTCCAAACTGAGGCTAGTAGGTTTACTGTTTGAGTGACAGTAAATTGCATTCAGACCAGAAACAAAGTCACAAAGACTGGTTCTTGGTTGTTTTTTTGTTGATAAAGGACTGGGGATCAACCATGTGCTGTGGTGCATGACTGTAATCCCAGCAGCTTGACAGGCTGAGGAAGGAGGATTGTGAATTCAAAGCCAGCCTAAGCAATAATAAAGTATTAAGAAACTCAGTGAGACACTGTCTCTAAAAATAATAGAAATAGGGCTGGGGATGTGTCATGTGCCCCTGAGATCAATTCCCAGTAGGAAAAAAAAAAACAATGGGGATCAGATCAAGAGGTACTCACTACAGAGCCCCATGAAAACAGATGAATGCATTCATGGATGGATAGACACAGAGATAGAGTGTTGGGACAGGGTCTCATATTCTCCTGTGATGGCTTTATTTTTTTAATTTGCTGTGAATTGCACTAAGTGCTCAGGACCAAATTATTTCATGGCAGAGTTTCCTCCAAATACATGGATCCAGCACTGAGAGAAGTGCATTTGTCATGTATATAAGGGTAAATCAATTCATGAATACATATGTGTATATTTTTATAAAAAAGAAATATTACAATTACTTTAAATTTTCTTTAATATTCATGTTCTCTGGTCTTATGAGAAAACAGCTTGAGATTTCAACTCATTATTAATTCCCTGAGGCAGTAATATCCCCACTCCTTTATAAATTAGGAGACACAGTAAAATGCTAAAGTTTCTAGTATTAACATTAATAAAGAAAAAGAGGTGGAGTGGGCCAGGTCTCCAGATCTGTCAGTATCCCAGACCCTAGAGTATAAGTAACTAAATAATAATTATGATTGGAGACTAATCATAGGATTTTGTCTTTTTTTTTTCTTTTGGTATGGGGTACTATGAGAATATTAGCACAAATCACAGGCATTTATGTCTCTCTGTGTGTGTATTGACATGCTCTCCTGATAATATTCTAGGTCTATATTGAAAATGATGTCTGGGTGCAGTGACCATCACCCAGTGCTTTAATTAATTCTGCTGTGAAAAATTGAGAAATCCACCTGAAATTGCCAATTCAGTTATTTTTTTTTCATTTAAAGGCTTTTCTGAAAAACAACAACAACAACACAAAAACTAACTAACAAACAAAAAACTCTTGCAACCATAGTTGCTCATACTTAATATGTTAAAATGTGAATGAAATAATGTATTTTAACTTGGTAAGTGTATTAAAATTTTAAAACAATAAAATTAATTATTATTATTCAACTATCAATAAAATTAATCACTATGCTCTAATAATAATATTAGATCAAATCAAAATTCCTAATAAAAGTTAATAATAATTTTTAATTTTATGGATTTGTTTAAAATGTGACTACTAGTTTTGAATGCTCAGTCCCCTACAGTAAAACAATTATAATTTCTACAGTAAAAATTCACAAGGCACAGATATCTGAATGGTGATATCATTGTACGGTTTTGAAATGGGGATTGCCATGATACATTTATCATTCTTTGTGACATAATAGCTGTCTCATGTCATTACATGATTAAAAGTCTAACAAAAAGAGATTTAAAAAAATTGAGACATGTCCAGATTATTGGTTAGAAATGAAAAAACTTGGTACCTAAAATAAATAAATTGTCTTCAGTGAATCATTGAAATGTCTGAATTTCATGACAGTTCTTATCCTTCTGTTCAGAGAGTAGTAACCCTAATTTTTTAACAGATAAATCTTGTTCCTTATAGGACCAAATACAGCTCACCATGACATATGATTATAAAGTGTTTCTTCCATTCAATTTGTCACTAAAATGTTATAATTTATGAAGTGGCAAAAAGAGGTATATAATATCAAGACATATATGTGTGCATATCTATGAGGCTTGCATGGAGGTTATCCCTGTTATTTTTAAATTTTTTTTTGCAGTTTTTTTTTTATCTAGGAAAAGTTTAGTTAAGAAACATCCAAGTGATAGCACAAGCAGCTCAATAGAAAGTGTCTAGTCTGCTGAGAAGTCTTGATCTAGATTTGAGAGACATTTGCAAGTTTCATAACTTTAATATAAAACCTGTTTTTAGATATCTGGTTGCTTGTGTGTGGCATCTGAAAATGGAATGTATGTATTAACTAAATGATTTTTAATAATATAAATATATTTTGTTGTTTTCATTTGCATGATAGTTAGTTTACCATTTGGAGAATTTATGGATTGAACACAGGGACACTTTACCACCGGGTCACATCCAAAAATTTTATTTATTTATTTATTTTAATTTTCAAAAAGGGTTATCACAAAGTTGCGTGGGGTTTTGCTACGTTTCTAAGCCTGTTTTTTTTTTTTAAATACTTCTCTTCCCTTTGCCCCTCAAGCCGGTGGTATGACAGGCATGCTCCTGGGATTTTAGCAATTTTGGGGGGGGTGGGTCATAGAGATTAAACTCAGAGTCACATTCTGAGCACTATTTTGTATTCCATTTATGACAGTTTCAATGAGTTGCACAGTGTCTTGCCATTGCTGATGCTTGCTTTGAACTTCTGATCCTCCTGTTTTAGCTCCAAAGCCACTGAGATTGCAGTCATGCACCACAATGACTACCCAGTTTACCAATTTTTTAAAACGAATACTACCTTAGAATTTTTTTCCAATGTAGAATTTATTATTTATATTTTAATCTTGGCACAACCACCAAAAATTCATGACTCTTAAGTATAGTATATAATTACATAGTAAAAAGTTATTTTTTAAGATAACAAAAAGTATATACACTGATTGAAATATATCCTCTACTTTTGTAAGACAAAAAATCATAATTCTGACAGAACTCTGGAATTTTTTTGTGCTGGTCTAAGTGTAAACCAAAACTCTCCTCAGAAGTCAGTGTTATTAAATATTTGTTAATAAATAAATAGTCTCATTTTCTTTTGATTTGTGTCATGGAGTTTTTTTATAGAGAATTTTATTTATTTATATGTAGTGCAAAAAATCAAACCCATTTCCTCACATATGCTACGTGAGTGATATTCCTCTAAGCCACAACCCCAGCCCCTTCATGGAATTGTTTATAAAAGACGTAAATTAAAATATTATTGTCTGAGTAAAGATCAGTCAGTAATTTTTAACATTTATTATTTAGTTGTAGGTGGACAAAATACATTTATTTATTTATTTATTTATTTATTTATTTTTGTATGGAGCTGAACATTAAACTGCATTCCTCATACATGCTAGGTGAGTGCTCTTTCTCTGAGCCAAAACCCCAACTCCAAGTATAGTTAAAGTAACCTTTAGCCCTCTGATTTCTGGTATAAAGAATATAAGAAATGGCATAATCTAAATTTTGTCATTCTGTAGTCAAGAAATGAGGGACTCAGAGAAATAACTGTAGTATTTTGAGTTGCATATCACATTAGTGGAAGATTAAGTTCAAATACAAATAAATAATAGGACCAAAAACAAAACAGCGTTCTTTCTATAAATTAATTATGTTCTCTTCCATATGATTCTAGCTAGAAGATGTGACTTTAATCAGCATCTTACCCTTTTTGTACATCTGAAAAAAGTACTATCTAGTCACTATGCACACAAATAATCTTTTACATTAGGATTCAATGAAAAATTATGTTTTATAAGCACTTTTACAGAGGAGTATTCATCACCCTTCTTTGATTCATTCTCATGCTTTATAGGTATTACTGTCAAAGGTTTCCTTACCATGAGGTTGTTTAGAAACTTGTGAGGCATCAATTTCATGGGTGTCTCTTTCCCCTATAAAATTATGTGCCAGATTTAGCTGGAAAGTTCTCAAAAATCAATTTCTCAAAGTAAAAATGTACTTTTATTCTATTGTTTCTCTCATTATTTTTTCTTATCTTTCTTGGAATATGCTTACTTTTCTCCATAAGATAGTGCTGGTGCTACCTTAATTCACAATTTATTATTTATCCAAAGATAAATGTCAGTATGTTTTAACTTTTTTTATAGATTTTTTTTCTTCACATTTTATACCATTTATAGATTTCTGTTGAACACTTTTCAAGTTCTTCATGAGCATGAACACCAAGGAGTCAAAATGAGAAACTGTGTATTAAGGACTATCTAATTAAAGATCTTGGATCTGCCAACAATGGTGTCATAATGTGAAAAGGAGAATATCTAAAACTGCTGAGTCCAGCAATGAACAGCATGAGAGGATAGCAGGCATGTGATGTCAAAGAAAAAAGCAGGTAAGAATCTTGTGAAACTAACAAGGTAGGAGAGGCAGAAGGATCATAATTTGAAACTCAGCCTCAGCAAAAGGGAGGCGCTAAGCAACTCACTGAAAGCCTATATCTAAATAAAATGCAAATGAAGGCTGGAAATGTTGCTCAGGAGTTCAGTGCCCTTGAGTTCAATACCATATAATAATAATAATAACAACAACAATAATATAATATTCAAAATAAACTAATCTCCAGTAATGGCCATTAATGTGTCATTCTTGTCAAATTCTTGATCTTTGATAGACAAATAAAATTTCATGCATGCTTTGGTAAATCTGAGATATAACAGTCATACAAAAATTATATCAGTTCTTGTAATGTATAGTATGTGTATAAAAATGCCTCATTAAAAGACAGGCATACACTCTAAGAAATGCACTCAAAATGACTTTGCCATTGTTGCAAATATCATACTGTATACTGACATTTAGATTGTATACTACTACAATCTTAGGCTATATATTGTAGCTGTTGTTGTATATAAATTCCATCACTGACTAAAAGATCACTATGCAACACATTATTGTATGTTATAAACTTAGAGAGATCAGTGTACCAAAAAGAGAATTTTAAATTTTTTTTAGTTGTTAGTGGACACAATATCATTTTTTATTATTATTATTTTATTTTAATGTGGTGCTGAGGATCAAACCCAATGCCTCTCATGTACTAAGTGAGCACCCTACTATTGAGCCATAATCCTATCCCTAAAACAGAATCTTTAAAAAAATCTTTACAATTAGACAATGAAAAATGAAAGTTTCCACTGCTGAGGAGTAGAAAATTGCCATCCTTTCTAAATAAAGTTTCATATCTATGGGGTATCTGTGTCACACACACACACACACACACACACACACACACACAGACAAAGTGATTTTAATCTTGCTTAGTGCAACATAATAAGTGTTTCAAAGATAGTCAATATGTAATTATAAAACATTCAATAATTACTATAAGAAAAAGTAAGTTTTTATTGTGAATGTGTTGGTATTGCTCATAGTATCAACTGCTTAAGAAGTGATGACAAAACCAATCCCCCAAAAACAAATGCTGAATGTTTTCTTTAATACAAAGAGACTGATTCATAGTGGTGTAGGGAGGGACATGAGAGGGATAGACAAACTTTAGATAGGGTAGCAGGGTAGGGGAGAAGAGAGGTGGCAGAGGGTTTGCAATTATGGTGGAATTTGATGAAAACCATTCTCTAAAGTACATTTATGAAGACACAAATTGATGTGAATATATTTTGTATACAGCAAGAGACATAAAGCATGTCCCCTACATGTGTAATAAAAATTATAATGCATTCCACTGCCTCATATAAATAATAACAACAACAATAATAATAATAATAATAATAAAAGAAATTTCACAGAGATGATTAACAACTTATTGAGACTCTGTCTCATATAATATTAAGACTAGAGTCTAGTTTTGAATGGAAAGGCACCCTTGATTTCAGTCATAAGAAGCACACAGCAATGGGAAACTTATTTCTTTTCAAAGTGGCACAAAACAAAATGTTAAACAAATTAATAAATTGGGCATTAAAATAATCAATAAATGAAGTTATATCATTAAATGGTACAAAGTAACAGGTAAGATAAATTGCCTGATGCATGAATAAATACATTCAGGAAGAAAAAGACAAGGACATCATGAGAAGAACAGTCAAATAACTTGAATATTCTCTTTTACAGGTGATATCTAAGGGTTCAGTACTCATAAAAAATAAAATATAACCAAATACATAAAATTAAACAGTATTCATGAAGATGTGGAGTGAAAAGTTCTCATGAACTACAGATTAATTATAAGTGGCTATCTTTTTGTAAAAAAATGTGTGCCTATTGAAGGACATGACACTTCCCCACCAGGAACATTAACTTATAAATATGACTGCTCTTAAAAACCATAATAATATATAAAAGAAGAGCTGCATGGTCCATACAGTTGAAATCTGTAAGGTGAAAGAAAATATAATGTGCACATAAGAAACGTAAAAATAATAAAGTGTGAGTAAAGTGGTTTCTACTGTCAAGACACATTTTTTGCCACACTACATTCAGCCTAACAAATAGTAAAAAACACCATATCAGTATTATATAAAGGTAACATTTTGATACTACTTCACACATTGCATATACATTTTAAAGAATATACTGGTAAATAAAACTTGAATTAGGACATTAAAAAAACCAATTACACACATGTGTTTAGATACTACACATCACTACAAAGAAAACAATTTTCCTTGAATGAAATCTGTAACATTTTCATCAATATTTTAGCATGTAGGACTGGGGTTATGGTAGAGTGCTTACCTAGCACATGTGAGGCACTGGGTTAAATCATCAGCATCACCTAAAAGTAAATAGATAAAATAAAGTTATTATGATTACAACTAAGAAAAAAAACATTAACAAAGAAATTTCAGCATGCTTCTCTATTAAAAGAAAGAGACTGAAAAAAAATTACATGGAATGAAAAGTATTTATGAAATACCTCCAAAACCCATGCTTCAGAGAATCAAATGAACTATTAGTATTATTAAGAGAAACTGATGTATATAATGAATGTATAATACAATACTGAAATCCAAGGAGTCATAGTATGAACCAAACACAAAGATGAATCCATATGCATGTAATTTCTTGTATTTTTAAGATAAATAAAATGGTCTAAGCCTATCCGTATCAAAAATAAGGCTAGAAGTAAATGGATAATACAATACAATCTAAAGTTAGATAGGTCACATTTTCCTGAGCGTTTGTTTGCAGAATATGTAAGGTACTGGGTTCAAAATCATCACAAAGAGCAGATATTAAGGAGAGATCAAGTTAGAAGTTGTTTTAGTTGCCTTTTTCAACAATGTGACTAACAAATTGACCAGAGAAATTGTAGAGGAATAAACGTTTTATTACAGGCTTAGGGTTTCAAAAGTCTTAGCCTATAGAATACTGCTCCATTTCTCAGGGCTCAAGGTGAGGCAGAACATTATGGCAAAAGGGTGTGGTAGAGGGAATCAACTGACATAGTGATAACAGTAAAGAGACAGATTCATTTTTGGGAGAATATACAAATTTAAATTCCAAAGCTCTATCCCCAATTCTCACTTTTTTCATCCACACACTATCAATTCAGTTACCACATAGTTAATTCATTCAGGGATTAATTCACTGAGGACTTTAAAGCTATGACCCAATCATTTCTCCTCCAAACCTTCCTGCATTGTTTCACATATGAGCTTTTGGGGAACACGTCACAGCTGGACCATGACAGAAATATAGCAAAATAGAAGGCTTTTAACCCACCCTTTCTTTACTAATATATTAATACACATTTACTCATGTTATGTGTGTTACTTTGACAAAGTCATAAATGAGTTATGAGATTTACATACATTGGACAAGTGAAAGAATATCTACAATCAAATGAGTAGAAAAAGCTCGGGTACACGTGGGCATTTGAGTTGTTTACTGAAGTGCCACATATTTGAGAAATATTCCTACAAGTTTGAAGGCACCTTAAATAAAGGGAGATTGAGATGATATATAAACTGACTTTAAAATTTTCTGTAATTTTTATCTTAACTTATCCACTGGTTAAAGAAGGAGAGAAATGTAAGTGTGAAAATTACAAAGTGGTTTTCTTCTATGACCAAGTAAGTCTTTTGATTTGTTTCACAACCTGAAGTCAGGGCAGAAAAATTACATCTCAAAGGTGTCAGTTAGTCCCAAAAAGAGGTTTACCAGTGGTTTTTACTAACTTTTCTTGTTGGAAGAATTACTTCACTCTTGATTCAATAAAGGGTACAAAAGGGGAAAATTAATCAATCTCCTGATAGACTCAGTAAGATTTGAGCACTTTCTGAGACCTGACCTACCCTTGTTTACACCAGTAATAATTCCAGGCCTACCAGTAGGTTTTCAGAATAAGTTTCTCCATGCACTGAATGTCTAACATTAGCAACTTCTGTTCAAGGGAGTGTATCTTAAACTTTCAATTGCTAAAAGCAATAGAGACGAGCATGGGCAAATCTTGATATATTTCAAGCCATTGGATTTTCATTGTAACACTTCCAAAGACAAAAATTTTCAGCAGTAGTGTTAACAAAGTTTACAAATCGCAGATTCTTGTTTCATTTCATCACAGAAAATATTTACAGGACACTCTTCCTCTGGCTACTTGAAATCCTGGAATATAACACACTTGCATCAGTAATTTAAAGTATCAGTAAAATAAAAAATATCCTGCACTTTGTGCAGTGTTGTCAGAATGCCTATGCTTAAAATCTAAAAGACTGAGGATAGAGTTCTGGCTTAGTTGTAGAGTGCTTGCACAGCACATCAGCGGCACTATATTTAAGAATCAGTACCACATAAAAATGAATAAATAAAATAAAAGTAATTTGTCTATCTATCTGACTAACAAAACGTAAATAAAATATTAAGAACTAAAAATATAAAAATCTGAAAGATAATAGGTACTCCAGAGCATGCAAGCATCATATAAAAAGACTCAGTTGAAAAAAATATTGGTGAGAATATCAATTGAATAAAGCTATTTTTGAAAATGGTATTAAGGTTCTTCAGAAAGTTAAAATAAAAAAAGGCTTATGTTCCACTAGATGTTATTCTGGGTATGAATCTAAAAAAATACTGGAGTTATTACATCATAGAACCACTGCATGTCTATTTTCATTATAGTATTATTTACAGAACCTGGTAAAAAAAAATGAAGTACTTTTTTTAGATAAATGGTAGGTTGGTAATGGTGCCACATGCCTGTATTTTTAGTAGCTTGGGAGGGTGAGGCATGAAAATTATGAACTTAGAGCGAGTCTTAGTAACTTCTCCAAGAGACACTAACAAAATCAGTGAGACCTTGTCTCTAAAAAAATATAAATATAGGGCTGGCGATGTAGCTCAGTGGTAGACTAGCTCTGGATTCAACACACAATACCATAATCAAAGAAACAAATAAATAAAGAAATGAATAGGACCAACATACTGACCCCATTCTTTATTTTCTATGAAGCAATTTACTTGCATCCTTTCTGGCTTAGCTGGACAGGATATGTCACATTCCTTAACAAACTGTTATCTGCAGGAGAAATGCAGTTTCAAAATAATGTTTATAAGAGCGACCTATGTTACTCTAAACAGGAGAATTTTGTGCCTGTGCTAAAAACCAGATTCTGAAAATCAGAGAAACAAGGGTAATTCTTAATAACCAAAAAATCTGCAACAATTTTGCTTATGAGTTAATTTAGAAATGGTGAGCATGAATCTAATTAACCTAAAGTTGTCATGGCAGTGAATACTTGAGAGTTTTATGTTATTCTAACTATCAGTACAAAATCAAGAACTGTACCTGGGAAGGACCCTTTGGAATCTCTGTTTAGATCTCGAAGAAAACTGGAATGCAAGAGAGCCTGCAAGAGAGACATGTTCTCTTTTCAGACAGAAAATTCTCTCTCTTCAGAGTGTCATCTTTTTCCTCTTTCACATCACTTCTAATAAACTAATTGGCTGCTACTCTGATCGATAAGTTTGAGAACTTTATGTCTTCATTGAAAAAAAAATCTGCATTTTAAGGGGCATGGTCTTCACAGTATCTCAGTTTCCCAGAGGGTCCCAGCCCTGTATAACTAAAAGATCATTGACATCTGAAGGGCTCTCAGAGACTTCCTTAAGTGCCTTAACTTCATACTTTATACTGCTCTCTAGAAGAAAAAAAAAAAAAAGAACGATATTCACTAGAAACTTCAACAGACTTTAGATATGATATCTCTTCACAATTTTATCAGGAAGTTATGAAACCCCCATTTAACACAATATGGGAGGTTAGAATGAGGATGCATCACACAGGAACGTAATAAAAGAAAAAATTTAAATCAGACATTTTGATAAGGTGAATGTGCCTGGGAAGACAGAGGGAGGAGACAGACATTGTTTTTATTTTTTAAATTTTCAAGTTACTTGTCTTCTTTTCTCTCATGTAAAATGCTCACAAAGAGAAAGCAAAATCTTTAAACTGCAATGAAGTTCTTTTCAAAAAAATTAGAAATAATGCATTCATTTGGAATGTTGAATAGAAAAAATAAAATAGTTGACAATGCAGAGAGGGAATGCTGGCATTAAATATGTGAACAGAACCGAGTGCAGTGGTGCACACTGAAATCAATCCCAGAATTTTGTCAGGCTGAAGCAGGAGGATCATGAGTTCAATTCCAGCTTCAGTGAACATCAGGTGCTAAGAAACTTAGTGAGACTCTTTCTTTAAATAAAATATAAAATAGGGATGGGGATTTGGCTCAGGGTTCAAATGTGCCGATAAGTTATACAATGACTTAATATCCAGTGATACATAACTATTCCAATACTATAGACTGGGTGCCAAGATTCAATCACAAGGTTCAGAGAAGTCATATGAAGTCATATGGTGACTTATAGATAGTGTGTGTGGTGAAGTGTTCCTGAACCCACTGACACAGTCACACTGCGGGATGCTGGGGCAGAGCAGAACCATATGGAATCTGGAACCATAAGGAATGTTAAGTGCTTTGTTTATGATACTCATGATATAAATAAAAGGGTATACATCAATCAATAATAAAAGTATGTGTTACTTGAGATTGCAGAAAAACTCCCAGAATGAGACTAAGGGTACAATTAAGACATGCCCTGAGATGTGTTTCAATATCTCTGAGGACACAAAATAGTTTTATTTCTCAAGAAGTTTATGGGGAAAAGATTTCAAATCAAGTTTCCTGAGAAAAAATTAACAATTTACTCTAAGCCCCCAATCCTAAAGTCACACTTTTGTGACATATATTCCTCCAACTAACATATTCTCTTACTTTACACAGGAATTCATGATGAAAATAGGAAACAAGGGCTGGAGATGTGGTTCAAGTGGTAGCGCGCTCACCTGGCATGCGTGCGGCCTGGGTTCGATTCACAGCACCACATACAAATAAAGATGTTGTGTCCACTGAAAACTAAAAAATAAATTAAAAAAAAAGAAAATAGGAAAAAAGTAATTAATAAAAATGACAAATGGTTTGAGGTGCAGAGCCTGCCTTTTAATTAAAGATCACAAAGACATGAGGATTGGTATACTTTGAACAATGATCAAAGAAACTCTTTTAAGAAAGTGGTTAAATAGGTCATATGAACAAAGGAAATTAGTTGAAAATTAAAAACAAAATAATGTAAAATTAATATAGATATATTTTTGAGACAGTTCAGAGTAGTAGGCTTCTAAAAAATAGGCTTTCACTGTTTTAGTGTTATTTATTGGAACTTTAGGAGTAAGAAAGCTTACCAATAATTATAAGTATATTTTAAATTTAAAGGTCAATGGAATAATTATAGGTATGATTTAAAGTTAAAAGCTAATAATAGGTCAAGAGACAGGTAGTCAAGTTTTGTATTCAAGCCCCTAGAGACTGAGGTGAAAATGTAAGACTAATCATGACTGGCAAAGTTACAGGAAAAATTTTATATAATGTGCTTAATATCTTTGATAATTAACATATGTTTGACAAGATTGTAACTCTTGAAAGTTATGTACACCAAAGAAGTTTGGATGCTATCCATTAACTACCAAAAAGAAAAAAAAACCTGTAAAACAAACAAACAAAAAAATAATAAAGGCCCTCTAGGGGCAGCAGATCCTTCTGAAGGCTGCTCATAACTTGAAACCATCATCCTGTCTCCTTTTCTTTCATGGATGCTACTTATCCTTCAGCACCAGACACCACTCGTACCTCAGGATCCCTTGATCTTTACTGGGGCTTGACCTTGGCAATAGTGATTTACTTTTTCTTCATTTAAATCTAAAGTTGACTCTGTTGATGGGATGTATTAAGTTATGAAAATTACATATATATATATATATATATATATATATATATATATATATATATATACACACACACACACACACACACACACACACACACACACAGAGACATAAATGCCTGTGATTTGTGCTAATATTCTCATAGTACCCCATACCAAAAGAAAAAAAAGACAAAATCCTATGATTAGTCTCCAATCATAATTATTATTTAGTTACTTATACTCTAGGGTCTGGGATACTGACAGATCTAGAGACCTGGCCCACTCCACCTCTTTTTCTTTATTAATGTTAATACTAGAAACTTTAGCATTTTACTGTGTCTCCCAATTTATAAAGGAGTGGGGATATTACTGCCTCAGGGAATTAATAATGAGTTGAAATCTCAAGCTGTTTTCTCATAAGACCAGAGAACATGAATATTAAAGAAAATTTAAAGTAATTGTAATATTTCTTTTTTATAAAAATATACACATATGTATTCATGAATTGATTTACCCTTATATACATGACAAATGCACTTCTCTCAGTGCTGGATCCATGTATTTGGAGGAAACTCTGCCATGAAATAATTTGGTCCTGAGCACTTAGTGCAATTCACAGCAAATTAAAAAAATAAAGCCATCACAGGAGAATATGAGACCCTGTCCCAACACTCTATCTCTGTGTCTATCCATCCATAAATGCATTCATCTGCTGTCATGGGGCTCTGTAGAAAGTACCTCTTGATCTGATCCCCATTGTTTTTTTTTTTCCTACTGGGAATTGAACTCAGGGGCACATGACCACTGAGCCACATCCCCAGCCCTATTTGTATTATATTTAGAGACAATGTCTCACTGAGTTTCTTAATACTTTATTATTGCTTAGGCTGGCTTTGAATTCACAATCCTCCTTCCTCAGCCTGTCAAGCTGCTGGGATTACAGTCATGCACCACAGCACATGGTGGATCCCCAGTCCTTTATCAACAAAAAAACAACCAAGAACCAGTCTTTGTGACTTTGTTTCTGATCTGAATGCAATTTACTGTCACTCAAACAGTAAACCTACTAGCCTCAGTTTGGAGGAAGTGCCTGAAGCCCTTTCCAATCTCTCTCTTAGGTGAGAACAGTCCAATCAACACAGAGCCAGTGATGATGGGTGGGCTTTCACATTCTCCTGTCCTTGTGTTTCTGGAGCCTGCCATTCTTTTAATCCATTTCTATGTTTTCTGTTGTAGATCTGGAGCTCCAGGCTTCTGTGCTACACTGGAGCTGAAAAAACTACAGCAGGGACACTAAGCATACTGAAAGCCAGGAAATGGCAAGTGTGTGTTCTTATTTTGAGACTGGGTACGGAGGCTGTTTGAAGCCACTGAGACTGGCAATGTCAGGAACTGAAATTTGTGGCCAGGAACTCATCATAATTGTTTTCAGTGTCTGGTGGTGTTAGACCAGGACACAAGAAAAGACCACTGACTCCAATTGAAATCAAATTAAATCAAGCTTATTATTTCAACCAGTCGGGCTGCCTCTCCCACCCAAAACTGCAGGAACAAGACAGACCTGAAGATTTCCTGCATCCCAGCATTATAGCCCAGAAAGTTACAAAAAGGGAGGTTACAGATAACAAAACTCTGAGGAACATAACACTAATGGTAGTTTACATTATTGCTGACCCCAACATCAGAATTTAGGAAGGTCATTAGAGCCTCAGAGAAGGTCGTTATCTGGCCAGGGAAGGCCAGGATTTGTGAGGCATCAATAAAGTTTCAGAGAGGGCTGCAATCTGGTCGGAGAGCCAGGCATGGGTGAGTTCAAGGCACAGGCAGGCATTCCAAGCAGGTTCAAGATTTGCAGTAATTTATTGTAAAGCTGAAATTATCTTTTCATGGCTTTGTGGTGAGATGGCTCCCAATTTTAAGAAAAAATCAGGTTGGGTCTATCACTCCCCACCCCTTATGTATTCCTTTCAAATATTTGATAGGGTAGGGGAAGAGCACTGAGAGGATTTTAATTCCTCAGGTAACAGTCTCCAACATTTTTTGAACTCACCCAAAACTGGTCTCCCTGATTTGATCTGACTTAATTAATTACTTATATTGACAGTCTATTTAGTTTTGGCTCTATTGTTGTAAGAAAGGGGCATCACTTGTTTTGACTTCTTCTGAGCTGAGAGGGGGTGATGTGAGGAGGCATGCCATGAGGGACATGAGTTTTCTTTTAGAAGTCAGTTCGGTTTGAAGTCTGGTTGGGGAAGAACAGGTTGTAAAGTCATCTGGGGATGGGTGCTTCTATGAGAGAAGAAAAGACCATGAGTACTGAATAAATGTTGCAGCAACTGGAGCATGTCAGTGTACAGAAATTCCCTCACAAAGCTTCAACATTTTAAAACTTAAAGATCCAACAAATAAATATTAACACATCCAACAAATAAATCTTAAACATCCAACAAATAAATCTTAACATCCAACAAATAAATCTTAACACCCTTGTATTAAGAGTACTCGGCTTTAATGTGTATAACTTTACAATTATTTATCTTTTTTATTAAATGGGATCTGTATTATCCTATCTGTCTTTTAGGTGATGGCTTATTATCTTAAATTAATCCAAGTTGTGTTCTTAATGCAAAATTTCTGTAAAATACTAACAGGGAATCTTTACATCACTTATAAGGAAATTACAAAATAAAATTAACAAGAGTGAAAATATTTAGTTCATTTAATAGCTACCCTGAATTTTGGCTGAGGTATACATTATATCCCCTGTTTGAGATCCTAGTAGTCTTGACAGATAAAAAAAACTTTTGAACATAGCTTTAAAGGAACTAAAATCTGGCCTACTGCTTTTGTAGTCATTCTCACATATAGTAAGATGGAACACAGAACCTTAACTCAGGTAAGGCGTGGCTCTTTATAAATCGTAAGTGTTCCAGTTCTAAAGATGATATTTGCTTTTTAAATATCACTTTACAAAGTTTACATAAATTGTTTGAGGTCACATGAACATTAGCTAACACCATATGATATCACATTTAAAACATGAATTAAAGAAAGGCTTAAAGAAAGGTTAAAAAAGTTTTTAACCTTTACATAGTTTAGGCTCTCATTAACTTAAAAATACATGTAAATTGTTCCCCAATGTAAAAAGTAACATAAAACTTTACATATCTTGTTGATAACAAGTAAATAAATCCCCAATATATTTTTTTTACCATACAACTTCAGAACACTAGCTTGATATATGCTCTTTTAAAGTTTCTCCCTTACAGACTTGTATACCTGGAAGATATGAGCACATTAATAGCATCACAATTACATTGATGTTTTTATATTAACCAAGTTTAGCTTTTAAAAAATGACAGTACAATGCTCTAAAATAACAGTTTTTATTTAACCAGTTGTTTAATTTTTATGGTTGCTTGCTGTAGAAAATAAAAAAACTTAATAAACTCAATGTAATGGGTAAACTTATGTTTTAAGAAATTTTTGTCTCTTTAACACATGACTGATTGTAAAAACAAACTCATACAGACTATAGTAAGTTAATCAGATATGTAAAAAAGTACTTATGAATGAGTAAACCCATATGAAATTTACTTTACTTATTTTACCAAAATATTAGACAAGTGAGTTGAAAAGTGCTAGCCATTTTTTGTTGTTGTTGTTGAAGGAAAAATCCTAGAACCAAGGCATATTAGACATTTTATACACATTAATATTTTTTGAGTTTTTTGAACACCTAGAAAAACATGTAAGCTTAAATTTAAAGACATTTATTTTATCTGTTTATTCAATTTAAATTGAACCATTTAAATCACATGATTTAAATCTTTGGATCCACTTTTTAAACTTTGTTTTTATGAGCGCTTCTTATATATGTTAATTTGTATATCATATATATGATATACAGACATATGTATATATATAGACATACAACACATAACACAAGTGTGCACACATAATACATAACAATAGTAAAGGCCTTGTAGCTTTTCACAGGTGAAATCTCCATTGCAACGTTTCAAAAACTCCACAGTTGGTCAAAGATAGAACTGATCAGAAAAAACATTAACCTATGTCTGTAGGATCAAAATCATGAGCTCAAAAAAATACAGAATCTAAGAAGAAAAAAAAAAGAATCCTAGAAAAAATGACTGGCCAGTATTTAGTAAATACCATACAATTTACCTTTTTTGTTAAGGCCTCAGATCAGTCTCATACTGAGCTTGCAGGCTTCTTTCATTTGCATTTCAACATAAGTCCTGGCTGAGGTCTGGAAGGAAAAACTGCTATTTTGAGCAGACACCTCAGGCCTAAGGCATTTTAACCATAAGTCATAATTTTCAGGTTCAGATGTTGAAAATAATGATACAAGTTTAAGATACAATTCACAAAATTTTATATCTTTACATCTTGTTTTGTCAACATATTCCATACTATGATTTACTAACCTTTTCCAAATTAATGCACTGGTACACAGTGACATTTTCCCAGGCTATTCAATTCAAAATTGGTGAAAAAAACTGAATGATTGGAAGAAACTTGCCAACTTGGAAGTAGAGTTATTTAGTTTTTCATTCTAAATATTTAAGTTCTCTGGCATAAATTATCTGAAATCATAAACTAAACAATTACCTAATCCCAACTTTTAACTGCAAGATTGTGCAATGCTTCAAAATCCCATTCAGATACCAGATTGATACAATTAAACATCATCTTTTAGACACACATTCAGCAAAGATCATTCCCAAGAAACAATTTATAATATCAATACACTATTGCACATGTCTTAAAGGGCCAGAAACAAAGACACAGGTCAGACAGACAGAAAGGAGCTCCAGACTGTGGCTGACAAACAGAAACCTTTAAAACAGAGCAGATAAGAAAAAAATCTCCTTCACCAGTGGCACTATACATGCGCCCACAACGGGACCAGATATTTTCACAGAGGGGCAACCAGAAATGTAAAATCAAGGGTCTCCATGGCGACTTTACTGCATTTAGTGTCCCCTTTTTCTTTTTTATTTTTTTAAGAAGACAGAGGTGGCATAATCCTTACAGTGCAAGGAAAAATGGAGGGAATTCCCCAAAGAAACAGGGCTTCAGCAGCTGCTGGGAGTCCCTCAGTCCCTCCTTTTATTTACAGGATTAGCTCCTCTGGTTCCATTCCACCCCAGGCATGCTCCATCTCCTAACACTTCAGTAGTCAGCTCTGAAAAATTTCCAGGAGGGTGTGGTATCAAAATTTGTAACTGAAAGTTTGGTTCCTGACCTTGAAGCCAATTAATGGCAATTTAATAATGAGAACAGGGTTTTGAAAAAAAGAAAAAGGGAGGTTTATTGCTTTTCTAACAAAGTAGAAACACAGGGACTCTGCCCAAAGGTTGTGACTCTCTTGATTTGGAGGGAAAAGGGGTTGTAAAGGAGGTTCACTTGTTAACCTAGGAGATACTCAGTTCTTAGATCCCCAGCAGGCATTGCCCTCTACAGTGGGTGTGCTCCAGCAGCCAGCTAGGGGTTCTCTCATGCTGCTTAACAAAGGGGGATAAAGTTTATCACAGTTCCTTAAAACACAGTCCAAAGGGGTTTCAGACTTACTTGCTTTATTACCCATTTTCACATCCAATATCCTTAAGTTTTTACCACAGAAATCACACAACAAAAGGCACAAAAACAAACAAACAAAAAACATATAGAACACAGAACAAAACACAAGAAAACAGAAACCCGGTGCCGAAACAGAAAAACAGAGGAGCAATGCATCGTCTTGCTAAAGCTCCAGGGTAGGAGCGCGTGCATGCCCGTCGGCACCTCTCTATCCTTCCAGAGGAATTCCCTACAGAACAGAACAGAGGACAGAACAATTTCACATTACTGTCCCGGAGAGGAGTATATGTGAGCCTTTTCAGGGCACCTCTCGGTCTTCAGAAGAGATCTCCCTTAACTGGATAATAGATGTTATAATGTCACCATTTACCTATGGAGGCCTCCTCCACCAGGTGCTTGCTAATATTTTTAGTGCGGCAGTTCACTGCAGTGCTCCAGAGACTGAGGCTCACTCCAAGGCCTTGGAACATCTCAAGGTGCGCACCCCCTAGAGTGGCTCTCCAGCCAGAGCCCTAGAGCGAATGCTGCCTTCAGAATTTCCAGCAGTCTGGTCTTCTGATCTGGTCTGGCAGGGTCATTTCGCTGGGGCCTCCAAAATGTTAGACCAGGACACAAGAAACATCTACTGACTCCAATTAAAATCAAATTAGAGCAAGCTTATTATTTCCACCAGCTTGGCTGCCTCTCCCTCCCCAAACCGTGGGAACAAGACAGAAACCCCCGCTTTTCTGCAGTCCATCTTTATAGGCCAGAAAGTTACACAAAGGGGGGTTACAGATAACAGAACTCTGACAAGCATCACACTAATGGTAGTTTACATTTATTGCTGGACACAACATAAGAATTTATTAGGACTATTTGAGCCTCTGAGAGGGTCATTGTCTGGCCAGGGAAGGCCAATATTTATGAGGTGTCATTAAAGTTTTAGAGAGGGCTGCTCTCTTGTCTGAGAGCCAGGCATGGGTGGGTTCAAGGCACGGGCAGGCATTCCAAGCAGATTCAGAATTTGCAGTAATTTATAGAAAAGCCTAAATTATCTTTTCATGGATTTGTGGCGAGATGGCTCCCAATTTTAAGAAAAGATCAGGTTGGGTCTGTCATTATATCCCTATTTTTTTAAATAATACAGGATATCACTGAGTCACTTAAGCTAATGCCAAGTTTCTGAGGCTGGTCTTGCATTTAAGTTCCTCCTGTTTCCTCCTCCTGAGTTACTGAGAGTACATATATTCACAATAATACCCTGCTTCAAAAAAATTATTATTAGTAGATTATATGGCATTTTTATTTGGAGCTCTTAAAAACCATGCTAGGACCTGGGGTTGTGGCTCAACCTGTAGTGTGCTTGCCTGGCATGCGTGTGGTGCTGGGTTCAATCTCCAGCACCAAATACAAACAAAGATGTTGTGTCTTCTGAAAACTAAAATGAATAAATAAATATTAAAATTCTCTCTCTCTCTCTTTAAAAAAAGAACCACGTTAGTTTTTTCAAAACTATCTTTATTAACTTTATATTTTAACCAAAATTTTTATCTATACATACACACATATACTCTGGAGTCCCTACTGTCTTTCACATATTTGTTTGGTTTGGTGTGCTTTGGTGCTCGGGGGGTGCTTTCCACTGAGTTATGTCCCCAGTCCTTCTTTTTCTTTTTGAGACAGGTGATATATCACTAATATCTCACTAAGTTGCTTATAGCCTTGCTATGTTGTTAAGGCTGTCTTTCAAATCACAATCCTCCTGACTCGCCTGTCTAGCCTCCAGTATATTTGCCACCACACCTAGCTCCTTCAGATTATTACAATAACCTTTTCAACAACACTCCCCAGGCTACAGAAAATCTCTTTGACTGATGCATTTTATCCCTGTGGAAAGTTTATATGAAGTAGCGAATTTAGAACTATTATGTAAAGATTTATTGGAATAAACAGGAATCATTGTTTTTTAACCTCCTTTCTGAACTACTATTTGGTATCATATTTCATAAAAGCGCTGGGAAAAGAATGTAAATTCATTTGTTTGAAATCTACAGAGATTTACATAAGCTCAGTCACCTTTTGTTCTGGAGATTGGTACTTCAGGACATAGTAACATAAATAAAATATATTAAAGTTGAGACATTCAGTACACACATCCACACACACACACATCCAAACACACACAAAAAAACTTTCTAGGAGCAATTGTTAGTTCTGGCATTATTAATAGTGTATCAGGGACATTGTAACATAAACAAAATATGATAAATTTGAAACATTCAATACACACATACACACACCCACCAAAAATACCCAAAAACTTTTTCTAGGAGGAATTTTTAGTTCTGGCCTTATTACTAGTGTATCAGGGTTGGGGCAGGATTCAGGAAGTGCTAAAATCTCACTCAAGCTAAGAATAGTTTCCTGGATTCCTCCTTATTTCACCTACAATTAAAGCTAGAGTGAACTTCATCTGTCAGCAACAGTAATTGGGAAAATATGCTGGCAGATGTTGTTTTGAGATAAATCGACAGCTTTGATATTTGGGTATTTTTGTGTCTTGGTCACAGCTGATGAAACACTTTGAAGGCATTTATGGCTCCTAGATATCACCATTTTTTGTATCATTTCTTTCATATTTCCTTCTTTCTTTTTCTTTTCTTTTTCTTTTTTCTTTTTTTTTTGGTACGGGGGTTGCTAGAGATTAAACCCAGGGCCTTGTGCATTCAAGGCAAGCCCTCTGAAAAATGAGCTACATCCTCAGCCCCTCTTTCACATTTCTGTTCACTAGAGCTGATGATGGTATTTGGGGATTTGGTCCCAAATGTGGTACATTTCTTAAGACTGGACTAATATCTAGTGTATCTAAATCTCTCTACTCACTCATGATTTTGCCAAAGAGACACTCACAGTAGTTTTTTTTCTTAAATGTATCTATAGATGGAGGGAGAGTGTCTAATTTAATATTCTTCTTTATTTTCAACATAATTCCCTCTTAATATTTGCTTTTTATAGTGTTGCTAAGATTGGAAGTGACTATCTTGCACATTCTGCACACACACTCTCACAGTGAACTTTGCCACTATGTCCCATTTCTAACTTTAGGTTGGATAGATTCATTCATTAATGTTTAATGTTAGTTTTCATATGGTTAGTTTTACATACACCTTTCTTTTGCTCTTAACAATATTATTGATCTACATATAGTTTCAGATTTGATTAATATTATGATTTATTGGTCTGTATTATTGCAATATAGGTTCATAATATACATTAAATATGTCTCAGTACAATAACTATATTATTTGGTTTTTTAGAAAGGTTTTGGGGTATTTTACATATATTTTATTTCTATGATAAATTAATTGTTTTTTGGTCCCTTCTTTTCTTTAATTTGGTACTTGGAATTAAACTCAGGGGAATTTTTCCACATCCCCAAGCCTATTTTGTATGACATTTAGAGACGGTGTCTCACTGAGTTGCTTAGGGCCTCACTTTTGCTGATGCTGGCTTTGAGCTCACAATACACCTGTCTTAGCCTACCAAGGTCCTGGGATTACAACTGTGCACCAACAGGTCCAGCTCTCTTCTTGTATTTAGAGAAAAACATGCTAAAATTTTGATAGTAAAACATTATATATTAAATTGAGTTAAAATAGTTGTCTTTGTAATGATTAGTTTTATTTATGCACATGCTATTTTATGGGCTTTTGTAAATTTTTATTTCGTTTGTGATAAGTTCCACATATTTTCCATGAAATCCATTATACACATGATGTATTTAACAGATGTAACTTCAATATAATACTTATGTGGTATTTTGTACTCTAAATAAACCAAAAATATTTCTGGGCTCCAGAAACCATTTTCTCAAACTGTATAATTTTTTTTTATTTTTCTGAATCACCTCCTCTTTCCTCCTAGGCCCCAGATTTCCACTGCATTAACAAGTAGAGGTCTAGTCTTATGCTATCACATACTTGTACACTGTAATGGTTCACACATACTATAATTTCCACAGGTCTAAGCAGCTTGGTGAGGACTATTTCATATGTGTGTGTGTGTGTGTGTGTGTGTGTGTATATATATATATATATATATATATATATATATATATATATATATATAGTTTTCATGATGAAATAACAGCAATTTTTACTCCATCTTTAGTTCATGAGAATTTGTTTTGTGTCCTCATCAATACTTTGTATTCCTTTTGTTGTTGTTGTTTCTTACTGGAAATTTAAATTAGGGGCACACAGAGACTGAGTCACACATATTTGCTTGGGGCCTTGCTAAGTTTCTGAGGCTGGCCTTAAACTCAGGATTATTTTGCCTTAGCCTCACAATTCAATGGGATTAGAGGCATGTGCCATGAGACCTGGTTCTATTTTACTATTATATTGAAATATATATTACTTCTGAAAATAATATATTCTTGATATTAAGAAAGCATAGAATACCAATTTCCCCACAAATAAACCCACCCTTTTTTGGAAAAGATGTCAATTTTTTTTTGGAAAAGATGTCAGTAGTGCCAAATGTATAATTTATTAATGTCTAAATGGCAAGTTCATTATTATTATTATTTTTATTATTATTCTATGTATTAGTTACAAAACTTTATCTCTTCATATTATTATAAGTTATATACTCTTTTCTATAACTTTATAGCATACATCAGTATGTATCAAAATGACCTTTGGGGGGCGTTGGGAGGTGAGGGGAGGGATCATAGGGTTAGAAATGATGGTGGAATACGATGTATTTTGTTTTATAACGTACATATACAAGGAAGTGAATTCATGTAAATATATTTTGTATAAACCCAGAGAAATAAAAAAATTTGCTCTATATGTGTAATAAAAAGTGTAATGCATTCTGTTGTCATATATAATTTAAAAAGTATTTAAAATTTAAAGATAAATGATGGCATATGTTCTATCTGAAAATAAATACTACTCCTTTTAAAAATTGAAAAAAAAAAGGTCTGTTGGTCAGTTGTAAACTTTAGAAAGTACAAAATGTATCCTGAACATTTGGTAATACATAAACCTAGATATAGCTATTTATAGTGTTTTCAGCAAAATTAAAAAAAAATACTCTAGAGTTCATTTTTTGCAACGTATACTCATAATTATATGAGATGCATTTTGTACATATACATATATACTACCATTATATATAATTAATAAATGATTACTAGATCTCATATTAACTACATTTATTTCAAAATAATTTGTCTTTTGAAAGCACCTATATATGACACTCTTTGATATATACACTTGGTGTGTCTTCAAATTTGTCACTTTTATGTATTATGTTCTTTTCTTTATTCTCCTTTTTATAGAATTTCTTTTTCCAATTTTTGAGATTAATGAATTTTAAACAATTCAGTTTAACAGTGCAGTCTGTAGATTTTCTTATTTAACCTAAGACAGAATACATCCCAAATAATAGGCTTATTGTTATGTAAATGACTTGAAAAACCTGCATATATAACATCCTGGCCTGACCTTACTCTGGACTATTGATATCTGGGTGGAGGGGTCTGAAAGTGATCCATGGAAAATCAGAACAGGGATGGGACAGGATGTGAAATTGGTGGATATTTAGTATGTAGTAGGGAGTATTCATGAAAAAGTATTGGTGGAACAGGTACAGATAGAGAAAAAAAGTGTTCTGAAGGAAAGAGGGAAAGAATGACCAGCTCAAGAGTTCAGATTTAAAAAGTCTAATGGTGGATCAATGGTAGTATGAGGGTAAAGGGTAGTTTCTTTGGAGGCAGAAATAAGGTAGAAATAAAAGAAGAAGGTAACTCTGGCACGAACCCCAAGAGAAAGAGTCAAATGAACACTACCCTCTATTTTCACTATATATATATCAAACTTCTATAACATTAGATTAAAGTCAGCCAGCCTCAGCAACTTAGTGAGGCTCTAAGAAAAACAGCAAAACCCTTTTTCTTTATAGAATAATTTATTAAAGGCTGAGAGTTTTTCTTTGTGAAAAAGCATATCTGATTTCAATTTGTCATATGAGAGAGACAGAGAGAGAGAGAGAGAGAGAGAGAGAGAGAGAGAGATCTTGCAAAAATTAAAAAAAACGTAATCAGTGACACTCTTAGTGTCAAGGATGTAAATAATTTAAAAGTAATAATGAGCAGGTTGGAAATCTCACCTAGATTATTAACTACAGCTTAGGAAGTTAGTCTACTCTCCAAAATATGAAAGTGAGACAGGAATTCTTTATTAAACTGTATCTAAGAAAATAGAGGAGTTTTTACACAGTTTTTAGTTGACAAAGACTGCGTCAAATTTAGTGGGTGATTAGGGTTCTGCCAAGATGATAAATCCTTGAGTTATTTGGAATAATGTGATTTTATCTACTCTTCATAAATGAAGATTGAGGTGTAATATAAATCAGGCTTGGCAAAGAAAAAACATTTCAATGAAAATTAAATGTATGAATAAAAACATAAAACAATATTTAACAAAACTTCAACATTCAGAATATTTATGCAATTATGTAATCACGAGTAATGTAAAAGCAATGACAACTAAAGAATAAGTGAATTAATAAAAAACAAATAAATAATGTAATGAATGAATTAATCACATGTAATGTGATCGAAATTGTCAAAGTCAGCTTGTAGCCATGAAAAAGTGTACAGGTACATAGAAATGGTGTTTTACTACTTACTGAGACATACCCTATGAACTATAAATTCCACTCCTAGGTGGGAAGAGTTGAACAAAGAACCATTCACCTGGCTCTCTCACTTGGGAACTGTGCAAAAAATTACCTTTTTCTTTCTCTCAAATTTTATTGCTGCTTCCAAGAACACTACACTCTATATTCACACTGTCATTGTGGACTTGGAACCTGTGAACCCCTCTACTGTTCAAGATTTTCTTCTTTTTTTTCATTGCTCTTTTTCTCCCTACCCCATATCATCCACCAATACTTATTTTGTATTGCAAAATCTACATACTCACGAATCACCAGTCTTATATCTTACTATATCCATTTTCTACCTTGTGCATGACCACTTTGAGATCCCCTCCATCAAAACATCAATAGTCCAAAGTGATCAGAATGGGGGTAAAATTTGAAGAATATTAAAGGTCAGTTATACAACAAGAAAGCTATAAAAAAGTGGGCTTCATTTAAAGGTGAAAATAAAAAGAAAATCTTTAGACTTCACTAGTTAAAATAAAGAATCAAAAATTTATGAGTCTCAATAATTTGAATTATACTTGTGAGTCACTTTTTTGGAGGAAGGAATATAAGGACATTGCTAATGAGTTTAAAGCTCAAACTGTGTTTTTATTAGACAAAGAATAGAAAGATTTAAAAAAATATTAAAATAATTGTGATATCATTTTCATAAAATAGATATACATATGTATTCACAAATTGCTTTAACCTTATAAACAGTTATAAGTGTCAATACATTTCTCTCTGGGCTAGGTCCTATTATTGGAAGAAAATTTTGCCTTAAAATAACCCCATACAGAGGCATTTAATGTAATTAACAGGCCTCTAATAATAATAATAATAATAATAATAAGAAGAAGAAGAAGAAGAAGAAGAAGAAGAAGAAGAAGAAGAAGAAGAAGAAGAAGAAGAATTGAGTTGGGGAGGATTTCAGGGTTGTGAAGCATACCTGTAATATAAGTTACTTGAAAAAAAATCACAGGAGAATTTTACACACAGTCTGAAGACATATATGTACATATTATTTCTAAAATGTGTTTATGAGTTATGTAGTGAGTGTGCACAAGTCCAATACACAGTCTTTTTATTTTCTTGAATATTTTTTGTTGTAGATGGACACAGTACCATTAGTAGTTTGTTGGCTTTTTAAAGCCCTTTTAGTTTTGGGCGGACACAACATCTTTGTTTGTATGTGGTGCTGAGGATCCAACCTGGGCTGCCCACATGCCAGGAGAGTGCACTACCGCTTGAGCCACATCCCCTCTAGGTTGGCTTTTTAATGCGGTGCTGGGTGTTCAACCCATTACCTCACACATGCTAGGGAAGTTCTCTACCACTGATCCATAACCCTAGTTTCCAAAGTCCTTTACTCATTTTTTTTTTTTTTTTTTTTTTTTTTGCGGGGGAGAGTATGCGTTTAGTACAAGGGATTGAATCCATGGCCTTATATCAGCAAAACAAGCACTCTACTGATTAAGCTATATTCTCAGCCCTGATCTGTAGTTGGTTAACAATGACAATGGAGCAGCCTGTCATTCAGACTTTGATTTTGTGCCCACTTGGCTCAGGTTGGAGGCAGTGCCAGAAGCCTTGACCAATCACTCTCTTAGGTGAGAACTGTCCAATCCTCAGGCAGCCGGTGATGAGGGGAAGGGCTTCCACAATCTTCTGTTCCCATGGTGTCTGGAGCTCGCCATTTTTTCAATCTTTTTGTAGGCTTCTTCTGTCCTGGATCTGGAGCCCAGGTGTCTGTTCTATGCAGAATCTGAAAACAAACCACAGGAAGAATGATGAGGACCCTGAAAGCCAGGAAATGGTAAGTGTGCCTTGCTACCTTGAGACTGGGTAGGAAGGTGGCTTAAAGCTGACAGGAGTGGCAATGGTGGAAACTGGGAGTTGTGGCTAGTGACTCCTCATGGTCCTCTCCAGAGTCTTGTGACCACAGGGTCACTCTGTGGAAGCTTAGCCTTCACCTCCCTCTGACTAGTCTAGTGAGGCTTAGATTGGCAGTTGAAAACCTTGGCATTTTGTTCCATCATTGTATGGTGTTTTCAGCTACTTTCTGAAGCCCTTTGTGAGCATCCATGTGCCATGAGTCCAGCATGTCCCAGATTGTGTGGAGAAGACTGGAATAATTATCAGGAGAGAACCCCAAATCCATTTGTTGTACTCCTGAATGAGAGAGGCTGCTGATTTAGGGCTTGTTACTCACGAGGGTTTGTTTGTTTATTTATTTATTTTTGTGTGTGTAAGTGAGTGTGTGTTTGTGTGTGTGTGTGTGTGTGTGTGTGTGTGTGTGTGTTGATTTCTTTTTGGTACCAGAAATTCAACCCGGAGGCATTCATCCACTGATTAACATCCCCACCCCTTTTTTTATATTTTTATTTAGAGACAGGGTCCCTTTGAGTTTCTTAGGGTCTCATTAATTTGATGATGCTGGCTTTTAACTCATTCTCTTCATGAGTCCTGAGATTTTTAAATGCAGTGAAAGCAGTATCTCAAATCCAGAAGAAAATTCTGAAATGCAGAACTTCAGCTGAGCTCTCCATAGGACTCAGAATAAACCCCTAGTTTTCTAGCTCTCTGTTCACATATCCAAATCTAGGATTCTCTGTTCACAGTGAATAAGTATAAAATAGACTAGATATTATAATGACCATGTAATCAGGATAATGGGCCTCACTCAACAACACCTGGAGTCGAACTGGAAGATATATTAATTGGCACCATCAAGGCCTATTTCAAATGCAGAAGACATTGAATCCCACTTGTGGGAACACCTTCAACAAATTCCTTTTTGAAGAAAAAAGGATGGGTCACTGAAAGGATGAAAGTGAAACCATATGGTAGTCAGGATGCCTTTTCCAAAGCCTATTCTAAATGCATTTTGCTCCATGTTCTGCCCAAAACCGTCAGGAAACTTCTAAGTTGGCACACTAAACTGAGTTTTTTTTTTTTCTGGTATCATCCCTCATACCAAATGATGGGAGTTCTATTTCTTCTTCCTTAAACAGATTTTTGTCTTCAAAATTTATGAGAAAAGCACACAGATGCAATCAGCAAACTGAGAAACTTTGGTTCATCTCAAAACTCCATTTTCAGCATTATCAATCATTATTTTCTCATGTTTTATTTCAGATGTATGCATGGTTTATAATGTTTTTCTTCAAGAACTGGAGGGAATTTTTTAAAAGATTTTAATTTATCATTCTGAGATTTTCACATGAGAAGAAAGCAAAATAAAATTAGGTGATATTGAAAAGAATAAATATCTCCTAAGTAAGGTTTATGTGTCCCAAATAAAGATTTTTTAAAACTGTAATGGGTCTTCAATTGAGGGTTTGTTTATTTATTTGTTAACTTGATAAGACTGTGAATTTGAATAACCAATTACTTTACCAAAGCAATCTTCAAAGAATCCATATTTGTGTCCACTTTTAGTATTGTTAAGAGCAACAGAAAGGACTACCTAAATTCAACCATGGGAAAAATAACATTGGACTTGAAGGCATAAAACTGATCAATCTAAAGTTAAAATTTTGGACTGGTGGTACAATTCAATGGTAAAGCATGTGTGCATAGTGTGCATGGTACTGGGTTACAACCTTAGCAACACACACAAAAAATGCATATGTTAAGGGGGGAAATGATATTAAAAATAAAGCAAAATGTTAAAATTATGTATCACTCTCCTACCTATATACACACTTAATAAAAAGCTACTCATGTTATAGGTTTCTCTTTTTAAAGTCACCAATCAGTAGACGGATTAAGATACATTGGACAATCTAGAAAATATCTACCTTCAGTCAGAAAGAAATGCTGGAGTACACTGAGCGTTTGCTCTGTCTTGAGCAAAGTACCTCATTTGGCACCAAAGCCCTAATAGCCAGAATTACCCTCAGTAAAGAGGGGCTGCACATACCAGTGACCCTGAGTACTCTTCTCTAGGTGACCCTACCATAATGCCTTTGATCAGACAAATACAGACCTCTGTCATGCCAAAAGGAACTCCTCACACTACGGCTGTGATTGTCCCTCCAGGGCCAGAGGCTGGGTTGATCTACACACCCTACAAATACCTTACACATTGGCATCAGCCACTTCAGTCCTTGAGTACCCTTTGAACCCAATGGTGTATGAGGTGCAGTGTCTACTAAACTTTGAAGGCACAATATGTGTATCCATCCTTTCCAAAGAATTGTGACTGAAGGTGGAGCTGACACTGTCAACTAACCTATGAACTTCTATCTCTGAACTCTTTGCCCAAAAATGACCTGACCAGCCTGCCTGCTGATCACTTAAGTGATCTTTGCCTTTGCTTTCCTGTGCTCAGTGCCGCAAGATGAGGGATTGTTTGTTCATTTGTCTTACCATCTAGACAAACAAAATAAAAGAAAACATTGTCTTCCAGCTCAGCTTTTTTTCCACCAACTCCACCCCTGTGTAGATGAAAGTGGTTCTAGAACCTGTACTGAATAATAGTAAGGTATTATGGACCAAATAATTCAAAGCACTGATGATCTTTCAATGTCTACCCCAAGACACTGGTAAGAAGGCCTCCATGGGAGACATATGGCCCTTGACTACACAGTGACAGAGGGAGTAACAGTGAAAGATTTCTAGGAAACTTTTCTTCTCATAGCAAAGGCACATTCTCTCTGGATTAACTGTGTGCTGATGCAACATTCATGAACTCGGTCAGGCAAGTCATTGGTGAAGTGATTTGAAAAGTATTCAAATTTCATGTACTGTTCAGTCACTACAGTGTCCTCCAAGGGCAGAAGGTGCATTTTTAAAAATACATTTCCTCTCATATCTGAAGTATACGAAGATTATGCCATGAGAGAGAAACTTAAGAAGATGTTTTTAAAATAATGCAAAGAACAAAAGTCCAAAAAATGATTTTTTAAAATTTCAGAGTTATTTAAGAGCTAAAATTTAAGAGTCATTGGGATAGAAGAAGGCATAGAGGACCAAATCACAAGAATATACGATCTATTCAATGAAATAATACCAGAAATCTTTCCAAACACGAGGAATAAATTGGAAATCCAAATTCAAGAAGCCTACAGGATGCCAAATGTACAAAATCATAACAGATCCATATAAAGGCACAGTATAATGAAAATCGCAACATACAGAATAAGGAGAGAATTTTAAAAGCCACGAGAAAAAGGAATAAGATTACATATAGGGAAAAACCAATTGGGATAATTGCAGATTTTTTAACCCAGACCCTGAAAGCTAGAAGATCCTGGAATAACATATATCAAGTTCTGTAAGATAATTGGTGCCAATCAAGAATCTTGTATCCAGCAAAATTAAGCTTTAGATTTGAAAATGAAATAGAAACCTTCCATGATAAACAAAAGTTGAAAGTATTTTCAACTAGACAACTGGTGCTACAAAACATCCTTGGCAAAATATTTCATGAACAGGAAAAGAAAAACAGCAACTAAAATCAACAAAGGGAGGTATGCAGTAAAGGAAAAAAATAATCAAAGAGGAAAACCAAGTCAAGTTAAATAACAAAAATAAGCAAATATGGCTGGAAATAAAAACCATGTCTCAATAGTAACCCTAAATGTTAATGGCTTATACTCAACAACAACAACAACAAAGTTATGGGTTGCAGATTTGATAAAATAAAAGACCCAACAATATGCTGCCTAAAGGTAACTCATCTGATATGAAATGATATATACAAACTGAAAGTAATAGGTTTGGAAAAACCATACCACTCACATGGACTGTGTAAGGAAGCAGGGGTTTCAATACTCATATCAAATAAAGTAGACTTCAAGTCAAAGTTAATCAAAACGAATAAAGATTGACATTACATACTGCTCAAAGAATCCTACACCAATATTCCATAGGAATCATAAATATATATGCCCCAAAACTTGGTGCAGCTATGATCATCAAACAAACTCTTTTCAAGTTCAAGAGTCAAATTGACCACAACACAATAATCTTGGTTGACTTTAACAGACCTCTCTCATCACTGGATAGATCTTCCAAACATAAGTTGAATAAAGAAACTATAGAACTCAATCACACAATCAATAACTTAGACTTATCTGACATATACAGAATATTTCAACCTGCCCCAGGTGCATACACTTTCCTCAAGCAACACATGGATCCTTCTCTAAAATAGACCATACAATATGCCACAAAGCAACTCTTAGCAAATACAAAATGTTAGAGATACTAGCATGCATTTTATTGGATCATAAAAGTATGAAATTGGAAATCAACAGCAAAATAAAAAACAAAATTTTCTCCATCACTTGGAGCCTAAACAATATGCTACTTCCAGAAGAAATCAAGGAGGAGATTAAAAAATTATTAGAAGTAAATGAAAACATAGACACAACATATCAAAACCTCTGGGACACTATGAAAGCAATACTAAAAGGAAAATTTATTGCATGGACTTTATTTCTTATAAAAAAAAAGTCAAAAAATATATGACCTCACCCTACATCTCAAAGCCCTAGGAAAAGAAGAACAAATCAGTAGCAAAAGAAAAGAAGACAAGAAATAATTAAAATTAGAGTTGGAATCAATGAAATCAAAATTAAAGGAACAATTGAAAAATTGACAAAACAAAAAGTTGGTTCTTTGAAAAAATAAATAAAATTGATAGACCCTTAGCCACGCTAATGAAGAGAAGAGAGAGCTCAAATTACCAGCATAAGTGATGAAAAAGGTAATATCACAACTGACACTACAGAAATACAGAGAAATATTAGAAATTATTTTGAAATCTTAAACTCCAATAAAATCGAAGGCATTGAAGGCATTAACAGATTTCTTAAGTCATATGATCTGCCCAGATTGAGTCAGGAAGATATAAACAATTTAAACAGACCAATATCAAGTGAGAAAATAAAAGACGCCATCAGAGCCTTACCAACCACGAAAAGCCCAGGACCGGATGTTTACACAGGTGAGTTCTACAAGTCCTTTAAAGAAGAACTAATACCAACACTCTTCAATGTATTTCAGGATATAGTAAAATAGGCAGTCATTCCAAACTCATTGTATGATGCCAATATCACCCTGATCCCCAAACCAGGCAAAGACACTTCAAAAAAAAAACTTTAGACCAATATGTCTAATGAACATAGATGCAAATTTCTCAATAAAATTCTGGCAAATCTAACGCAAAAACATATCAAAAAATTTGTGCACCATGATCATGTGAGATTCATCCCAGGGATGCAAGTTTGGTTCAACATACAGAAATCAAAAAAATATAACTCACCACATCAATAGACTTAAAGGTAAAAATCATATGGTCACTGCAATAGACACAGAAAAAGCATTTGACAAAATGCAACATCCAGTTAAGTTCAAAACACTAGAAAAACTAGGAATAAGAGGAACATATCTCAACGTTTTAAAGGCTATCTATGCTAAACCTCAGGCCAACATCATTCTAAACAGACAAAAATTGAATGCATTCCCTCTAAAATCTGGAACAAGACAGGAATGCCCTCTCTCACCATTTCTATTCAACATAGTTCTTGAAACATTGGCCAGAGCAATTAGACAGATGAAAGAAATTAAAGGAATACACATAGAAAAAGAAGAACTTAAATTAGCACTATTTGCTGACAATATGATTCTATACCTAGAAGACCCCCAAAACCCCCCAGAAAATTTCTAGAACTAGTAATTGAATTCATTAAATAGCAGTATATAAAATCAAAACCCATAAATGAAAGGCATTTCTGTATATCAGTGACAAATCCTCTGAGAAGGAAATGAGGAAAACTACCCCATTCACAATTACCTAAAAAATAAGATAATTGGGAATCAACTTAACAAAAGAGGTGAAAGATCTGTATAATAAAAACTACAGAAGCCTAAAGAGATAAATCAAAGAAGACCTTAGAAGATGGAAAGATCTACCTTGTTCTTGGTTAGGCAGAATTAATATTATCAAAATGACTATACTACCCAAAGCACTATACATGTTTAATGCATTTTTCATCAAAATTCCAATGGCATTCCTCATAGAAATAGAAAAAGCAATCATGAAATTCATATGGAAAAATAAGAGACTCAGAATAGCTAAAGTAATCCTTAGCAGGATAAGTGAATCAGGTGGCATCACTATACCAGACCTTAAACTATACTACAGAGCAATGGTATCAAAAACAGCATGCTATTCACACCAAATCAGACTTGTAGACCAATGATAGAGAATAGAGGACACAGAGAGTAACCCCCCAAATTACAATTATCTTATATTAAAAAAGGTGCCAAAAACATGCACTGGAGAAAAGAGAGCATCTTCAAAAATGATACTAGGAAAACTGGAAACCCATATGCAAAAATATGAAATTAAACCCTTATCTTTTACCTGCACAAGACTAAGCTCAAAATGGATCAAGAACCTAGGAATGAAACCTGAAACTCTGTGCCTAATAGAATAAAAAGGTAGGCCCTAATCTTCATCATGTGGGATTAGGCCCAATTTCCTTAATAAGACTCCTATAGCACAAAAATTAAAAGCAAGAATCAATATATAGGATAGAATCAAACCAAAAAGTTTCTTGAAGCAAAAGAAACTATCTGTGAGGTGAACAGAGAGCTTACATCCTGGGACCAAATTTTTACCCCTCACACATCAAATGGAGCACTAATCTCTAGGATATATAAAGAACTCAAAAACCTAAGTACAAAAAACAGAACAACAACAAAAAAAACCTCAAAAAACTCAATCAACATATGGGCCAAGGAATTGAAAAAACACTTCTCAGAAGAGGATATACAATCAATTAACAAATATATTTTAAAAATGCTCATCATCTATAGCAATTAGAGAAATGCAAATCAAAACTACTTTAAGTTTGGGCTGGGGATGTGGCTCAAGCGGTAGCACGCTCACCTGGCATGCGTGCGGCCTGGATTCGATCCTCAGCACCACAAACAAAAAAAGATGTTGTGTCCACTGAAAACTAAAATATATATATATATACACTCATTTTTTTTCTCTCTCTCTCTCTCTCTCTCTCTCTCTCTCTCTCTCTCTCTCTTTCTCCCTCTCTCTAAAAAAACAAATCTAAGTTATTATCTCACTCCAGTCAGAATGACAGCTATTATGAAGACAAACAACAAAAATGTTGGCGAGGATGTGGAGAAAAATCTACACTCGTACATACCTGGTTGGACTGCAAATTGGTGCAGCCAATATGGAAAGCAGTATGAAGATTATTTGGAAATCTGGGAATGGAACCACCATTTGACTCAGGTATCCCTTCCCCTTGGACTATACCCAAAGGAATTAAAAACAGCATACAACAGGGACACAGCCACATCAAGGTTTATAGCAGCACAATTCACAATAGCTAAACATTGGAGCCAACCTAGATGCCCTTCAGTGGATGAAAGGATTTAAAAATGTGGCACATATACACAATAGAATTTTATTCAGCAATAAGAGAGAATAAAATCATGGCATTTGCAGGTAAATGAATGGCGTTGGAGAAGATAATGCTAAGTGAAATTAGCCAATCCACACACAAAAAAAAATGCCAATTGTTTTCTCTGATACAAGGAGGCTGACTCATAGTGGGGTAGGGAGGGGGAGCATGGGATGATTAGATGAATTCTACATAGGAAAGAGGAGTGGGAAGTAAAGGGAAGGACAGGGGATTAGAAACGATGGTGGAATGTGATGGACATCATTATTCAAAGTACATGTATGAAGACTTGAATTGGGGGTCAACATACTTTATATTCAACCTGAGATATGAAAAAAATGTGGTATATATGTGGGATAAGAATTGTAATGCAAAAAAAAAAACCAGAAAGTATTTGTGTTAAGGCATGAATTAGTGTGAACATACTTAATATACAAAGGTATGAAAAATTGTGCTCTATATGTGTAATAAGAATTGGAATACATTCCACTGTTGTATACGTAAATATATAAAATCAATAAAAATTCATATGCCATTCAGTCACTACAGAGCCCTTCCAGGGGCAGAAGTTGCAATTTTTTAAAAAATTTCCTCTCATATACGAAGTATTAGAAGATTGTGCCATGAGAGAGAAACTTAAAAAGTTTTAAAAGTAATACAAACACAATGCTGCAACACTATTTTTTAAAAGATGGATACTTGATTTTAAATTATTGAACCTGTATTTTATACCTCCTTATTAAAATTTGAGAACAAGATACAATCATTCTGTGTCACATTACTAGGCAAACTGTTGAGGTACTGTTTTAAATCTCCCTGTATATAAAATTATCATGAAGGATGTAAAACCCATAGTTTCCTGTTTGCTGTATGCATGTAATGAAATTGTAGATAGAAGTGTATTGCATTAAAAAATGAACAAAAACTAGACACTTTTACTATACAAGACTGCTGATGGAGAAATTTGTTTGTGTGTGTGTGTGTGTGTGTGTGTGTGTGTAGGTGTATGTGTGTCTGTGTGTGTGTGTGTGTGTGTGTGTGTGTGTGTGTGAAGAAGATATCATGGGGACAAATGAGTTGTGGCTTTGAATTAAATGATGTGTGCCACATGACCTCAATGAAAATTTGACAAATTTGATATTGTAAAAAAATTGATAACTGTTCTAATATCTGAGTAGTAAGTTTTTAAAAAGTTTTTAACAACATGTAATCATGGACTAATTTTGGTTGTTACAGTCATCAATGTCAACCCAAAAAATTCAGAGTTAAAAATTATGTGTGATCAAAAAAACAGTTGACAGACAAACTTAGAGCTTTATTCTATTCAGAGAAGGCAGATGCATTGGAAATCTTTATTTTTTTAATTCTGGAGATAATTGTATACCTATCAAAGTTTTTAAAAATATGATTTTTTAATTTCCATTCTGGACAACAGTGGTCAGCAGAATCATCAGTTGTCACCTTCATGGTGACCTCTCCATCACCTTGTCTCACTTGAACTGTTTTAATTTTATGCTCTGCAGTAGTCAATTATTTGTATTCAGCTAGTTCTCCTTTAATGTGCCACTGCTCTGTCTTTGTGTTACACATTCTGTTGTTTTGATTTATTTACAATACATGCTGTGCCATTATGATTTTAACTTTGTTGTGTTGGTTGAATAACTTGTAATACTTAAATACTTGAGGTCACAGTGAAAAACCATACCAGTATTTCTTTCAGCTCCATTTCAAATATATTTATTTGATAGCAGTATTTCTTTCAGCTCCATTTCAAATATAATTAACCTAAATATTTTGGATGTTTATCAAAGGTCTTTCATGAGGAAAGTAAATTTATGAAATAATAGATGTGTAACATATATGAGTAATGTTGGCTTAGAACAAATTTTGAAAACTTAGTTGGCAAAATATCAGATCACCTGAAAAGAAGCATGAATTTTGAAATCTGAATGCCTTGGTTCTCAGTATTATCATTCTTATATATATATATCATTATATATATATTTTAATTATCAATGGACCTTCATTTATTTATATGAGGTGCTGAGAATCAAACCCAGTGCCTCACATATGCGAGGCGAGTGCTCTCCGATTCAGCTACAACCCAACACCATCATTCTTTTAAAAAAAATACTTTTAGTTGTAAATGGACTCAATGCCTTTATATATTTGGTTTATTGTGTGTGGTGCTTAGAATCAAACCCATGGCCTCACATGTGTGAGGTAAGTACTCTACTACTTAGCCACATCCCTAGTCCCTGTATTATCATTCTTTATTGAATTTATTTCTTATTAAAGTATATAGATTTTAAGACATTTTTTACAGTATTATGTAACTTTTAGCATGGTTAGATTAGAGTGATGCTCATATGTTACCATAGAGCAGACAATTATATTTTGTCTAGACTTTATTATATCAGTAGTTTTCATGCACTATATATATACAGCAAGCAAACTATTTCCAATGAGAAACATGTCAGTTAATGTATTTAAAGCCATTGTTACAAGTTTGTAATGTATGTTTTCCAACTTGTTTTATATGTATGTGATACATTACAAAAAATATTGTTCTTAATTGAAAAAAAGATATAAAATGTAAAACCACAATTTTTCATAAATGAATATTGCCAATTGTTTCCCAGCACTTTCTTATATTGGGTGTTTTGACTTGAGATTCAGTTAGCTAATTAATGGATAAATTAATTAAACACTTATGACATTTAGTTGGGATTTAATTTAGCTTATAATTTAATTATTTGATTCTTTATTGCATCCATTCACCCACATCAATAATTTTGTGAATGTTATAATACCACTCTAAAAAACAACCAAAAAAGCAAACTGAGGGGTATGGGAGGAGAGGAGTAATGGTGATAGAAGTTACCAGGTAAAATCTTTGTAATTCATCAAGATCTGCCTCAGGAACATATTCCTCTTTTAGTGTGTGTGTTGTTAAAATTTGTTTTAATTAGTTAAACATGACAGTACAATGATATTGACATATCATATTTTTGAATAAGATGGGGTATAATTTCTCATTTTTCTGAGTGTACAGGTTGCAAGATTCACATTGGTCATACAGTCATGAATATGCATACAGCTATACAAATGTCTGTTTTATTCAGCTGACCTTCCTTTCCCTCCTTACCTTCCCTTCCCCTCCCATCAGTTCTCTCTACCCAATCTAATGTGACACACTTCTTTTTTTTCACTCACATCATCATACATGTATTCTGTATAACGATGAGGGTCTCCTTCCATCTTCCGTGCAATTCCACTTCTCCCTCACTTTCCCCCCCCACCTCTCTTCCCAAGTGTGTTTTATTATACAGAATGAATTTTAAAAGCATCTGTTACCATTAAATAAAATTTAATAGAAAAATTTGACATGAAATACTTATATTAAAATTATTAAACAAAGAACATATAAGTCTGCAAATTCCATATAATATAGACAGTTATGTCATTGGAAATGAAAAGCAAGCTCCTGCTCCGAGTCTTACAGGTTAATTTCAGCTGCTGTGCACTGCAGGTATCATCTCTCCTGTGTTCCAGGGCCAAAGTCTCTGCTCTCCCTGGTGTCCTATGGGGTCTATAAAACAGAACAAAGTAAAAAGGTCACTTGGGATGAGTTGCTGGCCACAGAGAGTGGCCAGGACCACAATTGTCCTCAGGAAATTCAAGATGAACTTGGGCCCTGATCTCTCCTGGGGTCTGGGCAGGGAGCACTGAGACTGGTATGCTGCCCTCAGCTGAGGGTGTTGTCTGTGGGAAGAGTGTCTATGAATGTCCTCAGAAGGAAATTCTCATGGATATTCACCTTCAGAACCTTCTGACGCTGCTTTCCTAGAGAGTGAACATGAGGCAATGGGAAGAGTTCTCTGGGACATCTGGGTGTAAAGTCTGAGTAGCATACATCTGGAATCCTGAAGAGCAGCATCTGTAATGACACAGGGTGGAGCAAGGACCCTGGCTCCTCCAGCCCTACCCTCTGTAGTGCCATTCCTCAGAGAGCTTCCTGCACTGATTTTTACCAAATTGTACCTTCCCTTGCATGGCCATGGTCACATGCAACTATAGAATCTTCAGTGCTCTAATTGATTCTGATGGATTGCAAAAAAGTGCAACAAAGAAACTTGAGAAAGCAAAGGAGAATATGTGGACTGATTTGACCTCTGCTCTCCTTCCCATTCTTTCCAGACTCACATTTCCTCTTCTTAAACTGCTTTATCGCCTTTGCTGCATTAAGCCCATATATTGAATCAGGAGAGGGCCCCTGGAAACTATTCATGTTAAGGGACCTACATTCCAATTGCGTAATCTTGACCTAGGAAAGGAAGGATACATTCATGCATGTTCAGAGCCAGCAAAGTCAGAGCCCAGCTATTCAGTGGTCAGTAAACCAGAACCAGATTGTTTGTGTCTCATGTATCAGGCAACAACTCAGTATTTCTGATGCTGCCTACAACTCAAACTCAGTATATGGGTATGCAGTATTACTCAGCATGATTCAGTGGTGTTGCTTGTGGTAAAAAAAAAGTAGGGAAAGACTAAGAATGTTAGTGCAGAGAGATTTAACAGACATTGAAGGTCCAAGGACCTCAAAGATCTGGATGAGGAAAGCACCTTTAGAAAAGTCATAAAATGTGGGAAAGATGAAACATGGAAAATCTACAGAGTTTTTACATAAGAAAGAATAATTAAGAGAAACCAATATAAAATCAATTACTTGCAGATTTCTTGTCCCTTTGTCCTCCTCCTCATCCTCTGAATCACTTTCTATGTTTTCTTTGTGAACCATTGCCGTGATGGTCATGATGTGGCCTTAAAAAAAGGAAAGGCAGAGTTAAATTCAAGGTGATAACTTAAGTTGCTCCTGCTCCTGGTGTTCTAGAATGCACAGTCAAAGCTCTCCATTCTTCCTCTTGTCTGCATTCCTGTCTCCTGGTCTCCACCACCTCACCTCTGCAATGAGAAATAGATCTAGCATCCCAAGAGCTCTTTTCCACCAGTTCACATTCTGCCATTGTACTTGGTAGGGATTCTGTGTCATCCTGTTCTTCCAAGAGACAGCCACAGTCTTCCTGATTTTCTGGACTTAGGCCTCTTAAATACAAGCAAATTCAGATTTTCCCTAGTCCAAGTGCTTGGGAATTAGACAAAGACTCGGGGTTAGAAACATGTTCACAGAGGAACTTCTCCCCACTCTTTTACAGGAGAACACAGTGGCCTGTCCAGGGTGCACAGAAACAATTTTCTTTAAGTTGCCCACATTTGGGAGTTCATTTTTGACCAGAAATAGACAAAACACAGAAGAGAAAGTGCTGCTCTAAAAAGATAACATTCAGAGGGGAATTGTGACTTCTTACTCACTACTTATCACTAGTGAGAGCTTCAATTACAGGTTTGCAAAGTGCTTCTAAGAAAGTATGTCCCACTAGATTCTTTCCCTTGTGGGTCAAACCTAAAGTGCAGATCTTATTTCTTTCATGCACAATGCCAAAAAATAATAAATAATGAAAGCCAGGCTACTTGATGTTTATTAGAGGCAAATTTAGGACAGAATGGGACTTAACATGAAAGATTGTGTTTACCTTTCAAAGCAAAAGTTGTCTTCTTATGAACAGGATGTCAGAAGGTCTACTAACCCTTCTTTTTATGAAAATAATACATATTTCTGTTTTCTCAATTTTATTCCCATTCCTTATTTCCCACATGAGTAGGTGAACTCAAATCTTATCATGAAACCTTTCCCATTTTTTCATACCCCAAGGGCTGTTCCTACCTGCAGGCTTTTCCTCGTCACAGCTTGAATCATAATCTTTGCTCCATGTCCAACCTTTAGAGACACAGACATCATCAACTGAGTTACTTAAGATTGACTCATTCTTTCTTCTACACAACTAAGCTTATGATGGTTGCTAGGGTTGGATGTTTTTTATCCCACACTGGATTGTGTGATTGAGGCTTGGTGCTCAGTATGGCCACAATGAGATTTGTGAAATCTGTGTGAGGAAGGGTCTGCTTGGAGGTGGTGAGGACATTTGACGGCATGAGAGTCAGAAGTAAGAATACAGATTTCTCAAACCCTTGTTAGATCCTGTTATATAAGAAGAGCAAATGAATCAACTGATCCCTGCTGGCTTCGTGTCTCGCCATGTGATGTCTCTCTACTGCACCTGCATCCCTGCAGACACCACCAATCACGCAATGCAGCTAAGAGGGTATTCACTAAAGAAAAGTGTTTGCTAGTGCCATGCTCTTGTACCTGCAGAACTGTAAGCTAAACACACCCACATGTATAATTTATTCAGTTTCTGGGTTTCGTTATTGGAAAGAAAAAATATAGTGATACTAATATTAATAGTCAGGATCATCTACATCTCTGTTCTGGGTTCTCAGACCCTCTCTGGGTTCTGGGGAGTCAGAGGCCTCAAACAGGATGCTGCAAACAATTGCAAACCTTCCAATGAGAGAGTGGAGCTGTAAGGAGTCAAATTTTAACTACTTTCTTCCATTGGGATATTATCCCTTTCTCGTTGAAACAGACCAAGCTGACATGCAAACTGTGATGCCAACAGTTTCAGGAATATAAACTCACAGAACATACACTGTGCCATCATCAGAGCAGCGGTCCAGAAGAGAACGGGAATGTCCTCTGCTTTATCCACATGGGTCTACTGGCCACTTTGAAAGTTTCGTATAAAAATTAAAATTAAATTAAAAATACTGTTATTTTGGATGGCCAAAACCAGGAGTTCAAAGATGAAGCAGACAAGAATTTCCTTCCCCCGGGTTTCTGTGGACAGCAGTTTGCTAGCATGTTCTCACTCCTCATACTCCTCATTTATAAGTAGACTGTGGAGTCAGTTTGCTAGAATGTTATCACTCCTCATACTCCTCATTTATAAGTAGACTGTGGAGTCAGTTTGCTAGCATGTTCTCACTACTCATACTCCTCATTTATAAGTAGACTGTGGTGTCATGCAAAAGTGAAAAGTGCCAGGAACTCTCTGAGGGCCTGAGGAATCGACATAAACAAAGTCAACATTAAGATCCAGATGGCTCCCCTCAAATTCAAGCACATCCCACCTAGAGCTCATAAGAAATGTGTGTGAAAAGCTTGGACACAATGCTATCTTAACTTCCCTACTGATTCTGCCTGGTCCTGGTCAGATCTCTGGTGGATACCTGGTTCATTGTAGAGCCCCACATGCTGAACAAGTGGGATCTTAGCACAGAGTTGCATTTATCAAATGATGTCGTGGATTAAGATTAAGACACTCTGCACAGGGAGGAGTTCTAGGATGAGAAGGAATGATGATTACAGTGGTTCTACCCTCACAGTGACCAGTCAGTGTCAGTATCCATGTATGTATGAATAGAAGGACCTAGACAGTACTTGAGACTGACAGTATGAAGACGTTTCATATATACTGTCATTGTGATATTCTGCAGGCCACACAGGGGGCAGCACAGACCCAAACAAGGGATCAGACACCACTGCTGTGCTGAGCTGGACCTTCAATAGAGCCCACCTTTTGCTCTGTAACTAGATGAGCTGGAATTGTGCTGATCAGGCCCCATGAAAATCCATCCAGTGAAAACATGTTTCTACAAAGTAGTGTCTACAAAAAGACCCAATAAGGTATTTTTCAGTGTCAGTTGGCACATGCAAAGTAAGCCCTTCCTTAGCTAAAGTAATCTCTGGTCTTTGAATCTCCTCTGTCTCAGATGTCCACCATAAGTGAGCATAGTGCATTGGTGGACCTGAGAGCCACTGTTAAGGATTGGCCCTGTCCAGAAACTTGTGCATAGAATGGGGATTGGAAGATGAATTCTGACACCTCTCACAAAAAATGTATATGAACGTGAAAATTTTTTATGAGTGAAGTGTTCTGAACAATTACATGCACTGATTAAATATAGGACCTACTGACAGGTGAGGTTTGCTATTAAATGAAGTTGCTACTGGTGCAGTGACAGGAATGAAGTGGAGCTTTTTCTTTATAGAGTGTCGTGAACATTTTCTGGGTTTTGATGGGATATGTTTTGCATGTTAATTGAGGTATTGGTGTGGAATGAACTGCACACATGGAAAGTTTACAGTTTGATCTATTTACACATATACAAAATCATGATCTAATGGAGATGGCTTTTTTTGTTTAAACATGTGGACATTGGCATCTTGGCATGTATATATCTAGAGAAACAGACAAATATGCAAAAACGAACACAAAGTCACACTCAGAATCATGTTGCAAGAGTGCACACAGAGATACATGTAGAAAACTCTCATTGACCTAACCACGTTGATCAACTCACAAAGGTGCTTCAAGGAAATATGCAGAATGGCCATAGATTTATTTTATTCAATTTAGACCACAAACCCCTCTCTTCTCATTCTCAAGGAGGTAGTGGAATCACTGAGTCTCTGCACTCCAAAGGAAGGAAGACTCTATGACCCTTGGCATCATCTACATTTTGCAACAGGAAGAGAGTGAGGCCAGGATACATACCAATTATGGATCCTCTTGAATCCTCCTGTGAATACAGAAAAGGAGTCACTATGAAGATCAAGCCATGCTCTGACCTGTGTGCACAAGTCTTTTGTTTACTTGGTGACATTCGAATATCCAATGAGAATGTGGGCAAATCAAGGGAACAGATAGCAAATGTACTCTCACCAAACGACACAAGCTTTTCTAGGGGATTTGTGTCACAGGTCTATATTAGGTGATAATTAAAGAATTCGATGGCCAGGAGGGAAAACCATAGCCAGGCACAAAGCTTGTTATCATACAGTGTGTAGTTTATACTGTTTCTTGTTAATGTTGCTTTCAGTGAGGTCTCATTTGGCAACAGACACCCCAATGAGAATCTGCACAGTCAGGAAATTGTGTAGGTCATCTCCAGGAAACCATATCATATTACAAGAGAAAGAGAAACTAAAGAGCAACACTGGATTTCAGAGGAAGATAAGCAACCTTACCATGGCTTCTGATGAGGTCTCTCGACTCATGCTTTCTCCAGGAATGAACTCCACCATGTCATTTGGGTGAACTAGGAGGATGCAGAATAATGATTAGTATACTGATTTAAGGCTTATGAATAGTTCAGGGCATTTCTTGATATGGACATCAGTGAAAATATACAGCAAAGATAAGAACAATAATGAGAGATGGCTGCGAATAGAGTGTCCCACACCCAGTGTACCGCATCACTGCACAGATGAATACAGGGTTAGAACAACAAAAAGCTATCTTGTTAGAAATTTCTAGCTAAATTGCGGTGCACCGAAACTTAGGGGAAGGATTTCCATCATCGAGGACCGTTTACTGAGTCTCAAACGTGAGCCAACAGTGCGACCAGAGATCCAGGCTAACTGATCCGCCGCCCGCACTGCGGCCCGCCCCGCGGCTAGAGACAGTGGGGTCCTGCCGAGAAGCGACCAGCAAGCAGAGAGAAATGGCGCTACGGATTCTGTGGAGTCCTGCTGGCTGTGCCCTCACTGAGCTCTGGGCTGAGTTTGGGGTTTGAGATTGGGGAAGGAAGCAGTCCAGTTCTATCCCCAACAATGGAAAATCCACCAAGGAAGCCAGCGGACACCATCTTGAAGAGCTGACTTCACCATCGCCAGGTTCCGACAGATTGCAACAATAAAACAGCATGAACAACCAGACTACATATAACTTATCAAATGCAAATAGATGAATTCTACGAACAGGTCTATACTCCACCTAAGCCCTTAACTACCCCCAAGTACTCCTGTCTATTCTCTTGTTAATATCCGCGTGCATTTGCGTAACACCCCAAAGAAGCTAACATATACTAACCTCCATACAAGCAAATACCCTACCTTAACATAAAATCCTAAGTCCAAACCTCAGTTCCTATATGCCATCAAAATCTGAAGGATTTAATGAGACCAATGAATTTACCTTAAATCAAAATTAAATCCAACATCTCTAAACATCATCTCCTAACACAAAGGAGAGATAGTGGAACTATAAAAACCAAAACAAATTTAAAGGAGAAAACAGAAACACAGCAGTCAAAGAGAGTTGGAAAGTAACTTGAGCACCATGAAAAAACAAGGGAAAAAAATAGTACAAACAATGCAGGACAACTTAAATACAAAAGAGAAGCTAGAGGCACCAGAAAATTGGATGGAGAAAGAAATCAAGGCATACCTAATTAAGATGGAATGGAATCTCAGAGAAGAGTTTATACAGCAAGTTCAAACAATGAAAGTATATTTTGAAAATGAATTAAATAACCAAATTCAAATGTCAAAGAACGAGCTCTATCACGAAATAGAGATTTCAAAAAAAAAAAAAAAAACAAACAAACAGTAATCCTAGAAATGCAGGAAACGATAAAGCAAATTAAAAATTCAAAGGAGAATATTACAACTAGACTACATCAAGCAGAAGCCAGAACATCAGATAATGAAGACAAAGTTTATCAACTTGAAAAGAATATAGTCAACACGGAAATGATGCTTAAAAGACACGAGCAATCTATCCAAGAGAAATGGGATGTCATAAAAAAACCAAACGTGAGAATCATTGGGATAGAAGAAGGCATAGAGGTTCAAACCAAAGGAATGAACAATCTATTGAATGAAATAATCCTAGAAAATTTTCCAGATATGAACGATGGAATGGATTGCCAAATCCTGTAAGCCTACAGGACCCAAACCTTCAAAACCGTAATAACCAACTCCAAGACACATAATTATGAAGATATTCAACATACAGAAGAAGGAGAGAATATTAAAAGTTACGAGAGAAAGGAGGCATATTACATTCAGGGGTAAACAAATTAGGTTAAGGGCTGATATTTCATCACAGACGTTGAAAGCGAGAAGATCCTGGAGCAACATATTTCAACTGCTAAAAAATAATGGATTCCAACCAAGAATACTGTATCCAGCAAAATTTAGCTTCAGATTTGACAATGAAACTAAAATATTTTATGATAAAAAAAACTTAAAAGAATTCACAGCCATAAAACCAGTACAGCATGGCATCCTTAGCAAAACACTAAAAGAAGAGGAATTGAAAAACAGCACCCCAAACTAACAGTGGGAGGTAACTCAGTAAAGGGAAGGGAAAAAATAAACAAAAAGGAAAAACTAGCCATATTTAAATAAATAAATAAACAAGCATGAGGTTAGTACTAAGCATATGTCAATAGTAAACTTAAACGTTAATGGCTTAAATTCCCCAATTAAGAGACATAGGCTAATAACCTGGATGAAAAAAAAGAAAAACAAATCCAACAATATGCTGCCTTCAGGAGACTCATCTGATAGGAAAACACATACACAGACTGAAGGTGAAAGGTTGGGAAAAATCATACCACTCACATGGTACCCCGAAGCAAGCAGGAGTGGCCATAGTCAAATCGAATAAAATTAACTTCAAACCTAAGTTAATCAAAAGGGATAAAGAAGGACACTACATACTATTAAAAGGTACCATCCACCAACAAGACATAACAATTATCAATATATATATATATGCACCAAACAATGGTGCTGAAACATTCATAAAACAAACTCTCCTCAATTTCAAGAGACAAATAGACCACAACACAATAATTATGGGTGACTTCAACACACAGCTCTCTCCATTGGACAGATCCTCCAGACAAAAGCTGAATAAAGAAACTATAGAACTCAATAACACAATCAATAACCTAGATTTAACTGACATATATAGAATATATCTACCATCATCAAGTGGTTACACGTTCTTCTCAGCAGCACATGAATCCTTCTCAAAGATAGACCATATATTATGCCATAGGACAACATTTAGAAAATATAAAGTTGCGGAGATAATACCATGCATCTTATCTGATTACAGTGGAATGAAACTGGATATCAATGATAAAAGAAGGAAGGAAAAATCATACATCTCATGGAAAATGAACAATATGTTACTGAATGATAAATGGGTTACAAAAGACATAAAGGAGGAAATCAAAAAATTTTTGGAGATGAATGGAAATACAGACACAACATATTGAAATCTGTGGGACATAATGAAAGCAGTTTTAAGAGGAAAATTCATTTCCTGGAGGTCATTCCTCAAAAAATGAAAAAACTAACAAATAAATGAGCTCACACTTCATCTCAAAGCCCTAGAAAAGGAAGAGCAAAACAACCGCAAATATAGTAGAAGGCAAGAAATAATTAAAATTAGAGCGGAAGTCAACCAAATTGAAACAAACAAACAAAAAAAATTAAAAATTGATAAAACAAAAAGTTGGTTCTTTGAAAAAATAAATATGATTGACAGACCCTTAGCCATGCTAATGAAGAGAAGAAGAGAGAGAGCTCAAATTACTAACATACGAGATGAAAAAGGCAATATCACAACAGACACTACAGCAATACAGAAGATAATTAGAAATTATTTTGAAACCCTATATTCCAATAAAATAGAAGATAGCGAAGTTACTGATAAATTTCTTAAGTCATATGATTTGCCCAGATTGAGTCAGGAAGATACACACAATATAAATAGACCAATACCAAGGAGGAAATTGAAGAAGCCATCAAAAGACTACCAACCAAGAAAAGCCCTGGACCAGATGGATATATGGCAGAGTTTTACAAAACCTTCAAAAAAGAAATAATACCAATACTTTTCAAGTTATTTCAAGAAATAGAAAAAGAAGGAGCTCTTCCAAATTTATTTTATGAGGCCAACATCACCCTGATCCCAAAACCAGACAAAGACACATCAAAGAAAGAAATCTACAGATCAATATCTCTAGTGAACTTAGAATCAAAAATCCTCAATAAATTTATGGCGAATCAAATACAAAAGCATATCAAAAAAATCGTGCACCATAATCAAGTAGAATTGATCCTCGGGAAGCAAGGCTGGTTCAATATATAGAAATCAATAAATGTTATTCACCACATCAATAGATTTAACCATAAGAACCACATGATCATATCTATAGATGCAGAAAAAGCATTCAACAAAGTTCAGCATCCCTTTATGTTCAAAACACTAGAAAAACTAGGGATAACAAGAAGTTACATCAACATTGTAAAAGCTGTATATGCTAAGCCTCAGGCTAGCATCATTCTGAATGGAGGAAAAATGAAGGCATTCCCTCTAAAATTTGGAACATGACAGGGATGCCCTCTTTCAACACTTCTATTCAATTTAGTCCTCGAAGTACTAACCAGAGAAATTAGACAGACAAAAGAAATTAAAGGCACAAAAATAGGAAAAGAAGAACTTAAATTATCACCATATGCAGATGATATGATAACATATCTAACAGACCAAAAAGGTTGTACAAAGAAACTACTAGAGCTAATAAGTGAATTGAGCAAAATGGCAGAATATAAAATCAACACGCATAAATAAAAGGCATTCCTTTATATCAGTGACAAATCTTCTGAAATGGAAATGAGGACAACCACCCCATTCACAATTTCCTCAAAAAATAAAAATAAAATAAAATACTTGAGAATCAACCTAACAAAAGAGGTGAAAGATTAATACGATGAAAACTACAGAACCCTAAAGAGAGAAATAGAAGAAGACTTTAGAAGGTGGAAAAATATACCCTGCTCATGGAAAAGAAGAACTAACATCATCAAAATGGCGATATTATCCAAAGTTCTCTATTGGTTTAAAACAATGCCAATCAAACTCCCAATGGCATTTCTTGTAGAAATAGATAAAGTAATCATGAAATTCATATGGAAGAACAAAGACCCAGAATAGCAAAAGCAATTCTAAGCAGGAAGTGCGAATCAGGACGTATAGTGATACAAGATTTCAAAGTGTACTACAGAGCAATAGTAACAAAAACAGCACGGTACTGGTTCCAAATCAGGCGGGTGGACCAATAGCCAGATTACAGAACACAGAGACAAATCCACAAAATTATAACTATCTTATATTTGATAAAGGGGAAAAAAGCATGCAATGGAGGAAAAATAGCATCTTCAACAAATGGTGCTGGGAAAACTGGAAATACATATGCAACAAAATGAAATTGAATACCCTCCTCTCGCCATGCACAAAAATTAACTCAAAGTGGATCAAGAAGCTAGATATCAAATCAGAGACTCTGCGTCTGATAGAAAAAAAATTGGCTCCCATCTACATATTGTAGGGTCGGGCTCCAAATTCCTTAATAGGACACCCATAGCACAAAAGTTATTAACAAGAATCAACAAATTGGACTTACTTAAAATGAAAATTTTTTCTCAGCAAGAGAAACAATAAGAGTGGTAAATAGTGAGCCTACATCATGGGAACAAATTTTTACTCCTCACACTTCAGATTGAGCCCTAATATACAGAGTATACAAAGAACTCAAAAAATTTAACAATAAGAAAAAAATAACCCAATCAACAAATGGGCCAAAACCTGAACAGACACTTCTCAGAGGAGGACATACAATCAATCAACAAGTACATGAAAAAATGCTCATCATCTCTAACATTCAGAGAAATTCAGATCAAAACCACCCTAAGATATCATCTCACTCCTGTAAGATTGGCAGCCATTCTGAAGTCAAACAACAACAAGTGCTGGAGAGGATGTGGGGAAAAGGGTACTCTTGAAAATTGCTGGTGGCATTGCAATCTGGTGCGGCCAATTTGGAAAGCAGTATGGAGATTCCTGGGAAAGCCGGGAATGGAACCACCATTTGACCCAGCTATTGCCCTTCTTGGACAATTCCCTGAAGACCCTAAAAGAGCATAGTACAGGGATACTACAACATCGATGTTCATAGCAGCACAATTCAGAATTGCTAGACTGTAGAACCAACCCAGATGCCCTTCAATAGATGAATGGACAAAAAAATGTGGCATTTAAACAACATGGAGTATTACACAGCACAAAAAATGACAAAATCATGGAACTTGCAGGGAAATGGATGGCACTAGAGCAGATTAGGCTTAGTGAAGCTACCCAATCCCTTAAAAACCAGTACCAAATGTATTCTTTGATATAATGAGAGCAACTAGAAATAGAGCAGGGAGGAAGAGCAGAAAGTAAAGATGAATATTGAACATATACATGAGTGGGAGGGAAAGGGAGAGAAAAGAGAAATTGCATGGTAATGGAGGAAGACCCTCCTTGTTATTCAAAATTACATATAAGAGGTTGTGAGGGTAATGGAAAAATAAACAAGGAGAGAAATGAATTATGGTAGATGGGGTAGAGAGCGAAGATGGGAGAAGAGGGGAGGGGGGATAGTAGAGGATAAGAAAGGTTGCAGAATACAAGAGTTACTAACAGGACATTATGTAAAAATGTGGATGTGTAACTGATGTGATTCTGCAATCTGTATTTGGGGTAAAATTGGGAGTTCATAACCAACTTGAATCTAATGTATGAAATAGGATATGTCAAGAGCTTTGTAATATTTTGAACAACCAATTAAAAAAAAAAAACGATCCTGATGGCTCCCCTCAAAGTCAAGCAATTCCCACATAGAGCTCATGAGAAATGTGTGTGAAAAGCTTGGACACAATGCTATCTTCTTAATGTCCCAACTGATTCTGGCTGGTCCTGGTCAGATTCCAGGTGGATACCTGGTTCATTGTGGAGCCCCACATGCTGAACAAGTGAGATCTTAGCACATAGTTTTATTTACCAAATGATGTCATGGACTAAGATGAAGACACTCTGCCCAGGGAGGAGTTCAGGGATGAGAAGGAATGATGACCACAGTTCTTCTACCCTCACAGTGACCAGTGAGTGTCATTATCCATGTATGTATGAATAGAGGGAGCCAAACAGCATATGAGACTGACAGTATAAAGACCTATCATACATACTGTCAATGTGATATCCTGCAGGCCACAAAAGGGGCAGCACAGACCTAAACTAGGGATCGGACACCACTGCTGTGCTGAGCTGGATCTTCACTACAGCCCAACTTTTGCTCTGTAACTGGATGAATTGAAATTGTGCTGATATGGCCCCCATGAAAACCCATCCAGTTAAAACATGTTTCTACAAAGTAGTGTCTACAAAAACACACAAAAAGGTAGCTTTCAGTGTCAGTTGGAACATGCAAAGTAAGACCTTCCTTAGTTACAGTAATATCTGACCTGTGCATCTCCTCTGACTCAGATGCCCACCATAAGTGAGCATAGTGCATTGGTGAACCTGAGGGTCACTGATAAGGATTGGCCCTGTCCAGAAACTTTTGCCTAGAATGGGGATTGGAAGATGAATTCTGACACCTCTCACAAAAAATTTATATGAACGTGAAAATTTTTCATGAGTGAAGTGTTGTGAATAATCACATGCACTGATTAAATATAGGACCTACTGACAGGTGAGGTTTGCTATTAAATGAAGTTGCTACTGGTGCAGTGACAGGAATGAAGTGGAGCTTTTCCTTTATAGAGTGTCGTGAACATTTTCTGGGTTTTGATGGGATATGTTTTGCATGTTAATTGAGGTATTGGTGTGGAATGAACTGCACACATGGAAAGTTTACAGTTTGATCTATTTACACATATACAGAATCATGATCTAATGGAGATGGCTTTTTTTGTTTAAACATGTGGACATTGGCATCTTGGCATGTATATATCTAAAGAAACAAACAAATGTGCAAAAACGAACAAAAAGTCACACTCAGAATCATGTTGCATGAATGCACACAGAGACACATGTATAAAACTTTCATTGACCTAACCACGTTGCTCAACTCACACAGGTGCTTCAAGGAAATATGCAGAATGACCATAGATATTTTTAAATCAATTTAGACAACAAACCCCTCACTTCTCATTCTCAAGGAAGTAGTGGAATCACTGAGACTCTGCACTCAAAAGGAAGGAAGACTCTCTGACCCTGGGCATCATCTACATTTTCAAAAGGAAGAGAGTGACCCCGGATACATACCAATTATGGATCCTTTTGAATCATCCTGTGAATAGAGAAAAGGAGTCACTATGAACATCAAGCCATGCTCTGACCTGTGTGCACAAGTCTTTTGTTTACTTGGTGACATTCGAATATCCAATGAGAATGTGGGCAAATCAAGGGAACAGATAGCAAATGTACTCTCACCAAATGACACAAGCTTTTTCTAGGGGATTTATGTCACAGGTCTATATTAGGTGATAATTAAGGAATTCGATGGCCAGGAGAGAAAACCATAGCCAGGCACAAAGCTTGTTATCATACAGTGTGTAGTTTATACTGTTTCTTGTTAATGTTGCCTTCAGTGAGGTCTCATTTGGCAACAGACACCCTAATGAGAATCTGCACACTCAGGAAATTGTGTATGTCATCTCCAGGTAACCATATCATAACACAAGAGAAAGAGAAACTAAAGAGCAACACTGGATTTCAGAGGAAGATAAGCAACCTTACCATGGATTTTGATGGGGTCTTTCGACTCATGCTTTCTCCAGGAATGAACTCCACCATGTCATTTGGGTGAACTAGGAGGATGCAGAGTAATCATTAGTATACTGATTTAAGGCTTATGAATAGTTCAGGGCATTTCTTGATATGGACATCAGTGAAAATATACAGCAAAGATAAGAACAAGAATGAGAGATGGCTGCAAATAGAGTGTATCACACCCAGTGTACCGCATCACTGCACAGATGAATACAGGGTTAGAACGACAAAAAGCTATCTTGTTAGGAATTTCCAGGAAAATTGCGGTGCACCGAAACCTAGGGGAAGGATTTCCATCACGGAAGACCGGTTACTGAGTCTCAAACGCAAGCCAACTGTGCCACCAGAGATTCAGGCTGACTGATCCACCGCCGGCCCTGAGGCCCGCCCTGCGTCTACAGACGGTGGGGTGCCGCCGAGAAGCTACCAGCAACAGAGGAAAATGGCGCTACGGATTCTGTGGAGTCCTGCTGGCTGTGCCCTCACTGAGATCTGGGATGTGTTTGGGGTTTGAGATGGGTTAAGGAAGCGGTCAAGTTGTATCCCTCACAACGGAAAGTCCACCAAGGGAGCCAGAGGCCAACAACTTGGAAAGCTGACGTCACCATCACCAGGTTCCGACAGATTGCAAAAATAAAACAGCATGAACAACCAGACTACCTATACTTACTAAATGCAAATAGATGAGTACTACGAATAGGTCTATAGTCCACCTAAGCCCTTTACTACTCCCAAGTACTCCTGTCTATTTTCTTGTTAATATCCGGCTGCATTTGAGTTATCCCCCCAAAGAAGCTAACGTATCCTAACTTCTAAACAATCAAATCACCGGACCTTAACATAAAATCCTAAGTCCAAACCTCTGTTCTCTATATGCCATCAAAATCTGAAAGCCTGTAATGAAACCAATGAATTTACATTAAATCACAATTAAATCCAAAATCTCGAAACATTTTCTCCTAACACAAAGGAGAGATAGTGGAAGTATAAAAACCAAAAAAAAATTTAAAGGAGAAAACAGAAACACAGCAGTGAAACAGAGTTGGAAAGTAACTTGAGCACCATGAAAAAACAAGTGGAAAAAGGAACACAAACAATGCAGGACAACTTAAATACAAAGGAGAACCTAAAGGCACCAGAAAAATGGATGGAGAAATAAGTCAAGGCATACCTAATTCAGATGGAATGTAATCTTAGAGAAGACTTTAGACAGCAAGTTCAAACAATGAACGTATATTTTGAAAACGAATTAATTAAGAAAATTCAAATGTCAAAGAACGCGCTCTATCACGAAATAGAGATTTAGAAAAAAACAAACAGTAATCCTAAAAATGCAAGAAACCATAAACCAAATTAAAAACTCAAACGAGAATATTACAAATAGACTAGATCAAGTAGAAGCCAGAACATCAGATAATGAAGACAAAGTTTATCAACTTGAAAAGAATATAGTCAACACAGAAAGGATGCTTAAAAGACATGAGCAATCTATCCAAGATATAGATGATGTCATAAAAAAACCAAACCTGAGAGTCATTGGAATAGAAGAAGGCATAAAGCATCAAACCAATGGAATGAACAATTTATTGAATGAAATAATCCAAGAAAAATTCCCAGATATTAAAGGTGGAAGGGATTGCCAAATCCTGGAAGCCTACAGGACCCCGCACATTCAAAACTATAATAGACCAACTCCAAGACACATAATTATGAAGATATCCAACATAGAGAACAAGGGGAGAATATTAAAAGCTATGAGAGAAAGGAGGCAGATTACATTCAGGGGTAAACCAATTAGGTTAATGGCTGATTTTTCATCACAGAGGTTGAAAGCAAGAAGATCCTGGAACAACGTATTTCCAACGATAAAAAATAATGGATTCCAACCAAGAATACTGTATCCAGTATTGATAATGAAAATAAAATATTTCATTATAAATAAAAGTTAAAAGAATTTGCAGCCAGAAAACCAGCACTGCATGGCATTGTGGTGAGCCACTTCTGCAGATTATGGTCGCCATTGCAGGATGGCGCTGGCTCCACTGTGGTCTGTAACAAACAACTCCTTGTTTGGGAGAGTTGGTGCATGGTTTTTCAGCACCCTATGAGAAAGTTCCACGTGGCAGCTTCGCATTGGGGCTTGGGATGCTTTATTAAGGCTTGGAGGGGCATCCGACCAGGAATTAGAAGAAATATCAAGGGCCTGAATAAACTGCTGAAAGAAGATTCCTGAGTTGCGTCTTCCTTGCGGGCAAGGGGTCGTGACAAGTGGTGCTGAAAACCCGGGAACCAGAACTTTCAGCAGTCAGGGGTGGTGCACCGGTTAGTCCCAGGTAAGTGGGATCTGCTATCAAAGCGGGGATTAGTCCCAGGTAAGTGGGACCCGCGGTCAAAGCGGCAGCTCCTCTGTAAAGCCAGAGAGAGCATTACATCTTATTGAAGCTGCACTGTGTACTTTCGCTTTTACTTTCACTTTTGTTTTTTGTGCGTCTTTTGTTGTGTCATGGGTGCCGTATCTTCAAGTCCGCTTCTCTTGGCCCTAGATGACCTGTTACATTCCAAGGGCCTAGAAGTGAAATGTAGTACTTTACAGAGATTTTTACAGAAGACAGATATTGCTGCACCATGGTTTCCGTTCTCGGGCAGCCTTACTATAACTAGCTGGGATAAGTTAGGCACAGATCTTGACTTTGCTTCTGAGCAGGGCATATTAGAGGGTGGGGTGATACCCCTTTGGAAGATGATCCATAGTTGCCTCGCAGATGGCAGATGTCAGGAAGCACTTACTAAAGGACAAGAAGTTTTAGAGCAATTACATGAAGAAAGATCAGAAACGGCAGGCAGTGAGGTATTTCTGGAGGGTGGGAGTGTGCGGAGCGAGAAACAGGGGAGGAGGCGATTATCTCCGCCACAAAGTGACGTATTTCAGGAGGATGGCAGTGTGCGGAGCGAGAAACAGGGAAGGAGGCGATTGTCTCTGGCACGAAGTGAGGTATTTCAGGAGGAAGGGAGTGTGCAGAACGAGAAACGAGGGAGGAAACGCTTGTATCCAGATCTCAGTACACTGCGCACACTCCCATGCAAAGGTGGGTCAGAAGAGGAGGAGGATGAGGAGGAGGAGCTCGGGAGACTGTCTTGTCAGCTAGGGAGTCTAACTATAGGAGAAGGGAACAAAAATAAACAGGAGCTCAAGAAAAATGATCCTCCGGACCCGCCGCCGTACGGTGGGGGTGTTTCGAGGAGAGCTTTCCATGCCCAAACATGGAGGGCTGTTAACGCTGAGATGGGTCTTGCTTATCCAGTTTTCCAGGATGACAATAGGGGAAGATTCCATGAGCCCTTAGATTTCAAAATTGTGAAGACCCTGGCGGAGTCTGTGCGCACTTATGGGGTGGATGCCGCCTTCACACTAACTCAGGTGGAGAGTCTGTCTAGATACTGTATGACTCCCTCTGATTGGGCTAGCCTTGTTCGGGCTTGTGTCTCTCCAGGTAAATATTTGGACTGCAGAGCCTTTGTGCTAGAGGGCGCTGTAGAGCAGACCGCCCAAAACTATGCGACGGGACACCCCCATTGGGACAAGGATATGCTTTTGGGACAAGGCAGATTTGCTAATCAACAGACAGGATTCCCTCCTGAGGCATATGATCAAATTAACAACATTTGCATTTGGGCATGGACGTCACTTCCAAATAGAGGAGAGGTGTCTGGTAACTTGACTAAGATTCTGCAGGGCCCTACAGAACCCTTTTCAGATTTTGTAGCAAGGATGGTGGATGCCGCTGGAAAGATTTTTGGGGACCCTAATAGGCACCTACAGGGGCGTAAGCATCCTGTGCAAGGTCATCAAAAGCTTAACAGGTTTGGTCTGGGTTTTTCCTAGGGGCCACTGGGGCTCAAATACCCATAACATGGCTCACCGAGGAGCCTGTTTGGGTGCCTCAGTGGCCTCTTCCCTCGGCTAAACTGGCAGCAGCCCATGATCTAGTCAAAGAACAACTTGACTTGGGTCACATCCAACCTTCTACTTCTCCATGAAATACTCCCATATTTGTCATTAAGAAAAAATCAGGGAAATGGCGCCTACTGCATGATCTACGAGCAGTTAATGCTCAGATGCAACTTATGGGGCCCATTCAAAGAGGGCTGCCTCTGCTCTCCTCTGTTCCTCAAGGCTGGCATATAATTGTTATTGACATTAAAGACTGTTTCTTTTCCATTCCTTTGCATCCTAAAGATTCACAACGTTTTGCTTTCACCCTTCCCTCGTGTAATCACGAGGAACCAGATCAAAGGTTTGAGTGGGTGGTGTTGCCGCAGGGGATGGCTAACAGTCCCACGATGTGCCAGATGTATGTGGGGAAGGCACTCGCACCTCTCAGACGTAAGTATTCCTCCACCAAGATCATTCATTATATGGATGATGTGTTATTGGCCGCAAAATTAGAACAGACAGTTAATGAGGCTTATAAAGAACTCGTGATGCTGTTGGCTCGACATGGACTGCACATCGCACCTGAAAAGGTTCAAACGGGGGATTCTATCAGGTATTTGGGAGCGACAATTGGGTATGACAAATTAAAACCGCAAAAAATTACCATTAGGACTCAAGATTTCCAAACTCTAAATGATTTTCAAAAATTGCTGGGAGATATTAATTGGATAAGAGGATATTTACATATTCCTAATATTGTGCTCCAGCCTTTGTATGCTACTCTTAAGGGTGATCCAGATCTTGCTTCCCCTCGTAGCCTCACTACTGAGGCTAGAGCGGCCCTTATAAAAGTAGAACAAGCTATACAGCATGCCACTCTATGCAGGCTCCAGAGTGATAAACCTTTCCAGTTATGTGTGCTTGCCACTATGCGGCAGCTTATTGGGGTACTGTGGCAAGATGGGCCTTTACTATGGATCCACCCACATGTATCCCCAGGAAAATCCTTAGAATATTATCCTGATGCTGTTGCAGCATTGGCACTTAAAGGGATTCAACAAAGCATTCAATTTTTCGGCCAATCACCTTCTTCTCTTATCATACCCTACACTAAAGCTCAACTTAATGTTTTATGTGCTACTCTAGACAACTGGGCTATTCTGTGTTGCTCGTTTCAAGGGGGTATTGATAATCACTACCCTTCTCATCCATTACTCCATTTTGTTAAAGAACATCCCATCATTTTCCCTAAGGTAACTTCATCCAGTCCAATTCCGGGGGCTGCTAACATTTTTACTGATGGTTCCAAGTCTGGAATGGGAGCTTATGTAATTAATGACTCTCCCCCTATCCAGCATCAATTTGCTCCTGAAAATCCACAATGGGTAGAACTACAAATTGTTATTGAAGTTTTTAAACAGTGTTCTTTTCCTTTTAATCTTATTTCGGACTCCAGCTATGTGGTACAAACACTGAAAGTCCTGGAGGCCGTGGGAGCTATTTGTGATTCCCACAATGTGTCTGCTTACTTTACTCAGCTTCAACAGCTTATCTCTAACCGCACTGCTTCTTTTTATCCAATGCACATCAGGGCTCACACCTCTCTTCCTGGTCCCTTATCCCAGGGTAATGCCTGTGCGCACTTAGCCACTAGAGGTCAATTGATATGCTTGGCTTCCTCCTTAGAGGGGGCTAAGTTGTTTCACCAAAACTTCCATGTTAATGCATTAACGCTGCACAGGCGTTTTTCCATTTCAAGAGCGGATGCTCGGCAGATAGTATTGCAATGTCCCCACTGTGTCACATTTCTTCATCCCCCTAATTATGGAGTAAACCCACGGGGATTGAAGCCATTGGTTGTTTGGCAAATGGATGTGACACATATACCTGACTTTGGTAACCTTAAGTATGTGCATGTTTCCGTTGATATGTGCTCTGAAATTATCCATGCTTCTGCTTTATCGGGAGAAAAGCATGTAATGTCATTACTCACTGTTTAGAGGCATGGGCAGCATGGGGTGCACCTGCATCCCTTAAGACTGATAATGGACCTGCTTATACTGGCAGACAATTTACAGCTTTTTGTTCTACTATGGGAGTGCAACTTACTCATGGTTTGCCTTACAATCCTCAAGTACAAGGCATTGTTGAGCATGCTCATCGCAACTTAAAGGAAACTTCACAAAAACAAAAAGGGGGAATAGGAACTGAACACACTCCTAAAGAACGCCTGTCCTTAGCTCTCTTTACCATTAATTTTTTGAATTTGGATATTCATGGTCGCTCTGCGGCCGATAGACATGTGTCCCCTCAGCCGTCTGTGATTGGCTATGTTAAGTGCAAGGATGTTCTTACGGGCCAATGGAACGGCCCTGACCCCGTGCTGACATGGGCACGAGGATCTGTATGTGTTTTTCCCCAGGATCGTACGGAACCGTTGTGGGTCCCTGAACGCTTGACAAAAAGAGTCTCGACATCAACTGACCAGCAACAAGAGATACCACAACAATCCTGTGATGAGGATCTTCATTCTGCTAAGTGCTCTGGCTCTGGTGCTGGTGCCGATGGCACAGGTGACACCAATGCAGTGGTGGGCAGTGGCATGGGCATGGCCAATGCTGATGCCGGTTCATGGTAATTCTAGTGTCCTCCCCACTCTTTTTTCTACCTCATGTGAGATGTCTGCTCTCTGTGCCTCTCCTAGAGGGGACATGGAGAGAATTTTTAATCAATCTCAAGTTAATCTCACAGGAGTTTTTTGTTTCAGCCTTAGAAACGCTAATTGCATTAGCCTTAAGACCAAAAATTTGACTAACTGGGAGGACCCATTGCGGTCCAATCAGGTCTCAGGAAGCATTATCAGTGCTGTATTGAGCAAGGTAGCTTCGGGGAAGCAATCAGGCTCAGGGACCCCCGCAAACAGCAGCTCTGCTCTTAACATAACTACCTTGGCTATTATCTCCGAGGTACTAATCCCAGTGCCTCCTTCTTCTAGTAGTATTTATGATGCCACTCATTTCAAGGCCTCTCCTTACTGTTCCCCTAATCTTGGTTTCCCCCCAACATTTACGCCTTGTCAGGATCATTCTTGGGAGAAACATCAAGTTGCTAAAGGTTTCTCCCTTTCCCCCTCTCTTAAGAGGTATGTTTATAACTTTAACAATAGTGCCAGCTCCTCTACAGGAATAGGTTGGTCCTGGTTTCAATGGCTGATTTCTAATGAAAAGGGGGCTTCAGCCGATATTTCTGCACTGGCTCAGTTGGTAGGAGCCAAAAGTTGGCTGGCTAATATTTCTGGTACTGTTAGGGAAAGTGAACGAGGTAATAGACTTACATCTGTTTCATTCAACTCTCTGTTGTATAATGCCACATTGCCTCCTGCAATGGTCTGTTTCCAATCCCCCTTCTTATTCCTTTTGGCTAAGGCCACCTCGTCGGGGATGCTGGATTGTTCTCATACTACCTTTCTCTTATCTGAGTGTTGGAATGGTTCCTGGACTGTAGCAGTGTTTATGAAAATTCCAACTTTTGTCCCAATCTCGGTCACTGCGGATCCTGATAAGTTCCCTATTGTTGAGCTACTTAGAGTCCGCAGAGATTTTGGAATCACAGCGGCTATAGTGACAGCTGTGACGGTATCTGCTGCTGCAGCGGTTACGGCTGAAATGGCTATGGCCAATCAAGTACAAACTGCTGCCACCATTAATCAAGTTGTCCAACAAACTTCCACCATACTTGAATCCCAAAATACAATTAATCAACATATTTTGTCAGGGATTTTAGCTGCCAACCAAAGAATAGACTTACTCCAAACTCAGGTAGAAGAATTGGCTGACTTAGTACTTTTGGGTTGTGTTGACCAACGTGCACATTTATGCATAACCTCTGTCAGATTTAATGATTCCAGGAATGCTTCCCGCATCATTGGCGAATATTTGGCTGGAAATTGGTCCATGGAAGCAGAAGACATGATCCAGTCTCAACTAACCCAGATAGCTGTCTTGAATAGCACCCGTGTTGATCCCGTGACTTTGGGTCAATTCACCGATTGGTTATCTTCTGCTTTTTCCTTTTTTAAAGAGTGGGTGGGGGTAGGCATTTTTGGTGCAATGTGTTGCTTCGGTATGTTTCTCTGTTTGTGGTTTCTCTGTCGCCTCAAGGCCCGCAATGCTCACGATAAGGCTATGATCATCCAAGCTCTTGCAGCTTTAGAAAATGGCAATTCACCTCAAGTCTGGCTTGCGCATCTTAAACAGTAAATCTTTGACATGGTCGTTGCACCCCAAGTTATTATAACATTGCACTGGGATCGGCATGTCTTTCCTCGTTATTCTCTTAGTGTTGGAAAGCCCTTGCACTCTGCCGGTCTCGCTGCCATTGCACGCAGGTAGGTTTCCACACTAATGCTTCTCTATCGCCTTAAAGTCCGTGCCTTTCTTTCAGGGTGTTGTCAAATCGTTTGTCGTTGTGTACAGCCACAGTTCAGCCTCAGCTGTCCCCCTTCGTCCACCTTCGTCACGATACAGGATGCGAGGCAAGGCACTGCACTTGAGTGATCCTTGAAGTGGACCTCAAGGAGAGCATGTCCTATTGCATGCGGGTTTGATGTCCACGCCCCGCCCCATGAAAAAGGCGTCGGCTGATATGGCTTCAGATCTGGGGAAGGGCCCTCCTTAGGACTGAGCCATACTATGCAGCCACTTCTGCACAGTGGGATAGGACCTCTACTCTCGCCTGTATTGTTTTCAGAAAACAAAAGGGGGGAACTGTGGTGAGTCACTTCTGCAGATTATGGTCGCCATTGCAGGATGGCGCTGGCTCCACTGTGGTCTGTAACAAACAACTCCTTGTTTGGGAGAGTTGGTGCATGGTTTTTTAGCACCCTATGAGAAAGTTCCACGTGGCAGCTTCGCATTGGGGCTTGGGATGCTTTATTAAGGCTGGGAGGGGCATCCGACCAGGAATTAGAAGAAATATCAAGGGCCTGAATAAACTGCTGAAAGAAGATTCCTGAGTTGCGTCTTCCTTTCAGGCAAGGGGTCGCGACATGGCATCTTGAGCAAAACACTACAAGAAGAGGAATTGAAAAACAGCTAGCCAAACTAACAGTGGGAAATAACTCAGTAAAAGAAAGGAAAAAAATAACCAAAAGAAAATACTACCCATATAAAAATAAATAAATAAACAAGCACGACGGGTTGTACTAACCATATTTCAATAGTAACCTTAAACGTTAATGGCTTCAATTCCCCAATTAAGAGACATAGGCTAATAACCTGGATTAAAAATCCAAATCCAACAATATGCTGCCTTCAGGAGACTCATCTGATAGGAAAAGACATACACAGACTGAAGGTGAAAGGTTGGGAAAAATCATACTACTCACATAGTCCCCCAAAGCAAGCAGGAGTGGCCATACTCAAATCGAATAAAAGCAACTTCAAACCTAAGTTAATCAAAAGAGATAAAGAAGGACACTACATACTATTAAAAGGAACCATCCATCAACCAGACATAACAATTATCAATATATATGCACCAAACAATGGTGCTGCCACATTCATAAAACAAACTCTCCTCAAGTTCAAGAGTCAAATAGACCACAACACAATAATTATGGGTGACTTCAACACACTGCTTTTTCCATTTGACAGATCCTCCAGACAAAAGCTGAATAAAGAAACTATAGAACTCAATAACACATCAACCATCATCCAGTGGATACACGTTCTTCTCAGCAGCACATGGGTCCTGCTCAAAGATAGACCATATATTATGCCATAGGACAACTATTAGTAAATATAAAGGTGTGGAGAAAATACCATGAAACTTATCTGATTACAATGGAATGAAACTGGGTATCAATTATAAAAGAAAGATGGAAAAATCATACATCTCATGGAAAATGAACAATATGTTACTGAATGATCAATGGGTTACAAAAGACATAAAGGTAGAAATCAAAAAAATTCTTGGAGATGAATGGAAATACAGACACAACATATTGGAATCTATGTGACAAAATGAAAGCAGTTTTAAGAGGGAAATTCATTTCCTGGAGGTTATTCCTCAAAAAATGAAAAAAAAAAAACAACAAATAAATGAGCTCATACTTCATCTCAAAGCCCTAGAAAAGGAAGAGCAAAACAAGAGCAAATGTAGTAGAAGGCAAGAAATATTTAAAGTCAGAGCGGAAATCAACAAAATTGAAACAAAAAAAACATTAAAAATTGATAAAACAAAAAGTTATTTCTTTGAAAAAATAAATAAGTTCGACAGACCCTTAGCCATGCTAATGAAGAGAAGATGAGAGGGATCTCAAATTACTAACATACGGGATGAAAAAGGCAATATCACAACGGACACTACAGCAATACAGAGGATAATTCGAAATTATTTTGAAACCCTATATTCCAATAAAATAGAAGATAGCGAAGTTACTGATAAATTTCTTAAGTCATATGATTTGCCCAGATTGAGTCAGGAAGATACACACAATATAAATAGACCAATACCAAGGAGGAAATTGAAGAAGCCATCAAAAGACTACCAACCAAGAAAAGCCCTGGACCAGATGGATATATGGCAGAGTTTTACAAAACCTTCAAAAAAGAAATAATACCAATACTTTTCAAGTTATTTCAAGAAATAGAAAAAGAAGGAGCTCTTCCAAATTTATTTTATGAGGCCAACATCACCCTGATCCCAAAACCAGACAAAGACACATCAAAGAAAGAAATCTACAGATCAATATCTCTAGTGAACTTAGAATCAAAAATCCTCAATAAATTTATGGCGAATCAAATACAAAAGCATATCAAAAAAATCGTGCACCATAATCAAGTAGAATTGATCCTCGGGAAGCAAGGCTGGTTCAATATATAGAAATCAATAAATGTTATTCACCACATCAATAGATTTAACCATAAGAACCACATGATCATATCTATAGATGCAGAAAAAGCATTCAACAAAGTTCAGCATCCCTTTATGTTCAAAACACTAGAAAAACTAGGGATAACAAGAAGTTACATCAACATTGTAAAAGCTGTATATGCTAAGCCTCAGGCTAGCATCATTCTGAATGGAGGAAAAATGAAGGCATTCCCTCTAAAATTTGGAACATGACAGGGATGCCCTCTTTCAACACTTCTATTCAATTTAGTCCTCGAAGTACTAACCAGAGAAATTAGACAGACAAAAGAAATTAAAGGCACAAAAATAGGAAAAGAAGAACTTAAATTATCACCATATGCAGATGATATGATAACATATCTAACAGACCAAAAAGGTTGTACAAAGAAACTACTAGAGCTAATAAGTGAATTGAGCAAAATGGCAGAATATAAAATCAACACGCATAAATAAAAGGCATTCCTTTATATCAGTGACAAATCTTCTGAAATGGAAATGAGGACAACCACCCCATTCACAATTTCCTCAAAAAATAAAAATAAAATAAAATACTTGAGAATCAACCTAACAAAAGAGGTGAAAGATTAATACGATGAAAACTACAGAACCCTAAAGAGAGAAATAGAAGAAGACTTTAGAAGGTGGAAAAATATACCCTGCTCATGGAAAAGAAGAACTAACATCATCAAAATGGCGATATTATCCAAAGTTCTCTATTGGTTTAAAACAATGCCAATCAAACTCTCAATGGCATTTCTTGTAGAAATAGATAAAGTAATCATGAAATTCATATGGAAGAACAAAAGACCCAGAATAGCAAAAGCAATTCTAAGCAGGAAGTGCGAATCAGGACGTATAGTGATACAAGATTTCAAAGTGTACTACAGAGCAATAGTAACAAAAACAGCACGGTACTGGTTCCAAATCAGGCGGGTGGACCAATAGCCAGATTACAGAACACAGAGACAAATCCACAAAATTATAACTATCTTATATTTGATAAAGGGGAAAAAAGCATGCAATGGAGGAAAAATAGCATCTTCAACAAATGGTGCTGGGAAAACTGGAAATACATATGCAACAAAATGAAATTGAATACCCTCCTCTCGCCATGCACAAAAATTAACTCAAAGTGGATCAAGAAGCTAGATATCAAATCAGAGACTCTGCGTCTGATAGAAAAAAAAATTGGCTCCCATCTACATATTGTAGGGTCGGGCTCCAAATTCCTTAATAGGACACCCATAGCACAAAAGTTATTAACAAGAATCAACAAATGGGACTTACTTAAAATGAAAATTTTTTCTCAGCAAGAGAAACAATAAGAGTGGTAAATAGTGAGCCTACATCATGGGAACAAATTTTTACTCCTCACACTTCAGATTGAGCCCTAATATACAGAGTATACAAAGAACTCAAAAAATTTAACAATAAGAAAAAAAATAACCCAATCAACAAATGGGCCAAAGACCTGAACAGACACTTCTCAGAGGAGGACATACAATCAATCAACAAGTACATGAAAAAATGCTCATCATCTCTAACATTCAGAGAAATTCAGATCAAAACCACCCTAAGATATCATCTCACTCCTGTAAGATTGGCAGCCATTCTGAAGTCAAACAACAACAAGTGCTGGAGAGGTTTTGGGGAAAAGGGTACTCTTGTACGTTGCTGGTGGGACTGCAAATTGGTGCGGCCAATTTGGAAAGCAGTATGGAGATTCCTGAGAAAGCTGGGAACGGAACCACCATTTGATCGAGCTATTGCCCTTCTCGGACTGTTCCCTGAGGACCTTAAAAGAGCATACTACAGGGATACTGCCACAACAATGCTCATAGCAGCACAATTCACAATAGCTAGACTGTGGAACCAACCCAGATGCCCTTCAATAGATGAATGGATAAAAAAGTTGCATTTATACACCATGGAGTATTAAGCAGCACTAAAAAATGACAAATTCATGGAATTGGCAGGGAAATTGATGGCACTAGAGCAGATTATGCTTATTGAAGCTAGCCAATCCCTTAAGAAAATACCAAATGTCTTCTTTGATATAATGAGAGCAACTAAGAACAGAGCAGGAAGGAAGAGAAGGAAGAAAAGATTAACATTAAAGAGATACATGAGGTGGGAGGTAAAGGTAGAGAAAAGAGAAATTGCATGGTAATTGAGGGAGACCCTCATTGTTATACAAAATTACATATAACAGGTTGTGAGGGGAATGAAAAAATAAACAAGGAGAGAAATGAATTGCAGTAGATGGGTAGAGAGCGAAGATGGGAGGGGAGGGGAGGGGGGATAGTAGAGGATAGGAAAGGTTGCAGAATACAACAGTTACTGATAAGGCATTATGTAAAAATGTGGATATGAAACCAATGTGATTCTGCAATCTGTATTTGGGGTAAAATTGGGAGTTCATAACCAACTTGAATCTAATGTATGAAATAGGATATGTCAAGAGCATTGTAATGTTTTGAACAACCAATAAAAAAAGGATCCTGATGGCTCCCCTCAAAGTCAAGCACATCCCACCTAGAGCTCATAAGAAAAGTGTGTGAAAAGCTTGGACACAATGCTATCTTCTTCACTTCCCTACTGATTCTGGCTGGTCCTGGTCAGATCCCAAGTGGATACCTGGTTCATTGTGGAGCCCCACATGCTGAACAAGTGAGATCTTAGCACACAGTTGCAATTATCAAAAGATATCATGGACTAAGATGAAGACACTCTGCCCAGGAAGGAGTTCAGGAATGAGAAGGAATGATGACCACAGTGGTTCTACCCTCACAGTGACCAGTCAGTGTCAGTATCCATGTATGTATAAATAGAAGGAACCAGAGAGCATTTGGGACTGACATTATGAAGACCTATCATAAATAATGTCAATGTGATATCCTGCAGGCCACACAGGGGGCAGCACAGACCTAAACTAGGGATCGGACACCACTGCTGTGCTGAGCTGGATCTTCACTACAGCCCACCTTTTGCTGTGTAACTAGATGAGCTGCAATTGTGCTGATCAGGCCCCATGAAAATCCATCCAGTGAAAACATGTTTCTACAAAGTAGTGTCTACAAAAAAACCCAATAAGGTAGCTTTCAGTGTCAGTTGGAACATGCAAAGTAAGACCTTCCTTACCTACAGTAATGTCTGGCCTGTGCATCTCCTCTGTCTCAGATGCCCACCATAAGTGAGCATAGTGCATTGGTGGACCTGAGGGTCATTGTTAAGGATTGACCCTGTCCAGAAACTTGGGCCTAGAATGGGGATTGGAAGATGAATTCTGACACCTCTCACAAAAAATGTATATGAACGTAAAAATTTTTCATGAGTGAAGTGTTGTGAACTATCACATGCACTGATAAAATATAGGACCTACTGACAGGTAAAGTTTGCTATTAAATGAAGTTGCTACTGGTGCAGTGTCAGGATTGAAATGGAGTTTTTCCTTTATAGAGTGTCATGAAAATTTTCTGGGTTTTCATGGGATAAGTTTTGCATGTTAATTGAGGTATTGGTGTGGAATAAACTGTACATATGGAAGGTTTACATTTTCATCTATTTACACATATACAAAATCATGATCTAATGGAGATGGCTCTTTTTTGTTTAAACATATGGACGTTGGCCTCATGGCATGTATATATCTAGAGAAACAAACAAATGTGCAAAAACGAACACAAAGTCACACTCAGAATCATGATGTGTGAATGCACACAAAGACACATGTATAAAACTCTCATTGACCTAACCACTTTGCTCAACTCACATAGGTGCTTCAAGTAAATATGAAGAATGGCCATAGATATTTTTTAAATCAATTTAGACCACAAACCCCTCACTTCTCATTCTCAAGGAGGTAGTGGAATCACTGAGACTCTGCACTCAAAATGAAGGAAGACTCTCTGACCCTTGGCATTATCTACATTTTCAAACAGGAAGAGAGTGAGCCCAGGATACATACCAATTATGGATCCTTTTGATTCCTCCTGTGAATACAGAAAAGGAGTCACTATGAACATCAAGCCTTGATTTGACCTATGTGCACAAGTCTTTTGTTTATTGGTGACATTCAAATATTCAATGAGAATGTGTGCAAATCAAGGGAATAGATAGCAAATATACTCTCACCAAATGACACAATCTTTTCTAGGGGATTTGTGTCACAGGTCTACATTAGGTGATAATTAAGGAATTTGATGACCAGGATGGAAAATCATACCCAGGCACAAAGCTTGTTATTATACAGTGTGTAGTTTATACTGTTTCTTGTTAATGTTGCCTTCAGTGAGGTCTCATTTGGCAACAGACACCCTAATGAGAATCTGCACACTCAGGAAATTGTGTATGTCATCTCCAGGAAACCATATCATATTACAAGAGAAATAGATACTAAAGAGCAACACTTGAATTTCAGAGGAAGATAAGCAACCTTACCATGGCTTCTGATGGGGCCTCTTGATCCATGCTTTCTCCAGGAATGAACTCCACCATGTCATTTGGGTGAACTAGGAGGATGCAGAATAATGATTAGTATACTGATTTAAGGCTTATGAATAGTTCAGAGCATTTCTTGATATGGACATCAGTGAAAATATACAGCAAATATAAGAACAAGAATGAGTGATGGCCTCAAATAGAGTGCATCACACCCCGTGTAACATATCACTGCACAGGTGAATACAGGGTTAGAACAACAAAAAGCTATTTTGTTAGGAATTTCCAGCTAAATTGGGGTGCACCGAAACCTAGAGGAAGGATTTCCATCACCGAGGACCGGTTACTGAGTCTCAAATGCGAGCCAACGGTGCGACCAGAGATCCAGGCTGACTAATCCACCGCCCGCCCTGTGGCCCGCCTCGTGGCTACAGATGGCGAGGTGGCACCGAGAAGTGACCAGCAAGCAAAGAGAAACGGTGCTACGGATTCTGTGGAGTCCTGCTGGCTGTGCCCTCTCTGAGCTCTGGGATGAGTTCAGGGTTTGAGATGAAGGAAGGAAGCGGTCCAGTTCTATCCCCCACAACTTAAAGTCCACCAATGAAGCCAGCGGCCAACATCTTGTAAAACTGACGTCACCATCGCCAGGTTATGACAGATTGCTACAATAAAACAGCATGAACAACCAGACTACATATAACTTACTAAATGCAAATAGATGAATACTACGAATAGGTGTATAGTCCACCCAAGCCCTTAACTACCCCCAAGTACTCCTGTCTATTCTCTTGTTAATATCCGACTGCATTTGAGTAACCCCTCAAGGAAGCTAACGTATCCTAACCTCCATACAATCAAATCAACCGATCTTTACATAAAATCTTAAGTCCAAACCTTAGTTCTCTATATGCCATCAAAATCTGAAGGCCTTTAATGAAACCAATGAATTTACCTTATATCACAATTAAATCCAACATCTCGAAACATTGTCTCCTAACACAAAGGAGAGATAGTGGAAATATAAAAACCAAAACAAATTTAAAGGAGAAAACAGAAACACAGCGGTAAAACAGAGTTGTGAAGTAACTTGAGCACCATGAAAAAAACAAAGGGAAAAAGGAGCACAAACAATGCAGGACAACTTAAATACAAAGGAGAACCTAGAGGCACCAGAAAAATGGACAGAGAAAGAAGTCAAGGCATACCTAACTCAGATGGAATGGAATCTTAGAGAAGACTTTAGACAGCAAGTTCAAACAATGAACGTATATTTTGAAAACAAATTAAATAAGCAAATTCAAATGTCAAAGAACTAGCTCTATCACGAAATAGAGATTTAGAAAATAAAACAAACAGTAGTTTTAGAAATGCAGGAAACCATAAACCAAATTAAAAACTCAAACGAGAATATTAAAAGGCAAAAGATTTATATGATCTGAAGAGAAACCAGAGTATAACAAACGAGAATATTGCAAATAGACTAGATCAAGTAGAAGCCAGAACATCAGATAATGAAGACAAAGTCTATCAACTTGAAAAGAATATTGTCAACACAGAAAGGATGCTTAGAAGGCACGAGCAATCTATTCAAGAGACATGGGATGTCATAAAAAAACCAACGCTGAGAGTCATTGGAATAGAAGAAGGCATAGAGCATCAAACTAAAGAAATGAACAATTTATTGAATGAAATAATCTTAGAAATTTCCCAAATATGAAAGGTGGAATGGATTGCCAAGTCCTGGAAGCCTACAGGACCCCAAACATTCAAAACCATAATACACCAACTCCAAGACACATAATTATGAAGATATCCAAAATACAGAACAAAAAGGGAATATTAAAAGCTACGAGAGAAAGGAGAAAAATTTCATTCAGGGGTAAACCAATTAGGTTAACACTGATTTTTCATCACAGACATTGAAAGCGAGAAGATCCTGGAACAACGTATTTCCAACGATAAAAAATATTGGATTTCAACCAAGAATACTGTATCCAGCAATATTAAGCTTCAGATTTCACAATGAAATTAAAATATTTCATGATAAATAAATGTTAAAAGAATTCACATCCAGAAAACCAGCACTGCATGGCATCTTGAGCAAAACACTACAAGAAGAGGAATTAAAAAACAGCACCCCAAACTAACAGTGGGAGGTAACTCAGTAAAGGGAAGGAAAAAAAATAACCAAAAAGGAAAAACTATCCATATTAAAATAAATAAATAAACAAGCATGACCGGTAGTACTAAACATGTTTCAATAGTAACTTTAAAGGTTAATGGCTTAAATTCCCCAATTAAGAGACATAGGCTAATAACCTGGATTAAAAAAACAAATCCAACAATATGCTGCCTTCAGGAGACTCATCTGATAGGAAAAGACATACACAGACTGAAGGTGAAAGGTTGGGAAAAATCATACCACTCACATGGTCCCCCGAAGCAAGCAGGAGTGGCCATAGTCATATCGAATGAAATCAACTTCAAACCTAAGTTAATCAAAAGGGATAAAGAAGGACACTACATACTATTAAAAGGTACCATCCACCAACAAGACATAACAATTATCAATATATATGCACCAAACAATGGTGCTGAAACATTCATAAAACAAACTCTCCTCAAGTTCAAGAGACAAATAGACCACACCACAATAATTATGGGTGACTTCAACACACAGCTCTTTCCATTGGACAGATCCTCCAGACAAAAGCTGAATAAAGAAACTATAGAACTCAATAACACAATCAATAACCTAGACTTAACCGACATATATAGAATATATCAACCATCACCAAGTGGATACACCTTCTTCTCAACAGCACATGGATCCTTCTCAATGTTAGACCATATATTATGCCATAGGACAACTATTAGTAAATATAAAGGTGTGGAGATAATACCATGCAACTTATCTGATTGCAGTGGAATGAAACTGGATATCAATGATAAAAGAAGGATGGAAAAATCATACATCTTATAAAAAATGAACAATATGTTACTGAATGATCAATGGGTTACAAAAGACATAAAGGAGTAAATCAAAAAATTCTTGGAGATGAATGGAAATACAGACACAACATATTGGAATCTATGGGACACAATGAAAGCAGTTTAAAGAGGGAAATTCATTTCCTGGAGGTAATTCCTCAAAAAATGAAAAAACCAACAAATAAATGAGCTCACACTTCATCTCAAAGCCCTAGAAAAGAAAGAGCAAAACAACAGCAAATGTAGTAGAAGGCAAGAAATAATTAAAATCAGAGCGGAAATCAATAAAATTGAAACAAAAAAAAAAACATTAAAAATTGATAAAACAAAAATTTGGTTCTTTGAAAAAATAAATAAGATCAACAGACCCTTAGCCAAGCTAACGAAGAGAAGAACAGAGAGAGCTCAAATTACTAACATACGGGATGAAAAAGGCAATATCACAATGGACACTACAGAAATACAGAAGATAATTAGAAATTATTTTGAAACCTTATATTCCAATAAAATAGAAGATAGCAAAGATATTGATAAATTTCTTAAGTCATATGATTTGCCCAGATTGTCAGGAAGATACACACAATTTAAACAGACCAATAACAAAAGAGGAAATTGAAGTAGCCATCAAAAGACTACCAACCACGAAAAGCCCTGGACGACATGGATATACAGCAGAGTTTTACAAAACCTTCAAAGAAGAATTAATACCAATACTATTCAAGTTATTTCAAGAAATTGAAAAAGAAGGAGCTCTTCCAAATTCATTCTATGAGGCCAAACATCACCCTAATCCCGAAACAATACAAAGACACTTCAAAGAAAGAAAAATACAAACCAATATCTCTAATGAACTTAGATGCAAAAATCCTCAAAAAAATTCTTATGAATTGAATACAAAAGCATATCAAAAAAATTGTGCACCATGATCAAGTAGGATTCATCCCCGGGATGCAAGGCTGGTTCAATATACAGAAATCAATAAATGTAATTCACCACAGAAATAGATTTAACCATAAGAACCACATGATCATCTCCATAGATGCCGAAAAAGCATTCGACAAAGTTCAGCATCCCTTTATGTTGAAAACACTAGAAAAACTAGGGATAACAGGAACTTACCTCAACATTGTAAAAGCTATATATGCTAAGCCTCAGTCTAGCATCATTCTGAATGGAGAAAAACTGAAGGCATTCCCACTAAAATCTGGAACAAGACAGGGATGCCCTCCCTCACCACTTCTCTTCAATTTAGTCCTCGAAATACTAGCCAGAGCAATTAGACAGACAAAAGAAATTATTGGATAAAAAATAGGAAAAGAAGAACTTAAATTATCACATATTCAGATGATATGATGATATATCTAACACACCAAAAAGGTTGTACAAAGAAACTACTAGAGTTAATAAGTGAATTTAGCAATTTGGCAGGATATAAAATGAACACTCATAAATCAAAGGCATTCCTGTATATCAGTGACAAATCTTCTGAAATGGAAATGAGGACAAACACTGCATTCACAATATCCTCAATAAAAATAAAATACTTGGGAATCAATCTAACAAGAGATGTTAAAGATTAATACAATGAATACTACAGAAACCTAAAGAGAGAAATAGAAGAAGACCTTAAAAAATGGAAAAATATACCCTGTTCATGGATAGGAAGAACTAAAATCATCAAAATGGCGATATTACAAAAAGTTCTCTATACGTTTAATGCAATGCCAATCAAAATCCCAACAGCATTTCTTGTAGAAATAGATAAAGCAATCATGAAATTCATATGGAAAAATAAAAGACCCAAAATAGCAAAAGTAATTCTAAGGAGGAAGTGTGAATCAGGAGGTATAGTGATACCAGATTTCAAACTGTACTGCAGAGCAATATTAACAATACCAGCATGTTACTGGTACCATAACAGGCAGGTGGACCAATGGTACAGATTAAAGGACACAGAGACGAATCCACAAAATTACAACTATCTTATATTTGATAAAGGGGATAAAAGCATGCAATGGAGGAGGGATAGCATCTTCAACAAATGGTGCTGGGAAAACTGGAAATCCATATGCAAAAAAATGAAACTGAATCCCTTTCTCTTGCCATGAATAAAAGTTAACTCAAAATGGATCAAAGACCTTGATATGAAATCAGAGACTCTGCGCCTTAAAGTGAAAAAGTTGGTTACAATCTACATATTGTGGGATCAGGCTCCAAATTCCTTAATAGGACACTCACAGCACAGAGTTAATAACTAGGATCAACGAATGGGACTTACTTAAACTAAAAAGATTTTTCTCAGCAAGAGAAACAATAAGAGAGGTAAATAGGGAGCCTACATCCTGGTAACAAATTTTTACTTCTCACACTTCATATAGAGCCCTAATATCCAGAGTATACAAAGAACTCAAAAAATTAAACAATAAGATAACAAATAACCCAATCAACAAATGGGTCAAAGATCTGAACAGCCACATCTCAAAGGAGGACATACAATCAACCAACATGTATATGAAAAAATGCTCACCATCTCTAACATTCAGAGAAATGCAAATCAAAACCACCCTAAGATACCATCTCACTCCAGTAAGATTAGCAGCCACTCTGAAGGCAAACAACAACAAGTGCTGGAGAGGTTGTGGGGAAAAGGGTACTCTTGTACATTGCTGGTGGGACTGCAAATTGGTGCGGCCAATTTGGAAAGCAGTATGGAGATTCCTAGGAAAGCTGGGAATGGAACCACCATTTGATCCAGCTATTGCCCTTCTTGGACTGTTCCCTGAGGACCTTAAAAGAGCATACTACAGGGATACTGCCACAACGATGCTCACAGCAGCACAATTCACAATAGCTAGACTGTGGAACCAACCCAGATGCCCTTCAATAGATGAATGGATTAAAAAAAAGTGGCATTTATACACAATGGAGTATTATGCAGCACTAGAAATGACAAATTCATGGAATTGGCCGGGAAATGGATGGCATTAGAGCAGATTATGCTAAGCGAAGCTAGCCAATCCCTAAAAAATCAAAGGTCAAATGTCTTCTTTGTTATAATGAGAACAACTATGAACAGAGCAGGGAGGAAGAGCAGGAGGAAAAAATCAACTTTATACAGAGACATGAGGTGGGAGGGAAAGGGAGAGAAAAGGGAAATTGCATGGAAATGGAAAGAGACCTTCATTGATATACAAAATTACCTATCAGATAATTTAAGTTATGAACTCCCATTTTTACCCCGTATACAGATTGCAGAATCACATCAGTTACACTTCCGTTGATTTATATATTGCCATACTGGTGTCTGTTGTATTCTGCTGCCTTTCCTATCTTTACTATCCCACTTGAATCAAAGTGTGGAATATGATATATCAAGAACTATGTAATGTTTTGAACAACCAACAATAAAAAATAAAAGATAATTTTAGGGGGAAGGGAAAAAATCCAGAGAAAGAATTAAATTACAACAGATGGGGTAGAAAGCGAAGATGAGAGAGGAGGTGAGGGAGGATAGTAGAGGATAGGAAAGGTAGCAGAATACAACAGTTACTAATATGGCATTATGTAAAAATGTGGATGTGTAACTGATGTGATTCTGCAATCTGTATTTGGGGTTAAAATGGGAGTTCATAAGCCACTTGAATCTAATGTATGAAATAGGTTATGTCCAGAGATTTGTAATATTTTGAATAACCAATAAAAAAGAACAAGAATGAATGGGAAGCACAGCTTTGGGTTTCCAGTAGATTGGAACCAGGTGTGATATATTTTTTTTTTGTATTTTGTACCTTTAGGAGAATGTTTTTCTCTAGAGATGACCACTGAGGCCACTTTAAAATATGCAAAATATTTCACATCTCTGTAGGAGATTAGTTATTACTAATATATTGTAATAACCTGGAGTGTGTTATATCACTAAGTGATGTACACAGTTCCCTAACCCAAAGCATCACCATCAGGATAATTTCCTGAACTCTTAATGCTTCTTTCACTTACAGAGTGAAGAACCTGGATCTTTTGGCTCAGCAACATCTCTGTCTACAGAGAGGGCCTACTAACCAAAACTACATTTGGGTGTCATGAAGTGGGAAAAAATTATATCAAGCAAATCATGCATTAGTGTGGGTTTTTATTTTTAGAAAATGGATGCTTGTTCTGGGCATGTTAGAAGAGAATTTCTGAAGAAGCTCCCATAGCCTCACAAACACATACAAAATTATTACACATGGACATGCTCAGAGATACCACCCCATGCTCATTCACATAAATGCACACCACACAAAAGACAGCTGTTTCAGGATCATGGTAGTGGGCCACAATTCTTCACTGGATTATCACTTTGTCACCATATGCCTATCCTCATTTCCAAACCAAATCTAAATCCAGGATAACTTATTACATAGAAACAGGAAGGAATGTGTGACCTATCTAAGTACAGAGGTTTTGCTCAGCATGTTAGAGAGTTGAGAATACTTACTTTACTCATTTGTTGCAGAGGCTACCTGTAGTTACAGAAAGGAAGACAGCGTGAGCAGGAGATCATTTGCACAAGTCTACTTTGGCTGTGGTGAAATTAGATAACTAGATGGGAAACAGCAGTTGGGGCAAAGATCACAAAGTAAGGCAGAGAAGGCACTTGTGAAAATACATGAGCTTTGCATGAGGGATTTCTCAGGTACAATTTGGTGACATGCATAAAATTTTTTTCTATCAAGGAAAAGTGCCACTGAAGAAAATGCTCACTACAATTATTTGACAATGGTTTTTCTCATATGTGAATGTCATCTTGAATCATTCTCACAGGGAATAGATGTGCAGTTGTAATTCCATCACCTATGAGTCACCTATAATGAACACTGTCATATTTTCATGAAGTAATTTGAATTAAAAGGAAGAAAACAACACTTATATCTAAGACAAAGAAGGGTCACATTACCTTAGCAATGTAATTTTTTTGGTCTTCTGCCACAATGGGTACCACCTCTATTATGACTTGATAGCAATCTAGGGAAATATAGAGTAACTGTCAGTATATTGGTTTGCTGAAGAAACACTCCAGGGTCTTCCTAACTGTGGACATGGGTCTAGAGTGTATGGAGACGGTTGTTTAACACACACAGGCTCAATTAGTGCTGGAACATGATTGTTTCTGAACGGCAAGAGAAGGAGCATATCAGGAAACAAAAATTCAAAATAGACAAAAAATGGAAGGAACTACAATGAGAAATTAAATATTCTACTGTTACACTAGAAGGTTTCAGCATTCCTTTATAACACTTGACAGATCCATCAGGAAGTAAAGAAAAAGTATACTTTTGAATCAATCATTTCTGTTATGGGTCAAATTACTTCCACACAAATACATGTTTAAATTCTAAACATGGTTAACTTAGAACTTAAACAGTACCTCCAAATTTTACTGGGTTTTAAATGAGAGTCATTGTGATCTTAGCAAATAAAAGTATCCTCTTTGAACAGGGTGGACCCATTCTCAAAATAGGGCATCTGTTCTCATGAAGATGGGGCACATTCATGAGAGACTAATGCCATGTGATGATGCAAGCAGAGAGGAAAGTGCTGCAGTTGAAAACCAAGCAGATCAAGGATGGCCACCAAACCAGTAACAGTTCAGAATGGGCAGGAAAAATCCTTCCTTAAAGTTTTCAGAAGTAACATGTTTCTGCTAACAAGTCAATGTGGGATTCCTAAAAAATAGAGCTCTAAGATAGTACACTTATATTACTTTAACCCAAGGAAGTTGGTACTTAGTTATGGCAACCCTAGGAATTTACAAAAACCATTATCAATCACATAGATCTATTTGGCATTTGTACAAATACTTCATACGACAGTGAGAGAATAAAATTTGTTTTCAAGTTAACATGAGGTATTCATCAAGATAAGATATATTTTGGCCCAAAACGTTCCTTGGCATGTTGAGAAATTGTGCAAATTTGCTGTCAGGAGAAGAGAAGTTGGCAAATGGAGGAAGGATGCACCCACGACAGTTCTTCAGTGCCAGACTTAGAAGGCAAGAAGACTGCTTCTCAGTGAGAGGGGAACTAAAGGAAGTCACCCAAACTTAATAGTGAATGGAAAAAATTATAGAGGAATATAAAGTCAAAAACTCAAGCAAAAGAAATAATACAAGACAGAAGCAAATTTAAGATAGAGAGAACCTTTATTTCTTACAGCTCCACAACCTGTAATGCAAACAGTGCGAATAGTCCTTCCTCTCAGGTGTGCAAAAGAGGGGTTTCACGAAAACTCAATAGTGGACACTCAGGGAGTCTTAGAGAATCAGAAACTTGGCTACATTAAACAAAGACAAAAAAGAAAGTACATTAGATCCAAGCTGATGGTGGCAGAAGCAGCAGTAGCAGCAGCAGGATTAGTGGCACTGCTAGATCACCTAAAGAAGGAAATGGACAGAAACAAAATAGAAAGATTCAGTGTGAAAATCCTGAGATCAGAGAGGCAACGTTTTCTTGGCTGAAAAGAGGCTTCTTTGCACTGCACACTGTACATGAAGAAAGATCTGTGATTCATGCTGTCCCCAGAGAGCAAGGCAGGAGCCACCTTGACACAGCCAAGCTGATGCTGCCACTGCAGGAGCCAGGAGCTGGGAGATCTGAGCAGGTAGGCACACATGGACCTGAAAGGCACCTGCCACAGCACCTAGGCTTTGCCTGGCTGAGCTAGAGCAAAAGGCATGGAGAGAATTCTCCCCAGGGGAACTCAAGTCAGAGATGTGCAGGAAAGCTCTGGTCCTTTCCTCCTTGAGTCTGGTGCCTCCCAGGACCAGCTGAAAGGGATTGAGAATTTGAAGGAGCAGGTGTAAAAATGGGCTGCTAGGAATAGATGCCCAGACCATAAGCCCAGGAAGCATGTAAAGGTCGCTCCACAGGCAGCAGAGTGGGTGGGGAGAAGCTGACTAGCACACCGATAGTTGGAATTAAGGACAAGATTCAGAAAATCACCTCAATAGATGTAGAAAAGCTCTTGATTAAAAAGGAGAAACAATTCATTTCCAAAATAAAGGAGAAACCTGGAAAAAAAGGAACTTGGTTTCAATATTATAAAAGCCATATATGAGAAATTGAAAGCCAACATCACACTGAACAGAGATAAAAATGAACTGTCTTTTTCAAATATCAAGAACAAGAAAAGAATGTCTACTTTTGCCAATTTTATTCAATATATTTTTCTGAAAAAATGTCAGAACAATCAGGCAAAAGTAGGAAATTAATAGGATACCATAAAAAAATTTAAATTGTCCACATTACCTGGTGACATGATTCTATATTTAGAAGGTCCAAAAATTTTCACCAGAAGAATTCTAGAAGTAATAAATTTAGCAATGTAGCAGGATAAAAGATAAACACAAATAAATCAATATTGTCACTATACTCCAACATTGATGGCACTGATTTAGAATTCAAGAAAATAATTTTTTTTATAATAATGTAAAAATGCCCCTGAGGATAAATCTACCAAATAGGATGTAAGATCTCTACAACAAAAACTATAGAACACTGAAAAAGAAATGGAAGAAGACCTCAGAAGAGGCAAAATAGTTCTGTGTTCTTGGATAGGCAGAATTAATATTGTCAAAGTGGCCATAATATCAACAATATCCAGGTTCAATGAATTCAATACAATCCCCTTCAAACTACAAATGATATTCCTTACAGTATTGAAAAAATAACCATGAAGTTCATTTGAGATGATGATGATGATAATAATAGTAATAATAATTATTATTGTAATATAATATTATATTAATTATTATATTTATTAAATAATAATAATAATAACAATAATTATTATTATTATTATTTGGCAATGCAATTCTGAGCAAGAAAAAGTAAGGTGAAAGCCTTACAGAGATGAGTAGCAAAAACAGTATCTTATTGAACTGAAAATAGATATGAAGATTCTTGAATTGAATATACCACACAGAGACAACCCACCTGATACTTACATTCACCTGATACTGGACAACAGCACCAAAATACATGTTAAAGAGGACATTATGGTTTAAACAAATGGTTCTGGGGAAACAGGATAAGCATAGAAATACCAGGAAGGATGAGAGAAAGAAGGTACACTGACACAATGTTGGTGGGTTTGTAAATTATTATGACAACTCTGGAAAGCAGTGTGCAGATTCCTGACAAGCCCAAGAGTGGAACTCATAGGACTCAGCTATTACATTCCTCCCTGCTGATTCTATAAAACTACAAGTCAGCATACTATAGTGATACAATCACTTCAATGTTTCTAGCATTCACCATAAATACATTGTATGATCAACCCAGATGTCCACCAGCAGTTGAAATAATCAAGTGCCCAGAATTAAAAGGTAACTAGATCTTTACTTCTGTAGCTATAGCACTGCTGAATGACTCAAAGCACGTAAATTTGTACATGTTAAATAAAAGAAGAATTGGAAATCTGAATCAACTAGAATCCTTATTGCAGAATGGACACAATGACAGGATTTCCACAGTACCTTCGTTGGAATTCTCATTTGGAACATCACTGTTTGGTGGCCAGAGGTCTCCTCTGGACCAAGGCCAGAGGCAACAGCCTGGGAAATGTGATAAATCAGAGTTAGCTGTTGACAATGTGCTAGAAAGAAAACATAGGGTCATCAATAGTAATTCAAATAACAGTTCAACCAGTTTTAATTGATAAGTGATCATTGTAAATATCTGGGGGTATAATTTGAGCTTTGAATTCAAGTATGTATTTATACACTAATAGCATGCCCAGAAACTTAAATATTTCTTGTATGTTTTTTTTCTGTCATTTTCAACAACAAGAGGTGATAATTATCTTATCAGAAATAGGTCTGGGACACAAAGATAAATGCTACATAATATCACTCTTTCGTGGAAACTGAAAAATTGATCATAGAAGGTGAGAGTAGAGTATTAGTTAGCAGAGCATGGGAGACAATGTTACAATTGAATATTAGAAAAAATGTTCTGATGCATTTTTCCAGTCTGTTAACAGAGTTAAAAACAGTAAAATCTGGGTCTCGGGATGTGGCTCATTTGGAGAATGCTTGCCTTGCATGTCTGAGGCATGGGGTTTGATTCCCAGCACCACATTTATATACATAAATAAATAAAGGTCCATGAATAACTAATAAAAAATTTTAAAAATAACAAAATTGATGTTTAACAAATTTTGAAGGAGGGATGTGAATGTTCTTAGATTTCACACTACTGAGTTTATTTTTCACCATTGGGGCAGCAAAGCACCTGAGTCATATTGATCTTTAGGATAACAATGCAATGTGTGAGGTCTACAACCCAACACAATATTGTGTGGTCAAAAAGAATTACTGAGGCGGAATCATAGAAATCAGAGAAAACAGTGACCATAAGCAGAGGCTGTGGTTATGTGGCTTTTGTTCAAATCCTACCTCAAAAATTAAATACCTGTTCAGTTAAATGAACCCCTTCTCAATTGTTGCAAACAGTGTGCCATCTGATCCATGTAATGGTATAAGGCTGACATCCATCCATGACATCACATCCATGCATTCTTAAGAGGACTGGTGCTTCATATGGGTGCTAATGTGTCCTGACATTAAATAGTACACTTCATTAAATGTGTGGAAAAATAAGCTCAATCGTTGACAGTGTTTGAACAGAGAGGTGCCAAACAGAGGTCATCCTCCAGAGCAATGGGTAAAGAAAGTCTATTCCTCATTCTTTACAGAAGGATATTTGTAAAGCTCATGGAGAATATCTGTGACTTCCTATGACTCCATATCAGCCTAAAGGGATGGGTGGAGCAGAGTCTGTTCACCACAATTTAGAGTTTAGGTGTTTGTAATTTAGACATTTTATGTGTCTTGCCCAGATTCACAAGAATGATGAGTGGTGGATATGGGACAGGAATGTAGCTATTTACCTGGGACCAGAAATCTCTGAGCACTTGAGTCCTCTAGTGGATATCCTAGAACCAGGAAACCAGAACTCTTCTCAGTACTTTTTGAATACTTCTTCCTTCAGGCTTCTTTGGCATGAGGTTTCAGTAGCAGACACCATGAGAAATGTTCAAGTTATAACCCTGGGCTCCTGTCTCTTCATTGCAATTACTGACTTAAAAATGATCATTTCATGTAAATGAAGCCTATCTGAAGGTCAAGGTGAAAAGGTTAAGAATGTAAGAATTAAGTTCTGTTTTCCTGGAACCTGAAACTCATGTAGAAGTTGAAAACAACTCCCGGAAATGCCCACTAAATGTATGTTGAAATCTCCCCTGATCATCTGGTTGCTCTACGAAAACAACCCCCCTCCCAGAATCCATGCAGTGATTGGCTATGCTGTATGTGAAGTCCATGCCCTCTCCAAGGAATGTATATAAGCTCTGCTTAAGCTGTTTCCGGGGCTCTCTGCTCTATTCAAGTGAGCTCTCAGCCCCAGCATGCTGGACCCCCCAATAAACACTTTCCTGTTGCATGAGACAGTCTCTTGGTGGTCTCTTCCTCCGACGCTCGCCAGACCTTTTCAAAGGGTAGAGTCCACACTTGGAGCCATCCTCCCCCAGGGTCTTCTCACTTCCAGCTGTCTCCAAGTGATCCTTCCTGACGAGCAGTTGACCATCTAAATCATCAGAGTTCTCTGGGGCTCACCAACTGTTTCAGAACTTGGGACATTCTAAACCAACTGCCACTTGATGGCTGTGCCAAGAATGAAGTTTCCTTCAGCTTTTCCCTCCTGGATGGCCTGTTAGTGGGGATTAATCAGGGAAACAGATACTCTGGGCTGATGGTTTGATGTTTCCATGTCAGAAGCTGGCCTGCCCCATGTCTGCAGTCTAATATTCTGAGCCATTATCTGAGCAGTCAGACAAGGCCTGGTTGAAATATCATTTCTCCATATGCACCAGCTCTGATCAGGCATATTCCTGCTCCTGGCTTTCCAAGCCTCTTCCTAGACCCTGCATAGCCAGGGGCCAGAGACTTACCTGCCTAGATGGAACCACCACTAACTATAACCTGTGAACCTCAACCAATGGATCCTCCCTGAAACCACTGAGGCCCTCATTTCCTCCATTATCAGACATCCACTCCACTGACCTCAAGGCTCTGTCCTTTTTGTCTTCTTCCCAGTAGCCCCCAAACACCTGGGATCCTGTAGTTATCAACCAATTGGAAACGTTTTCTGAAATTTCAGTCCTCTTTTCTTTTACAAAAGTGTTGATTTAGACTTCTCTAACGTTATTTTTAAATATTCATATACATTGAGATGGGTTTGGTTTCTAATTGCCCTTTCATGGTATATATATCACCTTACTTAGCCTCCATATACTATGTCTCACTTTATTTTCTCATCTCATGAAAGCAAGGTGGGTGTCCTGCTCCTGTAATTCACTTTAAAGGCACACATGTTATTGGCATTAGGAATGGTTCATTTATCTAAATTTAGAAAAACATTTTCAGTAACCAGGTCAATAGAACAAGCAAATATATGAATTGAGTGATAAAACAATAATCACCAAATATTTAAACCTCAGGAGAGAAGATTCAGTGTTGAAGATGAAAAAATCAAGAGGAAAATATATTCAGTAAACATTAACTGCCCTTTGAAGAAACACACTTAAAAATATCACTGACAACATACCTTTCCCACAGCAGTTAAGATTTCCCCTGGCCAACCAGGAACTCAAAACCTCCCTACTCTTCTCCAACTTTAACTTACACCAACTCACTCACCACACCAACTGAGTGGAAATGGAAGGTAAGATGTGCATTCCACATTACCATGGTGACTGGTCAACATGGAACTTTCATTGTGAGCACATGCCACATTCTGAGCTGCTACTATTAGAAAGTGTATTTTCATGTCCAAGTGTGTTGTTGAATAGTTTGTGTATTGCTTCAAAAACTGAAACCTAGAACTATATATTAATATTTCTTGTTAATAAAAATAAGTTAAATTAGAAAAAAAAGGATTTACTCCGAAAATTATTTCATTGATCAAAAAATCATGGGATGAAAGGGATGCATAGCTATAGTTTTGAGAATCAAAGAAGATTCCATTTCCGGTTTGTAATTCTAAACCAACACATGTCTCAATCTTTCTGAACCTCCAAACATTTGTAGATAGAGAAAATTAAAATGTCTTTTTGATTCAGAATGAAAATATATACAAAGTATTATCTTTTAAGAGTTGAGGAAATTTTCAGGAAGGAGAAATTTTAAGATCACATCCCCCTTATTTTAAATTTGAAAACAAAACTATTTTCTATTTAGTAGGATTTAATCCAATCATTTGAATTTATCTTCCTCTTCCATGACTCCTGCTGTGGAATCCATTCTTTTGCTTCTCATCCTAACCTGTCATCTCATACCACAAACACTCATGTTTGAACATGCACATGGTGATGTCTATACAAACAATGTATGCAAAGTCTTCACATTGTAAAAGCTATCTATGCTAAACCCAAGGCCAACATTATTACTAAATGAGAAAAGGAGAAAGCATTCCCTCTAAGGACAGAAACAAGACAGGGATGCCCTCTTTGAAACTCTAGTCAGAGTAATCAGACAGATGAATGAAATTAAAGTGATTTGCATAGAATAAGAACTCAAATTATCACCCCTTGCCTAGGACATAGTTCTATATTTAGAAGATCCAAAAAATTCCTCCAGAAAGCTTCTAGAACCAATAAATACATTCAGCAAATTAGGATATAAAATCAATACCCATGAATCAAATGCATTTCTATATATAAGCGATGAATCCACAGCAAGAGAAAGTAGGAAAACCTCCCCATTGACTCTAGCCTCAAATAAATAGAACACTTGGGAATCAATCTAAAAAAAGAGGTGCAAGACCTCTACAATGAAAACTATAGAACACTAAGAAAAAAAATTGAAAAAGATCTTAGAAGATGGAAAGATTTCTCATGCTCTTGGATAGGCAGAATTAATATAGCCCAGAATGGCCATACTACCAAAACTTTTACAAAGATTTAATGCAATTCCTATTAAAATCCCAATGACATTCTTGTTTTTTAATTAAAAACACCAGGCAAAGGCTAATGCTCTGCCACATGGGGTATTTCCCTTTGGGTCTCTCCTGACCCTCTTTTTGGCTTTGGCTTATGCTTTCCCTCAGGGAAGTCATTCCATGTGGACCTTCAGGACCTTCTTTTTGCTTGGGGCTTTTTCTATCTCCCAGGTTGCATCTGCATGGAAGGTTCTCAGGATATTCATCCTGGCCCCAGCAACTCAGGCAACTCAGGACAAGGCAACTCTGGGAACTCTGGACACACAGGTAACTCTGGACACATTGAAGAGCCATTTCCACCTGGCAACCCACTGGAGCCCACAAGCCAGGTGGATAGCTGAAAAGAGGAGGCACCTGGGGTGCAATTGCTGTCACTGCTGTGGCTGTTGTTCCTGCTGATTCTGATTTCATTACTACAGGGGCTTGTAGAGATGTTTAGTATGGGAATCCGACTGGGATTGGCACTGAATGGGGCACATTTTCACAAGGGGTTGCCTTGCCTGGAGCCAAGGACCTGGGTGTCCTGGCACATAAAGCAAAGGTGCTGGGGCTGGCATCTGGGCCTCCAAATGTGGTATGCCCTGTGTTCCAGGTGCTACCACCTCTGCCTGCTCCTCTCCTTCCAGGGACCATGCCACAGCACCATGCTGTTGGGCTCCCATAACAGGTACAACCTTTGGGGGCAATGGATCTGCGAAGGCTGACCTCTCAGCCTGAGGTAGCCTCTCACGTAGCACTTCACGCTCATCCATTGCCTGTTGAAAGACAATCTAAGTGAAGTGCAGCTGAGTAGTAGCATCATCACGGTCCTCATACAGCCACTGCAGCTCAGAGGCCAAAGCCCAGCAAGCCGCCTCACCCTCCTCCAGTTGGTACTGCAGCAGACAGGCACGATGCCCCTGCTGCTCCCGCTGCCTTGCCACCACTCGCATGCCCAGGGCAAGGGCACTTCAGGTGCATTCCCTCTTGAGGTCTCGAGGCACCTGAAAGTCCACCACCACAGTGCGAATCCACTCCTCTACCTTGTTGCAGGGACAAGAGCGAAATGCCATGTAGAACTCGGGGCCACCACTGTTCAGGAGAGCTTCATTGTTAATGAATCAGACCACCTCCTTGTGGAGAAAGCCACTGGCATGCTCGCCAAATTCCACTCTCATGGCTCTGGCGGCCTTTATTTCTTAATTTCATGAAAACAAGGTGGATTTCCTCCCCTTGTTTATTTATTCAATTTTCTATTAAAATATTTATTTATTTCAATTTGTTATATGTGATGGCAGAATGCAATTCATTTCATATTAGATGTAGAGAGCACCATTTTTCAAGTCTCTGGTTGTACACAAAGTATTTTCACACCATTCGTGTCTTCATATATGTACTTAGGGTAATGATGTCTAACTGATTCCACCATCATTTGTACCCCCATGCCCCCTCCATTCCCCTTCTTTCCCTTTGCCCTATCTAAAGTTCTTCCATTTCTCCCATGCCCTGCTATCATCATTATGAATCAGCATCCTCATATCAAATAAAGCATTTGGCCTTTTATATTTTTCGATTGGCTTACTTCACTTAGAATTATATTCTCCTACTCCAACCATTTACTTGTAAATGCTTTTATTTTATTCTCTTTTAGTTCTGAGTAATATTCCATTGTGTATTTGTATAAAAGTTTCTCTGTGTATTCATCTACTGAAGGGCATCTGGTTTTGTTCCACAATTTAGCTATTATAAATTGTGCTGCAATAAACATTGATGTGTTTGTGTTCCTGTAGTAAGCTGTTTTTCAGTCCTTTACATCTAAGCCAAGGAGTGGGATAGCATGGTAAAATGGTGGTTATGTTGTAAGTTTCCATGAACTCTCCATACTGACTTCTAGATTGGGTACACCAAATTACAGTCCCACAAGCAATGTGTGAGTGTGCCTTTTCCCCTACATCCTGGACAACTCTTAGTGTTGTTTGTAATCTTGATGGCTGCCATTCTGATGGGAGTGAGAATCTTAGAGTACTTTTGATTAGCATTATATCTCTACCAATGAATGGTAGTCTTCATATAACTAGAAAAAGAAACCACAAATTTCATTTGCAAAAATAAGAGGCCTAGAATAGACAAAGCAATCCTCAGCAAGAAGAATGAAGCAGAAGGCAACACAATACCAGAATTTAAACTATACTATGGATCAATAGTAACAAAAACAGCATGGTGTTGGTACCAAAGGACACATGTGGAACAATAACACAAAAATACAAGACACAAAGATGAACCCACATCTAGATGATCATATGGTCCTCATCTTTAAGTTTATTGAGGTGAAAGATTTATACAATGAAAACTACAAAACCCTAAAGAGAGAAATAGAAGAAGATCTTAGAAGGTGAAAAAATATACCCTCTTCATGGATAGGAAGAACTAACATCATCAAAATGGCGATATTACCCAAAGTTCTCTATAGGTTCAATGCAATGCCAATTAAAATCCCAACGGCATTTTTTCTAGAAATAGATAAAGCAATCATGAAATTCATTTGGAAAAATAAAAGACCCAGAATAGCAAAGGAAATTCTAAGCAGGAAGTGTGAATCAGGTGGTATAGCGATACCAGATTTCAAACTATACTACAGAGCAATAGTAACAAAAACAGCATGGTACTGGTACCAAAATAGGCGGGTGGACCAATGGTACAGAATAGAGGACACAGAGACTAATCCACAAAGTTACAACTATCTTATATTTGATTAAGGGGCTAAAAGCATGCAGTGGAGGAAGGATAGCATCTTCAACAAATGGTGCTGGGAAAACTAGAATTCCATGTGCAACAAAATGAAACTGAATCTCCTTCTCTCGCCATGCACAAAAGTTAACTCAAAATGGATCAAGGAGCTTGATATCAAATCAGAGACTCTGTGTCTGATAGAAGAAAATGTTGGCTCTGATCTACATATTGTGGGGTCGGTCTCCAAATTTCTTAAGAGGACACCCATAGCACAAGAGTTAATAACAAGAATCAACAAATGGGACGTACTTAAACTAAAAAGATTTTTCTCAGCAAGAGAAACAATAAGAGAGGTAAATAGGAAACCTACATCCTGGGAACTAATTTTCACTCCTCTCACTTCAGATAGAGCCCTAATATCCAGAGTATACAAAGAACTCAAAAAATTAAGCAATAAGATAACAAATTACCCAATCAACAAATGGGCCAAGGACCTGAACAAACACTTCTCAGAGGAGGACATACAATCAATCAACAAGTACATGAAAAAATGCTCACCATCTCTAGCAGTCAGAGAAATGCAAATCAAAACCACACTAAGATACCATCTCACTCCAGTAAGATTGGCAGTTATTAGGAAGTCAAACAACAACAAGTGCTGGCGAGGATGTGGGGAAAAGGGTACACTTGTACATTGCTGGTGGGACTGCAAATTGGTGCGGCCAATTTGGAAAGCAGTATGGAGATTCCTGGGGACGCTGGGAATGGAACCACCATTTGATCCAGCTATTCCCCTTCTTGGACAATTCCCTAAAGACCTTAAAAGAGCGTACAATAGGGACACTGTTACAACAATGTTCATAGCAGCACAATTCACATTAGCTAGACTGTGGAACCAACCCAGATGCCCTTCAATAGATGAATGGATAAAAACATGTGGCATTTATACACAATGGAGTATACTCTGCACTAAATAATGACATGGAATTTGCAGGGAAATGGATGGCACTAGGGCAGATTATGCTAAGAGAAGCTAGACAATCCCTTCAAAATAAATGCCAAATGTCTTCATTGATATTAGAAGGGCAACTAAGAACAGAATAGAGAGGAAGAGCATGAGAAGAAGATCACCACTAAACCCAGACGAGAGGGGGGAGGGAAAGAGAGAGAGAAGGGAAATTGCATGATAAAGGAAGGAGACCCTCATTGTTATACAAAACTACATATAAGAGGAAGTGAGGGGAAAAGGGAAAAATAAACAAGAGAGAGAAATGAATTACAGTAGATGGGGTAGGGAGAGAAGAAGGGAAGGGAGGGGAGGGGAGAGGAGGGAAGGGGAGGGAAGGGGGGATAGTAGAGGATAGGGAAGGCAGCAGAATATAATATACACTAGTATGGCAGTAGGTAAAAAAATGGTTGTGTAACCGGTGTGAATCTGCAATAATATGTATATAGGGTTAAAATGGGAGTTCATAATCGGCTTGAATCAAATGTGTGAAATATGATATGTCAAGAGCTTTGTAATGTTGTGAACAACTAATAAAAAAAGTAAATTAAATAAAAGAACATGTATTACATGGAACTGTTTTTCTCATAAACACTTAAGTGTGTGAATGAACCACAAGGAAGCTATCACAGGCACATTGAGATACTCAGGACTGCAGCTTAACCCAGCTGATGCTCACTGTGGGTGGGGGTCTGCACTTGGGTACAGAATTGGGTTTCTGTTTATACCCAGGTGTGCAGGAGTTGTACAAGACTCACATCCACATTAGAATACCAACAATATCCTCTGGCGAAAAGGTAGACTCTGCCTTACATCTGAATAAGAGTTGCAGAACATGGGGTGACTGGAGGACATCAGTGGCCAGCCTACCTGTTCCCTCAGCGACCATGGATAACTTAGTACCACCGGGCAGAAGGTAAGGAAACCAAGGTAGCAACACCTGGCCTTGACTCAGGGGACCAGAGGCCATGGCCTACAATCAGCACCCTTCTGACCCAGGAGGTGGGTGGCAGGAGGAATTAACAGCAGTGGCTCTGTCAATATTCAGAGCCCTGACTGGGCTGCAGCTCCTGGATGGCAGATATGTAGGTATGCAAGGCTTGTCCCCAGCACTGAGCTCTGGCAAATTTGTCTATGGAGCAAACCACCTAATTGCTGTACTTATTCACTTGTGTGCACAAATCAAGAAAAGGACAGTTAAAATGCACATGCGGTGTGATCTCTTAGCATAGTGATCAAAAGAGGAGAACAGCAGGTCTCCTACAAAAAGAGGTTTTTGTAGATGTTAGACTCACCTAGTGACTGCAGGAGACAGGACACAGAAGGACTAGGCTGCAGAGAGAGCCACTGTCTCAATGGGGTCTCAAGAGGCACACACTGGCTGGTCAGTTTGATTCCTAGTCACTGTGCTTAGAAACATTTGACTAATCCAAGGCTGTGATTACAATTTTAAGAGGAACTGCTCTGGCTGTTAGGTACCATTGTGTCTTTTATTAAAAGCATTGTTCTGGGAGCTTCTGACAGACACTAGGGCATTTTAGTGCTTCCCGGAAGGCGGCCACTGCCTCCTCAGACTTGAGCATCTGAACTACCAACTAACCAGAGTTCCAGCCAGGGTGACCCTCACCGTGAAGGTAAGAATCAAACTGCATGTCCAGCATTGGCTCCTGAGTGGACCACAGAAAGACGCAGTTAGGAACACACTCCAAAAACAAAAGACAACATTTTTCAAAAATATTTTTTACAGCAGTATAACTAATTTACAAAAAGCTACAAAAATCATATTTACCAGGACACATCTGTTAAATAAAAACATCATAATAGTGTGCATTTAGGCAGGGCTATGTAGAAGGATTCTGGTTCTTGCTCTCCTTAGAACAATAGCCCATGCCCAATGGGGCTCACTCTGGCAGGGCTTCAGGGAGGATAGCAGAGGCAAAACAGACCCTCCACACAGTTGCACCCTGCCCACCCTGTTTCCCCTAAAACTTACCCCGGCATCATGCAATGTTCCTGGCAGCCCCTGGAGGCCTGTGGGAAACAGGGCTCAGACTTCCCAGTCAGGGTGAGCAGCGATGACTCCTTTGAGCAGAGCATCCAAGCAGAAATAGAACTATTTCTCAATGAGACAAGACAACATGAAAACCAAAAGTGTGACAGGTCTGTGGATACGAAAACAAAGTCAAATGAAAATTCTCCCCAATCCACACTGAAACCCACCCAGGAGCCCCCTGTCATGGTGCTGCTAGACACAGTCTGATGGAGCCTGTTAGGAGTTTTTCTTTCATAAACTTTCAGATCAGAAAAGATTAGCACAGCACCCAGCAGCCTCAGGCCTAAGGTTACCAGAGAGCTGAGAACCTGGGCGGCACAAGGTCTGCTGTCCCCAAGCCCCAGGCAGCACAGTGTAGGGGCACGGGCAATAGGAACTGCAGGGCTGAAGGGAGGGGCAGCAGCTCCAGGTCCCTGGAGCCCCAGCACAAGGTCTTGACTCTAGCAGCAATGATAGCATCCAAGAGGCCATCCAGCTGTGTCAGTTGGAGAAAACCAGGAAGGAGTCCAGCAACAAGAGCCCAGCTCATCAAGAAGGGGCTGAAAGTTGCCAGCAGCCTGGGTAGCTCACTGAAAAGTGTCTTCACTGAAGCCCCCAGGAGAACACCCAGCAAGAGGAACTCAGCAGTCTCCAGGGACACAGACCTCATCCCAAGGGGCTTGGACTCTTACCACCTCTCAAAGCCACCAAAGGATGCCACAGCTGCTGCACCTCCAGGAAACACCACCACCAGGAGGGAGCCTATGGAAGTGATTTTGGCGGGGCAGACACTTCTGCTGAGTTGATGTGCACTGAAGCAATCCGGGGTGTTTCCAAGACCACCCTGGAAGGCAGCAATGGGCCTGCATCTGTGAGCACACGCTTCTGCTCCTCCAGTGTGCCTTCCCACTCTAATGGGAAGAGCAGCTCTTTGGATAATTATGACAGCATAGAACAGAAGATCCAGGTGTTTTGGGCTCTGAAGACACAGTCAGGAAGCCTGCTTCTGAACTTGCAGAGATGCCTTCCCACTCCTCCCTGGCCTCTCCTTCCATGTCCACTCACATCATCCCTTAAGGCTCTTTGATCATGTTCAGTAACAGGTGGGGGAGGGGATACTTGGCCCCTTCCCTGGATGGAGCATGCACAGCCTCCTTGAGGAGACTCTGCAGAGTGCTCTACAATCTAACTTGCCTCAGAGCCTAAGGTATGATCATGGGCCTGAACTTGCTTAAGTGAAAGGATCCTCTTTGCTTAAGGGATATTTATACACGTACCTTCCAGAGATCCCTTCTAAGGTACTTGCACCTCAGCTTTGTTTCTTGTGTGATTTTCAGCCCTACAAAATCTACTCAGGCTGATACCTGAGGCCAGGTTCCTCCAGGACCTTTCTTAGGTGAGTCTTGTTCTATGTCCTGGGCTTCTTTGAATGTCCTGGAGAGACCCAACGATTCAGCGCTCAGACTCAGGTTACAGTCCAGGGCATAGGATGAACTGTTCTGACTTCCAGTTCAATGCCTGACTATTAATCTTCTGTCCTGAACCCCCACCCGCGCCTCTTCTTTGTGTTTTCTGGGCAACTCTATCCTCTGACCTGGAGTAGTACCTCTGCTGCTATTTGTTGATAGAGGAGGCCAAGAGCTTGCCATTTCTTCTAGATGACACCAAAAGCCTCTGTCACCTGAAATATTGTGGACAGGAGTACTGCCTCGCTGTGCCAGCTGCACCCTGTCCTGCACAGCACAGAGAGGCAGCTTTTGTCCCATGCATGGAGGGACACTGGTGTATTTCCTGTAACTGAGTCTTAGTATGAAAATCTGTCTCTAAGCCTTGTGTTTTAATAGAAAGTGGAGCCTATTGAATAAACTATAGCTATTCTTCAATGTGTCCAGGCTACAGAAACTTTTGTGACACATTTTGGTGCATTTACCACCTTCACATTTTATGCTGGAATCAAGACTGATGCTTTCCTCTGCTCCAATAGCAATAGTAGAAATGTCATCAGAACAGCTGTTGCTCTGGCACAGCAGTTCAACTTTGTGTATATCACCATCACCATCACCATCACCATCTTCTTCCTACTCCTCATTATAACCTCTGCTACAACTATTTTACTCCACCGTGCACATTTGCTGTGCATAGTGGAGAATTTCCCCATCAACTCAGTGTGTACTTTCTTCAAACTGGGGACTTCCTTCCCATATCTAAGGGGGAAGTGTTCTCCCACCACACATAAAAGCAACCATTTGTTGATCCAATTTTCCACATTTCTCCAGAGGAAGGTCAAGACTCCAAGAATCATCTCACTCACTGAGATCTAGGTGAGCCTTTTTTCAATTAATGAGGCCCTTTCTGTTATTATATCATTTAATTTGAAAACAAAATTAGAAAGCCATACATGTAGATATAGTTGAGGCCCAAGGATACTCTATTGACAGGATAACTGAGAACATTTCTTTCAAACTAAGAAAATTATGCTAAACATAGGTATTGGTTTTGCTGTAGCAGATTTGTAAAGGTCATCTAGGGTCGGGGGAGGGCATGAGGCCAGGATGGGAGGCACAGCTGGGCACACACTTTATAACGGTGCACACATATACATATATGCACACACTCAGATGAACAGTGATGTTTTTATTATATGCATAGGCTAGAAGAGGGTCCCTATGTCATGAGTAGATGGTTTTATGTTACAGGGACCTGGTCCTAGTTCTAGAGCCATCCCCAGGATGTGTACAAGAAGACCTATAGCCAACTTCTTTGTCTTGTCCACTCTGTGATGAGTGTGTAATTTCTCTAATTGCCTCACTAGACTTGAGACTGGTGTGACATCCAGATTCTGGGAGGAGAAACTTACCTATGCAGTAAGTATAAACATGGTTAACACAGCCTTAATAAGTTATGTCCTCTGACCTATTCACTTGGGCCAAGGGGTGGAGAATCACCACCCTTAGAATCCAAGATTTTTGATGAAAAGAACCTTTTTTAATTTAGATCTATAGTATTTATTGTTGCTTAATTTAAATCATAGTGCTCTGAAGTCTTATTAAGAAAGTCAGGCACTAACCAGATAGATTTGGGCCTATTTTTCTTTTAATATACACAGTGTCTCTGGTTCAATTTTTAGGTCCTTGATTCAATTTGGGTTGAGTTTTTTTTTGCATGGTGAGAGAGAGGGGTTTAATTTTATTTTATTGTATATAAATTTCCAATTTTCCCATCATTATTTTTTGAAGAGGATATCGTTTTCTCCAATGTACATCTTTTATGCTTTTTGTCAAATATAAGAGAGCTCTAATTATGGGCATTGGTCTATGTGTTATCTATTCTATACCATTAGTCTACAAGTCTATCTTGTTGCCAATACCATACTGTTTTTTGTTATTATTGATCTGTAGCATAGTTTAAGGTCTAGTATAGAGATGCCACCTAATTCACTCTTCTTGCTAAAAATCGCTTTAGCTATCCTGGGTCTCTTATTTTGTCAGATAAATTTCATGACTGCTTTTTCTATTTCTCTGAGGAATGTCATTGGGATTTTGATTGAGATTACATTAAATCTGTATAGTGCTTTTGGTAGTGTGGTCATTTTGACAATATTAACTCTGCCTATTTAAGAAAAAAAATTGATCTTTCCATATTCTCATGTCATATTTATCTTTTTTCCATAGGGTTCTGTAGATTTCATTGGAGAGATCTTTCAGCTATTGTTAGGTTGATTCCCAAGGATTTTATAATTTTTATACTATTCAAAGTTAGTAGTTTTTCTCATTTCCTTTGCAGAGGATTTTTTATTGATATTCAGAAATGCCTTTGATTTATGGGTGTTGATTTTATATCCTGCTACTTTACTGACTTCATTTACTAGTTCTAGCAGTTTCCTGATGGAATATGTCAGGTCTTTTAGGTATAGAATTATATTGTCTGCAAATAGTGCTAATTTGAGTTCTTCCTTACTTATCCATATCCCTTTAATTTATTTTATTTGTCTAATTAGTCTGGCCAGTGTTTCAAGAAATATGTTAAATAGAAGTTGTGGAAACGGGCATCCCTGTCTTTTTCCAGTTTTTAGAGGAAATGCTTCCATTTTCTGCCTTAGTGTCCTAGAATGGTGCTCCCCAATCTTGTGGCCATTGGTCATGTAATTCATTAAATTGACAAACTCAGCTTTTTCTGTCACAGGATCTACATGCCAAAATATCATGTGCTTGAAGCTACTGAATTAGGCAGGATAGACATAGAACATTTCCATAATCACAAAAATTATTGAATGATGATGCTCTATAAATCACCAGGAGCAAATATTATGGATAATATGACCTATTTGGAGTTCAAATCTAGTAGCTTTCAACAAATACCTTGCAAACTGTGTTCCAATATAAATTTTTTGTTAAAAAGAATAAATAAATAAATAAAATAGAATGGTGTGGATACAGGTATCAGGAGCTACATTTTTGAATTCTGTTCTCGAGCATCCACCAGGTTTTACCTGGCCTCTTCCAATCACAGGATTTCATGCACCTCTCTTGAAGGCCCCCTCCCATTCTGGTAAAGGCCATTGACTCTTATGGTGTCCTTTGTGAGAATCCCTCTTACCTTCTAGGCTAATGAGGAAACTAGCCAATCAATAAACCACTAACCCCGCCACTCCAGATAATTCTTGTGCATGGGAATTCATAGCCATCCTAGGAGTATGAAGCTGCTGGCATTGGTACCACACTTAGAAAATTAGTAATTTTCTGTTTTTATAACAGGTCCTAGTTTTTATAACAGGTCCTAGTAGAACATGACTCAAGCCCACTTAGTTATAAGCTGGGAATGCTGCTGAAATAAGACAAAAACCTCCACCAACAACAACAATAACAATAACATAAAGCCCTCTACATTTATGTGGGGATTTTTCTCTAAAAAAGACCTTGAATTTTTAAAAATTATCACATCTCCATATGACTTCTACCCAATAAACCCCTCAATGATAAACAGTTTTTTTAAAAGAATATTTTCTGAAATATTTTTTGAGGAAGTAAAGAGCAACCCACTTGGGAACAGTACAGAATGTGAGCACTTTTTTGCTAGATTATAACATAAAATTCTAATGAAGCTGTGGCGAAGACAAAGACCCTTCACAGACTTCAAGAACAGACAGGAGATTTCCTCCTGCTGACATGGTCTCAAGTCAGAGCTGCACCCAAGTTGGATTCTCCTGAGGCAAAGAAGGCCCCCAAGGTCATTGAACTAGCTGTTCTGTCACAAGGGGGGAATATATATCATAAATTACCAAATAATACATCTAATAAAACTAATAATTACAAAATGCTATCTTTGACATAGTTTAATTAAATTTAATTTTGAATGAAAGTGTTTACACCATATTTATCTTATTGCTGATAGATGAGATTTTACTACCAGAAAGTGATAACTTAATGATCTCTGTTAAAGAATGCAAGTCCAAGGAGACTTCAAGCATCAATTATTTATAAGCAGACTTGCTGCTGTGTCCCCATGTAAAGGTAGCAAAACTCCTGTCATGAGGTTGATTCACCCCTGCATCACCTGACCACAATGATCTCATCTGAAAGAGACCAGAAATATGGCACAACCTTGAACCTCAAGAAATCTTAGAGAGGTAAGGCCACAATAATGTCTTAGAGTCAAGTTCATGGAATACTGCCTTCATAGCATACATTAAGAGTGCCTGAGTGGCAACACACTATCCCATGCTAGGTTGTGTGAACAGCAAACTACTTACTCCTTAGGCACAACCCTGGGCATGAGGCTATGTTTTAAATTCCCAGCTCTTACTCCATTGCTCACTCCTTCATTGGTCACTGCAGAAATTGCATTGGTGGCTGCCTGTAATCTGATAAGCTACTGCCTGAGTATATATACATGGTAACTTCACAATAAAATGAGACCTGCTTCCTGCTTGATGTCCAGAGGTCTTGATTAGTGACTTCACAGACACAGCCTTTTCTACAATTTTTCGTGAAACCCCTTGCTGGACCAGAAAGAGCCCACATAAACATCAGTACATAGCATTTGTCTTTTTTTTTTTTTGAAGGTTCAAAAAAAATTCTTGTAATGTGACTCTCCTGACCTTTAATGAATGTCAGTATGTTTAGCATTTCCATCACCACATGTTCGATATTTGGATATTTACTCACTTTCTCTTTGTACCAGAGAAGGTTATTCTTCCATTAGAAATGACTGGGTAATTTTTGCTTTTCTTTAAGCATTTATTAGGGTGGAGATAATGAAAAGAACTTTCTGTATTTTGCCATTTTCTAAGAATGACAGTTCCTTTATACTATTTTAAGCAGAATTCAGCTTGTCCATGAGTTCCTTTTTTACTTTTAATCTATGCAGAAGGTTTTACTTTTCTACACACTGTTTTTCACAGCATACCTACAAGTCAACTGATGGAGCTATGCTGAGTAAGAAAAAAATACCAATAAATTGATGATAGGTAGGCCTACTTACATCTTCTATGGAGGTTGTAACAACTGAGTTGTTGCCTCAGATTTTTGGGAGAAAATAAATTCAGTGTAAACTCACTAAGCTTGTAATATTTTAGCCTAAATTCAATCTCCACAGAGAATTTTAGGTCCTCCAAGGCATCTATTCACCACAGGATTCTGCAAAGTAACCATGGATCCACTAGCTACAACATAAACCAGGGGATCATCCCAAAATTTATCTGGGACCAAACCAAACCAGTAACTGTTCCTCTTCTGCAGGATTCAACACCCTCACCATGAGAGTCATATTCACTAATGAAAAAAAAATCTAGTACAATTTTCAACTGCACTGACCATATGCAACTTTGCTTTGATTTTGATCAAAGTATTAATATAATCACTAATGAAACATTTTAACTAGAAAAAAATCATGATATACACTTTTAAAAATATTTATTTTCTAAATGTTTATTTTCTAGATGTAGGTGGACACAATATCTTTATTTAATTTATATGTGACACTGAGGTTTTAACCCAGTGCCTCACATGTGCTAGTTGATCACTCTACCTCTGAGGAAAAATCCCAGTCTCTCATGATATTCACTTTGATGTCTACGTTTTTGTTTAAAAGAGTGTTTTGATTCTTCCATGTTTTTCTGTGGATAAGCAGTTTACTTATTTTATTTATTCTCTTTATTTATTTCCTTTGCACCTGCAATGAAACCCAGAGGCACTTAATCACTGAGCCACATCCCTAGCCCTTTTATCTTTTTTTTTTATTTTGAGACAGAATCTCCCTAAATTTCTTAGGACATTTCTGAGTGGCTGAGGCTGGATTTGAATTATGATCCTCCTGCCTCAGCTTCCCAAGCTTCTGGGATTACAGGCATCATTTTCATTATGTGTAAATAATTTGACATTTTATGAATATTTAAAAAATGTGCTGAACATTTGGAATCTTTAGTTGTAGGCACATTTTTAAATGGGCACAAACACCAGTAGGATTAACTTGTTCTTGTGTTCTATTCTATATATACAACAATATATGATATGATTCAAAATTACTAGAAGAAAGTAAATGTGATAAACAAAATGAGAAATGATAAGTATTTGAGGAGGCAAAATGATAATTACACCATTATTATCAATATATGTGTCAAATTACTATATTGTATGATAAAGATATACTTGTGTCAGACTGGAGTGGTGGCTCAGTGATAAGCACTTTCCTTGCATGTGTAAGGCACTGTGTGCAATCCTCAACATGACATAAAATAAATAAGGATATAACAATTTTCTACAACTAAACAAATTAAAAAAGATATATGTGTAAATTAAATTGTAAAGTTATGAATAGTTGCACATATATATCAAAGTATTTTCCCCAAGATATGTATTAATTCAAAAGAAAAATATAGTAACTTTATAGTGGATAGACCCTTTAGACATCAACTTAACTAAGTGATCAAGGTCATCACCACCAGTAATCAAACATGTTGAAGACATGAGCCTCTTCATATGGTGAGCTGAGAAGGAGCCACCACCATTTCTGTGGTATTGCCAAAACTGCAGAGCCTCCCTCTGATCTTGAGAAAACACAAGGAAACCCACAGTTCTACAAAACACTTGTTCCTCAGTGCTGTCAAGATCATGAAAGATGAGTATAGGCTGAGGGAATGTCACCAATGTTAAGGTCTGTAAACAAGTCAGGATGGCGCATGGCATTTTGCCATAGGGAGTGGTTTGTGAGGTGGCGCTAGCGAGCCATTAACTGTGGAGATTTCTTATTGGTTGACTGCTGTATCTAGTTTATGTTAATTAAGATAAGCTGTGTGGAATGTATATATACCCCTCCTGTCCTACAATAAATGGCTCCGACTCCTGCTGTATCAATCTACACAAGTTGTTCGTCACCCCCTGGTTATTTTGATGCAGCCGGACTGTGGCAACCAATTGATCAGGGACACAAAAGAGAAATAACAACTAAATGCAGTGCGGGGTCCAGAATGGGGTGATGGAATAAGGAAATGATCTTGGTAGAAAAATGGGAGATTCCAATAAGAGCTTTTTTGTTTTGTATTAGGTACTGGGGGTCTAACTCAGGAGTGCTTTACCATTGAGCTACATCCCCAGCCCTTTTTTATTTTCATTTTTTTTTAATTTTGAGACTGCATCTCATTAAATTGCTTAGGGCCTTGTTAATTTGCTGAGGCAGGCCTCGAATTCCCTATCCTCCTGTCTCAGCCTCCTGAGCTGCTGGGATTACGGACATGCACCACTGTACCCTGTGGTGAGCCGTTTCTGCAGATTATGGTCGCCATTGCAAGATGGCGCTGGCTCCACTGTGGTCTGTAACAAACAACTCCTTGTTTGGGAGAGTTGGTGCATGGTTTCTCAGCACCCTGTGAGAAAGTTCCACGTGGCAGCTTCGCATTGGGGCTTGGGATGCTTTATTAAGGCTGGGAGGGGCATCCGACGAGGAATTAGAAGAAATATCAAGGGCCTGAATAAACTGCTGAAAGAAGATTCCTGAGTTGCGTCTTCCTTGCGGGCAAGGGGTCGCGACAAGTGGTGCTGAAAACCCGGGAACCAGAACTTTCAGCAGTCAGGGGTGGTGCACCGGTTAGTCCTAGGTAAGTGGGACCCGCGGTCAAAGCGGAGATCAGTCCTAGATAATTGGGACCCGCTATCAAAGTGGAGATTAGTCCCAGGTAATTGGGACCCGCTATCAAAGCGGAGATTAGTCCCAGATTAATTGGGACCCGCTATCAAAGCGGAGATTAGTCCTAGGTAATTGGGACCCGCTATCAAAGCGGCAGCTCCTCTGTAAAGCCAGAGAGAGCATTACATCTTATTGCAGCTGCAATGTGTACTTTCGCTCTTACTTTCCCTTTTGTTTTTTGTGCGTCTTTTGTTGTGTCATGGGTGCCGTATCTTCAAGTCCGCTTCTCCTGGCCCTAGATAACCTGTTACTTTCCAAGGGCCTAGAAGTGAATCGTAGTACTTTACAGAGATTTTTACAGAAGACAGATATTGCTGCACCGTGGTTTCCGTTCTCGCGCAGCTTTACTCTACCTAGCTGGGATAAGTTAGGCACAGATCTTGACTTTGCTTCTGAGCAGGGCATATTAGAGGGTGGGGTGATACCCCTTTAGAAGATGATCCGTAGTTGCCTCGCAGATGGCAGATGTCAGGAAGCACTTACTAAAGGACAAGAAGTTTTAGAGCAATTACATGAAGAAAGATCAGAAATGGCAGGCAGTGAGGTATTTCAGGAGGGTGGGAGTGTGCGGAGCGAGAAACAGGGGAGGAAACAATTATCCCCGGCAGGCAGTGACGTATTTCAGGAGGATGGCAGTGTGCGGAGCGAGAAACAGGGGAGGAGGCGATTGTCTCTGGCACGGAGTGAGATATTTCAGGAGGAAGGGAATGTGCAGAGCGAGAAACGGGGGAGGAAGCGCTTGTATCCAGATCTCAGTACATTGCGCACACTCTCATGCAAAAGTGGGTCAGAAGAGGAGGACGATGAGGAGGAGGAGCTCGGAAGACTGTCTCGGCAGCTAGGGAGTCTAACTATGGGAGAAGGGAACAAAAATAAACAGGAGCTCAGAAGAAGAAAGAAAAAAAAAATGATCCTCCGGACCCGCCGCCGTACGGTGGGGGTGTTTCGAGGAGAGCCTTCCATGCCCAAACACGGGGGCTGTTAACATTTTTACTGATGGTTCCAAGTCTGGAATGGGAGCCTACGTAATTAATCACTCTCCCCCTATCCAGCATCAATTTGCTCCTGGAAATCCAGAATGGGTAGAACTACAAATTGTTATTGAAGTTTTTAAACAGTGTTCTTTTCCTTTTAATCTTATTTCGGACTCCAGCTATGTGGTACAAACACTAAAAGTCCTGGAGGCCGTGAGAACTATTAGTGATGCCCACAATGTGTCTGCTTACTTTACTCAGCTTCAACAGCTTATCTCTAACTGCACTGCTTCTTTTTATCCAATGCACATCAGGGCTCACACCTCTCTTCCTGGTCCGTTATCCCAGGGTAATGCATGTGCGGACTTAGCCACTAGAGGCCAATTAATATGCTTGGCTTCCTCCTTAGAGGGGGCTAAGTTGTTTCACCAAAACTTCCATGTTAATGCATTAACGCTGCACAGGCGTTTTTCGGCAGATAGTATTGCAATGTCCCCAGTGTGTCACATTTCTTCATCCCCCTAATTATGGAGTAAACCCACGGGGATTAAAGCCATTGATTGTTTGGCAAATGGATGTGACACATATACCTGACTTTGGTAACCTTAAGTATGTGCATGTTTCCATTGATACGTGCTCTGGAATTATCCATGCTTCTGCTTTATCGGGAGAAAAGGCACGTAATGTCATTACTCACTGTTTAGAGGCATGGGCAGCATGGGGTGCACCTGCATCCCTTAAGACTGATAATGGACCTGCTTATACTGGCAGACAATTTACAGCTTTTTGTTCTACTATGGGAGTGCAACTTACTCATGGTTTGCCTTATAATCCTCAAGGACAAGGCATTGTTGAGCGTGCTCATCGCACCTTAAAGGAAACTTTACAAAAACAAAAAGAGGAAAAATAGGAGCTGAACACACTCCTAAAGAACGCCTGTCCTTAGCTCTCTTTACCATTAATTTTTTAAATTTGGATATTCATGGTCGCTCTGCGGCCGATAGACATGTGTCCCCTCAGCCCTCTGTGATTGGCTATGTTAAGTGGAAGGATGTTCTTACGGGCCAATGGAACGGCCCTGACCCCGTGCTGACACGGGCACGAGGATCTGTATGTGTTTTTCCCCAGGATCGTACGGAACCGTTGTGGGTCCCTGAACGCTTGACAAGAAGAGTCTCGACATCAACTGACCAGCAACAAGAGATACCACAACAATCCTGTGATGAGGATCTTCATTCTGCTAAGTGCTCTGGCTCTGGTGCTGGTGCCGATGGCACAGGCGACACCAATGCAGTGGTGGGCAGTGGCACGGGCCTGGCCAATGCCGATGCCGGTTCATGGTAATTCTAGTGTCCTCCCCACTCTTTTTTCAACCTCATGTGAGATGTCTGCTCCCTGTGCCTCTCCTAGAGGGGACATGGAGAGAATTTTTAATCAATCTCAAATTAATCTCACAGGAGTTTTTTTGTTTCAGCCTTAGAAACGCTAATTGCATTAGCCTTAAGACCAAAAATTTGACTAACTGGGAGGACCCATTGCGGTCCAATCAGGTCTCAGGAAGCATTATCAGTGCTGTATTGAACAAGGTAGCTTCGGGGAAGCAATCAGGCTCAGAGACCCCCCGCAAACAGCAGCTCTGCTCTTAACATAACTACCTTGGCTATTATCTCCGAGGTACTAATCCCAGTGCCTCCTTCTTCTAGTAGTATTTATAATGCCACTCATTTCAAGGCCTCTCCTTACTGTTCCCCTAATCTTGGTTTCCCCCCAACATTTACGCCTTGTCAGGATCATTCTTGGGAGAAACATCAAGTTGCTAAAGGTTTCTCCCTTTCCCCCTCTCTTAATAAGTATGTTTATAACTTTAACAATAGTGCCAGCTCCTCTACAGGAGTAGGTTGGTCCTGGTTTCAATGGCTGATTTCCAATGAAAAGGGGGCTTCAGCCGATATTTCTGCACTGGCTCAGTTGCTAGGAGCCAAAAGTTGGCTGGCTAATATTTCTGGTACTGTCAGGGAAAGTGAACAAGGTAATAGACTTACATCTGTTTCATTCAACTCTCTGTTGTATAATGCCACATTGCCTCCTGCAATGGTCTGTGTCCAATCCCCGTTCTTATTCCTTTTGGCTAAGGCCACATCATCGGGGATGCTGGATTGTTCTCATACTACCTGTCTCTTATCTGAGTGTTGGAATGGTTCCTGGACTGTAGCAGTGTTTATGAAAATTCCAACTTTTGTCCCAATCTCGGTCACTGCGGATCCTGATAAGTTCCCTATTGTTGAGCTACTTAGAGTCCGCAGAGATTTTGGAATCACAGCGGCTATAGTGACAGCTGTGACGGTATCTGCTGCTGCAGCGGTTACGGCTGAAATGGCTATGGCCAATCAAGTACAAACTGCTGCCACCATTAATCAAGTTGTCCAACAAACTTCCACCATACTTGAATCCCAAAATACAATTAATCAACATATTTTGTCAGGGATTTTAGCTGCCAACCAAAGAATAGACTTACTCCAAACTCAGGTAGAAGAATTGGCTGACTTAGTACTTTTGGGTTGTGTTGACCAACGTGCACATTTATGCATAACCTCTGTCAGATTTAATGATTCCAGGAATGCTTCCCGCATCATTGGTGAATATTTGGCTGGAAATTGGTCCATGGAAGCAGAAGACATGATCCAGTCTCAACTAACCCAGATAGCTGTCTTGAATAGCACCCGTGTTGATCCCGTGACTTTGGGTCAGTTCACCGATTGGACATCTTCTGCTTTTTCCTTTTTAAAGAGTGGGTGGGGGTAGGCATTTTTGGTGCAATGTGTTGCTTCGGTATGTTTCTCTGTTTGTGGTTTCTCTGTCGCCTCAAGGCCCGCAATGCTCACGATAAGGCTATGATCATCCAAGCTCTTGCAGCTTTAGAAAATGGCAATTCACCTCAAGTCTGGCTTGCGCAGCTTAAACAGTAAATCTTTGACATGGTCGTTGCACCCCAAGTTATTATAACATTGCACTGGGATCGGCATGTCTTTCCTCGTTATTCTCTTAGTGTTGGAAAGCCCTTGCACTCTGCCGGTCTTGCTGCCATTGCACGCAGGTGGGTTTCCACACTAATGCTTCTCTATCACCTTAAAGTCCGTGCCTTTCTTTCAGGGTGCTGTCAACTCGTTTGTCGTTGTGTACAGCCACAGTTCAGCCTCAGCTGTCCCCCTTCATCCACCTTCGTCACGATACAGGATGCGAGGCAAGGCACTGCACTTGAGTGATCCTTGAAGTGGACCTCAAGGAGAGCATGTCCTATTGCATGCGGGTTTGATGTCCACGCCCCGCCCCACGAAAAAAGGCGTCGGCTGATATGGCTTCAGATCTGGGGAAGGGCCCTCCTTAGGACTGAGCCATACTATGCAGCCACTTCTGCACAGTGGGATAGGACCTCTACTCTCGCCTGTATGGTTTTCAGAAAACAGAAGGGGGGAACTTTGGTGAGCCGTTTCTGCAGATTATGGTCGCCATTGCAAGATGGCGCTGGCTCCACTGTGGTCTGTAACAAACAACTCCTTGTTTGGGAGAGTTGGTGCATGGTTGCTCAGCACCCTGTGAGAAAGTTCCACGTGGCAGCTTCGCATTGGGGCTTGGGATGCTTTATTAAGGCTGGGAGGGGCATCCAACGAGGAATTAGAAGAAATATCAAGGGCCTGAATAAACTGCTGAAAGAAGATTCCTGAGTTGCGTCTTCCTTGTGGGCAAGGGGTCGCGACAGTACCCAGCTTCCAAAAAGATGTGAAGTTCAGGTGATAGTACTGAACTAAGGATAAGTTCTCAGGCGTGATCATTTACTAGGGTTATGTAAGATGTGAATATTAGGGAAGGCTAGGTGAGGGGTCTACTGAAGCTATCTGTTCTATTTTTGGCAACTTTTCTGTAAATCTAAAATTAGGTCAAAATAAAAGTTTTAAAAAGTTGCCACATTGAAAATTTAGGGCAGATGCCTGGAAGGCCTCATGGGAAATTTCACTGCTCTGCCTGTCTTTGGATTTGAGATTGGGAGACCTCCTGTCCTCAGAGCATTAAAGCACCCACAAAGATTTATTCAGTCATTCTGGCCTATGGTTGGCCAAATGGCTTATACCTTTAAAACAGACAGGCCCCCCCTCCTCCTCTGCAGTATGGAGCCCTGAGCCCCCCACCCCACCTTGGGATTCTCATTCTGGCTGGCGGAGGCTGCGAGGTGAGGCTGCAGCAGTCTGGGGAAGGCTTGGCAGGTGAGTGAGAGGGTGCTCCAGAGGGAGGGAGGCTCAGACAGTGGTTAGCTGCAGAGTGGGGCTTAGCAGAGGCGAGGGGGAAAGGGAGGGGGGCTCTCCTTCTCAAGGGGCCCTTTCATGTTGAAATCAGCCATCATGAATGCTGGGGGCCCAGGAGCCCAGGCGTGGGAAATGTGAGAGCCCCCTTATGTCCCCTCATGTGACAGTGCTTGTCTGTGGCTCCCAGCCGGCCAGCCAGGATGCATTAGGAGAAGTGTCGGTGTGCACCTGGGGCGGGGGAGGGTCCCATCAAGACGTTGACCCACTCAGGGAAGGGAGATTTGAAGAAGGAAGTTCTAGACTCTCCTGGTGCTGGAGGGGAGGGTGAAGTGGGCACCCTGTGGGCTTCAGGATCAAGGGTTGGGCAATTGGCAAGAATCCAAGAGAAGGCTCTGGTCCCAACCCTCTCCAATGTCCTGAGTAGCCTGCTTCTCGCCAGCTCTGAAGGTGCAGACTCTGCTGACAAATCTCCAGAGACAAGGAGCTCACTGTATCCTGGGAGAGCGTAGGGTCCAGGCATTGGTTCCACCTCTGGATTCAGTTTTCATTCCCAGCCAGGAAATCTGAGACATTGGACAGGGGAGGCTGTGGCCCCATGTTCCCTGGTACACTCTCAGCCCAGGAGTGACCCCTGCTGTCCGGACAACCCTGGAGGCAGAGGACCATGCTGGCTAGCTGTGCACGGATTGTGCTGGGTGGCCTACCAGCCCCCTCCCCACCCCGCATTCTGTGTTGCTCTCTGCTGGCCCCCAAGGTCCTCTTCAAATGTACTGCCACAGGAGGGAGGTGGGTGAGGCCAACATCTGGACCAAGGGGACATCGTTGGCCCTCACAGCTGGAGCTATCAGCAGCCAATGTTTACCCAGACATTATTTGCCTTTGTAAGTTCCTGGCCCCCAACATGCCCCCCCCCGAGGAGAGGGTCCTGAGCCTCCTCCCCACGACTGGGCAGGGACGGACCCGAGAGTGCAGTGGCTGGCTGGAGTTCAGATCCTCCCAGCAGCTTCAGCTGCCTGAGAGAAGAAAGGGCTAGCCAGCTGGGCTGTCCGTGCCGAGGTGTGGGCACGAGTAGGACAAGGCCATGGAGAAAGTGTGAGTGGACCCTGGACACAGCGTGGTGCAGAGAGAAGGGGCAGACCCCTGGAATGTTCCAGAACCTAGCTGGCTGACCTTGGGTCAGTCTGTTCCTCTGTATCCTGTGACACCATATGGGAAGATTTCCTTGCCACCTGATTGAAAATAGTCTGTTTTAGTCAGCTTTTTTGCTGCACGATGGAAGGACCCAACCAGAACAATTGTAGAGAGGGAAAAGTTGCCTTGGGGGCTCAGGGTTTTAGAGGTCTCAATGCACAGACAGCAGGCTCCATTCCTCAAGGTTTGAGGTGAGCTGAACCTCATGGCGGAAGAGTGTGGTGGAGGGAAGGGGCTCACATGATGATCAGGAAGCAGAGGGAGGCTCCACTTGCCAAATACAAATATATATCCCAAATAATTGGCCCATGACCCTCCTCCCCAGCCACACCCCACCAATTCAGTCACCACTCAGTCAATCACTATCAGGGGATTAATTCACTGAGGGGTTAAGACTCTCACAACCCCATCATTTGTCCTCCGAACCCTCTTGCATTGTCTCACAGCTAAGTTTTTTGGGGACCCCTCACATCCAAACCAGAACAGCCTCCTGCCACACCTATCCCCTCCCGTGCCTGTTTGCCCTTCATAGCATATGTTCCAACATGCACCCCTCTGCCGGAGCACGACCACCAGGAGGGCAGGCAGGACCTCACTTTACTGTCACTGCTCCCTGGCATCCAACCAAGCTTCCACAGCTTTTCCCTAGCTTGCCCCTCTCATTCCATCTGCTTCAAGTGTCATTGTGGATTGGGGTCAGAGAAGGACAGACCATGTTCTGTGGTGGCAGGCTCTGGCCAGAGGAGTTTTCTCCTGGAGCACAGCGAGTCCCAGGTGGGCACTAGGGTGGGAAAGACTATTATGCCTTCATGATAATAGAGTATGCATTCACATGAGGAAGCAGATTCAGAGCACACACAGCACCAAAGTTATAGAACCAAGATATGAGCGCTGGTTCAAGGTTTCCTCTTTACTCTGCTGCCTTCTGTAAAAGATGTTCGAAGTTCTCATTGAATTTCCCAGGACACTTTTGTTCCACTCTCCATTGTATCTATACATTCTTTCTATATCATTGCATCCTCAACCCAAACCTTGTTGATCAGCACAGAAGACAACATGAGCCCGATTTCACAGACCAGAGAGGAGCCTGTAGTCACACAGCCAGTAAATGGCAACATCTGAACTAAGCTCAGGTCAGCCTCATGTTGGCACATTGCCCTTAACCTTCTACCAGGCTGGGACTAAGCTTTCAGGTCTCATTGGCTGGCATGGGGCTCCTGACCTCCCAGCCTGCATTAACACACCGTGCTAGAAGCTTCTCAGGGACCTCACCCTGGACAGAGCCTGCTCCATTTTCCCCATCCACAGGGTCATTTCAAAAACCCCTGTTGGCCCTCCAGTGAAGAGGCAAAGGGTGTCCAGGCTGCCAGGGCCCAGGAAACAAGGTAAACCTTAGGCTACCACGGAGCACCTACAAAATACTCAGACTCAAGGCAGCTGATGAGCAGGGAGTGTGTTGATGGATACGCTGATTTCACTATCGCGCAAAACATTACCATCTAGAATTTGGCAGCCTTCTGGGTGAGGAGGGGAGGGGAGGAAATTTATTAACTTCCTCATGTGTGTGGTGGCATCCTTTACTCTTGAATGAAGGCCAGGGACCTGATTCACTCCTGGAGGCCTGAAGATAGAGGCACCGCACTCCCTGGGTCTCTCCCTCCCGTCCACCCTCCTCATGCAGAGGTCTTGCCCTTGGCCAGGGCTCCCCCCGCCACTTCTGGGGGTGCCAGGATGATGGGAACCCAGCTGTCTACCTTCCCCATGACTCCACATTTCCCCATCTCATGGTCATGTTCAGGGAGCAAGAAATGGACATCTTGGTGTGGTAGGGGTGAGGTGCAGGTGCCTCTAGGCCATGAGGGAAGAGAACCCAGAGGGCTTCCTGGAGAGGGAGGAACGGGTCCTTGCTAAGGGGCAAGTTGGGGGGGGGGGGTAAACAGCCTGGACAAAGGCTGAGAGGTGGGGCCACCAGCAGATGTGAGGGGCTGGGCGGGTGGAGAGGAAGGGGAGGGACGGGTGGATGCTTCTAGAACAGGCCTCCCCGAGAGGCAGCCCCTGTCCTCTCTACCCACGCCCACTGATAAGGCCAGGGCAAGGGCGTCAGGGCAAGGAGAAATGCCCGAGGCTCACTCATTGCCCAGAGCCCTGGCGGGGAAACCAGCTAGGAGGGCAGGACAGCAGGTTCCCCCCAAGCACTCTTTTGGTTGACAAAGGCAGGCTGGGGGCAGGAGGGGCTGGAGAGGGTGACATTCTCCCTCGAGGCCGCCCATGGCCTGCTCCCCCAGTGCTCAGGGGACAAAGGACAGCTGTTCAAACACTGATCAGGGAGTGGGGCTCCATGAGGTGGGGTGCTGGGAGGTGGGGAGGCCACTGTCACTGGGTGCGCTATGCCCCGTGGGTTTGGCCTGTGCTGGATGGGCACCTGCTGGGAGTGTGGGACGTGGGGCAGAACGAGGGTCTGTCCACCTGTGTGCACGTAAGTGGGCTCCTGAGTAAGACAGAACGGGTGTGGGGGGGGGCGGTGCATGCATCATGGGGTGGGTGCACATGGTCTGCGCATGTGCAGGTGAACTGACCCTGCCAGTCCCTTCTGCTCGGGCAGTGATGCTGGTGAAGGGGTGTGACATCCACGCTAGTGAGCGTGCGCTGGCCCACACACATGCATGTGTGTGTGCGTGCTGCACTAGGAGGACAGTGTGAGAGGCCGACACGGTGGAGGCCCGAGGCTGACTTCAGTCCTGGAGCCCATGAATCCCCAGGGCATTGTCCCTTTCAGTGCCCAGCGAGTCCCCAGGCCCAGCACCTTCGCCCCTCACCTTGGAGAGGGCATAGAGGTGGCCCCAGGTCCTCCCTAGAATGGTCTCCGTGGACATCCGTCCCATGCCTCTGCACCCCACCCCGGGCTGCGCTCACTCCAGAGGTGCAGGTGATGGTGGTGGCAGGTGGCAGTGGTGCCGGCATGAGGCAGGTCCGTGTGTGTCCCTGAGCCACAGCTTGGCTGGAAAGCTGAGGGGACCTGATCCCTGGTCTCCTTTGGCCAGATCCCCTGCCTCCCCTCCCAGGACAGTCCCCCAGAGCCACCAGAGCCCCGCCAGTGGGGAACCTGATTTAGGAGTCAGGGCACTCCAGGCTCATGGCCCTGCCCCCTACCCGCCCCTTCCCACCTCGACCTCCTGTTTGGTGAAGGGGACACCGAGCTGCAGCCCTTGGGCAACAGAGGAGCCTGAGCCCTCCAGGTTGAGCGGAGATTAAAGGGACTGGTGTGGCTTCTCTCTCCTCCTCTCTCTGGGTCTCTCCAGCCAGTCGTGCCTCCACTGCTCACACACTTTTTAAAATGTCAATAGACTGTCACTCACTTTTCTTGTTATACTTCTTAAAATGAGCATTTCCTCTAGTCTATGGAGGGAGGTGACACTGGAGTCACGGGCTTGGCTTTATTCCTGTCGAGAGGAGATGGACTGTGGAGAGCTCAGCTTTCAAAGGAACTATTTTATTTATAAGGATTTTCCTAATGTCATGAATGTGCCATGCCTGGCTTCTTTGTGCCCACTCTGGAGAGAAGGGGGGACTGAGCATGGCCCACGTGGGGTGGCTTTCTTTACCCCGAAGCCCAGAATCCTAGAGGAAGTGACCTTCAGCAGTGTAATGCAACAGTTTCTTTTTTTTTTAAATTAATTTTTATTGTTGGGTGTTCAAAACATTACATAGTTCTTGATATATCATATTTCACAGTTTGATTCAAGTAGGTTATAAACTCCCATTTTTACCCCGTATACAGATTGCAGAATCACATCAGTTGTACATCCATTGATTTACATATTGCCATACTAGTGTCTGTTTTATTCTGCTGCCTTTCCTATCCTCTACTATCCCCCCTCCCCCTTCCCCTCCCCTCTTCTCTCTCTACCCCCTCTAGTGTAATTCATTTCTCCCCCTTATATTTTTGTCCCTTTTCCCCTCACTTCCTCTTGTATGTGATTTTGTATAACCCTGAGAGTCTTCTTCCATTTCCATGCAATTACCCTTCTCTCTCCCTTTCCCTCTCACCTCTCATCCCTGTTTAATGTTAATCTTCTTCTCATGCTCTTCGTTTCTACTCTGTTCTTAGTTACTCTCCTTATATCAAAGAAGACATTTAGCATTTGTTTTTAAGGGATTGGCTAGCTTCACTTAGCATAATCTGCTCTAATGCCATCCATTTCCCTGCAAATTCTATGATTTTGTCATTTTTTAATGCAGAGTAATACTCCATTGTGTATAAATGCCACATTTTTTTATCCATTCGTCTATTGAAGGACATATATGTTGGTTCCACAGTCTTTCTATTGTGAATTGTGCTGCTATGAACATGGATGTAGCAGTGTTCCTATAGTGTGCTCTTTTTAGGTCTTTAGGGAATAGACCGAGTAGGGGAATAGCTGGGTCAAATGGTGGTTCCATTCCGAGCTTTCCTAGAAATCTCCATACTGCTTTCCAAATTGGCCGCACCAAATTGCAGTCCCACCAGCAATGTACAAGTGAACCCTTTTCCCCACATCCTCGCCAGCACTTGTTGTTGTTTGACTTCCTAATGGCTGCCAATCTTACTGGAGTGAGATGGTATCTTAGGGTGGTTTTGATTCGCATTTCTCTGACTGCTAGAGATGGTGAGCATTTTTTCATGTACTTGTTGATTGATTGTATGTCCTCATCTGAGAAATGTCTGTTCAGGTCCCTGGCCCATTAGTTGATTGGGTTATTTGTTATCTTATAGTCTAATTTTTTAAGTTCTTTGTATATTCTGGATATTAGGTCTCTGTCTGAAGTGTGAGGAGTAAAAATTTGTTACCAGGACGTAGGCTCCCTATTTAACTCTCTTATTGTTTTTTTTGCTGAGAAAAAACTTTTTAGTTTGAGTAAGTCCCATTTGTTGATTCTAGTTATTAACTCTTGTGCTATGGGTGTCCTATTGAGGAATTTGGAGCCGGACCCCATAGTATGTAGATCATAGCCAACTTTTTCTTCTTTCAGACGCCATGTCTCTGATTTGATATCAAGTTCCTTGATCCACTTTAAGTTAACTTTTGTGCATGGTGAGAGAAAGGGATTCAGTTTCATTTTGTTGTATATGGATTTCCAGTTTTCCCAGCACCATTTGTTGAAGATGCTATCCTTCCTCCATTGCATGCTTGTAGCCCCTTTATCAAATATAAGATAGTTGTAATTTTGTGGATTGGTTTCTGTGTCCTCTATTCTGTACCATTGGTCCACCCGCCTGTTTTGGTACCAGTACCATGCTGTTTTTGTTACTATTGCTCTGTAGTATACTTTGAAGTCTGGTATAGCTGTACTGCCTGATTCACACTTCCTTCTTAGCATTGTTTTTGCTATTCTGGGTGTTTTATTTTTCCATATGAGTTTCATGATTGCTTTCTCTATTTCTACAAGAAATGCCGTTGGGATTTTGATTGGCATTGCATTAAACCTATAGAGAACTTTTGGTAATATCACCATTTTGATGATGTTAGTTTTACCTATCCATGAACAGGGTATATTTTTCCATCTTCTAAGATCTTCTTCTATTTCTCTCTTTAGGGTTCTGTAGTTTTCATTGTATAAGTCTTTCACCTCTTTTGTTAGGTTGATTCCCAAGAATTTTACTTTTTTTGAGGATATTCTGAATTGAGTGGTTGTCCTCATTTCCATTTCAGATGATTTGTCATTGATATACAGGAATGCCTTTGATTTATGCGTATTGATTTTATATCCTGCCACTTTGTTGAATTCATTGATTAGCTCTAATAGTTTCTTTGTCGACCCTTTTGGGTCTGCTAGGTATAGAATCATGTCATCTGTAAATAGTGATAATTTAAGTTCTTCTTTTCCTATTTTTATGCCTTTAATTTCTTTCATCTGTCTAATTGCTATGGCCGGTGATTCGAGAAATATGTTGAACAGAAGTGGTGAGAGAGGGCATCCCTGTCTTGTTCCAGATTTTAGAGGGAATGCCTTCAGTTTTTCTCCATTCAGAATGATGCTAGCCTGAGGCTTAGCATATATTTCTTTTACAATATTGAGGTATGTTCCTGATATCCCTAGTTTTTCTAGAGTTTTGAACATAAAGGAATGCTGTACTTTGTCGAATGCTTTTTCCGCATCTATCGAGATGATCATATGGTTCTTATTTTTAAGCCTATTGATGTGGTGAATAACATTTATTGATTTCCATATATTGAACCAACCTTGCATCCCAGGGATAAATCCTACCTGATCATGGTGCACAATTTTTTTTGATATGTTTTTGTATCCAATTCGCCAGAATTTTATTGAGGATTTTTGCATCTAGGTTCATTAGAGATATTGGTCGGTAGTTTTCTTTCTTTGAAGTGTCTTTGTCTGGTTTAGGAATCAGGGTGATGTTGGCCTCGTAGAATGAATTTGGAAGTTCTCCCTCTTTTTCTATTTCCTGAAATAGCTTGAAAAGTATTGGTATTAGTTCCTCTTTAAAGGTTTTGTAAAACTCTGCTGTATACCCATCCGGTCCTGGGCTTTTTTTAGTTGGTAGTCTTTTGATGGTTTCTTCTATTTCCTCCATTGATATTGGTCTGTTTAGGTTGCCAATATCCTCCTGACTTGATCTGGGCAGATCATATGACTGAAGAAATTTATGGATGCCTTCACTATCTTCTATTTTATTGGAGTATAAGGATTCAAAATAATTTCTGATAATCGTCTGTATTTCTGAAGTGTCTGTTGTGATATTGCCTTTTTCATCCCGTATGCTAGTAATTTGAGTTCTCTCTCTTCTGCTCTTCATTAACGTGGCTAAGGGTCTATCGATTCTATTTATTTTTTCAAAGAACCAACTTTTAGTTTTGTCAATTTTTTCAATTGTATCCTTTGTTTTGATTTCATTAATTTCAGCTCTGATTTTAATTATTTCTTGCCTTCTACTTCTTTTGCTGTTGTTTTGCTCTTCTTTTTCTAGGATCTTGAGATGAAGTATTAGATCATTTATCTGTTGGTTTTTTTCTTTTTTTAAGAAATGAACTCCAAGCAATAAATTTTCCTCTTAGAACTGCTTTCAATGTGTCCCATAGATTCTGTTATGTTGTGTCTGTGTTTTCATTTATCTCTAAGAATTTTTTAATTTCCTCCTTGATGTTTTCTGTAACCTATTGATCATTCAGTAACCTATTGTTCATTCTCCAAGTGATGCATGATTTTTTCTTCCTTATTTTATCGTTGATTTTCAATTTCATTCCATTATGATCAGATAAGATGCATGGTATTATCTCTACACCTTTATATTGTCTAAGAGTTGCCCTGTGACATAATATATGATCTATTTTTGAGAAGGATCCATGTGCTGCTGAGAAAAAAGTGTAACTGCTTGATGTTGGGTGGTATATTCTATATATGTCAATTAAGTCTAGGTTATTAATTATATTATTGAGTTCTATAGTTTTCTTATTCAACTGTTGTTTGGAAGATCTGTCCAGTGGTGAGAGAGGTGTGTTGAAGTCTCCCATGATTATTGTATGGTGGTCTATTTGACTCCTGAACTTGAGAAGAGTTTGTTTGATGAACATAGCTGCACCATTGTTTGGGGCATATATATTTATGATTGTTATGTCTTGTTGGTGTATTGTTCCCTTGAGTAGTATGTAGTGTCCCTCTTTATCCCTTTTGATTAACTTTGGCTTGAAATCTATTTTATATGATATGAGTATGGACACTCCTGATTGTTTCCGAAGTCCATATGAGTGATATGATTTTTCCCAACCTTTCACCTTCAGTCTATTTATGTCTTTTCCTATCAAATGCATCTCCTGAAGGCAGCATATTGTTGCGTCTTGTTTTGTGATTCATTCGACTAGCCTGTGTCTCTTTATTGGTGAGTTTAAGCCATTAATATTTAGGGTTATTATTGAGATATGAGTTGTTCTTCCAGCCATATTTGTTTATTTATGTTACTAAACATGGTTGGTATTCCTCTTTGATTATTCCCCCCCCTTTACTGTACTACCTCCCGCTGTTGGTTTTCATTGATATTTTCCATTTCCTCTTCCTGTAATATTTTGCCGAGGATGTTTTGAAGAGATGGTTTTCTAGTTGCAAATTCTTTTAACTTTTGTTTATCATGGAAGGTTTTAATTTCATCTTCCATCCTGAAGCTTAATTTCGCTGGATGCACAATTCTTGGTTGGAACCCATTTTCTTTCAGTGTTTGAAATATGTTATTCCAGGATCTTCTAGCTTTCAGAGTCTGTGTTGAAAGGTCAGCTGTTATCCTGATTGGTTTACCCCTAAATGTAATCTGCTTCCTTTCTCTTGTAGCTTTTGAAATTCTCTCCTTATTCTGTATGTTGGGCATCTTAATTATAATGTGTTAAAGTTTGGATCTCTCATGATTTTGCACATTCGGCGTCCTGTAGGCTTCTAGGATTTGGGATTCTGTCTCTTTCTTCAAGTCTGGGAAGTTTTCTCGTATTATTTCATTGAATAGATTGCACATTCCTTTGGTTTGGACCTCTATACCTTCTTGTATCCCAATGACTCTTAAGTTTGGTCTTTTTATGTTATCCCATATTTCTTGAATGATCTGCTCATGGTTTCTTAACAGTTTTGCTGAGCTGTCAATGTTCTTCTCCAATTGAAATACTTTGTCTTCATTGCCTGATGTTCTATCTTCTAAGTGTTCTACTCTGCTGGTAGTATTCTCAATTGAGTTTTTAAGTTGGTTTATTGCTTCCTGCATTTCTAAGATTTCTGTTTGTTTTTTATAACCTCTATCTCCCTTTATAATTGATCTTTTGCTTCTTGGATTTGTTTATGTAATTCATCGTCGAAGTGGTCGAAGTGGTCTTTCATTGTCTGATTTTGCTGTCTAATGTCTTCCTTGAGACTCCAGATCATCTGAAGCATGTATATACTGAATTCTTTATCTGACATTCCATCTGCTGCAGATATTACCTCTTCTAAAGTTGAGTTGACCTGCATTGCTTGGGGTCCTTTCTTTCTTTGTCTTTTCATACTGATCGCGTTTCTTTCTGCTTGGTGAAACTGTTGTGTTATTGATTTTTCCCCCGATATATTTATATTGCTCTTGTATAGTTGCAAAGTCTCCCTCACAGGCTTTGGCGGTTGTTCTGCCCCTCCTCCAATTGGGGCAATATGCCTACCACACCAGCAGGCTGCTTGGCCTGTACTTTCGGTTGGCCTGTTCTTTCCTTGGTCACAGGTCCGCCTACCTTGCAGGTGCGAGCAGCGGCTCTGTCCCTCTGCGGGCCGCTAGGCCTGTTCTGTCTGTTGGTTACAGGTCTGTCTACCTAGCAGGCGCTGGAGGCGACTCTGTCCCTTCCCCAATCGGGGGGATGGCTCGCCACTGGGCCTGTTCTGCTGGTAGGTTAATGCAACAGTTTATAATTGCACACTGCTGGTGGTGGGGAGCTCACTCCCGACCAAGATGGCCCACCTCAGGTACAGTCTCCAACCCCTTTCCTACCATCAAGGGCCCTGGTTCTGTTCTCTGAAGTGAGGGAGAAAATCTCTCCAGAGTCCCACTTAGGGTCCTCCTAAGGATTCCTTCCCGCTCTGAAATACCCCCCTTAGTCCTTTGTATCTCTCTCCATCCCTTCACCATCTTACTGAGTCTACAAAATATACCCAGAATTCTCTTCCCCAAGATCAGAAAGACTAATTGAGACTTCTGTGGGTTACCAAGACCAGTGTCTCCCAAGGTCACTTCTGAAATGTCTTCATTCTAGTCACACTTATAAGGATCTTATGTTCAAATGAACGTTGCAAGTGCTGGGTTAAAGAAATATTAGAAACTTCTTTTGCAGAAGGACTTATCAGGGCCTTATATGACTCATGTACCTGAGACTCTCCAAACCAGATACAGGAGGTTGAGTTTGGGTGCGTCTGGACTTGTCAGAAAGTCATGCTAGAAGGGACACGTAAACTGCTCTAGAAGCAGACCTGGGTGAGAATTCCAACTCTGCCATGTATTACCTTTGGGACCTGGAAATGCCTTTACCACTCTGACCTTCAGACTCTTCATCTGTCATGTGAAAGATCTTCATCTCTGTGCCTTGCTTGTTCGACAGGTGGAGCACAAGGGAAAGAAGTCAATCAGTTCCCAAACTGCCTCATCTGGTGCAGCTATCCCCAGGCATATCCTGGCTCAGGCCAGCCTCAACTCCCCACACAGCCTCAAATGTACCAAGCCCACTGCTGCCTCAGGTCCTTTACGCATGCTAAAAATCCACTTTCCAGCTGCATCCATATGATGCATGGTAGGGGCTCAACAAACAATGCATAAACTGCTGTGAGACGGAGGCCCTTGATGTCTTCTTCTGCTGGCCACCATCCTGCTCATGCCCATAGTCTGATGAGGCCTGAAATCTTTTCTGTCCTACCCTGTGGCTGGAGCAAGCAGGGCCTCCCACGCATGCACCTGAAAATCACCATGAAGGCAGTCTCCAGGATCTCCCGGGCAGGAAGGATGTCAGCTGGGAGCCACTGGGCCATGACCAGGCCATGCCCCAGGCCCTTGGACCCTGCTCTGGGTCATCTCTACAATGGTGTCCCCTCTGCTGGCTCCCTGTGCTGGCCCCTGACTTAATAAATCTTGGACAATTGGCCACAGGCTTGTTTCCTTAAAATGAGGTCACCTCTAAGGATCTCTGACATGACATGGCCCCGCCTCCTCAGAGCAGTGGGGACGTTGCAGCTCAGGTAAGTGAACATTCTCTTAAACCAAAAGGCTGGGAGGGGGCTCTCTTCTCCCCCAGGCTGAGTGGGCCTCTCAGGACCAGGTGAGGCAGCCCCCGAGGGGGGACACTGTCTGTGTCACAGAAGGCTCCACTCACCCAAGTCACCTCCTGCCATAGGTGGATCATATGTCTGATGTTCTCCTCCCACTTACTGCATCTTTGGTTTGAGGGGTCTGGAGTAAAACCAAATGGCCCTGGTTTAAAACCCCTATGGGCCTCTCATGAGCTGTGTGATCATGGGTAAGTTAATAAATCTCTCTGTGCCTCAGTTTCTTTCTTAAATGGAGATACTGGTGTGTATCCTGGGGTTTTTTAATGCAGAGCAGTCTCTAGCACATAGGAGGTGCTGCATCAATGTGGCTGCAATGACTATTAAGGCCATTTTTGGATGTTGTGGGTGGAGTGGGGTGGGGAACTTCAGTGAGGATCAGTGTGAACTCTTCTCTGTTAATTCATTTTCTTTTTTGTGGGAGGTACGGTGTCAGGGGCTAGAAGGAAATTCTCCTTCAAAGAATAGCCTGACATTTACAAGAAATAGCACCCTGGGTGACATCCTGCCTGGGAGACATCCTGCAGCTACCTATCTCCCTGAAACATCCTGTGGCTATCAGGAACATCAGCCATCTTGCAGTTGCCAGTTTTACCACCCACATCCAGCAATTGCTGATTAGAGAGCTTCCCCATCCCCAGCATATAAATACCCCTGTGTGAACAATAAAAGTTTGCAGCTTGATCAGAACTCCTGTCTTGCTTTCATCCTTCTTGTCTCTTGTCCCTTCATTCCTCCCCACCTAGGTTCACCACCCACGTTCATGTGTCCTGTGGGTCAGAACATTTGGCCCCCAAAGATTGGGGCTGGAGCCTTTGACTGAGACAGAACACCATCCTCCAGCGACACATGGCCAAGCGGAGCTCGCGATCGCCTTGACAGACACGACCGAGAGACAGATCCAGGAGGAGAGTGGGGACGACGCACAGTGAGTGACCCACAATGGGACAAGCAGTTATGTCACATGATTTGTTTTTGTCAGGCCTCAAGGAGGCCCTCAAGACACGGGTGGCATGTGTTAAGAAAAAGGACTTAAAATTATTCTTTTCATACATAGGAGAATTGTGTCCGTGGTTTTCCCTTGAAGCGAGCATTGATGGTAAAAGATGGCTTAGAGTAGGAGACTGTTTAAAATATTATTATGAATCCTTTGGCCCAGAAAAGGTGCCTGTTGCCACGTTTTCTTACTGGAACTTAATTAATGAAATTCTTAAAAGTTTACCCTTTGACAATGGTACCTTAAAACTTGTCAGGATTGGGAAAGAGGCTATGCAAAAGACTCTCATCTCTCTCGTCCCCCCTCGGCATGCCCTCAGTTAGTATAGACATAGATCCTTCTCAGTCTCCCTAGGACCCTGGGAACCTTCCTGAACCCCCTCAAAATCCCACCCAAATGAATAAGGCTCCAACAGCTACCAACCACCTTTATCCAGTTTTAAATCCCGGAGACACATTGACCCCTGGGGAGGAGGCTACCTTGGAGAAGGAAGCAGCTCGCTACCATTCAGAAGACCCGCCACCTCTCAGGACCCTGCCACAGCCTATAGGACTCACACATCCACCTCCCTCCTATATCCCTCCTGCCTTTTGTGCTCTGGCCCTTTAAGGGCTAACTGCCCCATCAGATATTTTTTCTCCACTTACCTTGCCTAACCTGGCTCCCTTGCGCAAGTCTCTCCAACAGAGACGGGAACACATCCAACTTCTAAAAGAATCAAGATCTCTTGACTCTGAGCTCTGCTCATTAGCCTTAGGCACAGAGTCAACCCGAGCTGGCCCAAGGCGGTCTAATAAAAAGGTTAAGCCGCGCCATCAGCCTATTCTCGTCTTCCCAGTCACCCACAGTCAGATAGATAAGCCCACCCAGGCTGAGGACAAAGAGGAGGATCAAGTGGAGGAAAAGGATCCAGGGTTCATAGTTTGTCCCTGGTGAGCAGATTTCTCTCTCTCTGCTTCCTCATTGCCATATGCTGAGCTGCTTTCCGACTCCCTACACTTCCCCCACTATGTTCTGCCTCATGTTGGCCCCAGAGCTATGCAGTTGGTGGTCAGTGGAATGAGACCTGAAACTATGAGCTACATAAACTTGTCCTGCTCTAATTGTTGTTGTTAGATTTTTTTGGTCACAGTGATGTAAAAGGCAACTAAAAACACAGACTAATTTATCCAGCAGGGAATATTAAAGGCAGTACAGCATTTGAGATATGGCCTGGGTATTTCTAGCTGCTTTCAGCCTTATATACCATGGGGATCAGGAGCAAAAGCCAGGGTAGAAAGATTTAAAATACTTGCAGGTTTTCCAGAAAAGAAAACTTTGTAATGTTGGGGCCAAAAATGGTGTGGTTGGTAAAGAGATTAGTTCCATTACACAGAAGCCACCTTTCGGCATCTCAGGAATGGGAAGGACACCACCCTTAGCAGGCTCAATGACTTGTGGAGAGATTATCAGGGTGCCCTGCGTGCAAAAGGCAGCCTCAGAATCCTATGTCCAGATTCATTTTGCTGTGTAACTAACATCATATGGGCTCACAGAGGCCATGGTCTAGGTGGGTCTGGCTACTGTCCTCATTCTCAGCTGACCTTGTTATTGTCAATGTAATGCTGGTTATCAGGCTTACAGAGTGAAGAGTTGAGGGGTTGTGAAGGTTTGCATTCCTACTTCAGAGGAAACGCTGGTGACCAGGATGTGCATATCACATTCAGAGTGCAACCCAGTAACCCCAGAAACAGTGATTTATCAAACTATGAGAGTGGAGCCAATGTTGTGGTGGAGGTTAGCAGTGGCAGGCCTATGAACACCTGCTCAGGTAAGTGAAAGTCAGTGAGCACAGAAGCTCTAGGGAGTGGTCCCACATCAGACCAAGCTGGAGGGGTAAGGATGCTCAAGTTCTAGGGCACCCATATTACACCATCAGGTGCCCTAGTTTCACACCTGGAGCACTAGAATTAATGGAGCACTAGACTTAATGTGTGCCCTGCTGTGCTTTTTCAGTTTCCTCCTTACTACTGTCCTCTTCTTCCCTTTGGGGTTAGTTGTGTTTCCCCTGCGAAGATGTATCTTTGAAATGTGTTAACTTTTTTTTGATTATTAATGATGATTGCAGCCAATGCAGCTACAAAATTTTTGATTCTTCTGCTTTGCTTCCACGCATGAAAGTCAGTAACTGAAGAGGCAGAGAGATGGGAGAGGAAAAGGCTTCATTGGCAACAATTCAGCATTTCAGAGATGAATGGCTAGCTCCTGGTTTCATCTTGCTTAGTACTGTTGAGTGAAAGTGTATACAGTGTGTTATGTGGAATTGTTCTCGCAGTCTTGGACAGGGGGACACAAGCACAGTTTACTAGTGTTGACAGACTGTCCTTTAGAGGCATCTGGAGTCATGGCTCAGTGGTAGAGAGCTTGCCTGGCATGTGTGAGGCACAGTGGTCAATTCTTAGAACCATATATAAATCAGTAAATATTGATAGACAACTAAAAATAGATGTCACTAAGGAGCTGGGGATGTGGCTCAAGTGGTAGCGCACTCGCCTGGCATGTGTGCAGTGCTAGGTTTGATCCTCAGCACCACATAAAAATAAAGATGTTGTGTCTGCCCAACACTAATAAATAAATATTAGAAAATTCTCTCTCTCTCTCTCTCTCTCTCTCTCTCTCTCTCTCTCTCTCTCTCTCTCTCTCCTTTTTTAAAAAACTGTTATTTAAAGTAGTTGGGATTCTGTGGGTTATATCTTGGTCCAGTGGACCCTGACACATCCCAGACCTGTGAATCTAAGATAATGTGATTTTTTATATGCTTGCAATTCTGAAGGTGTGTGTGTCTGGCTTCCCTCCTAATCAGTGTCTTCTGTACACTTCTGCCAATACCTTTTAATTTGGACATTTCCTGTGACATAGTAAGGTGGAGTGCCCAGTGCAAGGGCCCTTTTAACTGACTTTCGTGCTTTTAACTGACTCTATGGTGAGTCATTAAGATAGGGTTGAGGGTGTTGGGGAGAAAAGAAAGCTCTACCTATGAATTAAAAAGAAGAGAATGGCAGAAAAAAAAAAAAACAAAAAAACGTTCAATTCAGGGTTCAGCATCACTATGTTCCCTTGAGTCTCAGAAGAGACTTTGGGCAAAAACTATTGAGAATGCACTGTTGATATTTGTGGACTCTTGGAGTCCAAATGCTTGTTTATTTATTTATTTTTAATTATTTATTGCTGTGAGACAGACATGAGCTTTTGGGGACAAGGGATAGATGTTCTGGCATTAACATTTGGTGTTCCTCAAAGGCTCACCTCTTAAACATCTGGTTCCCAGTTGAAGTCATTATTGGGAGGTGTTGGAAGCTTGTGGAAATTGGGGCCCATTTGATGAAAATTACCTCATTGAGGATGTGCCACTGATGGGGTACTGGGACCCTAATGCACTTCTGTCTCTGTCTCTCTCTGCCTCCTAGCAGCCATGAGGTGGTCAGTTTTCCTATGCCATACACTCTTGGCCAGATGTTCTGCTTTGCTTTAGGTCCAGAGGTAAGAGGGCCAAGTGACCATGGACTCTAATCTCTGAAACCATAAGCCAAAATAAATCTCTGCTCCTTTGAATGTGGTGATCTCAGGTATATTATCACAGGTTTGGAAAGTGATTAGGACAGCTGCTGTCCAAAATATAAGAGGCCCCAGACCTTCCTCTAACCAGATTCACCTCTTCTGTCTGAAGGTAACACAGAAAAGCTGACAATTTACTCACTAATTTTTTGACCAACAAACATGCCAGTAATATCTTCAGATTATAATTTGGACATGTAAGGATGCCAAAGGCCTCTTGTGTGAGAACACTGCAGACCCCATTCATAAATTGGAGCTGATGTGTCTTAGGGGGGAGCCCAGGTGAACAAGTCAAGCCCTGGCATTGGAACACACATTGCACAATGGTCTGGCTTTCTAGCTAGAAGATATCCATCTCGGCTGATGGTGGATACTCAAAAGAATCTATTTGGGGTGATTCTCTCTTTTAGAAACCCCTTAAATGTCCCAGAGTACTTTCATCTCCAGAAGCATTATCTGAGAGTACTCTCTTATTATTTGAAGAGTTTTCTCTATATTGAGGAGTTATTGAGTGGCTGGCAAGTACCTTTCAGTTTTATAGGAGGGAATGTGCTCTTTCCTTTGCACTTTTATATTTTCTTACAGTTTCAACAGCAAGGTATGTGCCTGAAATCTGCATCTTCACCCCTCTACCTCTGTGCAGGGCCCACAAGATAATATCCTTCAACTGGGTGTGTCAGTGTTCAGATTATGTATGTAATGTTCTGTATGTGTGTGTGTGTGTGTTTGTTTGTGTGTGTGTGTGTGTGTGTGAGAGAGAGAGAGAGAGACAGAGAGAGAGAGAGAGACAGAGAGAGAGAGAGAGAAAACACAAGAACTTGTTTCTCTAGCACCAGGACTTTGTGCTTTTATGTGTTTCATATGTATAGGTATGGAAAGGATATGAAACAAGACACCATAAATTCTCCTGTGTGGGACTGTTTGGTTGTCATGTGTAAATATTTTCTGAGTGATTTCTTTGGTCATTGTTGGCTGAGTACCTTTCTGGCAGGACATGTGTTTAGGGTTTTAGTGGTGCGTCTGTAGGTGTTGTTGGCATTGTGGACTATTGTGAACATGACTATTGTGAATGCATTTGAGAGGAGTTAGGATGTTGTCTTACTATTATGTGTTGGATCTGTGCATTTTCAGATTTTAGAATGTATGTGTATGTTGATGTCTAGGTCAGAATTTAGGGACATAATCTTTGGTGTTCAGAGATTTGGAGAGAATGGAATCATGGGGTATGTTGGGGTGTTTAGAATTATGTATATGTGGCACATAGATGTGTATAGATTCTGTTGATAATGTCTCAAGTGGACTGCTGTGTATTTTCTTGTTTAGGGTTTTGAGGTGATCATGTTTTTTTTTGGGAATGGAGGGGTGTCCTTTGTGAGTAAGTAGGAGGAGTTAGCAGTGTCTGTACGTCTGAGATTTGTTGTTGAACTTCATATTCTGAGGCATTCTGTGTATGTGCATGTTTGCAACATAGAGGTGATTGTAAATGTTTTCATTTGAGAATACAAATTGTTGTCATGTTAATAAGTAATTTGTTTGCTCCATTCAGTTACTGAGGGAGTGTTTGTGCGATTGCTTTATGGGTGATACTGATTGATGTGTGGTCTGAAGATGAGTGTATCTGAAGCACACCAGATACTCTCAACCAAAAGACCCTTGCCATAATTAAGCTTCTTCTCTTGTCAGATCAGCAGCAAGTATGCAAAGGTTACTGTGGTTGGTAGCTTCCTCTTTTTTGTAAATGCCAGATTTTTTTTTTTTTTTTTGGTAAATACGTGTGAAACCTCTGTCTGGCCTAGAGAATGGAATGAAAAACACTTGTCAAGTGAATCTTCAAGCCCTTTTCCCCCATGGGACATAAAAGTCAAAATATTTTGAAATTATCTGTCCCTAGAATGTTTCAGGCATGAGCCACACTCTGGAATGATTGGCAACATCCAATAAACCTGCTTTCTGAAAATTTCTGTGGTATCCAGCCTCTTCAGTCCTACTTCATATCTATTTTAAGTGTTTCATGGAGGCGACTGGAATATGTGTGAGACTTTGTAAGGAAGGTTATTGATTGGAATTGTTTGGATTTTTCTGTGTATTTGTATTAATTTGGGCATGAGGAACTCTGGGTTTACAGTCAGGCATCTGGAAGATAGGAAGTTTATGCTATTGAGGATTTTAGAGCTCCACAGTGTTGTGTGCTGTTAACTGAGTATATCAGAAAGAATGAACAGTTTTGTACATTAATAGTGAGTTCTGTGCCCTTTAATAGTGAGAGAGTGGCTGCATTTACTTTGGGTCTGTGGGAGTACTGTGGGTTTGTAGATTCAGATGGACACGTGTGTTCCCAGACTGGTATAATCTAGGACTGTGAATGTATTTAGGAAGTGTGATGGCTGAGTATTCATTCTCAAATAGTAGATGGGTAGTGTGTGTTTCCATTGAGATAATATAGAAGTTATATTTATATGGGAATACAAGTTAAGAGGATTAGGTACTGACAGTGTATATGGGTTATTATGACATGGTGGGACTCGTGAATAATTATTAAGAAGAGTGTTTGAATGGAGTATTTTGGTGCATACTTTTTGATATTCACAAAATATTGATTTTTTAATTTAATTTTATTTTTTGTTTAGGGAAGGGTGTGACATTAGAGTGCAGGGTAAAATATGTGTATTAAGGCAACACATGTGTTATGTATGTATTTGGGAAATGACAATGAGTAGATTGTAGGTGACATCATTGTTGTGTACATTTGGAGAGGGTTGAGAAACTTTATGTGTTTTTTGGAGTTGGTGTTTGCGTATCAAGTGATTCTGGGAATATGGACTCATGTTTATGTGTGTATGTGGGTGGTTGTACCTGTGTCATTTAGGGTTAAGAATGTTACATTTTTGTAATCAGGGTATTTCTGGTTCCACTCAATCTTAGGGAAGTTCAAAGAGATTTTTATGCACACATGCCACCCAGCCACAGAGACCTGTGAACACCTCTTGCTGAGGCACATACATGGAAAGATGCACACTCATTAAAACCCCTTTCAACACAGATATCATTAAAACACCTCACATTTAGAAACAGGTGCATGACCCACAACTCACTGCCATTCCAACAAAAACACAGATGCATAAATCACCTTTATCCCTGCTTTCCCCGAATACACACACCACCACTTCCTTTCTAAAAAAAATATATACATACCCACAAATACACCTGCCTGTTATCACCTAGGTACGGACGGACATGCAATTATAATGTATACTTTCCAAATGCAGGCTTATACATTCCTATATACTCTACACTTCCTGAAGGCATGCACATGATATAAACAAACACTGAGTATGCATGCACACAGAAATACAACATACAACCCCCCTACACACACACACACAAACACAAACACACAAAATAAACCCTATTTGTTACCAGAAGTCACATAAACAAAACCCTAAGTACTCTGGAAAATCTCACAGACTTGAACCTCTCATCAGAAATACAATATACACAACACCTTGCTTCTGTCTCTTCTTGCTTTACACAGAATTTAAAGTACAGTGCAGAGCAGATAGGCTTAACTGAACTTTCCAACAAAAACCAAAAGACGAGAAATTCTTCACAACAGTACTAACAACATTCTCCAGAATAGACAACAGATTAAGTCATAAAAAAACCTTAACAAATTTTAAAAGCTAAAAATCATTTGAAATAACTTTTTTTCTGAACACAATGTAATAAAACTGGAAACCTACCACAGGCGGAACTTCAGAAACATCCTGCATGTCTGCGATTATAACAAAAAGCTCTCAAATAGCAGAGTCAATGACAAACAGAATGGAAATTTTTAAAGATTCTTGAGAAAAATGATAGAAACACAAAATAAAAAAACCCTATATCATAGAGCAGAGGCAATTTTAAGATTAGATCAGTACATACCTACATCAAAAAAGAAAACAACCAAGACTTCCTCTTCAAGGAGGTAGAAAATCAAGAACATGCCTGACCCAAAGCTAGTAGAAGAAAAAATACTAAACATCAGAGAAGAGGTAAATAAAATAAAGATTAAATATTATTTTAAAAATATCAACAACAGAAAGAATTTATTTACTTACTTACTTACTTACTTATCCCTAGGGTTGAACTCAGAAGCAACCACTCACTGAGAGATGTCACTAGACCTAGTTTGTTTTTTATTGAGAGACAGGGTCCCATAGAGTGGCTCACTGCCTTAATTTTGCTGAGGCTGTCTTTGAACTTGCCTTCCTCTTGCCCCTCCTTGAGGATCTAAACTGTTCATGTCAATGGTTAAGAGTACATCTTTGCCATTGAACTCACTTAAGCAGTGGGAAGATCATGATGCTGTATAATATGAGCATTCCCAGACGTGACACCTACGGACATCTTCGCATTGGCTTTGTCCACAGAAAGCATGAGACTCACCTTTTAGGACACTGCTTGGTGCATGGTTTGGCTTCTTCGCTTTTTTGGTGGAGGTTTTCTGTTGGAGACTAAACCCAGAATATCATGCATGCTTGGCAAGTGCTTCCCCATGGAGCTGTGCCCCCAGCCCACCTTGGCCTTTCTTGGTGATCAGAGAAAGTGTCTGATGGACTCTATTTTTAATGACTTACTGGGAAACTTCATGTCCTCTGATTCTACCTCTTCTGCAGATCCAGTTGAAGGCAAAGGTGCTGTGGCGAGCCATCCCCCTTTTCATCTTCTTAGTCTGCTGTCAGGTCAATCCGGTCTCCTGTGCTCTTGTTGGGGCAAGGTGGAGAGGGGGGAACCATGTGCCACTCCTTTGGTTTCTACTTGTTTCCAGATCCTTTGTTTGGTATTATGGCCTCAGATTCTGTGGACCCTTTCTACTGGATGTGAGGGATTCTGGCCTCCAACACGGGGAGGCTCAGACTCACTGTGCCCCTTTTCTGCTGGACCAGCACCATTTAGTTGAACTACAGCCTTTCTGTGGAGCTCAGAGAATGGGCAGCTCTGTGGCCTGGAAAGTCTGCATGTGCCACGTCAAACAGCCTGATCAACAGTGCATTCAGCCTGGGAAACACCATGTTCTTTAGAGTTGGGTTTGAATGCAATACAAAACCTGGAAGAGCAAGATAAGTCTCTGCTTGAGAATTTCTGAAAACTTAAAAAAAACTAGAGTGTTTGAAATCCCTGAAATGAGATGGTGAGTAGACATAGACCACTCTCTAGAACTCTCTAGTGGTTTCTCAGCTGCATCTTTTTCATATCTACAGGTGAAATATATGGATCAAAACCACGAGTGACAGTGGAGGGTCAAATCTAACCAGTCACCTGTGGGTCTAGAAATGATTTTCTTGTGTATGTTGATGGTGCATTTGATGGACACGGTTTTAAAATGGGGTTCCAAAAAGGTTCCAGTCACTCAGAATCAGAGCTCATCTGAACATGATGGAAAGGGAAGGTTGATTCCCAACTAGATCCAAATGTGCCAGCCCCACCTGCAGACTCAGGAAATGATTGGAATGTTTTCCAGTTTTATGAACTGATGAAGGACGGGTCTCTCTGTCCTCTGTCCATCCAGAATGGATCTGTCCATGGGGATGGGAATGCAGCAGGCTCTTGAGGGGTACGTGACTTTCCAAACAGAATGACATGGTGTCTGGTGGGCTCGACAGAGGGACTCAGTTGTGTTCTTATCTTTGGTTTTGGGGTGTTATGCTATAATTGCTGCCAGCAACCTGAAGCCCATCCAATGTGGAAAAGGGGTCACATTCAATTCTGTAGGTTCATTTTATTAAATAATGTCTTGCTTTCTTGAGCTCACAGGGGCTTTGTGGCTGCCCGTTTCCTTAGGCACACTCATGGAGCTCGGTATCTCTGCAATGATTACCTTGGGCCTCATCATGCAGCTCTTGGCTTGCACCAAGATGATTGAAGTGGGTGACACCCCAAAAGACCAAGCCCTCTTCAACGTGAGCCCAGTACTTTAAGAAAGATCATGGGTAAATTTCTGGTGTCTAGTTGAGAATTTGAATTGGCTCTAAAATTGGGGGCATTAAAACAGCCCAGTTTGGCCTGTGTGCTTTGCCTGCTGACCCTGTAGGTGCTCCATGGCCTGTTAGTGAGAGAGCACTTCTGGGAGGTGCTGGGTATGGGGGAAGGCCAGGCAGGGCAGGGGAGGGCAGGAATGCCCCAGAGGATGAACTTGAAGGATCAGTGCATGGAGGTCACCCCTTCACCAGCCATGATTTCCATACCTCACGAAGGAGGTGACATCTACTTCAGAGGTGTCATAAGAATTCAATCAAAGCCAGATGCTGTGGAGTATGCCTCTAATTATAGCAGCTTTGGAGGCTGAGGCAGGACGATCACAATTTGGAGGTCAACCTCAGCAACTTAGTGAGGCCCTAAGCACCTCAGTGAGACCCTGTTTCTAAATAAAATAAAAAATGGCTGGGGATGAGACTCAGAGGTGAAGCACATCTGCTAAGTCCTCAGTATAAAAAAAAAAGAGGATTAAATTAAATAATCACTCTCACAGTGCCTAACACATGGTAGTTATTTAGCAAGTGCTATTTTTCCTTCTGTATTTAAAAGGATTTAATGAACAAAAAGGTGATGCTCTCAGTCCAGCTCTGCTGTTGATTAGAATTTTTGATGTGGAAGAAATTTAGATAATAGTTCTGGAGTCTCAGTTTCTACATGCTGTTAAACTAGGTTAAGAGTATTGGCTGTATCAAATGATAGGCAGCCCCAATAATGGGGTTCAGCCTCAGAGTCAGCCAAGCCTAGCCTCTGTTAACTGGAATGTGCTATTTAGAAAACAATATTTACAATTTTCTACTCTGCCATCTTCCATACAGCATGTCTTAGAAATCTTAAGTTAGTAGGTTAAATAATTCAGTGAGAAATCCATCTAACTTAAATTGTGAGTTTCAGACACAAATCAAGATTGTAGAATATATTTCTGTATTAATGCATTAATCATTAATGAATTAAGTAATGCATTATTAATATTAAGTAATGCATTTATTATTCAATGCCTTAAATTAATACATTATCCTTCTAAAGCACTTATAAGTGGTTTTCTTTTTTTAATTTTTATTTTTGACATTTTATAATATACTTGGCTTAGTGCAGTGGTGCGCACCTCTAATTCCAGCAGTTCGGGAGGTGGATCCTCGAGAATTGTGAGTCAAAGCCAACCTCAGCAACAGCAAGGCCCTAAGCAGCTCAGTGAGACTCTGTCTCTAAATAAAACCAAAATAGGGCTGGGGATGAGGTTCTGTGGTTGAGTGACCCTGAGTACAATCCCTAGTACCAAAATCAAAACAAACAAACAAAAAATTTGCATTATTTTTCTAAAGCCCAAATTGGGTGTTTTTTTCTCTTTCTCTCTTTGTTTTTAATATTTTTTTTGCAGACCTGAAAATGGAACTCAGTGCCTCTACCACTGAGCTACAGCCTCAGAAGTTTTCTCGTTACCGTTGACAATTTTTAAAAAATGTTTTTCCATATTAAGAATTCAAGATCATTTTTTAAAAAAAGAATTTAGGATGACTGGTCTGAAGTTTAGTAAAGCACTTGCCTATGGGCAGTGTCAGTATTTGTCATCTATATTCCTGCCACACTCTGCTCAAGATTTTCTTAGGACCCTAGTGTTTGGCATGATTGTCACCATCGGCCAGTCCATTATGGATGTGATGATAGGCATGGACAGGGACCCCCTCAAAGATGGGTTCTGGGATCTGCCTTCTGATCACCACTCAGGTGAACCCCCACTCTCACCCCGCTTCCTGAGTGACCCTGTTGTCCCTCTTCCTCCTCAGCAGTACTCAGCCAGACCTGGGGCCATGCCAGGCTCAAGGCTGGGCTCAAGGCTAAACACTGGCCTGAGCAGGGTAAGGCCCTGGGTTGGAGGCTGGTCACCGCCCAAAAAGAAATCATTCAAATAAAGACACTGCGCCCATCTACAACGAGAAATATTGAAATCAATAAAGGCCTGCTGTCCACCTGCAAACCCAAAAACAATTAAGAAACAAAGAAAAATATTGGGGCTGGGGCTCAGTGGCAGAGGTTCACCTGGCATGTACAAGGCCTTGGGCTCGATCCTCAGCACCCCATAAAAATAAAAAAAAGATGTTGTGTCCACCTCCAACTAAAAAATAGATTTAAAAAAAATAATAGAGAATTGAAAGACCCTGGCTTTGGCTTCTGAATTTCCATGAGGCAGATTGAGAAGGGTCTCTTATTTGGCCCTCATAGCAGAGAGCCCTGTCATTGAAGATGGAAGGAACCAGGGCACTGGGGCCAGTAACACAGAGTTCACTTTTATTAATTAATTTATTTTAATTCTGCAGTTCTTTGTGGCAGGCTTGATCGTCCTCCTTTTGGATGAGTTTCATTATAAAGGGAATGGCCTGGGCTCTGGCTTTGCCCTCTCCATCTCAAGCAACATTTGTGAAACAATCCTGGGGAAGGCCTTCAACCCCACCACCATCAACACCGACCAAGGTAAGGGCCCTGCCTCCCGTTGGGCACATCTGCAGGAAGTTTTCATGTATGCAGAGTATTCCTCTGGGGGAAAATAACTGTTTCAGAATCATTTCTTCTGAATTTTCAGTGTGCAAATGTTTAAAATTATAGCTGAGTGCAGAAGCTAAAGCCTGTCATACCAGCAGCTCAGAAGGCCGAGGCAGGAGGATCACAAGCTAGAGGCCAGCCTCAGCAACTTAGTGAGGAGTTAACCTCACAACTTAGTCAGGAGTTAACCTCAACTTAGACAGTTAACCCCTGAGCCCCGTCCCCAATCCTCTTTTGTATTTTATTCAGAGACAGGGTCTCGCTGAGTTTCTTAGAGCCCCAATTTGGCTGACATTAGCCTCCAATTTGCAATCCTCCTGCCTTAGCCTCCAGAGCCACTGGGATTGCAGGCATGCACCATGACACCTGGCTTACAAATCTTAATAAAATAAAAATTGAAAAACATGTGAGACTTCTTAGAAAAGGGAAATTGACTTTTTTTTCTTTTCTTTTTCTTTTGGCCTCTGATCCCTGAATCTGTTTTTGCTGGGAAGTCTCTCATGGAAAATATTTGTGTGCATTTTTTGTGTTTCTTTGGAATTGACTGTGGAGCTGGTTCTTGGCTTTCAGTGCCATGACATCAAATTGAGGAAACTGCAGATGAGTCCCTGCAGGGTGCCTGAGAGATCCCATGGGAAAGACTGGACCCCAGGTAGGAGTGTCGGTGACACTTACAGAACAGTAGGCAAAGGTGACACGAGACTCTTCCTAGAATTTCAGAAAATCTAAGGTGAATTGAGGATCTGGGAGCAAAGCAGCTGGGCCCCAGCTGTGGATGTGGCGGTGAAATCTGGGTAGGAGTTAAGGAGTCTGCCAAGACCTCCTGGCTTTGGTGGGGGGCTGCCTTCAAAAAGAGTGGAAGCAGTGGTGACCACAGGGGACCAGTATGTGAAGGCTTGGGCCGTGGCAGCCAGCCAGAGGATCACTTTGCTCTGGAGCAGGATGGTGAGTGAGGGGACAGTTTTGAAGGAATGATTTGCTGTCCCTTGAAGACAGGCTGAGAAAATGTCTGGCAAGGTGGCACAGCCATTCAGCCTGAGTCAGCCAGTGTGACATCAGAGTGAGGGCCTTAGGACTTAGGGAGAGATGAAGGCCACAGACAACTGAGACATGGAGGTGGCTGCCTTGGCCACCTCTGGTACCTCGTTGGGGCAGATATCTTACCTGGGGGGCTTTGAGTGGTGCTGTAAGGAGCCAAAATGGTGGAGCCACAGGGACAGCCCCAGGACGGGCAAGAGGATGGTAAAGCAGGCTCAGGTAGCTTTCAGCTGAAAGGCTTTCCTGTTAGCAGGAGTGCCACCACGGCTCAGCTTGTGACCTGTAAAGTGGGGTGTGGAAGGGCCCCTAGAGTGGAGAGTGCAGTTGGTCCTTCTTCCCTGAGGTTTGGGACAGTCCAGGCTGGGAGGGAGGTGGACAGTACAGATGTCAAATGGCTCTTGCCCCCTGTGACACTAGTGCATGAAACAACCCATTTCCTAAAGATCAGAGGGTAGTGATTTGCAAGAAATGACCATGTTAAACATTCAGAAAGCTTCTAAGGCCCACACCCTGCCATTGATGTCACCCAGCTTTCATTCCAGACATTTGTCAGTAAGGTGCTGTTAAGCACTAGGTGCTTCTGTGGGTGCTAATAATACAAAGGGATAGAACGTAAGGTGTGTGAGCGTCAGTGTCATCCCAGGGCCCCGGGGTCAGAATAGAGCAGAGAAGGAAGATGGGGTGACTGGGGAAGAGTGATACAGGTCCATCTAGAGAACCTGGCGGGTGCAAAGGCCCTGGGGCAGAGATGAGTTGGTGTGTTTGAGGGTCCACTTATGGCTCAGCGGAGCAAGTGCAGGGAGACCAGAGAGGTCATTGGTGGTAAGAGGAGCCAGGACAAGTCCCTACTCTCTCCCCCTGAGATTGCTGAACTTCCTCCTTTACAAAATGCTCAAGGTTTCATGTCTCCAGATTCTTTACCATAGGGACATCAGCGGTTGTCCTACACAGCCACAGGCGGCAGGGAGAGGGGCTGTAAGAAGACCACCACGGGTATGCCAGGGGGCCAGGGAAAGCTAGGACAGCGTTTCTGTCACAGATATCCTGTCCATGTGGTCTACAGGACATATGGCCCATCTGAGTGGCCATCCAAAAGGTGACACGAGTCCTGCTGTGCCAACTCTGGGGTGACGAAAAATGCAGTCCCAGGGAGAGACTGGGACATCTGAGTCCCCAGCTATTAGCCACTCTGCCCACAGATGCCACGTTTAGTGAAGCACCGATCTGGGCCGCAGGGGCCATGGTGACAGGGTTTCCCACTGTGATTTGTTCTAAAGTCAGTCTCATGCCATTTCTGAAGTGCTCAGACCTTGGTGCCCTGTGCTGCAGTGTCCCTGGCTGGTCTGTTGCCTTTTCCTCAGCCCAGGCCCCTTTCTGCCTGTTGCTGAGGCTGAGGTAGGAGGATATCAACTTGGAGGCCAGCCTCAGCAACAGCAAGGCCTCAGCAACTCAGTGAGATGCTGTCAGTGAATGAAATACAAATAGGCTGGGAGTGGGGCTCAGTGGCTGAAGGCCCCTGGGTTCCATCCTTGGTGCCAAAAAATATCCAGATTGTGACCCTGTGACTGTTGGTGCCGTGAGTCTCCTGGCTGAGTCTCCTGGCTGATTCTGTTCTCCTGCCTCTGCTTTGGCCAGGAGGAGGCCCAAGACCCAGCGGAGTCCAGCCCTTTGTTCTTCCCTTCACGGTTGTGTCCTCCTCTGCCAACAAGCATGGAATTGGAGGTTGCCATCTTGTACTGTTCCATCTCTGGGCCATGAACACAGACAAAGTCCAAGCCCTTATAGAGGTTTTCTCGCACCAGAATCTCCTCTACCTCATGAATCTCATTGCCTCCATCTTTGTCTTTGCTGTAATCATCCATTTCCAGGTATGTCCAGCATGAGCACAAGGAGTCTGCATTTTTTTTTATTTTTTGGTACCAGGAATGGAACCCAGGGACATTGAACTCCTGAGCCCCATCCCCAGCCTTTTTTATATTTTATTTAGAGACAGACTCTCACTGAGTTTCTGAGGCTGGCCTCCAATTTGCAGTCCTCCTGCCTCAGCCTCCAGAGCTGTTGGTGATGACAGGCCTGTGCCACTGTCTCTGGCTTCAGTATAATTGTTTGTTTGTTTTTTGTTCTGTTTAGATATGAATGGCTGTAGAGTGAATTTTAGTATATTTTGAGACCAGTTTTTCTGGTTTCTTTCTGTGTGTTCCCCAAGCAGAGTGGGAGGAGGGAAGGGGCAGATGCTCTCCAGCAATGTCAGAAAGTTAGTATTGAATATTTTAAATAAAAGAAAAGGCAGAAATATTTAAAATAGTTTTGATTATTAGATGCATGTAAAAATTAATAGGTAGTGTCCTGGCCTGATGTGGTGGTACATACCTGTAATCTGAAATATCATAGAGGCTGAGGCCTTGAAGGATCACAACTTCAAGACCACCCTTGATTACTAAGAGAGACCAGTTCTCAAAATAAAATATTGAAGAATTGTGAATATATATGAATGATAAAGCACCCCTGGTTTCAATCCCCAGTACCATATAAAACAGTAGTTTCTAAAATTTAAACCCAAATCAGCATCCTCCACTCTATCTGCAACTATGTAAAGTTCTAATAGGCAATAAATTTAGCCATACATACTACTATTGTCTGATATTGACCATAATCTTGAATTATATACATTGAAGACCCTTCACAATGTATTAGGTGTTCCCATTATTTTTTCCAATAGCAATTAGAGAGAAAAGAAAACCAATTTAGCTTATGGGGCCACTTCTTTCTTTTCAGGACTAATGAATCAAATATTATATCATTTATGAAATCAGAATGATATGCATTCTGTGATTTCTTGCTTAATCTACATTGGAAACTTTATTATTTCTCAGTATCAGCATCTGTACACACCACCACACCCCACTCTATTTTTCAATAGTTACAAGTACCTGTGTTCATGCTTCATCAGTTAGTTATTCCCTTTAAAAATAATTATGTGTTGCATTCATTGTTTACAGAAAATTTATGAAGGTTAAAAACCAGTAAGCATTTCCACAAATTTGACTTTAAAATAGATTTCATCACAAAACACACACAAGAAGTAAGAATGCTTTCTTTCTCTAATTTATTAGCCTTTCTAACATCCAATATCAGGACATGAATGCTACTCATGGAGGGATGTTCTTACCATCAAGAACAATCAGTACTACTTTCTTCTATCTCATCAAATGTTACAAAGAGTGCACATTTTACTGTGTTTCATATGTAGAACTTGACTTTCCATTATTTGTTTAGTGGGTTTTTGCTTTCTTTTTTATCGCTTTGATTTTCCTGTATTTTCCAATACTCATTTTTTTGTGTGTGAGGTATGAAAAATAGATCACTAGAATTTTCTAACATTTGCTGTATTCAATCATTTGATTACTTACTAGCTAATATTTCTATTAAAGCATTATTTTAAAGGTAGGACTGAGGTAAGCTAACAAAACTATTTTCAAGGTCTACTGCAGAATCAGCATAACTTTCTTGAGCTCTGTAGTTAGAACCACTATTTCTGTCCATAAACTGTGCTCTTTTTGTTTTATTTTTTTTCTATATTGAGTAACTCTCTTTGAAATGAGGCACAGAAAATTGCTTTTTTAGAATTTTATCATTAATGAAAATCTATTTTTATTTATCATTAATTGACAGTCTGCTTCAGTTTAGAATACCAGTTTGAATACGATTTTTTCTTTAAATCATGTGGTTATTCTGTATGTATCATCTATAATCTATCATTAATGACAAATACTTGGGTTATATTCTTGCTTTATTGAAGCTGACCATAGTTTTTTCTTTTAAGGATATTCTATTTGGTTAAAGCATAGCTTCTTGAGAAATTCTGAAGATATGTTTAGCATGTTTAAATATTATTTTCTTGAATATACCATTCAATCAAAATGGAATATTTTCAGACCAGATTTTCTTTCCAGTATATACATGTAAGAAACTGGATAAAATATGGAAAATAATATCTATATTTTTCATACACTAAAAACAGGCATAGCAGGTGAGTGAAACCATAAGCAATAAGTGTAGACTGGTGAGGTGAACTATAACTTTATTTTTAAAATTGTTCTTAATAAGTGTAGTTTGATAAACTGCTGTTAAAAATTATTGGTAAAGGGGAAGTAAGAATAGTTAAAGTATACCAGTGTAAGAAAAACTTGAGGTCTGGCAGCTGAGAGTAGACTGTGGAGAAAAATTCATGTTATAATAGGGAAGAACTCCCGACTTTCTCTTCACCCTGTCACCTACTTAATCTCACCAAAAACCACCAAGACACTCAGAATAAAAGGTTTGAAGTTCAGTAGTGACACTCTCTCCAAATACAAAAAGCAGTTACAATTCAACTGAACACAGAAGCTTGTGTGCAAGTTACGAGGATCTGAGACATTTTATAAAACGTTAGGTTAAAGATGATTCTGTTTTTTTTTTCTTTTTTTGTGTATGTGTGTGTTTTATTTTGTTCTGAGGGTGTGGCTATTCCTTGGTTACCTGAACTCAACAAAGAAACTGCTATATTTTGATGAAATATCAGTGGCTGACCCACATTAAAAAAAGAAAAATATTTTCAAAATTTTAAAAAAGCCTAATTACAATATATATATTGCTTTCTCCCTCCACATTTTGCATTTTAACGTTTTTTTAAAGTTTTTATTTTATTTTTTAATTTTTAGTTCTGAAAATTAGACAGTAAAAAACCTTCTGGGAGTATTTACAACCAATTGCATGAGGGTCTGCGAATCTGAAAGGCTGGAGCAGGGCTGGGAGGAGCAGACAGGAAGGAGTCTTCCTCTTAGTCACTGGAGGCCAACTATAAATAAAAAGAGACAAAAATCAATAATTGTTTGTAAGCCAGGAAATGACACAGTTTATCAAGTTAGTATGAGTTATGAAAATTTCATATAATCAAGAAAATGGAAAAATCATGAACAGGATTAGGAAAAATAGGTGTAAATTTTATTTTTACAACTTTATTTGTGAAACACAAAAAATAAAGATGAATTTTATCTTATGACTTTAAATGGAAGGTAGAGAGTTATGCAAGTCATAAAGTACTTCACAAACCTTTCTTCAGTTACAAAAGCATAATAAATGTATAGCTTCTACTTATTTTACTCTTTATCATCCTTTGCATTTCACCTAGGGTCACACTTGTAGAGTGTGACCAATAACTAAGCAAATAACTAATCAAGAAGATAATCACGAAGTTACACTTTTCTCAGAAAACCCCAATAAATTTCAGAGCAAAGAATTGATACAACACCTATTCATTCCCTTCTTTGGGAAAAGGTCCCTTTATAAATCATATAGAAGAAGAAATTGGCCATCTTTTAACAAAATGTTACTAGAAATAAATATGAGTTAGCTTCATTTAGAAGTATATGGAAATAAAATAGCATCATTGCACAGTATCTTTCAGGGTTAGCCTTGAAAAATGAAAAGTGGAAAAAGCTCTTTCTAAAGAGAAGAATACTTGGCAGCACACTTCATCCTTAATTACACTGTAAAAAATGTTACCTCAGCTAAGAAGGTACATAAACTTATAGGAAGAAATTAAGACTTTTCAAGAGTCTAGAAGGAACTTTTGAAGACTATAAAATTTGGGTGCTACAGTAATTGGGATGGATCTCTGAAAGAGATAATGCAGTGTAAATATCATGAGATTTCATGCTATCAAATACCAAAGCAAATATATCATGGACATTGTACAAGACAACCAAGTTGACAACTTGACTTCGCTAGTTGTATTTATCCAGCCTCTGATGATGCACAGGATGAATGAGGACTGAGTACCATAGTGGTTTCCAGTCACTGCATTTTATCTATCAAATACTTCTTACAAATATCCAGCCAGTTAGGAAGAGAGGTCTATTCCTAGGTTCTTGTGACAGCATCATTCTTTTCATCATTCTCTCATCATAAATTAACAAGTGGACCTCTTTTAATGAAGAAATAATTTTAACCAGAAAAACCCAAACTTTTTTTTTTTTTTTTTTTTTTTTTACATTTTGCTTTTAGGGACAATAAATCCTAAGCACGCACCATTAATAAAGTGCCAAGGGATCATGCATAAAAGTGAATGAGACCACAGTTAACAAAAACAAAGATATTATATGGGTCTATGACCATGTTATTCACTGTATTTTTACCTACAAAAAAATAAATAAAAAGGTACTGGCCTGGTAGAATTCTGGAACAGGTGATGATGTTGCTTATACTTCTTAAATTACATAACATTGTATCAGTTTGTGCTACCAAGAGATAGACTACATAGATCCAGGAGCTAGACTGTCAAAGTTGAAGATTCTTCATTCTCTATCACTCCCATTAACCCACTTGGCAATTACATTTTTTTACACCATGCTTCCGCATCCTCTAGTTTTAGAAATCCTAATTATTTAAGAGGACACTATTCCACCAGGATGTCTAACAAGATTCGAACTAAAATTTAAACTGTACCTGAGAACTCAAAATTCTATGTACTAAAAAAAAAAAAAAAAAAAACAGAAAGCAAGAGGGGAAAGTACAATCCTAGCTAGGTCAATTCACTCTCCTTATCAGAAGGACATTGATTCCATGTTGCAATGGAGATAAAAACTCAGATGATTCAATTTGAAAACAGATGATCCAATTCTCTTCTTTTTAGTACTCACTTTCCATACAGGAATTGTAAAAAGGCCAGTGAAGTAGTTGTGTCTTGAGAAAATCATGGTGAGGAGGCTCAATTGATTTGGGCATATGTATGAGTTTCACTCAATCAGCTAAGTTGTAGAGACCAAAAAAAGTCCATTTAGGGGATCTAAAAAGAAGAGCAGAAAAAACACAAGATGACATTAATTTGACATTCAGTCTACATAGCTGTCAAAACTGTAATTAATTGCCCTGTTTTCCTTTTGATAAGTTTTTTTTTTTTTTCTTTCAGGAACAGACTCTCACCAGTACCATAAACTAAGTACAGAACTTTGACTGAAAAGCGAATTTTTGTGGTGTCACTATAGGGAACTGTGCTTTATGGCACCATAAGGACAGAAGGATTCATTTCTCAGACAATTGCTGAAAGTGGTCTTTTCAAAATATTTTCATCAGTAGAAGAGAGTTTTTCTGGCTATGACCATTCAAGGCTTCCAACACTCAAGACTGTTTGAGACTCATGTAAATCACACTCTATGTCTCAAGTATGAGAGTGCAAGACAACTCCAAAATTTCACTTGGAGTAAGCAAAAGCCTCCTTTGAGATAAGACTGCAAACCCAGATTCTGTGCACCCAAACAAGCTCCCTTCCCTTTATTTCCATTGTGCTGATCTGAAGCACCCTACCTTAGAGACTTCCAAGATGCCTAGTCATGGTCTTAATCTCCCTCCTTGGGAGCCCTAATTAGAACTCAAATGCATTCTTCATCTGATTCCATACTTTCTGTTTTCCAGAAGTTCTTTGAAGTCTTTTGTCACTGGAGATCACCTCCTCTTTTCATTGTGAATGTTTATCTCATTTTATGCTTCTATTTTACTGTTACTTTAATTCATTGTGGGTAAAATAGAATTGTATATTTGAAGATCCAGGTCTCTAAGTAAAATAGTTAGCTTAGTTTATGGGTTTATAATACACAGTCAAAAATGTTCAATACATTTTAATATGAATTTAGATCCATGATTAAAATTGGAGGAAATAAAATAGGCTTTATAAGGATGTAATTCTGCACTACAAAATTATCATTTTGTTTCACAAAGGATAAGAATTTTGGAAGATAACATGACACCAAAAAAAAAAAAGAATCACTATTTTTTATATATAGTTGTGCTTGAACGAGAATAAAAACGTCACCATAAATTGATAATATAATATAAAAAAAGCTTTATAACCATGTTCTGTTTTTTTTTGACAAAACATATTTGAAGCAAAAATACCAAATCCATTAATCTCCTGCAAATACAATACAGTGAATAGCATTTCTACAGGAAACATATAATTTTAATGATATTGTGTAACTTTTCTAGACATAGATGTAGAAGCTAAAAACACTAATATTCTTTCTCAAGGAACATTTAATTTGAAGCATAGTTCCATAAATCTGCAAATATAATTAAATTTTATTTATTATACACAGATCAGTACATCAAAAGTAACCAAATACCTGGAAATAATTCCTTTGATATTTCTATTTCCTAGACAATAAAGCCAGCTTTAATATAGTATATCTTCTACATTTTCAGTGACACATAATTTTTAAATTCTAAGTAAACTTCTCCTTTAGGCTCAAAAATCACCATATAACTATGGTACTAATACTATTAGTGATGGATATTAGAAGAAAAATTTTTAGTACTTTTAAGAGAGTTGTTTGAAATGAAACACAAGATCAACACATGATCCTTCAAACAAATTATGATAATGCATGCACAGCAATAAATTTGAAATAAAGAAGGTATAGAAATTTATTAGCTACAGGACTTTGAAACCTCATGCTTTGGACCCAAAAGACAATTATTTTGCTTTGTCATTACAGCACTTTTTATAACTGTGTGGGGAGTTTTAGGCCCATGTTTTTTTTTTGTGATCTCACATGCTTCATTTATTCAGATGTATTAATGTAATATATGCTTATATGAGTAGTTTGAAATTATATGCCTCTTTCTAATTATAGAATAGTCTAGAAATTCTTATTCTTCACAGTATCTAAATTAGAGAGCAATTACCATGAAAGCTAGAAAATGCACAGTGGCTTAAAGAACTCTTCATCCAAGAGTTTAGCCTTAAACTTTTCACATAGTTGATGGTCAATAAATTTATATGGTTCATAAAGTTAAAATCTGTTTAATCTTAAAGTAAAGAAATAAAAAGCCACAGAGTGCTTCTTCACAGATGCCAAGCTTTCATTACTGGAAAACCCATGGATTCCTAAAGGGCAGTCTGTCTCTCTGATTGATTTAGTTATGTAAAATTCAAATCCTGCTTTTCTTCCCCACAACTTTGGCTTTTCTGTGTAATCTTGTTCTTTGTGTTTCTCGCACCTATTAGAATGGCTACTATCAAAAAGACAAAAGAACCAGTGGCACATGCCTTAATCTCAGTAACTCAGGAGGCTGAGGCAGGAGGATTATAAATTCAAGGTAAACCTCAGCAACTCAGTGAGACCTGATCTCAAAATAAAAAGTAAAAAGGTCTCCAGATGGCTATCAGGGGTAAAGTCCCCCTGGGTTCAACCCCCATCATAAATAAAAGAAAAGAAAGACAAAAGATTTTAAGTACTGGTCAGGATGTGGAGAAACTAGAATTCTTGTACTATGTTTGGGGGAATGCAAATTAGTACAGTCATTATGGAAATTAGTATGGGAAGTTTCTTTAAAAATTAAAAATAGAGCTCAGTTGGGAGAGTGCTTGCCTTGCATGGACAAGGCCCTGGGTTCAATCCCCAGCACCAAAAAAAAAACAAAAACAAAAAACAAAAAACTACCCTATGGTCCAGCCAATCGGTGGATGAATGGATACAGAAAATGTGGTTTAGAAATATAAGGGGATACTCTTTAGTCTTTAAAAAAAATAAGGAAATTCTGTCATTTATGACAAATGAATGAGGCCAAAGGACGTTTTATTGGGAGAAATAGCCACGCACAGGGCAATAATCACATGATCTCACCTACATGTGGAATCGATCAAAGTTGAACTCATAGAAACAGAGAGCAGAATGGTGACTGCCAGGGGCCCAGGAGTGGCTGGGCTGTGGAGGGGGAAGATGCTGGTCTCAGGAGAACAAATTACACTTAGATGAGAGGGATGAGTTTAAGGGATCTATTGTGCAATATAATGACTATAGTTAATAATAACATACAACAGAATGAGTACAGTTGATAATGTTATCTACACTAAAAATGACTCAAAGAGTAGATTTTAAGGGTCCTCACCACAAATAAGAATATGAAGTAATGTATATGTTAAAAAGCTTGACTCAGACATTCTTCAATGTAACATTTTTCAAATTATGTTATATGCCATAAATATGTACAAATTATCATTACTATTGTTATTATCATCATCATCAGGGATTGAACATAGGATTGTTTAACCATTGAGTCACATCCCCAGCTCATTTTATTTTTGAGAGAGAATTACATCATAAATCCCACCATGGAAGTGAGTAAACTGGGAAGATATTTAATTGGTAGATTTCTACCTCCTTCCCCAAACTGGAGCTCTGTTACAACAAAAAGGAAGAAGTGGAACTAGGATGAGCAATGAGCACTGTTGACTCCAATTAGCACTGGGCCTGAAAGGGGGATAACCATCACCAAACTTCTCCCCATGCCATCTTCACATATTTTATGGCGTCTGTATTAGCATGCTTTCTGTTGCTCTATCAAAATACCCGAGAACACATAATTTATAAGGAGGTAAGTTTTGTTTAACTCAGTATCCAAGATTTGGCAGCTCCTGCAAGTGATCTCTGGTGAGGATGTTCACCAGATTGTGTGGTCAGAAAACGGGGAGGGACCAATCTGGCTCTTTTTAAAACAACTCCCTATTACAGCAGCAAAAGGGGGCCCATGAGAAGTCCATTACTCCCTTGAGAGGGCATCTTGCAGAGTGACTGAGTTACCTCCCACTAGGCCCACCTCTTTCAGGTTCTACCACCTCATCACTGAGGACCAACCCTCCAGCCTTTGAACCTTTGGGACAAACCACATCACATCATCACAAGCTCCAACAAAGCTACCATCATAAGAGCAGGATGTCCCAGTCTACAACATGTGCGTATGTGGGGATGGGGGAAGGTTGATCTCACAAGTCACTGGAAGCAGCCAGAGCCCCCATTCCAGAACCTCTGTGATGTCACTTCTGTTGTCATGGCAGTCTGGGTGCCAACCCAGAAGAGTTCGTTGGTGGCTTCAGTCTGTGAGACTTGGTGGTCTAGCCATGGCCTCTTCACAGAGTATCACGCCCCCAAATGAACCTCTGATCGAATCCTCATGGCTGAAACCAAGCCTGTTTCCAGCTTTTAATGCAATGCTTCTTATTACAATAAGTGGCATCTTCTTCGTCTTTCCGTGAGTCTCCCATGGAAGGTGTCAGTGTCTTAGACACAGAAGAGAAAATAGACAAGGACAGTACAGAGGCAGGGAGGGAAGTGGAGAGAGAGGGTCAGCAGGGGAAGGACGATATAGAGTTAGAGGGAACCCAATGTGAAAGCACAGAGGTCTGGAGTGCCTGACGCATTTAGGGAACTATGAGAGACTGGTAATGCTGGTGACATTTTGTGGAGTCTCCATGGTCTGTCTGTAACCTGGATATTTAGATCTGTCCTTAAGGCGAGTGAGTCCTACCTCAGGTGAACTAGGCCTTGTGGGGAGCTCTGGGTTTCCCCAGACTAGGACTGAGTCTGGCTCTGGTTTCAGGTGCCGGTGGTTGGCTCAGAATGGGCAGTGGGAATTTGCCGTGGTTTCGGGCCTATTCTTTATAGTGTCCTTCTGCAGCCTCATTTTCCTCAACGGGTCAGACCCAGGCATTTTACACAAAGGTAAGGCCTCAGACCCCTGGAGAAGGAGGTGGTATCCCAAGGGCTGATGGCTATAGGGGTGATTTCAAACATGCTAATCCCCCTCAATCCCACCCCCCACCCCAGTGGCCTCAGGAGCTCTTCCCTCCATGTCATCATTACTTGGGCCCTGGCACTTCATTTCCCAAGCCACTAAAGTGCGAAAAAACAGAATCCTGGAGGTTTTCCAGCTGCTTTCAAAGGAAGGACTGGGCAGGCTGGCAAGAGAGGTCAGCAGGCTCTTCCAAACGATGCAGTTCACTCCTCCTCCTTCCCATTTTACACACGACTTCAAGCACTGATCACTATTCCAAAAGGGGAGAGCTCTGTATAGAGCTCCTGTGGCTGGACAGCCCTTTCACTCTGACTGCCGCCCATCTGAGTGGTCAGCTTGCTCAACAGGGACCGGGATTCCCCTGCCCTCCTCCTCCTCACCCTTCTTGTTGCCCAATGATGCTATGGGGCGGCCCCAAGCAGTAGAGTGGTGGAAGGGCCTCCTGCCACTGCCCAAATCTCTTCCCCTGCCAGGCTCCTTAGAAGAGGACCCCAACATTCAATACATAGCACGAGTGAACAACACGGCCTTTCGCCTGCAGTGGTGCTCGAAGTGTTCTTTCCATCGTCCACCCCGGACCCACCACTGTCCCTTCTGTAATATCTGTGTGGAGGTAAGTACTCCTCCTTCCTGTCCACTCACCAACCCATCCCAGGGCACCTGGCAAGGACCAGGAACCTCACATCATATGTGGTCCAGGGGTGGGTATGAGATCATCTTCCCACACTGCTACAAGTGGCTCGCAGCCACTCTTGGTCACTTATATATGTTATTGCCTCCAGTTCTGCACTTGTCCTGAGACGCTGGCCTTGCTTGCACAGGTGCTGACATGCAAAGGGCACCATCTGTGCTGAGCCTGGTGGAGTCAAGGGGAGGAAAGGCATTGACTGTCCCACTAGCTTGCTGATACTAGATACCCATAACTTTAGGCCGGCTGCTGCCCTGTTCTGGGTATCATTGCCTGTCCACCTCTGGGTGTCCAATTGAGGGTTTCCTGGGTTCCGAGTGCTCTTCTCTCATGTGCACACCTTGCACGGGTTTCCAAGTACAGAAGGCTGGCTGGGCAAGAAATTCTTCTCATCATTACCCAGTATCTGAAAAAATACAGCTTCGCAGCTTTTCTATATCCTGCTCAAAGTGACACCAGGCAGGTCTTTTCTCTAGAGACCTCACTCATGACAAATGACCTGAGGAGCCATGGCATCCTAACTGTGCTCTATCCATGGACGTGCTGGTTTCACCCTGGAGATGGGAGCTCACGTGCAGGGCCAAGAGCAGGAGGTCTAGGGGCTGGTTTGAGGGGGGGCCTCAAGATTTGGGGGTATTGGGCTAAGCCAAATAGACCCTCAAGGTCTGCCTTCTCTGCCCTAGAACTTTGACCACCACTGCCTGTGGGTAAACAATTGTGTAGGTCAAAGAAATTTCCACGTATTCGTGCTGCTGCTGGTGTCCCTGTGCCTTTATCTGGTTGTTCTTCTGGCTACCAGTGTGCTTTTTCTCATTCGTACAAGACATATGCCCTTGTCGCTGGACTCAGCCATGGCGTATCCATCCAGTCCCAAGGGCCCACACTGGGAAGAGAATGGGTTGTGGGGATGGACGGACAGCCAAGGGGCAGGACAGCCAAGAGGTGGGGTTAACCGAGGGAGGGCTGATGTTGTGGGCAGGGCTAAAGGGAGAAGCTACTTGGGAGGACCTATGAAGGACAGATTGAAGGCGAGTGGGGTCAGGGAGATGGGCGTGGTAGGATGGACTATGGAGTTAAGAATCTAGGGAGGCCAAGAAGTGGGGTAATGAAGGTTGAAAAGGGTCAAGTGGGAGGCCAGCATGGTGGGGTGAGGTTTCTCTTGGGTGTGCTGGATTAATTGTCCAGTCCAGGGAGGAAAAAGTGGGTGGGCGGGGCCAGCCAGGGCGGGGCTAATGAGGGCTGTTGGTCGTTGGGCGGGGCCAGGAGAGAACAGTTTGTCTGTTCTTCTTAGCTTGTGTATGCACAGCATCACAGTAGCTGTACCCGTCTTGGTACTCCTGCTGCCTGTCATTCTGCTCCTGATGATACAGGCTGTGTCGGTGAGCAAGGTAAGCGAGTACTGCAATACCAAACGGTGTGGAGGCATCTTGCATCTTTGGGAATCCGGCACTTTCGGCTGATCTTCACTGCCCTTGGTCCTGATGGTGCCTCATGAGTAATTCCAGACCCACCCCTTAAGATGCAGCTCAGATCTTTCCTCCCCTTGGAGCTCAGTGGTCATTCTTCCTCGTGGGTGCATTGCATGGAGAGCCTGTTATTTGAGGGATGGGTGCATCCTGCGCTTGTGTTGATAAGAACCCTACGATCAGAATAACACCAGCAGACACCTAGGGAAACGCTTGAGATGGGGGTCGGTCCTGAGTGGTGTAGCAGCCTGCAAGAAACTGAGTTTGGCGAGGCCAGCATTGTAGAGGAGGACGTGCCACTCTTCCTGTCCTAGGTGTGATTTTGCAAAGGTGGAAGACAGGAGGGTGTTGTCTGTGAGAGGCACACCTTTGCAAAAAGGCAGAGAAACCCGAATGTAGGATGTTAAGGAAATGAGGAAGGAACGATTCTAAATCAAACCCAAGGTGCCAGATAATTTATAAGGAGGAGTCAAGTTTAAAAAGCCCCTAAAAGTTGAGCGTGAAATTTAGTTTTGATGAAGTGGAAACCTGGGAGCTATGGTGGGATTTGAAAAAAAAAAAAAAAAAAAAAAAAAGCTCATTTATTGAGGAATAAATTAAAACTGCAAAATTCTCCCTTTTAGTCTAGGATAAGGGATTTTGACAAATGGATACTGTCCTGCATTCTCCTGCATGATCAAGTTTAGGCAGTTTCTTTACCCCAGAATATCCTTTCATTCACCTGTTGTTGTCAGTCTCTCTCCCTATGTCCTTCTGGTTTTTCTTTTTTTCCAGGATCACATGTAAATGGAGTCATTGCCTTCTTTTCTCTGGCTTTATTTATTTAGGACAATGTATTTGAGATTCATCCATGTTGTCGCTCATGTCAGTATTTTATTTCCTTTTATTGCTGTGTAGAAGCGTATGGATGCCCAATAGATTGTTTATACATTCATCAAAGGAAGGATTTTTTACATTATATCTAGTTTTTGCCAGTATTTTTGTTTGTTTTGTTTAGTTTTTTTCATTCTGGAAATTGAACCCGGGGTGTTTAATCACTGAGCCACATTCCTAGTACCCCTCCCATTATGTTTAAAACAATTTTTTTTTTAATTTTGAGACAGGGTCTCACTAAGTTGCTTAGCGCATCACTAAGTTGCTGAGGCTGACTTTGAACTTGCCATCCTCTTGCTTCAGGCTCCCAAGCCTCTGGGATTATAGGTGTGGTCCACTATGCCTCGCTAGTTTATGGTAGTTATAAATAAAGCTGCCCCAAACATTGATGCACAGGCATGTGAAGATAAGTTTTCATTTTTGTTGAATAAATTCTTAAGGGTGGCATTGCTGAGTCATAAGGTAAACACGTGTGGAACTTTGTAGGAAATTGCCAAATTTGTCTTCCAAAACAACTGTAAGGTTTCCAAATTCTACCAGCAATATTTGGGAATTCCAGTTGCTTCACATCCTCACCAAGATTTCACACTTTTTTTTTCAAATATCTTTTAGGTATCAGTTGACCTTTTATTTATTTATATGCAGTGCTAAGAATCGAATTCAGTGCCTCACACACACTAGGCAAGCATTCTACCACTGAGCCACAACCCCAGCCCCTCACACTGACCTTTGTTATTTTGCTTTGTCTTTTAATCAAACCTGTCTTATTAAATGAGTCGTAGTATTTCATTAAGGTTCCAGGTTTTGTTTTCCTAATGAGTAATGATGTTGAGCCTATTTTCATATCTGTTTGGCCTTCAGTGGGTCTTTGGTAAAATGTTTACTCCTGGCAGGGCACAGTGGCGCACACCTGTAATCCCAGCAGCTTGGGAGGCTTAGACAGGAGGATTCCGAGTTCAAAGCCAGCCTCAGCAAAGCGAGGTACTAAGCAACTCTGTGAGACCCTGTCTCTAATAAAATACAAAAAAAAAAATGGACTGGGGATGTGGCTCAGTGGTTGAGTGTCCCTATATTCAATCCGTGGTACCAACTCCCCCCAAAAGCGTTTACTCCAATCTTTTGCCCATTTGAAAAAACGGTTGTTTTCTTTTTGAGTTTTAAGAGTTTTCTACATCAGATTCATATCTAGGTTTTGCAAATATCTTCTTGCAATCTGTGACTTGTCATTCCATTTTCTTCATAGCATCTTCCCAAGAGCAGGAGTCCTTAGTGATGTTTTTCTAGGACTAGGGGTTGAATCAGGGGTGCTCAACCACTGAGTTCTCCCTCAGCATTTTGTGGCTGTTGTACATTCTACATAGAAAATTGTCATCTGTGAAGAACAGTTTCATTACCTTCTTTCCAATCTGTGTATCTTTATTGCTTTTTCTTTTTAGTGTTGAATAGGAATGATAGGGGTGGGCATCTCTGCCCTGGGATTCCTTTAGAATGCCAATCTCTTGACTTAAGGCTCTTTCAGTAAGACTGGTGGGCAGCATGAGTGGGGGAGGGGATGCTGCAGACCCCGAGAAAGTGAACAGACAGAGGACCCTACCTGCTCATCACCTAACATCATTTTAGTCCCCAGCCCACCACTGCCATATCTGGTCTCCTCCCACCTGAGACTCTGTGCTTGGCCCTTATTCATCAGCCCTGTGGTCTGCCTTTACTTTGAGCTTGACCTTTACTGCTTTGTGTACTGAAGGCCTTCAGCCCAGATTTTCCTGGGCCATGTGATTTTTGACTAGGAAACTATGATTCGGCCTCCCCTCTGCCCCTGTCCTCCCAGATAGTGAAATTCAATTAAGGCATAATTTTAGAAATAAAAATGAGAGGTGGGGAAATGAAGTTGGAGTGGGGTGGTGACATTGTCTTTGGAGCAATTGAGCAGCACAAGGAAGAGTTTAAAAGGTATCTGAAAGGGGCTGGGGTTGTGGCTCAGTGGCAGAGAACTTGCCTAGGATGTGTGAGGCATGAGTTTGATCCTCAGCACCCCATACAAATTAAAAAAAATAATAAGGTCTATCAACAACTAAAAAATATTTTTTAAAAAAGGGGGGTGTGTGGAAGGATGAGGTAAGAGGACAGGTGTGGCCAATGGAGACAGAACAAGGATCTTGCACAGGGAAGCACAGGATGATGAGGAGCCCTGAGAAGGCAGGAGAAAGGAGTGCAGTGTTAGCACTGTCTGGGGAGAGCTGCTCACAAGTGGGTCGAGGGAGGTCACTCTTCCTAGGAGCATAGGAAGGCAGGAGGCCCGGGGTCACTCTTGGGCTCCCCTGCCCTTACAATCTTGCTCCAGGCCTGGGCTGAGCCCTAGCTTAGCTGACTGACTTAGGAGGAGTCACTGGGAGATGGCCTTGCCCAGTCCTGCTGATTCTGAGCTCCTCTTCCCATCCCCATCTCCCTTCAGGGCAAATCACTCCGGAACAACAACCCCTTCGACCAGGGCTGTGCCAACAACTGGTATTTGACCATTTGTATGCCAGTGGGACCCAAGTGAGTTGGTAGTCTGAAGGCTGAAGTGGTGGACCTCAGGGGCTGGTGGGAGTGCGGTGAGATAAAGCTGGGTTTTCTTCTTTGGTCCCTGACCCCAGCTCCCAGGCCCTGTCACCCATTGTCCTTTCCTTTGGAGTTTTCTCCAGGGCACTCTGGGAGCCTCTGGGAACGTCCCTATTCATTGCCCTTCTAGGTTCTTGCCCTAAGAAATGGGGTAGAGGGGAAATGTTGCCAGGATGAGACTCCTGGCTGGGAACCCTGGGCTCTGTGCTTTCCAAGCTGAGGGTGAGGGTGGTGAGGGGGACCAGGCCAAGGTGGGTAGTGACTCCCTGCATTTGGTCTATCACGCCCCAGGTACATGTCTGCAGCTAATTGGATGCAGCAGGAGGAAGGCACGGAGTGGGACCATGAGCAAACGGACCCAGTGCACACACGGTTCTCGCCACAATATTCCCGTCAACACCGTCCCACAGAGCTCCCTGGGCCCACATCTCCAACACATGGGCAGGGCCCCCCAGGGAGTGGGGAGGCTGCAGCTTTACAGTAGGTGGGGAATAGTGGGTGTGCATTGGGAGAGGGATGTCTGTGGGTCACACATGTGTTGGGGGAGGCTCCTCAGGTTGGGCTGGCCCTGAAGCTGAAGCACATGGAGCTAAAGGAACGGAAATATGAACCTGAGTGTGCGGGTTCCAGGTTTCAGAGCACTCCCAGGTGTTGCTGAATAGACAAAGAGAAAAGACTGCACCACTAATTTGCTAGTTGGCCTTGGCCAGTCCCTTACATTTCTAGGCCTCAGTTTCCTCAGTTATTAATGAGGACTGGGACTAGTAATTTTTGTTTGCAAGGAGATTCTTTTTTGGGGGGAAGGGGGACAGGGAATTGAACTCAGGACACTCGACCCCTGAGCCACATCCCCAGCCCTATTTTGTATTTTATTTAGAGACAGGTTCTCACTAAGTTACTTAGTGCCTCACTTTTGCTGAGGTTGGCTTTGAACTTGTGATCCTCCTGCCTCAGCCTCCCAGGCCACTAGAATTATAGTCATGTGCCACTGTGCCTGGCTCTTTTTTTTTATGGAAATTTGTACTTGAAATTCCATGTGAAATATATGAAGTGGAGCATTAGGAGTGCAGTAGGGTGGATAACCCATGGTGCCCCCCAAGGGCCCTGCATTACTTGGGGTACCAGCCCTCTCCTTTGTCCTGCCTCCTGGGGCCCAGAGCCATGACTGTGAACTGCAGGGTAGAAGCTAGAAAGAACACCCATGTATTGACTTATGGGTTTAGATTTCCATCAGCCCGATGCCAGAGCAAGAAGCCCACAGAGAAGTCTTGGCCTACCATCCACGAACCTCTCACTCACCCATTCACACTGCTGGATACCAGGACATCTGAACTTCATCTTCTGAGCCTCCACGTGGAGGCCTCTCGTAGCTGAGCCCTCAATCACTCCCCTATTGGGAGTGCTAAGACTTCCATTCCTGTTGTACATTTGTAAATAGTTTTTACTTTTTCCTATGGCTGCTCTGTTTGTTCTAGGTTTAGAGAAGCGGTGTTTCCTGGAGATGTAGGGAGGCTCTGAGGGGTTGGAACAAAAACTCTTGGAAGGGAAAGATCCTTGCTCTCTGGAGACCCAAGCTAGGGAACCAACATTGTCTAGCTCATTGACCTTGAGCAAGACACTTGTCATTTCTCTCATCCTTAAAATGTGGCAACAGTAATAATCACAGTGACTGACCTGGCTGTCTTCCTGGCAAGGGCTGGAGATGAGAGGAGAGAAAACCCCCAGCTAGCACTAGGGATGGAACAAGCCATGCCCTGCAGCATCCCTGTCTGAATACAGGGGGTGCCAGCTGCCCAGGAATTTGAAAACCAAGTCTGGCCCAGCCCTCTAGTTTGAGGTGAGCCAGCCTCAGTCAGTCCGGAGCCCCCTCCTGGGCGCCTCCTCCCCAGATGTGGGAGGGTGGGGGCATTCATCCTGCATCTCTCCTGCAACTGTGTCCCACCCTGGTCCCTTCCTCCTGGGGTGCATCAGGTGCTGGTTCTGGTCCTGTCCCTGGGGTAGACTCAGGTCATTTGAGTCTGCAGGCCCCAGAGTGTTGGGCAGGGGGCACAACAAACCGTGTGTCTGTTAGTCTCCAGAGTGTGATCTTGGGACTGGGAATAATATCACCTTCGTAGTAGGTTGTTGGAGGAGGAGGTGAGGTGTTTCATCTAGTGCACTGCAGGCAAGCAATGAATGCAGCTGGAATGATTTATGGTTATTTTCTCCACTAGTTGAGCGACCCGACCATGTCAGAATTTCCAGAGTACTATTAGTGCTTGTGGTGCTCTCTGAATTTGTATCAAGGACCCCATATCATCTTGACACATGAAGCATCAGGACAGACAAACTATACTGCTTCTTTCCATACTTGTATCTGGGTGAAACCATCTTTTATGATAAAGGTGGAGGCAAAAGGATGTCACCCAAGGGGTCAGATGCATGTCCCTAGGGTGTGTGTGTGTGTGTGTGTGTGTTTGTGTGTGTGTGTGTGTGAGAGAGAGAGAGAGAGAGAGAGAGAGAGAGAGAGAGAGAGAGAGAGTATGCACATGTTTGGTATGAGCTCATCCTCGGGGGTTTGTTCGCCCAGCCCCTTATCCTTTCTGACCAACTTTAGGAGGTGGGTGACCTATGATGCAGGATGTGTCTCCAAGTCTCCAGACCACAAAGTCCCACGACAAGACTGGTCTTTCCTCTTTCTTTCCTCCTCAACCTCTCCTGGGAAGCCCAGGCCCAGCCCCACCCGCCTGCCCTGGCTTGAACTCCAACACTTCTCATCCCCTTTCCCTGTCCCAATATCTATCTCCCTGGGCTCAAGTCCTTTTGGGGCTTAAGGCTTTTCTCAAATCTTATTCCTGCTCACTTCCTCTGTCTGGGAAGCCCAAGTTCATGGGCACATGGCAGAGAAGGAGGGGAGGAGTCCCTGTGCCCAGGTTTTAGTGCCTGTGAACCTCTGTGTGCAGTAGGGATTTCTCAACCCTGCTGACCAACAGGGGGAAAGGCCGAGTGGGGAAGCCAGAGGCTCCCAAGATCATTTCCAAAGGACAGCCCTCCCAATAAACTGGATCTGAGTGAGGGAGGAGAGAGGTGGTCCAGGAGCCTGGGCCAAGGCCTGGATGTGCAACATGGAACTGCCTGGGTGGGGGAGTGCTGGAGGGAGTCCAGCTCCAAGCGGGGCCCAGAAGGCCAGGCCCCAGTCTCTGAGGAGTTCATGCTGCCTCCTCCAGCCCCGCTGGCTGTCCCCCTGCCATCCTGCCTATCCCCCTGCCATCCTGCCTGGTTCAGGTCTGCACTCATTGGCTCCCTGCCTTCAGGTATACAGGGCCTCACTCAGTCTCAGGCAAGGGCCTTTTAAGTCCTAAGCTAGATGTGAGACATCTCCTTGACAATCTGGTCCTCTTTTTCCCCACTAGGGAAGGATGTAATTTCCCTCAGATTCTCAAAAGAGGACATGGCCTTTCCAAAGGCAAAGACTTCCTGCTCTGGGATGAAGATTTTAGGTGTGTCCGCCCCCTGCTCCCAGCCTAGGATTCCTAGGATTTCCTTAAGAAAGACCCTTGGATCAGGCTCATTGCTTCTTGAGCATTAAGTGGGACATAGAACATTCCTTCCTTTGAAGTCCTCCACCATACACTCTACCCTAAGCCTTGGGCCAGTCTTGTGACTCCTTGCCAAGTTGAGAGGACCCAACTGGGCTGCACCCCCTTCCCTTTTTGCCCCCTTCTCATTTCTGCTGAATGTGCCCTTGATTCTCAGACATGCCCCACCCAATCCTTGGCCCATGGATAAGGCAAGGGGTGTTATAGGGGACCAGTTATGGGGCCCACTGTCCACCCCCCCCAGGAAACTCTGCCATCGCTGGGCCAGAGCCGAGAAATGGCCCCTATACCTGCAGGGTTACCTGGTGCCCACAAGCTCCTAGAACCATAATGCCAGATTCGTGGGACCACAATAGACCTCCAGGAGCCGAATCTGATGCAATTCCACAAGAGTCTTTTTTGCAGGCTCGCGCCTGGACTCTCAACCGTTTACAATACAGCAGTCCTGAGTAGTGAGTCCCAACCCTTAGTTAGTGAGGATTTATAGGCTTTGGGGGGATACACTATGCATCACAACATCACACAGGAAATCATTTTATACCACGGGATTATCAAACAACAATTCTTAACATTGATGAGCACATTCACTGGCCGGAACAAGTTGGGTAAGGGTAGTGGGTGAATTCAAATGGTGGATATATTTGAACTGATTGGTTTAGGCCCGGAAGGGTTGCAAGAGTCTATATGCCAAACCGCAGGGTTGCCTAATCATGTTATACATCACGGAAACTACTGGGAAGTCACCTGACATTTCAGATATTTTTTCTGTCTCATGCTGATTGGTGGTTGCTAGGGGGTTGCTATGGGTCCTCACCTAGCTTAACTGAGTCAGGGTCACCTAGCACCACAGATCCCTTTTGTTAAACAACTCAGCAGGGTGGGTATGTGCCTAAGAACCTTCTGTGGGTTTTTCCAAGGACAAGAGTCATGCCCCCTCCCTCTGGACAGGCCTTGAGGTAGAAGCTGATTTCTTAAAAATGGAGTCACATCAGTTTCTCAGAACCTGGGATGGAGAGCCTAGCATCTCCAGACCTTTCCTCATGGGCCTCTTGGGAAGTCAGGGCATATAGGATGAGACTCAACCTAGTCACCCAGCTCTGCCGCCAACTAATGTGCCACAGGAGAATCTGTCTTCCCTTTGCTAAAACTTGGAGTCCTCAAGGTAATCATAGATATCACACTGAGGGTCACAGACTCTTAAGTCTTTAGGGAGGGTAGGGACTCAGGGCTACCTCATTCAGCTGTCTGCCACGCCCAGTTTTGTAGATGGGGCTCTTAGGTCCTGCAGAGGGAAGAGTTTGCCCAAGATAACCTGGTGGCATCAGCCTGATGGCTTTCTCTGGTTCACAGGGGACCACTCTCATTCGGGCTTCCAAGGCCATTCCAGCAGGGGAAGGGCTTGGGCAGTGACCACAGGGCCCAACTCTCTAGGCAAACTTAGAGCTGGCAGTGAAGTCAGCACAGGGCTGTCTACTGAAAAGGTGGCCAGTATGAACCCCTCTCCAACCCTGCACTGTGCCCATAGTGCTCCTGCTGCCTCTGGCTCAGCCCTATCCTGCTCTGCCCTGAGGGCCCCACCCAAGAAGGCCTGCAAGTGGCTGAGGGTGAGGCAAGGCTAGGACCCCTGGGGCAGAGGAGCTGGTTGTCTGAGGAAGTGGGGGTGTCCTGCCCATTTTACACACTTTAGAATTTCTTTGTTCTCTTGCCTTCAGTTCCTCACAACCTGCTTACTTGACCTAAAAGATGGAGTGATCCAAGGGCCAGAAGGAAGTCGATCAGGGGTCCTGGTAAAAAGGGAGCAGCCTAGGAGGCATTCATTAACAACCCCTACAACTCTCTGCAGGGAGGAATAATCCTTGGAGGCTGGTAACCTTGGCAACAGGTGGAAAAGGGGAAGTGCTCTAGAGGTATTAACATTTTATTACTTTTCCTTTCAAACCAGCCTCCATCTTTCTGATCTGACCCATTATTTATTACTTGCACTGTCCTTTTGTCCCCACCAACAACACTTTCTGAATATGTGTCCTATGAAGACAATGAAATTTGATTCCACGTGTACGGACCACTGATTACTTCAATTTTCCTTACTTCCAATCACCTCTCCCCCTAACTTCGACCTCCCTGCTTCGTTATCACAGATATCTCTAAACCTTATGGGGGAGAGATCTGAGACTTGATTTGTCTTCTGGCTTGGCTTCCTCCTAAATAAACCTTTTCTCGTTTGCAAAACTGGTCATTTTCAGATAGTAATTTGGGAAGACAGAGAGACATACTAAGTGTCAAAAGAAGCGCCATCAACCACTGAATGTGAAAGGCTCCCTCCAACACTTGCAACTTTGAGGGCAATGTGCAAAGGAGGGTGTAAAATTGTGTAGCTCTACCCTGCCTCCACCTCTAGACCAGCCCCTAGCTATCCTCCCTCTTTCAAATACTAAAACCCCATACCAACAGGTTGCTGTCTGTCTCTCTGGAGATAGCCTGCTTTACCCCAAAGGAGTCTCTCTCTTAAGATAAGCCCCCATTCTTCCTTGAATATGTATCTACTTCACAAATAAACCTCTGTCTCTGCCTTTGACTAGTGCATGGTAAAATTCTTTTCTGCCATGTCTGCAAGAACCCTGCTGGCCCTGAGTCAAGTTCTCCCTTTCTCTGGAAACTTCTCAGACCATTCTTCAGAGAAATATCTTCTCCTGTGACCAGTTCAGTGACTGGCATGCCATCTATGGGAGGCGGGTGGCCAGGACCATGTCTAATTCAGTAACTGACTGTCATGGAGAAGAGATCTCTCCCAAGACGGGTCCAAAGAGTTCCCGGAGGGAACTCAGAGCAGCAAAGAATTTCAGCATGAGTCTGGCAAAGGCAGAGACAAAGGTTTATTTAGAAAGTAGATACACATTTAAGGGAGAATGCCATCTGTCTCAAGAGTGAGAAGCCCCTCCTTGAGTTGGAGGTCCAACATTTGTAGAAGGGCCATAGTCAGGGACAGGACTGATGTGGAGACAGGGTGGAGCTGCACAATTGTAAGCTCAGTTTTCCCTGAGTTTATGTATTTCCCTCAATTTACAAGGACATGAGCCAAAGCCTGTCAAGATTTTAACACAGTGACTCCCACTGCTTGCCTGTCCTGAAGCCTGTCTCTTTTGTCTAAAGAAAACACAGAGACCAAGCTCGAATTTCATAGGAACAAGCCCATGGGGAAAGGGCTGAGAAAGGAGTGCAGGTTTGGGGTTTGGGGATGGAATACTGAGGAGATAGCTCTGGCTGTCTCCCTATTCATTCGTACCTACTCCCTTTCTTGCAGTTTTGGAGAGAATACAGGTATGGGGGGAAGGCTGCAAAAGGGGTGGGGAGAGACTTTCTTTTCGCCCCAGTGGTATCTGAAGAGCCAAAGTGGGCAGCAGGACAGAAGCTGACTCTCTTGCCTAGCTGACTCACAGTTTTTATTATTTGATTGCTTGTTTTCTTTTGTCTGACTATACCTACCCTCAATTTTGCCTAAACACACACACTGGCTCATTAATTTTGCAGGCATATGCTGAATACCCACCAGTAACAAGAGGAAGATGTGACCCCGTGCTCATTGTTCACAGACCTAGAAAGGGAGATGGACACTTAAAGAGTTAGTAAAAAAGATGAAAAGTGCCAAAACAAGTAGGACTGTCTGTGAATGTATTAATCATACCTTTATATTCTGCTTTTTGTTGTTATTGTTGTAGTTTTTAAATAAGGGACTGCTTCTTTGTGGTTAGCCATTTCCTAAAGACAGTAGAAAACTGCTTAAGGCACACCTCTTATATGCATACCAACCACTGGGGGGGGGGCTATACTTCTAACCTCTTCTTTTACAGAGCTCTTAGTGTTCCCTTTACCTAATTGCCCCAGGGCCAGGTACCAGATTGCAAGAGACATTCCTAAATGCTGCAGCCTGTTGGAGTTAGCCAAACCAAACAATTCAAAACTTATGCTCCTTTACCCAGTCCTTCTCTTAAAAACCACAATAAAGGCTCTGACCTTGTTTTCTGACTGACCTGGTATTTCCCTGTGTGCTCCCCATTCACAGCCTGCAGTGCCTTCTCTTTGTAGGGATCAGTAGTATAAGTCCCTTCTTCCTTCCTGACAGTACTTTCTTTGTCTATGTAACTTAACACACATTTCAAACAATCCTGGGATTGGGTATGATGGTGCATACCAGTAATCCCAGCAGTTCAGTAGGCTGAGACAGGAAGATAACAAGATCAAAGCCACCTCAGCAATTTAGCAAGGCCCTGTCTTAAAATGAAAAATTAAAAAAAAAGGCTGGGCATGTATGATGTACTCAATGATTCAGTGCCCTTGGGCTCAATCCTTGGTGTCCAAACAAACAAGGAAAAAAAAAACAACCACCACCATTTCTGGTTACACTTAAAACAGTGAATACCTATATCTCCCCTACTATTTTGTTTAGTATAAACAAACATAACTAGATAAGATTTTGTTCCCCACATGGGTTCTGTTTCATCATTCTCAGAGCAAAGAGTCTACTTATTTCTCTATGAACTATCTTAGTATTCTTGGGATTCTAAAATAATAAATAACAAATTTATTCCTCACAGTTCTGGGGACTGGAAAATGTAAAGTCATGGTACCAGCTTTCCTGATTCATTAATAACTTCCTGCTGTGTCCTCACTTGCTGAACGGGTCAGATAAGCCCCCTTGGCTCATTTTGAAGAACACTATCCCATTTTTAAAGATAGTAATCTCTGGCAATAGGCATGCACTGTATACAGGATTATAGGGCTCTGCCCTCATGACTTCATCATCTCCCATAGGTCCAACTTCCTGATGCCATCCCCTTGGAGGCTTAGAAATTCAACATATGAATTTGGGGGTTGGGAGTAGGAATACAAACATTCAGACCATAGCAAGAATTTTTGTTTAAGAAACTGGGTGGGGGCCTGGGGCTGAAGCTCAGTGGTAGAGCGCTTGCCTCACCCGTGTGAGGCACTGGATTTGATCCTCAGCACCACATTAAAAAATAAATTCATAAACAAAAATATTGTGTCCATCAACAACTAAAAAAAAAAAGAAAGAAAGAGGGGCTGGGGATGTGGCTCAAGTGGTAGCGTGCTCACCTGGCATGCTCGGTGCCCTGGGTTCGATCCTCAGCACCACATACATATTAAAGATGTTGTGTCCACTCAAAAAAAACTATAAAATAAATATCAAAAAATTCTCTCTCTCTCTCTCTCTCTCTCTCTCTCTCTCTCTCTTTCTCTTTAAAAAAAGAAAGAAAGAAACTGGGTGGGATTTGGAGGCGGTTGCTGGGGAATTTTGAGGAATTAGGAATATCCTATATGTAATGAATTCTTAGTAAGTTTCAAACAAAAACCAGGTAGTCTGACAACTTCTGAATATCAAAGAAAACTATCCATTTCTAGAACTTCAATTGCCAGCCTCCTCTGTGTTTGCAAAGAATCTTTATAGCTAATCTGTCCTTACTCACATTACTGATAATAGTTGAGAGATGCTATAAGACTCACTTGGCTTGAAATACCTTGGCCAATAACCTGGGTTTCCTCCTACTCTATTTGGTATAAATTGCCTAGTTATAGCCTCTATCAAAGGGTAATTTAAGTTATCTGGCAGGGGAGAAATGTCTCTCTTTGATGATTTGCAGCTGTTGAAGATTTCTAGTAACTAGCTTGACATAGAAATGTGGGGATGTTTCTCAAGAAATATCAGCTTAGAGGGCTGGGGTTGTGGCTCAGTGGTAAAGTGCTCGCCTAGCATGCAGAAGGCACTGGGTTCCATCTTCAGCACCACATAAGTGTAAAATGAAGATATTTAGTCCACCTAAAACTAAGAAATAAACATTTTTTTTAAAAAAAGAAATATCAGCTTAGGGTTTAATTCTGCTAATTCTGGGTATTCTTAGATGACCCCTAAAGCTCAAGTGTTGAAGAGTTGGTCCCCAATGCAGCAGTGTTCAAAATGGGGGTCTTTGAGAACAGATTAAATCACAAGGACTCTGACTTCAACAATGCATTCATTCATTTATGGTTCAGAGTTTACTGGGTTTTGAGTGAGAGGCTTTGTTATAAAAGCAAATTCTCCTTTGCTTCCTAGGCACCACGAGGTCAATAGCTTTGGTCTACCACATGCTCCCTCAGTGATGTTCTGCCTCACTATAGGCCTAAAAGCAACAGAATCAGCTAATCATAGAATGAAACCTCTGAAATTATAACCCAAATATAAATATTTTCTCTTATCTAGTTGTATATCTTCAGTATTTTGTCAGTGACACAAAGCTGATCAACAAACTGAATTCCAATCTTTTCCTTGGACATATTACCACAAATCAGTTTGGATAATCAATTTGGTAGACACTGAGACTGACTGGGGCAGGATAGGTGTTCAATAAAATTTATTGCATATTCAGTTGAATGAATGGAAGCTTTACTGCATCAGTTCCAGCTGTGATTTGCATAGAACAGGGTCCAAATCTAGTTATACAAAGCAAATAGAGAAATTCCTGGAAGGGTATCAGGAGTTCATAGAATTAAGGCAGTTATCTGGCTTGTGGCAAATTACAGAATCAAGGCAGTTCCAGGGAGCTGGCACAAATCCACAGGTTCATGAATAATCTGTCCCTAGAATTGCCATTAGCCCCACCTCCAGGATCCCTTCTCATCCAAGATTCAAATTCCTGGGACTTTAATGATCTAAATTACCTGTTTGAAATAATTAACCAAAAGGAGATAAAAGAAGGGTCTTCAACTCCCAAGATGGGAGGCTGCAATGGAAGACACATACTAAGAATTTTTCCAATAAAGGTTCACACAATAAGAAAAAATTCAAAAAGGAAAATGGTGGTAATAGAAGAGGGGAATTAGATATTGCACTGTGAAGAAAGACAAATGTCATTCACATTGATACTAAAAGAGAGATGGGCTGGGTGGGGGGGGGGTGGTGGTTACTGGTAAAGGAGGAAATATAAGGGTGTAGTTTCAGAAGAAGGAGAAAGTGACCATCACAGTCCTCATGTAGCTGGCCAGACAGCTACAAGAACCTGGACAATGGGGTACAGAAAATAACTATTTCATGGAGATCCCAGGCTAACATAGGTGCTGAACAAATATCTGTTCATTGAATTCACAAGAAAATGGAAACCTAAAACATGCTATTTAGATACAAGGAACTGAGTTTCCTTCTGTTAGCTCAGTGGGGAATGTGTCCCCATAGACAGTGACACATCCTTAGAACCAGTTGAGACTTCCCATTTACTCTTAGGCCCTTATGAAAGATACTGGGTTATCTTTTGCCTTCTGTGTCAGAAGTACGGGGACTCCATGAAGTTAGTCTTGGGCTTTCCCAGACTTCAGCTACATTGGAATGACTGCTTTCATGCTCCCAAGAGACATGCTTCTCTTTCTGGGTTTTCAGATAAAGAATCAGCCCTTAACCAGGTGAATGAGAAGTAATACTCCATTTATACATGTTGTGTCAAAATGCATTCTACTGTCATGTAGAATAGAACAATTAAAAAAAAAGAATCATCCCTTAATTCCTGGCAATTATTTATCTCTTTTTCTATAAGAATCTCTTTTCTAGCCAATCGCAGTGGTGCACAGCCAGTAATCCCAGTGGCTAGGGAGTCTGAGACAGGAAGATCGTGAGTTGAAAGCCAGCCTCAGCAATGGCGAGGTGCTAAGCAACTCGTGAGACCCTGTGTCTAATGAAAATACAAAAAAGGGCTGGGAATGTGACTCTGCGGTCAAGTGCCCTGAGTTCAATCCACAGACGCCCTCAAAAAAAGAATCTTCTCTGCTGCACGCTGCCCAGTCATCTGGCCCAGCTGACGGTGACCTGTGGACCCTCTGACAGAAGAGTCACCTGTCCCTCGAATGCACCATGTCTGGTTCCTCCAGCGTTGACACTATGAAGAAGGTGGTTCAGCAGCTCTGGCTGGAGGCCGGACTCAACCACATGAAGGTTTCCCAGGCAGTTGCAGACTTGAAAAAATTTTGTCTGCAGAATGCTCACCATGATCCCCTACTGACTGGAGTATCTTCATGTACAAGTTCCTTCAGACCGCAGAAAGTCTATTCCTTTTTGTAGTCATCTTTCTGAGGTTTCCCAAACCCACTGCTCAAGAACCAGTGAATATTCAAGAGAGCTTAATTTGAAGCCTGTACAAAAAATTTCCCTGTAACACATGTACCAAAATACAATCTTCTACTTTTGTCAATCCTTAACATCTACCTCTCTGAATTTTCATGAATTTCTATTTCACAAGGGTAATTATTTTATATAAACTGGCAGCAACATTCAATAAAATATTTATTTATTTTTTTAGTACTGGGGATTGAACCCAAGGGCATTCAACCACTGAGCCACATCCCCAGCCTTATTTTGTGTTTTTATTTAGAGACAGGATCTCACTGAGTTGTTTAGTGCCTTGCTTTTGCTGAGGCTGGCTTTGAACTCTCGATTTTCCTGTCTCAGTCTCCCCGGCTCCTAGGATTACAGGCACGTGCCACTGCAACTGGCTCAAAATACTTGGTATTAAAAAAGAAAAAAAAAAAGTTCTTCTTCCTCTTGCAGAGAAGCCACATAACCCAGATATTGAATCCTGGTGTACTATAAATCTGAATTTCAATCTTAGGTCTTTCCCATATTTGCTGGTTGTCTCATCTTGTTGAATATGACCAGAGCCAGTTCATTACTCTTCAAAACTCCTGTCCTACAGGAATTTTGAGTGAAAATATACTTAAAGTTCCAGACACATAAAATACTGGATTTCTCATGATACCCAGCCATTAGGTCGTGTCCAAAAGATAGACCTATTAAAAATAATGCTCAAGGGCTGGGCATGTACCTCAGTGATAAATTGGTTGCTTGCATGAGGCCCTGGGTTCAATTACCAGCATTTAAAACCAAAGAAAAGTTCAAGATACCACCTCCTCTCACCAAAAAAGAATATGTTAGACAGGTGTGGTGGCACCTGTGATCCCAGTGGCTTTGGAGGATGAGGCAGGAGAACTGTGGGTTCAAAGTCAGCCTTAGCAACTTAGTGAGGCCTTAAGAAACTCAGTGAGACTCTATCTCTAAATAAAATACAAAAACATGCTGGGGATGTTGCTCAGTGGCTAAGCACCCCTGAGTTTAATTCCCAGTACCAAAAAAAAAAAAAAAAAGAATATGTTAGCTGGAACATGAGACTGATCAAATTATGTGCATGCAAGGATATGGTATAATGAATCCCAGTATTACGTAAAATTTTACTAATAAAAATAAATAAATAGATTGCAATTTTTTACTTGGGGGAAAAAAAGCAATGTATTTTCTTATCAACAATCCCAGAGTAAATCTGTAAATCAGATGGCTGGCATCATAAGTGTATCTGGTGGGTACAAATAATCATTTTCTAGAAACCCATTATTTTGTCAAAAAGCAACATTTCATTAGGTACTATCAGAGCTTGAATAAAATTTCCCAGTAAAATCTCTCCATTCTGGTCCAACGGTGTCATTCAGTGATGGAGCAATTGCCTAGCTCATGTGAAGCTCTGGGTTTGATCCACAGCACAGGGATCTCCCAAATCCTTTAAAGAAACAAGTGGTTCGGTACACAAAGATGTTTGTTAGATAGAAGGAAGGTAACCACAGTGTAAAGGTAAAGTGTAAAGCTTGAAATTACTACAGAGAATTAAATAAATTATAATTTAAATTATAATAATTTGTTATAGATTTTTATGTAGCCGTCGTTAAGAGATTCTGCAGAAATATATTTACTCACAAGTGGCTTTCTGAGGTAGTAGCATGCAGTGAGAGTGGTCTGTCAGAGATTCCACCATGGGTATGGTCGGGCCAAAAGCACAGAAGGCAATGGTGCAGCCCATCACCCTCTTCTTCAGATGCTTGCAAAATAGGTGCCAATTTCAGGGGTGGTTCTATGAGCAAATGAATATAATGATAAGAGCTGTATCATTGGTTTTGATGAGTACATGAGCATTGTATCAGATGATGAGAACAGATTTATTTTAAAACAGTCAAGAAAACAACTGGGTTGGATCATACTAATAGAAAATAATATTGGGCTGGGTACAGTGGCGCCTGCCTATAATCCCTGCAGCTTGGGAGGCTAAGACAGGAGGATCTCAGATTCAAGGCCAGCCTCAGTAAAATCAAGGTGCTAAGCAACTCAATGAGACCGTGTCTCTAAAATAAAATACCAAATAGGTCTGGGGATATGGGCTCGTAGTCAAGTGTCATGAGTTCAATCCCCAGTACTCCCGCACCCAGAAAAAGAGATAATATTATTCTGTCACAAAGTGCCTCCAACTAGAAATGATAACTGAAAGGCTGAAACTGTAGCTCAGTGGTAGAGCACCCGAATCACACATGTGAGGCACTGGGTTTGATCCTCAGTACCACATAAAAATAAATAAAGACAGTGTGTCCAACAACAACTAAATATATATATATTTGGGGGAAACATTTTTTCATATTGTTTTTGTTACCTTTTTGATATTATCAGATGACAATGCTGTGGGGTTGATTTTATTTTAAAAATTTCTGGGCCAGGGCAGTGGCACATGCCTAAATTCAGGAGGCTGAGACAAGACTATCACAAGTTGAAGGCTAGCCTTAGCAACCTAATAAATAGTAAAAAGAAATGATCATTGCATCCTTTTTGCCTTGATATTAGCCTCTTCATGGACCCCATTTTTTGGTACAGGGGATTGAAATAGGGGCTTTCAAATGCTAGGCAAGTGCTCTACTAACGAGCACCATACCCAGCCAATCCCCCTTGTCTTTAGACAGGGTCCACCTGAGTTGCCCAAGCTGGCATCAAATTTGCCATCTTCCTGCCTCAGCCTTTTGAGTAGTGGGGATGAGGAGACATGTCCTGCAATGACTGGCTGAGACTAGATTTTTCAAAAAACTTTTTCTCAAGGATATCTCTTAAGAAGATACAGGAACAAAACTGTGTCCAGAAAAACAATTTAAAATGTATATTGAAGGCATGTCTCCCACATGAGCTTTTGGAGGACACACAATATCAAACCATGATACACTGGGTAGAGGATTATAGGCTGGTGGGTTTTCCTTTCAACACTTCAAAATTTCACTCAACTCTCTTTCTCTAGCACATTTTAGGAGAAGTCCACTAAGATTCTTATCTTGGCTCCTGTATGAGTAAGATGATTTCTTTAAATACCATCTCTTTGGCTTTGATTTTCAGCAATTTGAAAGATGGTAGGTGTAGATTTTGGGTATTTGCCTTGTTTGATGTTCTCAGAACTCCCTGTATCTATTACATCATAAAAGCTTTCTGTCATTATTACTCGAAGGCTTTCCTCAACTCTGTTCTATTTTGCTTCTCCTCCTCCTATTCCAACTGCACATGTGCTTATCTTTTGCAATTGCCCCGTTGTTCTTAAATTTTCTGTTTCAATTTTTCTTTTCTCTTTGCAATTTTGCCTGAGAAATTTCTTCTGACCTATCTGCAAGTTCACTAATATTCTCCCCAGTCATGTCCAGGGTACTAGTGAGCCCATCAAAGGTTTTAAGCATTCATCTAAGTCATTTTATCTCCAGTCTTTCCTTTTTATTTTCTTGTTTACCATTTCCATCATCAGCTTACATTATCTATCTTTTCTTTAATATTCTTATTCAGCTATAACCCTCTATAACCCTTAGGATCTCAATCATATTTGTTTCAAATCCCTGTCTTATAATTCCCACTGCCTCATCATTTGAGGGTCTCATTCGAATGCTTGCTTTATGTCCTTAGACTTTCTTCCTTCTTGCTTTTTAGTATGTATACCTTATAATTATTTTTGATTGAAAGCTAGACAGTGTACTGAATAATAGGAACTGAGGTAAATAGGCCATTTATTTGGTGAGATTTTGTGCTCATCTGTCTAGAAGTTCGGTCATGTTTAGTGTTTTCTGTTGCCAAAGAGGCCAGAAACTTTCAGATTCCTATAATGTGCTTATTTTCATTTTTTGCCCAGAAAGAATTTGTGTCTTCAACTTTTCATCTCTAATTCTCTAAAGTTGTGCAGAGGCTTTTTGTTATAATGGCACAGTAGTGAGGAAGGAAGGATTCTGTGGTCTATGATTAGATCATGGTGTTGAGTGAGGCTGTATTGCTGGGGTGTGACTTTCACTGGTGTTTCCTACTTTTCCACCACCACTAGCACCTTGCAGGAGATAAGAGTCTGGAGTAGGAGAAACGCCTTCCCCCTTGAGGGACAAGGCTCTGGTGAAATCCTTGTACTTGGAGAGTAGGTTTCTGTTCTGGAGAATGGTTGCTCTTTTCACAATGGTTACCTCCATGTCCAGGATCACTATTCTCAAGGGACCTAAATGTGGTCTGCCCTCTGGGATTCACCAATCAGGGCTCCTTTCCATTATTGGCAGCACCCATCTCAGGCACTGATCCCATGCTCCAACTTCACGCCCTTTCTACTCAGCCCCCTGACTGCAACTCCTCCTGGAGTCACTTGCTTGGTGGTTGGTGGCAAGGACTCTGGAGCCAGATCTCATAAGTCCAAATCGCAGCTCTACAACTGTCCAGCAGGGAGACCTTGGGTAGCACTTAGCACCTGGACACTCAATTTCCCTATCTGTAAAACAAGGAATTGGGGGTTAATTCATTAAAAGCACATAAAACATTGGTTGTACCACAAAGTGCCCTGTGTGCTGAAGACAGACCACGATACATGCTGATGTAGAAGGGGAAAAGGTACACTCATACACTGCTGGTGGGACTGCAAATTGGTGCAACCCAATCTGGAAAGCAGTATGGAAATTCCTTAGAAAACTTGGAATAGTACCACCATTTGACCCAGCTATCCCTCTCTTAGGTCTATACCTAAATGACTTAAAATCAGCATATTACAGGGACACAGTCACATCAATGTTTATAGCAGCTCAATTCACAATTGCTAAACTGTGGAAACAGCCTGGATGCCCGTCAATAGATGAATGGATAGAGAAACTGTGGTATATATACTTAATGGATTATTACTCAGCATTAAAAGAGAATAAAATTACGACATGTAATGAATGGAGTTAGAGAATATCATGCTAAATCAAGTAAGCCAATCCCAAAAATCCAAAGGCTGAATGTTCTCTCTGATAAGGAAAAATGGAGGGACTTTGATGGGGCAAAGGGGAGGCAGAGGTGAGGAGGGGGCATGGGGGTAGGAAAGATGGTGGAATGAGATGGACATCATTACCCTAGGTACATGTATGAATGCACATATGGTGTGAATGCTACATCAGGTACAACCATAGAAATGTAAATTTGTGCTGCAGTTGTGTACAATGAATTAAAATGCATGGTGCTGTCATATATATCTAATGAAAAATACAAAACAAAAAGAGAAACTCTAAGGCTAGCATGGTCTGCTCCAAAGCTCAATAGACCTAGTAGTTATGATTCTAGTACCACTCCTAACCTTTTTCCATGACCCAATGCATGTCATCCCTTCTTCTTGTGCTACAACAGAAATTGACATAAAACTTGGTGGTAGACTGTGACCCAAACATCACTTCATTTTCAGTAGGAACACAACTGACCAAGAGAAATCTGAAAAAAAATATTCAACATTACTAATCACTAGAGAAATGCAATTAAAATCATAATGGGATACCCTCTCGCACCTATTAGAATGGTTATTGTCAAAAAGACAAAAGAACCAGTGGCACATGCCTTAATCTCAGTAACTCAGGAGGCTGAGGCAGGAGGATTATAAATTCAAGGTAAACCTCAGCAACTCAGTGAGACCTGATCTCAAAATAAAAAGTAAAAAGGTCTCCAGATGGCTATCAGGGGTAAAGTCCCCCTGGGTTCAACCCCCATCATAAATAAAAGAAAAAGAAAGACAAAAGATTTTAAGTACTGGTCAGGATGTGGAGAAACTAGAATTCTTGTACTATGTTTGGGGGAATGTAAATTAGTACAGTCATTATGGAAATTAGTATGGGAAGTTTCTTTAAAAATTAAAAATAGAGCTCAGTTGGAAGAATGCTTGCGTTGCATGGACAAGGTCCTGTGTTCAATCCCCAGCACCAAAAAAATAAACAGAAACAAAAAACAAAAAACTAACCTATGGTCCAGCCAATCGGTGCATGAATGGATACAGAAAATGTGGTTTAGAAATATAAGGGGATACTCTTTAGTCTTTTAAAAAATAAGGAAATTCTGTCATTTATGACAAATGAATGAGGCCAAAGGACGTTTTATTGGGGGAAATAGCCACGCACAGGGCAACACTCACATGATCTCACCTACATGTGGTATCTATAAAAGTTGAACTCATAGAAACAGAGAGCAAAAGGGTGACTGTCAGGGGCCCAGGAGTGGCTGGGCTGTGGAGGGGGAAGATGCTGGTCCCAGGAGAACAAATTACACTTAGATGAGAGGGATGAGTTTAAGGGATCTATTGTGCAATATAATGACTACAGTTAATAATAACATACAACAGAATGAGTACAGTTGATAATGTTATCTACATTAAAAATGACTCAAAGAGTAGATTTTAAGGGTCCTCACCACAAATAAGAATATGAAGTAATGTATATGTTAAAAAGCTTGACTCAGACGTTCTTCAATGTAACATTTTTCAAATTAAGTTATATGCCATAAATATGTACAAATTATTATTATTATTGTTATTATCATAATCATCAGGGATTGAACCTAGGATTGTTTAACCATTGAGTCACATCCCCAGCTCATTTTATTTTTAAGACAGAATTACATCATAAATCCCACCATGGAAGTGAGTAAACTGGGAAGATATTTAATTGGTAGATTTCTACCTCCTGCCCCAAACTGGAGCTCTGTTACAACAAAAAGGAAGAAGTGGAGCTAGGATGAGGAATGAGCACTGTTGACTCCAATTACCACTGGGCCTGAAAGGGGGATAACCATCACCAAACTTCTCCCCATGCCATCTTCACATATTTTATGGCGTCTGTATTAGCCTGCTTTCTGTTGCTCTAACAAAATACCCGAGAACAGATAATTTATAAGGAGGTAAGGTTTATTTAACTCAGTATCCAAGATTTGGCAGCTCCTGCAAGTGATCTCTGGTGAGGGTGTTCACCAGATTGTGTGGTCAGAAAACAGGGAGGGACCAATCTGGCTCTTTTTATAACAACTCCCTCTTACAGCAGCAAATGGGGGCCCATGAGAAGTCCATTACTCCCTTGAGAGGGCATCTTGCAGTGTGACTGAGTTACCTCCCACTAGGCCCACCTCTTTCAGTTTCTACCACCTCATCACTGAGGACCAACCCTCTAGCCTTTGAACCTTTGGGACAAACCACATCACATCATCACAAGCTCCAACAAAGCTACCATCATAAGAGCAGGATGTCCCAGTCTACAACATGTGCATATGTGGGGGTTGGGGAAGGTTGATCTCACAAGTCACTGGAAGCAGCCAGAGCCCCCATTCCAGAACCTCTGTGATGTCACTTCTGTTGTCATGGCAGTCTGGGTGCCAACCCAGAAGAGTTCGTTGGTGGCTTCAGTCTGTGAGACTTGGTGGTCTAGCCATGGCCTCTTCACAGAGTATCACGCCCCCAAATGAACCTCCGATCGAATCCTCATGGCTGAAACCAAGCCTGTTTCCAGCTTTTAATGCAATGCTACTTATTACAATAAGTGGCATCTTCTTCGCCTTTCCATGAGTCTCCCATGGAAGGTGTCAGTGTCTTAGACACAGAAGAGAAAATAGACAAGGACAGTACAGAGGCAGGGAGGGAAGTGGAGAGAGAGGGTCAGCAGGGGAAGGACGATATAGAGTTAGAGGGAACCCAATGTGAAAGCACAGAGGTCTGGAGTGCCTGACGCATTTAGGGAACAATGAGAGACTGGTAATGCTGGTGACATTTTGTGGAGTCTCCATGGTCTGTCTGTAACCTGGATATTTAGATCTGTCCTTAAGGCGAGTGAGTCCTACCTCAGGTGAACTAGGCCTTGTGGGGAGCTCTGGGTTTCCCCAGACTAGGACTGAGTCTGGCTCTGGTTTCAGGTGCCGGTGGTTGGCTCAGAATGGGCAGTGGGAATTTGCTGTGGTTTCGGGCCTATTCTTTATACTGTCCTTCTGCAGCCTCATTTTCCTCAACGGGTCAGACCCAGGCATTTTACACAAAGGTAAGGCCTCAGACCCCTGGAGAAGGAGGTGGTATCCCAAGGGCTGATGCCTATAGGGGTGATTTCAAACATGCTAACCCCCCTCAATCCCACCCCCCACCCCAGTGGCCTCAGGAGCCCTTCCCTCCATGTCATCATTACTTGGGCCCTGGCACTTCTTTTCCCAAGCCACTAAAGTGCGAAAAAACAGAATCCTGGATGTTCCAGCTGCTTTCGAAGGAAGGACTGGGCAGGCTGGCAAGAGAGGTCAGCAGGCTCTTCCAAACCACGCAGTTCACTCCTCCTCCTTCCGATTTTACACACGACTTCAAGCACTGATCACTATTCCAAAAGGGGAGAGCTCTGTATAGAGCTCCTGTGGCTGGACAGCCCTTTCTCTCTGACTGCCGCCCATCTGAGTGGTCAGCTTGCTCAACAGGGACCGGGATTCCCCTGCCCTCCTCCTCCCCACCCTTCTTGTTGCCCAATGATGTTATGGGGCGGCCCCAAGCAGTAGAGTGGTGGATGGGCCTCCTGCCACTGCCCAAATCTCTTCCCCTGCCAGGCTCCTTAGAAGAGGACCCCAACATTCAATACATAGCACGAGTGAACAACACGGCCTTTCGCCTGCAGTGGTGCTCGAAGTGTTCTATCCATCGTTCACCCCGGACCCACCACTGTCCCTTCTGTAATATCTGTGTGGAGGTAAGTACTCCTCCTTCCTGTCCACTCACCAACCCATCCCAGGGCACCTGGCCAGGACCAGGAACCTCACATCATATGTGGTCCAGGGGTGGGTATGAGATCATCTTCCCACACTGCTACAAGTGGCTCTCAGCCACACTTGGTCACTTATATATGTTATTACCTACAGTTCTGCACTTGTCCTGAGACGCTGGCCTTGCTTGCACAGGTGCTGACATGCAAAGGGCACCATCTGTGCTGAGCCTGGTGGAGTCAAGGGGAGGAAAGGCAGTGACTGTCCCACTAGCTTGCTGATACTAGATACCCATAACTTTAGGCCGGCTGCTGCCCTGTTCTGGGTATCGTTGCCTGTCCACCTCTGGGTGTCCAATTGAGGGTTTCCTGGGTTCTGAGTGCTCTTCTCTCATGTGCACACCTTGCACGGGTTTCCAAGTACAGAAGGCTGGCTGGGCAAAAAATTCTTCTCATCCTTACCCAGTATCTGAGAAAATACAGCTTCAGAGCTTTTCTGCATCCTGCTAAAAAGGACACCAGGCAATTCTTGTCTCTAAAGACCTCACTCATGACAAATGACCTGATGAGCCATGGCGTCCTAACTATGCTCTATCCATGGACGTGCTGGTTTCACCCTGGAGATGGGAGCTCACGTGCAGGGCCAAGAGCAGGAGGTCTAGGGGCTGGGTTGAGGGGGGGCCTCAAATTTGGGGGTATTGGGCTAAGCCAAATAGACCCTCAAGGTCTGCCTTCTCTCCCCTAGGACTTTGACCACCATTGCCTGTGGGTAAACAATTGTGTAGGTCAAAGAAATTTCCACGTATTCGTGCTGCTGCTGGTGTCCCTGTGCCTTTATCTGGTTGTTCTTCTGGCTACCAGTGTGATTTTCTCATTCGTACAAGACACATGCCCTTGTCGCTGGACTCAGCCATGGCGTATCCACCCAGTCCCAAGGGCCCACACTGGGAAGAGAATGGGTTGTGGGGAGGGAGGGACAGCCAAGGGGCAGGACAGCCAAGAGGTGGGGTTAACCGAGGGAGGGCTGATGTTGTGGGCAGGGCTAAAGGGAGAAGCTACTTGGGAGGACCTATGAAGGACAGGTTGGAGGCGAGTCCGGTCAGGGAGATGGGCGTGGTAGGATGGACTATGGAGTTAAGAATCTAGGGAGGCCAAGATGTGGGGTAATGAAGGTTGAAAAGGGTCAAGTGGGAGGAGAGCATGCTGCGGTGAGGTTTCTCTTGGGTGTGCTGGATTAATTGTCCAGTCCAGGGAGGAAAAAGTGGGCGGGCGGGGCCAGCCAGGGCGGGGCTAATGAGGGCGTGTTGGTCGTTGGGCGGGGCCAGGAGAGAACAGTTTGTCTGTTCTTCTTAGCTTGTGTATGCACAGCATCACAGTAGCTGTACCCGTCTTGGTACTCCTGCTGCCTGTCATTCTGATCTTGATAATACAGGCTGTGTCGATGAGCAAGGTAAGCAAGTACTGCAATATCAGACGGTGCGGAGGCATCATGCATCTTAGGGAATCCGGCACTTTCGCCTGATCTTCACTGCCCTTGATCCTGATGGTGCCTCATGAGTCCTTCCAGACCCACCCCTTAAGATGCAGCTCAGATCTTTCCTCCCCCTGGAGCTCAGTGGTCATTCTTCCTCGTGGGTGCATTGCATGGAGAGCCTGTTATTTGAGGGATGGGTGCATCCTGCGCTTGTGTTGATAAGAACCCTGCGATCAGAATAACACCAGCAGACACCTAGGAAAACGCTTGAGACGGGGGTCGGTCCTGAGTGGTGTAGCAGCCTGCAAGAAACTGAGTTTGGCGAGGCCAGCATTGTAGAGGAGGACGTGCCACTCTTCCTGTCCTAGCTGTGATTTTGCAAAGGTGGAAGACAGGAGGGTGTTGCTTGTGAGAGGCACACCTTTTCAAAAAGGCACAGAAACCCGAAAGTAGGATGTTAAGGAAATGAGGAAGGAACGATTCTAAATTAAACCCAAAGTGGCATGGGCAATGAAGTTGACCCCGTGGGAGTCAAGATTAAAAAGCCCCTAAAAGTTGAGCGTGTAATTTAGTTTTTATGAAGTGGAAAACTGGGAGCCATTGTGGGATTTAAAAAAACAACAACAACAACAAAAATTCATTTATTGAGGAATAAATTAAAACTGCAAAATTCACCCTTTTAGTCTAGGATAAGGATTTTGACAAATGGATACTGTCCTGCATTCTCCAGCATGATCAAGTTTAGGCAGTTTCTTTACTCCAGAATATCCTTTCATTCACCTGTTGTTGTCAGTCTCTCTCCCTATGTCCTTCTGGTTTTTCTTTTTTTCCAGGTTCACATGTAAATGGAGTCATTGCCTTCTTTTCTCTGGCTTTATTTATTTAGGACAATGTATTTGAGATTCATCCATGTTGTCGCTCATATCAGTATTTTATTTCCTTTTATTGCTGTGTAGAATCATATGGATGCCCTATAGATTGTTTATACATTCATCAAACAAAGGATTTTTTACATTATATCTAGTTTTTGCCAGTATTTTTGTTTGTTTTGTTTTGTTTTTTTTTCATCGTAGTAATTGAACCCGGGGGTGTTTAATCACTGAGGCACATTCCTAGCACCACTCCCATTATGTTTTAAAAATTTTTTTTTTTTTTAATTTTGAGACAGGGTCTCACTAAGTTGCTTAGCTCATCATAAGTTGCTGAAGCTGACTTTGAACTTGCCATCCTCTTGCTTGAGGCTCCCAAGCCTCTGGGATTATAGGTGTGGGCCACTATGCCTCGCTAGTTTGGGGTAGTTATAAATAAAGCTGCCCCAAACATTGATGCAAAGGCATGTGAACATAAGTTTTCATTTTTGTTGAATTAATTCTTAAGGGTGGCATTGGTGAGTCATAAGGTAAACACGTGTGGATCTTCGTAGGAAATTGCCAAATTTGTCTTCCAACACAACTGTAAGGTTTCTAAATTCTACCAGCAATGTTGGGAATTCCAGTTGCTTCACATCCTCACCAACATTTCACACTTTTTTTTTTCAAATACCTTTTAGGTATCATTTGACCTTTTATTTATTTATATGCAGTGCTAAGAATCTAATTCAGTGCCTTACACACACTAGGCAAGCATTCTACCACTAAGCCACAACCCCAGCCCCTCACACTGTCCTTTGTTATTTTGTTTTGTCTTTTAATCAAACCTGTCTTATTAAATGAGTCGTAGTATTTCATTAAGGTTCCAGGTTGTGTTTTCCTAATGAGTAATGATGTTGAGCCTATTTTCATGTCTTTTTGGCCTTCAGTGGGTCTTTGGTAAAATGTTTACTCCTGGCAGGGCACAGTGGCGCACACCTGTAATCCCAGCAGCTTGGGAGGCTGAGACAGGAGGATTCCGAGTTCAAAGCCAGCCTCAGCAAAGCAAGGCACTAAGCAACTCTGTGAGACCCTGTGTCTAATAAAATACAAAAAAAATGGACTGGGGATGTGGTACCCACTCCCCCCAAAAGCGTTTACTCCAATCTTTTGCCCATTTGAAAAAACGGTTGTTTTCTTATTGAGTTTTAAGAGTTTTCTACATCAGATTCAGATCTAGGTTTTGCACATCTCTTCTTGCAATCTGTGACTTGTCATTCCATTTTCTTCATAGCATCTTCCCAAGAGCAGGAGTCCTTAGTGTTGTTTTTCTAGGACTAGGGGTTGAATCAGGGGTGCTCAACCACTGAGTTCTCCCTCAGCATTTTGTGGCTGTTGTACATTCTACATAGAAAATTGTCATCTGTGAAGAACAGTTTCATTACCTTCTTTCCAATCTGTGTATCTTTATTGCTTTTTCTTTTTAGTGTTGAATAGGAATGATAGGGGTGGGCATCTCTGCCCTGGGATTCCTTTAGTATGGCAATCTCTTGACTAAAGGCTCTTTCAGTAAGACTGGTGGGCAGCATCAGTGGGGGATGGGATGCTGCAGACCCCGAGACAGTGAACAGACAGAGGAGCCTACCTGCTCATCACCTCCCATCCTTTTAGTCCCCAGCCCACCACTGCCATTTCTGGTCCTCCTCCCACCGGAGACTCTGTGATTGGCCCTTATTCATCAGCCCTGTGGTCTGCCTTTACTTTGAGCTTGACCTTTACTGCTTTGTGTACTGAAGGCCTTCAGCCCAGATTTTCCTGGGCCATGTGATTTTATCTAGGAAACTATGATGGGGCCTCCCCACTGGCCCTGTCCACCTAGATAGTGAAATTCAATTAAGGCATAATTTTAGAAAAAAAAAATGAGAGGTGGGGAAATGAAGTGGGAGTGGGGTGGTGACATTGTCTTTGGAGCAATTGAGCAGCACAAGGAAGAATTTAAAAGGTATCTGAAAGGGGCAGGGGTTGTAGCTCAGTGGCAGAGAACTTGCCTAGCATGTGTGAGGCACTGAGTTTGATCCTCAGCACCCCATACAAATTAAAAAAAAATAATAAGGTCTATCAACAACTAAAAAATATTTTTTAAAAAAGCGGGGTGTCTGGAAGGATGAGGTAAGAGGACAGGTGTGGCCAATGGAGACAGAAAAAGGATCTTGCACAGGGAGGCACAGGATGATGAGGAGCCCTGAGAAGGCAGGAGAAAGGAGTGCAGTGTCAGCACTGTCTGCGGAGAGCTGCACACAAGTGGGTTGAGGGAGGTCACTCTTCCTAGGAGCATAGGAAGGCAGGAGGCCCTGGGTCACTCTTGGGCTCCCCTGCCCTTAGAATCTTGCTCCAGGCCTGGGCTGAGCCCTGGCTAAGCTGACTGACTTAGGAGGAGTCACTGGGAGATGGCCTTGCCCAGTCCTGCTGATTCTGAGCTCCTCTTCCCATCCCCATCTCCCTCCAGGGCAAATCACTCCGGAACAACAACCCCTTCGACCAGGGCTGTGCCAACAACTGGTATTTGACCATTTGTATGCCAGTGGGACGCAAGTGAGTTGGTAAACTGAAGGCTGAAGTGGTGGACCTCTGGGGCTGGTGGGAGCGGGGTGAGATAAAGCTGGGTTTTCATCTTTGGTCCCTGACCCCAGCTCCCAGGCCCTGTCACCCATTGTCCTTTCCTTTGGGGTTTTCTCCAGGGCACTCTGGGAGCCTCTGAGAACGTCCCTATTCATTGCCCTTCTAGGTTCTTGCCATAAGAAATGGGGCAGAGGGGAAATGTAGCCGGGATGAGACTCCTGGCTGGGAACCCTGGGCTCTGTGCTTTCCAAGCTGAGGGTGAGGGTGGTCAGGGGGACCAGGCCAAGGTGGGTAGTGACTCCCTGCATTTGGTGTATCACGCCCCAGGTACATGTCTGCAACTACTTGGATGCTGCAGGAGGAAGGCACTGAGTGGGACCCTGAGCAAGGGGACCCAGTGCACACACGGTTCTCGCCACAATATTCTTGTCAACACCGTCCCACAGAGCTCCCTGGGCCCACATCTCCAACACATGGGCAGGGCCCCCCAGGGAGTGGCGAGGCTGCAGCTTTACAGGAGGTGAGGAATAGTGGGTGTGCATTGGGAGAAGGATGTCTGTGGGTCACACATGTGTTGGGGGAGGCTCCTGAGGTTAGGCTGGCCCTGAAGCTGAAGCACATGGATCTTAAGGAATGGAATTATGAACCTGAGTGTGCGGGTTCCAGGTTTCAGAGCACTCCCAGGTGTTGCTGAATAGACAAGGAGAAAAGACTGTGCCACTAATTTGCTAGTTGGCCTTGGCCAGTCCCTTACCTTTCTAAGCCTCAGTTTCCTCAGTTATTAATGAGGACTGAGACTAGTAATTTATGTTTTAAAGGAGATTCTTTTTTGGGGGGGAGGGGGACAGGGAATTGAACTCAGGGCACTCGACCCCTGAGCCACATCCCCAGCCCTATTTTGTATTTTATTTAGAGACAGGTTCTCACTAAGTTACTTAGTGCCTCACTTTTGCTGAGGCTGGCTTTGAACTTGTGATCCTCCTGCCTCAGCCTCCCAGGCCACTAGAATTATTGGCATGTGCCACTGTGCCTGGCTCTTTTTTTGTGTGGAAATTTGTACTTGAAATCCCATGTGAAATATATGAAGTGGAGCATTAGGAGTGCAGTAGGGTAGATAACCCATGGTGCCCCCAAAGGGCCCTTGCATTTCTTGGGTACCAGCCCTCTCCTTTGTCCTGCCTCCTGGGGCCCAGAGCCATGACTGTGAACTGCAGGGTAGAAGCTAGAAAGAACACCCATGTATTGACTTATGTGTTTAGATTTCCATCAGCCCGATGCCGCAGCAAAAAGCCCACAGAGAAGGCTTGGCCTCCCATCCACGAACCTCTCACTCACCCATTCACACTGCTGGATACCAGGACATCTGAACTTCATCTTCTGAGCCTCCACATGGAGGCCTCTCGTAGCTGAGCCCTCAATCACTCCCCTATTGGGAGTGCTAAGACTTCCATTCCTGTTGTATATTTGTAAATAGTTTTTACTTCTTCCTATGGCTGCTCTGTCTGTTTGTTGTAGGTTTAGAGAAGCGATGTTTCCTGGGGATGTTGGGAGGCTCTGAGGGGTTGGAAAAAAGCCCTCTTGGAAGGGAAAGATCCTTGCTCTCTGGAGACCCAAGCTAGGGAACCAACATTCTCTAGCTCATTGACCTTGAGCAAGACACTTGTCATTTCTCTCATCCTTAATATGTGGCAACAGTAATAATCACAGTGACTGACCTGGCTGCCTTCCTGGCAAGGGCTGGAGATGAGAGGAGAGAAAACCCCCAGCTAGCACTAGGGATGGAACAAGCCCTGCCCTGCAGCATCCCTGTCTGACTACAGGGGGTGCCAGCTGCCCAGGAATTTGAAAACCAAGTCTGGCCCAGCCCTCTAGTTTGAGGTGAGCCAGCCTCAGTCAGTCTGGAGCCCCCTCCTGGGCGCCTCCTCCCCAGATGTGGGAGGGTGGGGGCATTCATCCTGCATCTCTCCTGCAACTATGTCCCACCCTGGTCCCTTCCTCCTGGGGTGAATCAGGTGCTGGTTCTGGTCCTGTTCCTGGGGTAGACTCAGGTCTTTTGAGTATGCAGGCCCCAGAGTGTTGGGCAAGGGGCACATCAAACCGTGTGTCTGTTAGTCTCCAGAATGTGATCTTGGGACTGGGAATAATATTACCTTCGTAGTAGGTTGTTGGAGGAGGAGGTGAGGTGTTTCATCTAGTGCTCAGCAGGCAAGCAATGAATGCAGCTGGAATGATTTATGGTTATTTTCCCCACTAGTTGGGCGACCCGACCATGTCAGAATTTCCAGAGTACTATTAGTGGTTGTGGGGCTCTCTCTATTTGTATCAAGGACCCCATATCATCTTGCCACATGAAGCATCAGGACAGACAATCTATACTGCTTCTTTCCATACTTGTATCTGGGTGAAACCATCTTGTGTGATAAAGGTGGAGGCAAAAGGATGTCACCCAAGGGGTCAGATGCATGTCCCTAGGGGGTGTGTGTGTGTGTGTGAGAGAGAGAGAAAAAGAGAGAGAGAGAGAGAGAGAGAGAGAGAGAGAGAGAGAGAGAGAGAGAGAGAGAAAGAGTATGCACATGTTTGGTATGAGCTCATCCTCGGGGGTGTGTTCGCCCAGCCCCTTATCCTTTCTGACCAACTTTAGGAGGTGGTTGACCTATGATGCAGGATGTGTCTCCAAGTCTCCAGACTACAAAGTCCCAAGACAAGACTGCTCTTCCCTCTTCCTTTCCTCCTCAACCTCTCCTGGGAAGCCCAGGCCCAGCCCCACCCGCCTGCCCTGGCTTGAACTCCAACACTTCTCATCCCCTTTCCCTGTCCCAATATCTATCTCCCTGGGCTCAAGTCCTTTTGGGGCTTAAGGCTTTTCTCAAATCTTATTCCTGCTCACTTCCTCTGTCTGGGAAGCCCAAGTCATGGGCACATGGCAGAGAAGGAGGGGAGGAGTCCCTGTGCCCAGGTTTTAGTGCCTGTGAACCTGTGTGTGCAGTAGGGATGGCTCAACCCTGCTGACCAACAGGGGGAAAGGCCGAGTGGGGAAGCCAGAGGCTCCCAAGCTCATTCCCAAAGGACAGCCCTCCCAATAAACTGGATCTGAGTGAGGGAGGAAAGAGGTGGTCCAGGAGCCTGGGCCAAGGCCTGGATGTGCAACATGGAACTGCCTGGGTGGGGGAGTGCTGGAGGGAGTCTAGCTCCAAGCGGGGCCCATAAGGCCAGGCCCCAGTCTCTGAGGAGTTCATGTTGCCCCCTCCAGCCCCGCTGGCTGTCCCCCTGCCATCCTGCCTATCACCCTGCCATCCTGCCTGGTTCAGGTCTGCACTCATTGGCTCCCTGCCTTCAGGTATACAGGGCCTCACTCAGTCTCAGGAAAGGGCCTTTAAGTCCTAAGCTAGATGTGAGACATCTCCTTGACAATCTGGTCCTCACTTTCCCCACTAGGGAAGGATGTAATTTCCCTCAGATTCTCAAAAGAGGACATGGCCTTTCCAAAGGCAAAGACTTCCTGCTCTGGGATGAAGATTTTAGGTGTGTCCGCCCCCTGCCCCCAGCCTAGGATTCCTAGGATTTCCTTAAGAAAGACCCTTGGATCAGGCTCATTGCTTCTTGAGCATTAAGTGGGACATAGAACATTCCTTCATTTGACGTCCTCCACCATACACTCTACCCTAAGCCTTGGGCCAGTCTTGTGACTCCTTGCCAAGTTGAGAGGACCCAACTGGGCTGCACCCCCTTCCCTTTTTGCCCCCTTCTCATTTCTGCTGAATGTGCCCTTGTTTCTCAGACATGCCCCACCCAATCCTTGGCCCATGGATAAGGCAAGGGGTGTTATAGGGGACCAGTTATGGGGCCCACTGTCCACCTACCCAGGAAACTCTGCCATCCCTGGGCCAGAGCCAAGAAATGGCCCCCACGCCTGCAGGGCTACCAGGTGCCCACAAGCTCCTAGAACCGTAATGCCAGATTCGTGGGACCCCAATAGACCACCAGGAGCCGAATCTGATGCAATTACACAAGAGTCTTTATTGCAGGCTCGCACCTGGACTCTCAACCGTTTGCAATACAGCGGTCCTGAGTAGTGAGTCCCAACCCTTAGTTAGTGAGAATTTATAGGTTTTGGGGGGATACACTATGCATCACAACATCACACAGAAAATCATTTTATACCGTGGGAAAATCAAACAACAATTCTTAACATTGATGAGCACATTCACTGGCGGGAACAAGTTGGGTAAGGGTAGTGGGTGAATTCAAATGGTGGATATATTTGAACTGATTGGTTTAGGCCCGGAAGGGTTGCAAGAGTCTCTATGCCAAACTGCAGGGTTGCCTAATCTTGTTATACATCACGGAAACTACTGGGAGGTCACCTGACATTTCAGATATTTTTCCTGTCTCCTGCTGATTGGTGGTTGCTAGGGGGTTGCTATGGGTCCTCATCTAGCTTAACTTAGTCAGGGTCACCTAGCACCACAGATCCCTTTTATAAACAACTCAGCAGGGTGGGTATGTGCCTAAGAACTATCTGTGGGTTTTTCCAAGGACAAGAGTCATGCCCCATCCCTCTGGACAGGCCTTGAGGTAGAAGCTGATTTCTCAAAAACGGAGTCACATCAGTTTCTCAGAACCTGGGATGGAGAGTCTAGCATCTCCAGACCTTTCCTCATGGGCCTCTTGGGAAGTCAGGGCATATAGGATGAGACTCAACCTAATCACCCAGCTCTGCCGCCAACTAATGTGCCACAGGAGAATCTGTCTTCCCTTTGCTAAAACTTGGAGTCCTCAAGGTAATCATAGATATCACACTGAGGGTCACAGACTCTTAAGTCTTTAGGGAGGGTAGGGACTCAGGGCTACCTCATTCAGCTGTCTGCCACCCCCAGTTTTGCAGATGGGGCTCTTAGGTCCTGCAGAGGGAAGAGTTTGCCCAAGATAACCTGGTGGCATCAGCCTGATGGCTTTCTCTGGTTCCCAGGGGACCACTCTCATTCCTGCTTCCAGGGCCATTCCAGCAGAAGAAGGGCTTGGGCAGTGACCACAGGGCCCCACACTCTAGGCAAAATTAGAGCTGGCAGTGAAGTTCAGCACAGCACTGTCTACTGAAAAGGCGGCCAGTTTGAACCCCTCTCCAACCCTGCACTGTGCCCATAGTGCTCCTGCTGCCTCTGGCTCAACCCTGTCCTGCTCTGCCCTGAGGGTCCCACCCAAGAAGGCCTGCAATTGGCTGAGTGTGAGGCAAGGCTAGAACCCCTGGGGCAGAGGAGCTGGTTGTCTGAGGAAGTGGGGGTGTCCTGCCCATTTTACACACTTTAGAATTCCTTTGTTCTCATGCCTTCACTTCCTCACAACCTGCTTACTTGACCTAAAAGATGGAGTGATCCAAGGGCCAGAGGAAGTGGATCAGGGGTCCTGGCAAGAAGGGAGCAGCCTAGGAGGCATTCATTAACAGCCCCTACAACTTCCTGCAGGGAGGAATAATCCCTGGAGGCTGGTAACCTTGGCAACAGGTGGAAAAGGGGAAGTGCTCTAGAGGTATTAACATTTTATTACTTTTCCTTTCAAACCAGCCTCCATCTTTCTGATCTGACCCATTATTTATTACTTGCACTGTCCTTTTGTCCCCACCAACAACACTTTCTGAATATGTGTCCTATGAAGTCAATGAAATTTGATTCCACGTGTACAGACCACTGATTACTTCAATTTTCCTTACTTCCAATCACCTCTCCCCGTACTTTGACCTCCCTGCTTTGTTATCATAAATATCCCTAAACCTTATGGGAGAGAGATCTGAGACTTGATCTGTCTTCTGGCTTGGCTGCCTCCTAAATAAACCTTTTCTCGTTTGCAAAACTGGTCATTTTGAGATATTAATTTGGGAAGACAGAGAGACATTCTAAGTGTCAAAAGCAGTGCCATAAACCACTAAATGTGAAAGGCTCCCTCCAACACTTGCAACTTTGAGGGCAATGTGCAAAGGAGAGTGTAAAATTGTGTACCTCTACCCTGCCTCCACCTCTAGACCAGCCCCTAGCTATCCTCCCTCTGCAAATACTAACACCCCATACCAACAGGTTGCTGTCTGTCTCTGTGGAGATAGCCTGCTTTTCCGCAAAGGGGTCTCTCTCTTAAGATAAGCCCCCATTCTTCCTTGAATATGTATCTACTCCACAAATAAACCTCTGTCTCTGCCTTTGACTGGTGCATGGTAAAATTCTTTTCTGTCATGTCTGCAAGAACCCTGCTGGCCCTGAGTCAAGTTCTCCCTTTCTCTGGAAACTTCTCAGACCATTCTTCAGAGAAATATCTTCTCCTGTGACAGGTTCAGTGATTGGCATGCCATCTATGGGAGGCGGGTGGCCAGGACCATGCCTAATTCAGTAACTGACTGTCATGGAGCAGAGATCTCTCCCAGGAAGGGCAGCAAAGAATTTCAGCATGAGTCTGGCAAAGGCAGAGACAAAGGTTTATTTAGAAAGTAGATACACATTTAAGGGAGAATGCCATCTGTCTCAAGAGTGAGAAGCCCCTCCTGGAGTTGGAGGTCCAACATTTGTAGAAGGGCCATAGTCAGGGACAGGACTGAGGTGGAGACAGGGTGGAGCTGCACAATTTTAGCTCAGTTTTGCCTGAGTTTATGTATTTCCCTCATTTTACAAGGACATGAGCAAAGAGCCTGTCAAGATTTTAACACAGTGACTCCCACTGCTTGCCTGTCCTCAAGCTTGTCTCTTTTGTCTAAAGAAAACACAGAGACCAAGCTAAAATTTCATAGGACCAAGCCCATGGGGAAAGAGCTGAGAAAGGAGTGCAGGATTGGGGTTTGGGGAGGGAATACTGAGGAGATAGCTCTGGCTGTCTCCCTATTCATTCGTACCTACTCCCTTTCTTGCAGTTTTGGAGAGAATACAGGTATGGGGGGAAGGCTGCAAAAGGGGTGGGGGGAGGCTTTCTTTTTGCCCCAGTGGTATCTGAAGAGCCAAAGTGGGCAGCAGGACAGAAGCTGACTCTCTTGCCTAGCTGACTCACAGTTTTTATTATTTGATTGCTTGTTTTCTTTTGGCTGACTATACCTATCCTCAATTTTGCCTAAACACACACACTGGCTCATTAATTTAGAGGCATATGCTGAATACCCACCAGTGACAAGAGTAAGATGTGACCCCGTGCTCATTGTTCACAGACCTAGAAAGAAAGAGGGACTCTTAAAGAGTTAGTAAAAAAGATGAAAAGTGCCAAAACAAGTAGGACTGTCTGGGAATGTATTAATCATACCTTTATATTCTGCTTTTTGTTGTTATTGTTGTAGTTTTTAAATAAGGGACTGCTTCTTTGGGGTTATCCATTTCCTAAAGACAGTAAAAAACTGCCTAAGGCACACCACTTATATGCATACCAACACGGGGGGTGGGGGCTATACTTCTAACCTCTTCTTTTAGCAAGCTCTTAGTGTTCCCTTTACCTAATTGCCCCAGGGCCAGGTACCAGATTGCAAGAGACATTCCTAAATGCTGCAGCCTGTTGGAGTTAGCCAAACCAAACAATTCAAAACTTATGCTCCTTTACCCAGTCCTTCCCTTAAAAACCACAATAAAGGCTCTGACCTTGTTTTCTGACTGACCTGGTATTTCCCTGTGTGCTCCCCATTCACAGCCTGCAGTGCCTTCTGTTTGTAGGGATCAGTAGTATAAGTCCCTTCTTCCTTCATGACAGTACTTTCTTTGTCTATGTGACTTAACACACATTTCAAACAATCCTGGGATTGGGTATGATGGTGCATACCAGTAATCCCAGCAGTTCAGTAGGCTGAGACAGGAAGATAACAAGATCAAAGCCACCTCAGCAATTTAGCAAGGCCCTGTCTCAAAATGAAAAATAAAAAAAAAGGCTGGGGATGTATGATATACTCAATGATTAAGTGCCCTTGGGCTCAATCCATGGTGTCCAAACAACCAAGGAAAAAAAAAAACAACCACCACCATTTCTGGTTACACTTAAAACAGTGAATACCTATACCTCCCCTACTATTTTGTTTAGTATAAACGAACATAACTAGATAAGAGTTTGTTCCCCACATGGGTTCTGTTTCATCATTCCCAGAGCAAAGAGTCTACTTATTTGTTTATGAACTATCTTAGTATTCCTAGGATGCTAAAATAATAAATAACAAATTTATTCCTCACAGTTCTGGGGACTGGAAAATGTAAGGTCATGGTACCAGCTTTCCTGATTCATTAATAACTTCCTGCTGTGTCCTCACTTACTGAAAGGGGCAGATAAGCCCCCTTGGCTCATTTTGAAGAACACTATCCCATTTTTAAAGATAGTAATCTCTGGCAATAGGCATGCACTGTATACAGGAATATAGGGCTCTGCCCTCATGACTTCATCATCTCCCATAGGTCCAACTTCCTGATGCCATCCCCTTGGAGGCTTAGAAATTCAACATATGAATTTGGGGGTTGGGAGTAGGAATACAAACATTCAGACCATAGCAAGAATTTTTGTTTAAGAAACTGGGTGGGGACCTGGGGCTGAAGCTCAGTGGTAGAGCGCTTGCCTCACCCGTGTGAGGCACTGGATTTGATCCTCAGCACCACATTAAAAAATAAATTCATAAACAAAAATATTGTGTCCATCAACAACTAAAAAAAAAAAAAAGAAAGAAAGAGGGGCTGGGGATGTGGCTCAAGTGGTAGCGTGCTCACCTGGCATGCGCACTGACCTGGGTTCGATCCTCAGCACCACATAAAAATTAAAGATGTTGTGTCCGCTCAAAAAAAACTATAAAATAAATATCGAAAAATTCTCTCTCTCTCTCTCTCTCTCTCTCTCTCTCTCTCTCTCTCTCTCTCTTTAAAAAAAGAAAGAAAGAAACTGGGTGGGATTTGGAGGCGGTTGCTGGGGAATTTTGAGGAATTAGGAATATCCTATATGTAATGAATTCTTAGTAAGTTTCAAACAAAAACCAGGTAGTCTGACAACTTCTGAATATCAAAGAAAACTATCCATTTCTAGAACTTCAATTGCCAGCCTCCTCTGTGTTTGCAAAGTATCTTTATAGCTAATCTGTCCTTACTCACATTACTGATAATAGTTGAGAGATGCTATAAAACTCACTTGGCTTGAAATACCTTGGCCAATAACCTGGGTTCCCTCCTACTCTATTTGGTATAAATTGCCTAGTTATAGCCTCTATCAAAGGGTAATTTAAGTTATCTGGCAGGGGAGAAATGTCTCTCTTTGATGATTTGCAGCTGTTGAAGATTTCTAGTAACTAGCTTGACATAGAAATGTGGGGATGTTTCTCAAGAAATATCAGCTTAGAGGGCTGGGGTTGTGGCTCAGTGGTAAAGTGCTCGCCTAGCATGCAGAAGTCACTGGGTTCATCTTCAGCACCACATAAGTGTAAAATGAAGATATTGTGTCCACCTAAAACTAAGAAATAAACATTTAAAAAAAAAAGAAATATCAGCTTAGGGTTTAATTCTGCTAATTCTGGGTATTCTTAGATGACCCCTAAAGCTCAAGTGTTGAAGAGTTGGTCCCCAATGCAGCAGTGTTCAAAGATGAGGGTCTTTGAGAACTGATTAAATCACAAGGACTCTGACTTCAACAATGCATTCATTCATTTATGGTTCAGAGTTTACTGGGTTTTGAGTGAGAGGCTTTGTTATACAAGCAATTTCTCCTTTGCTTCCTAGGCACCACGAGGTCAATAGCTTTGGTCTACCACATGCTCCCTCAGTGATGTTCTGCCTCTCTATAGGCCTTAAAGCAACAGAATCAGCTAATCATGGAATGAAACCTCTGAAAGTATAACCCAAATATAAATCTTTTCTCCTTTCTAGTTGTATATCTTAAGTATTTTGTCAGTGACACAAAGCTGATCAACAAACTGAATTCCAATCTTTTCCTTAGACATATTACCACAAATCAGTTTGAATAATCACTTTGGCAGACACTGAGACTGACTGGGGCAGGATAGGTGTTCAATAAAATTTATTGCATATTCAGTTGAATGAATAGAAGCTTTACTGCATCAGTTCCAGCTGTGATTTGCATAGAACAGGGACCAACTCTAGTTATACAAAGCAAATAGAGAAATTCCTGGAAGGGTATCAGGAGTTCATAGAATTAAGGCAGTTATCTGGCTTGTGGCAGATTGCAGAATCAAGGCAGTTCCAGGAAGCTGGCACAAATCCACAGGTTCATGAATAATCTGTCCCTAGAATTGCCATTAGCCCCACCTCCAGCATCCCTTCTGATCCAGGATTCAAATTCCTGGGACTTTAATGGTCTAAATTACCTGTTTGAAATAATTAACCCAAAGGAGATAAAAGAAGGTTCTTCAACTCCCAAGATGGGAGGCTGCAATGGAAGACACATACTAAGAATTGTTCCAATAAAGCGTTCACACAATAAGAAAAATTTCAAAAAAGAATATGGTGGTAATAGAAGAGGGGAATTAGATATTGCGCTGTGATGAAAGACAAATGTCATTCACATTGATACTAAAAGAGAGATGGGCTGGGTGGGAGGGGCGGCGGTTACTGGTAAAGGAGAAAATATATCGGTGTAGTTTCAGAAGAAGGAGAAAGTGACCATCTCAGTCCTCATGTAGCTGGCCAGACAGCTACAAGAACCTAGACAATGGGGTACAGAAAATAAGTATTTCATGGAATTCCCAGGCTAACATAGGAGCTGAACAAATATTTGTTCATTGAATTCACAACAAAATGGAAACCTAAAACATGCTATTTAGATACAAGAAACTGAGTTTCCTTCTGTTAGCTCAGTGGGGAATGTGTCCCCATAGACAGTGACTCATCCTTAGAATCAGTTGAGACTTCCCATTCACTCTTAGGCCCTTATCAAAGATACTGGGTTATCTTTTGCCTTCTGTGTCAGAAGTATGGGGTCTCCATGAAGTTAGTCTTGGGCTTTCCCAGACTTCAGCTACACTGGAATGACTGCTTGCATGCTCCCAAGAGACATGCTTCTCTTTCTGGGTTTTCAGATAAAGAATCAGCCCTTAACCAGGTGAATGAGAAGTAATACTCTATTTATACATGTTGTGTCAAAATGCATTCTACTGTCATGTAGAATAGAGCAATTAAAAAAAAAAGAATCAGCCCTTAATTCCTGGCAATTATGTATATCTTTTTGTATAAGAATCTCTTTTCTAGCCAATCGCAGTGGTGCACAGCCAGTAATCCCAGTGGCTCGGGAGTCTGAGACAGGAGGATCCTGAGTTCAAAGCCAGCCTCAGCAATGGCGAGGTGCTAAGCAACTCGTGAGACCCTGTCTCTAAAAAAAACAAAATAGGGTTGGGAATGTGACTCTGTGGTCAAGTGCCCTGAGTTCAATCCACAGACCCCCTCAAAAAAAGAATCTTCTCTGCTGCACGCTGCCCAGTCATCTGGCCCAGCTGACGGTGACCTGTGGACCCTCTGACAGAAGAGTCACCTGGCCCTCGAATGCGCCATGTCTTGTTCCTCCAGCGTTGACACTATGAAGAAGGTGGTTCAGCAGCTCTGGCTAGAGGCCAGACTCAACCACATGAGGTTTCCCAGGCAGTTGCAGACTTGAAAAAATTCTGTCTGCAGAATGCTCACCATGATCCCCTACTGACTGGAGTATCTTCATGTACAAGTTCCTTCAGACCCCAGAAAGTCTATTCCTTTTTGTAGTCATCTTTCTGAGGTTTCCCAAACCCACTGTTCAAGAACCAGTGAATATTCAAGAGAGCTTAATTTGAAGCCTGTACAAAAAAATTTCCTGTAACACATGTATCAAAATACAATCTTCTACTTTTGTCAATCCTTAACATCTACCTCTCTGAATTTTCATGAATTTCTATTTCACAAGGGTAATTATTTTATATACACTGGCAGCAACATACAATAAAATATTTATTTACTTTTTAGTACCTGGGATTGAACCCAGGGCATTCAACCACTAGGCCACATCCCCAGCCCTATTTTATGTTTTTATTTAGAGACAGGATCTCACTGAGTTGTTTAGTGCCTACTTTTGCTGAGGCTGGCTTTGAACTCTCGATTCTCATGTCTCAGTCTGCCCGGCTGCTAGGATTACATGTAGTGCCACTGCACCTGGCTCAAAATACTTGGTATTAAAAAAAAAAAAAAACTTTCTTCTTCCTCTTGCAGAGAAGCCACATAATCCAGATATTGAATCCTGGTGTACTATAAATCTGAATTTCAATCTTAGCCACTGAGCAACATCCCCAGCATATTTTTGTATTTTATTTAGAGATAGAGTCTCACTGAGTTTCTTAAGGCCTCAGTAAGTTGCTAAGGCTGGCTTTGAACCCACAGTTCTCCTGCCTCATCCTCCAAAGCCACTGGGATCACAGGTGCCACCACACCTGTCTAACATATTCTTTTTGGGTGAGGGGAGGTGGTATCTTGAAATTTTCTTTTGTTTTAAATGCTGGGAATTGAACCCAGGGCCTCATGCAAGCAACCAATTTATCACTGAGGTACATCCAAAGACCTTGAGCATTATTTTTAATAGGTCTATCTTTTGGACACGACTTAATGGCTGGGTATCATGAGAAATCCAGTATTTTATGTGTCTGGAACTTTAAGTATATTTTCACTCAAAATTCCTGTAGCACAGGAGTTTCGCAGAGCAATGAACTGGCTCTGGACATATTCAACAAGATCAGACAACCAGCAAATATGGGAAAGTCCTAAGATTGAAATTCAGATTTATAGTACACCAGGATTCAATATCTGGGTTATGTGGCTTCTCTGCAAGAGGAAGAAGAAAGTTTTTTTTTGTTTTGTTTTGTTTTTCTTTTTAATACCAAGTATTTTGAGCCAGGTGTAGTGGCACGTGCCTGTAATCCTAGGAGCCGGGGAGACTGAGACAGGAGAATCGAGAGTTCAAAGCCAGCCTCAGCAAAAGCAAGGCACTAAACAACTCAGTGTGATCCTATCTCTAAATAAAAACAAAAAATAGGGCTGGGGATGTGGCTCAGTGGTTGAATGTCCTTGGGTTCAATCCCTGGTACTAAAAAATAAATAAATATTTTATTGTATGTTGCTGCCAGTGTATATAAAATAATTACCCTTGTGAAATAGAAATTCATGAAAATTCAGAGAGGTAGATGTTAAGGATTGACAAAAGTAGAAGATTGTATTTTGGTACATGTGTTACAGGGAAATTTTTTGTACAGGCTTCAAATTAAGCTCTCTTGAATATTCACTGGTTCTTGAGCAGTGGGTTTGGGAAACCTCAGAAAGATGACTACAAAAAGGAATAGACTTTCTGGGGTCTGAAGGAACTTGTACATGAAGATACTCCAGTCAGGAGGGGATCATGGAGAGCATTCTGCAGACAAAATTTTTTCGTCTGCACCTGCCTGGGAAACCTCATGTGGTTGAGTCCAGCCTCCAGCCAGAGCTGCTGAACCACCTTCTTCATAGTGTCAACGCTGGAGGAACAAGACATGGTGCATTCGAGGGCCAGGTGACTCTTCTGTCATAGGGTCCACAGGTCACCGTCAGCTGGGCCAGATGACTGGGCAGCGTGCAGCAGAGAAGATTCTTTTTTTGAGGGCGTCTGTGGATTGAACTCAGGGCACTTGACCACAGAGTCACATTCCCAGCCCTTTTTTGTATTTTCTTTAGAGAAAGGGTTTCACGAGTTGCTTAGCACCTCGCCATTGCTGAGGCTGGCTTTGAACTCACGATCCTCTTGTCTTAGACTCCCGAGCCACTGGGATTACTGGCTGTGCACCACTGAGATTGACTAGAAAAGACATTCTTCTAGAAAAAGAGATAAATAATTGCCAGGAATTAAGAGCTGATTCTTTTTTTTTTTAAATTGTTCTATTCTACATGACAGTAGAATGCATTTGACACAACATGTATAAATGGAGTATTACTTCTCATTCACCTGGTTAAGGGCTGATTCTTTATCTGATAACCCAAGAAGAGAAGCATGTCTCTTGGGAGCATGAACACAGTCATTCCAGTGTAGCTGAAGTGTGGGAAAGCCCAAGACTAACTTCATGGAGACCCCATAGTTCTGACACAGAAGGCAAAAGATAACCCAGTATATTTGATAAGGGCCTGAGAGTAAATGGGAAGTCTCAACTGGTTCTAAGGATGAGTCACTGTCTATGGGGACACATTCCCCACTGAGCTAACAGAAGGAAACTCAGTTCCTTGTATCTAAATAGCATGTTTTAGGTTTCCATTTTCTTGTGAATTCAATGAACAAATATTTGTTCAGCTCCTATGTTAGCCTGGGAACTCCATGAAATACTTATTTTCTGTATCCCATTGTCCAGGTTCTTGTAGTTGTCTGGCCAGCTACATGAGGACTGTGATGGTCACTTTCTCCTTCTTCTGAAACTACACCCATATATTTTCTCCTTTACCAGTAACTGACGCCCCCCCACCCAGCCCATCTCTCTTTTAGTATCAATGTGAATGACATTTGTCTTTCTTCACAGTGCAATATCTAATTCCCCTCTTCTATTACCACCATATTCTTTTTTGAAATTTTTCTTATTGTGTGAATGCTTTATTGGAACAATTCTTAGTATGTGTCTTCCATTGCAGCCTCCCATCTTGAGAGTTGAAGACCCTTCTTTTATCTCCTTTGGGTTAATTATTTCAAACAGGTAATTTAGACCATTAAAGTCCCAGGAATTTGAATCCTGGATCAGAAGGGATGCTGGAGGTGGGGCTAATGGCAATTCTAGGGACAGATTATTCATGAACCTGTGGATTTGTGCCAGCTCCCTGGAAATGCCTTGACTCTGCAATCTGCCACAAGCCAGATAACTGCCTTAATTCTATGAACTCCTGATACCCTTCCAGGAATTTCTCTATTTGCTTTGTATAACTAGAGTTGGTCCCTTTTCTAGGCAAATCACAGCTGGAACTGATGCAGTAAAGCTTCTATTCATTCAACTGAATATGCAATAAATTTTACTGAACACCTATCCTGCCCCAGTCAGTCTCAGTGTCTGCCAAAGTGATTATCCAAACTGATTTGTGGTAATATGTCTAAGGAAAAATTGGAATTCAGTTTGTTGATCAGCTTTGTGTCACTGACAAAATACTTAAGATATACAACTAGAAAGGAGAAAAGATTTATATTTGGGTTATACTTTCAGAGGTTTCATTCCATGATTAGCTGATTCTGTTGCTTTTAGGCCTATAGTGAGGCAGAACTTCACTGAGGGACATGTGGTAGACCAAAGCTATTGACCTCGTGGTGCCTAGGAAGCAAAGGAGAAATTGCTTGTATAACAAAGCCTCTCACTCAAAACCCAGTAAACTCTGAACCATAAATGAATGAATGCATTGTTGAAGTCAGAGTCCTTGTGATTTAATCTGTTCTCAAAGACCCCCATCTTTGAACACTGCTGCATTGGGGACCAACTCTTCAACATTTGAGATTTAGGGTTCGTCTAAGAATACCCAGAATTAGCAGAATTAAATTCTAAGCTGATATTTCTTTTTTTTTTTTAATAAAATGTTTATTTCTTAGTTTTAGGTGGACACAATATCTTCATTTTACACTTATGTGGTGCTGAAGATGGAACCCAGTGCCTTCTGCATGCTAGGCGAGCACTTTACCACTGAGCCACAACCCAAGCCCTCTAAGCTGATATTTCTTGAGAAACATCCCCACATTTCTATGTCAAGCTAGTTACTAGAAATCTTCAACAGCTGCAAATCATCAAAGAGAGACATTTCTCCCGTGCCAGATAACTTAAATTACCCTTTGATAGAGGCTATAACTAGGCAATTTATACCAAATAGAGTAGGAGGAAACCCAGGTTATTGGCCAAGGTATTTCAAGCCAAGTGAGTCTTATAGCATCTCTCAACTATTATCAGTAATGTGAGTAATGACAGATTAGCTATAAAGATACTTTGCAAACACAGAGGAGCCTGGCAATTGAAGTTCTAGAAATGGATAGTTTTCTTTGATATTCAGAAGTTGTCAGACTACCTGGTTTTTGTTTGAAACTTACTAAGAATTCATTACATATAGGATATTCCTAATTCCTCAAAATTCCCCAGCAACCGCCTCCAAATCCCACCCAGTTTCTTTCTTTCTTTTTTTAAAGAGAGATAGAGAGAGAGAGAGAATTTTTTGATATTTATTTTATAGTTTCTTTTTGAGCAGACACAACATCTTTAATTTGTATGTGGTGCTGAGGATCGAACCCAGGGCACCGAGCATGCCACGTGAGCACGCTACCACTTGAGCCACATCCCCAGCCCCTCTTTCTTTATTTCTTTTTTTTTAGTTGTTGATGGAGACAATATATTTGTTTATGAATTTATTTTTTAATGTGGTGCTGAGGATCAAATCCAGTGCCTCACACGGGTGAGGCAAGCGCTCTACCACTGAGCTTCAGCCCCAGGCCCCCACCCAGTTTCTTAAACAAAAATTCTAGCTATGGTCTGAATGTTTGTATTCCTACTTCCAACCCCCAAATTCATATGTTGAATTTCTAAGCCTCCAAGGGGATGGCATCAGGAAGTTGGACCTATGGGAGATGATGAAGTCATGAGGGCAGAGCCCTATATTCCTGTATACAGTGCATGCCTATTGACAGAGATTACTATCTTTAAAAATGGGATAGTGTTCTTCAAAATAAGCCAAAAGGGCTTATCTGCCTCTTTCAGTAAGTGAGGACACAGCAGGAAGTTATTCATGAATCAGGAAAGCTGGTACCATGACCTTACATTTTCCAGTCCCCAGAACTGTGAGGAATAAATTTGTTATTTTTTATTTTAGCATCCCAGGAATACTAAGGTAGTTCATAAACAAATAAGTAGACTCTTTGCTCTGAGAATGATGAAACAGAACCCATGTGGGGAACAAACTCTTATCTAGATATGTTTGTTTATACTAAACAAAATAGTAGGGGAGATATAGGTATTCACGGTTTTAAGTGTAACCAGAAATGGTGGTGGTTGTTTATTTTTTTTCCTTGGTTGTTTGGACACCATGGATTGAGCCCAAGGGCACTTAATCATTGAGTATATCATACATCACCAGCCTTTTTTTTTATTTTTCATTTTGAGACAGGGCCTTGCTAAATTGCTGAGGTGGCTTTGAACTTGTTATCTTCCTGTATCAGCCTACTGAACTGCTGGTATTACTGGTATGCACCATCATACCCAATCCCAGCATTGTTTGAAATGTGTGTTAAGTCACATAGACAAAGAAAGTACTGTCATGAAGGAAGAAGGGACTTATACTACTGATCCCTACAAAGAGAAGGCACTGCAGGCTGTGAATGGGGAGCACACAGGGAAATACCAGGTCAGTCAGAAAACAAGGTCAGAGCCTTTATTGTGGTTTTTAAGGGAAGGACTGGGTAAAGGAGCATAAGTTTTGAATTGTTTGGTTTGGCTAACTCCAATAGGCTGCAGCATTTAGGAATGTCTCTTGCAATCTGGTACCTGGCCCTGGGGCAATTAGGTAAAGGGAACATTAAGAGCTTGCTAAAAGAAGAGGTTAGAAGTATACCCCCACTACCAGTGGTTGGTATGCATATAAGAGGTGTGCCTTAGGCAGTTTTTTACTGTCTTTAGGAAATGGATAACCCCAAAGAAGCAGTCCCTTATTTAAAAACTACAACAATAACAACAAAAAGCAGAATATAAAGGTATGATTAATACATTCACAGACAGTCCTACTTGTTTTGGCACTTTTCATCTTTTTTACTAACTCTTTAAGTGTCCATCTCCCTTTCTAGGTCTGTGAACAATGAGCACGGGGTCACATCTTACTCTTGTCACTGGTGGGTATTCAGCATATGCCTCTAAATTAATGAGCCAGTGTGTGTGTTTAGGCAAAATTGAGGGTAGGTATAGTCAGCCAAAAGAAAACAAGCAATCAAATAATAAAAACTGTGAGTCAGCTAGGCAAGAAAGTCAGCTTCTGTCCTGCTGCCCACTTTGGCTCTTCAGATACCACTGGGGCAAAAAGAAAGCCTCCCCCCACCCCTTTTGCAGCCTTCCCCCCATACCTGTATTCTCTCCAAAACTGCAAGAAAGGGAGTAGGTACGAATGAATAGGGAGACAGCCAGAGCTATCTTCTCAGTATTCCCTCCCCAAACCCCAAACCTGCACTCCTTTCTCGGCCCTTTCCCCATTTGCTTGGTCCTATGAAATTCTAGCTTGGTCTCTGTGTTTTCTTTAGACAAAAGAGACAAGCTTGAGGACAGGCAAGCAGTGGGAGTCACTGTGTTAAAATCTTGACAGGCTCTTGGCTCATGTCCTTGTAAAATGAGGGAAATACATAAACTCAGGGAAAACTGAGCTTACAATTGTGCAGCTCCACCCTGTCTCCACCTCAGTCCTGTCCCTGACTATGGCCCTTTTACAAATGTTGGACCTCCAACTCAAGGAGGGGCTTCTCACTCTTGAGACAGATGGCATTCGCCCTTAAATGTGTATCTACTTTCTAAATAAACCTTTGTCTCTGCCTTTGCCAGACTCATGCTGAAATTCTTTGCTGCCCTTCCTGGAAGAGATCTCTTCTCCATGACAGTCAGTTACTGAATTAGGCATGGTCCTGGCCACCCGCCTCCCATAGATGGCATGCCAATCTCTGAACCTGTCACAGCAGAAGATATTTCTCTGAAGAATGGTCTGAGAAGTTTCCAGAGAAAGGGAGAACTTGACTCAGGGCCAGCAGGGTTCTTGCAGACATGACAGAAAAGAATTTTACCATGCACCAGTCAAAGGCAGAGACAGAGGTTTATTTGTGAAGTAGATACATATTCAAGGAAGAATGGGGGCTTATCTTAAGAGAGAGACCCCTTTGCGGATAAGCAGGCTATCTCCAGAGAGACAGACAGCAACCTGTTGGTATGGGGTGTTAGTATTTGCAGAGGGAGGATAGCTAGGGGCTGGTCTAGAGGTGGAGGCAGGGTAGAGCTACACAATTTTACACCCTGCTTTGCACATTGCCCTCAAAGTTGCAAGTGTTGGAGGGAGCCTTTCACATTTAGCGGTTTATGGCGCTGCTTTTGACACTTAGTATGTCTCTCTGTCTTCCCAAATTACTATCTCAAAATGACCAGTTTTGCAAACGAGAAAAGGTTTCTTTAGGAGGCAGCCAAGCCAGAAGACAGATCAAGTCTCAGATCTCTCCCCCATAAGGTTTAGGGATATTTATGATAACGAAGCAGGGAGGTCGAAGGTACGGGGAGAGGTGATTGGAAGTAAGGAAAATTGAAGTAATCAGTGGTCTGTACACTGGAATCAAATTTCATTGTCTTCATAGAACACATATTCAGAAAGTGTTGTTGGTGGGGACAAAAGGACAGTGCAAGTAATAAATAATGGGTCAGATCAGAAATATGGAGGCTGGTTTGAAAGGAAAAGTAATAAAATGTTAATACCTCTAGAGCACTTCCCCTTTTCCACCTGTTGCCAAGGTTACCAGCCTCCAGGGATTATTCCTCCCTGCAGGGAGTTGTAGGGGCTGTTAATGAATGCCTCCTAGACTGCTCCCTTCTTGCCAGGACCCCTGATCCACTTCCTTCTGGCCCTTGGATCACTCCATCTTTTAGGTCAAGTAAGCAGGTTGTGAGGAAGTGAAGGCATGAGAACAAAGGAATTCTAAAGTGTGTAAAAGGGGCAGGACACCCCCACTTCCTCAGACAACCAGCTCCTCTGCCCCAGGGGTCCTAGCCTTGCCTCACCCTCAGCCACTTGCAGGCCTTCTTGGGTGGGGCCCTCAGGCCAGAGCAGGACAGGGCTGAGCCAGAGGCAGCAGGAGCACTATGGGCACAGTGCAGGGTTGGAGAGGGGTTCAAACTGGCCGCCTTTTCAGTAGACAGCCCTGTGCTGAACTTCACTGCCAGCTCTAAGTTTGCCTCGAGAGTGGGGCCCTGTGGTCACTGTCCAAGCCCTTCCCCTGCTGGAATGGCCCTGGAAGCAGGAATGAGAGTGGTCCCCTGGGAACCAGAGAAAGCCATCAGGCTGATGCCACCAGGTTATCTTGGGCAAACTCTTCCCTCTGCAGGACCTAAGAGCCCCATCTGCAAAACTGGGGGTGGCAGACAGCTGGATGAGGTATCCCTGAGTCCCTACCCTCCCTAAAGACTTAAGAGTCTGTGACCCTCAGTGTGATATCTATGATTACCTTGAGGACTCCAAGTTTTAGCAAAGGGAAGACAGATTCTCCTGTGGCACATTAGTTGGCGGCAGAGCTGGGTGACTAGGTTGAGTCTCATCCTATATGCCCTGACTTCCCAAGAGGCCCATGAGGAAAGGTCTGGAGATGCTAGGCTCTCCATCCCAGGTTCTGAGAAACTGATGTGACTCCATTTTTGAGAAATCAGCTTCTACCTCAAGGCCTGTCCAGAGGGAGGGGGCATGACTCTTGTCCTTGGAAAAACCCACAGAAGGTTCTTAGGCACATACCCACCCTGCTGAGTTGTTTAACAAAAGGGATCTGTGGTGCTAGGTGACCCTGACTCAGTTAAGCTAGGTGAGGACCCATAGCAACCCCCAGCAACCACCAATCAGCAGGAGACAGGAAAAATATCTGAAATGTCAGGTGACCTCCCAGTAGTTTCCGTGATGTATAACATGATTAGGCATCCCTGCAGTTTGGCATAGAGACTCTTGCAACCCTTCCGGGCCTAAACCAATCAGTTCAAATATATCCACCATTTGAATTCACCCACTACCCTTACCCAACTTGTTCTGGCCAGTGAATGTGCTCATCAATGTTAAGAATTGTTGTTTGATTTTCCCACGGTATAAAATGATTTTCTGTGTGATGTTGTGATGCATAGTGTATCCCCCCAAAACCTATAAATTCTCACTAACTAAGGGTTGGGACTCACTACTCAGGACCGCTGTATTGCAAACGGTTGAGAGTCCAGGTGCGAGCCTGCAATAAAGACTCTTGTGTAATTGCATCAGATTCGGCTCCTGGTGGTCTATTGGGGTCCCACGAATCTGGCATTACGGTTCTAGGAGCTTGTGGGCACCTGGTAGCCCTGCAGGCGTGGGGGCCATTTCTTGGCTCTGGCCCAGGGATGGCAGAGTTTCCTGGGTAGGTGGACAGTGGGCCCCATAACTGGTCCCCTATAACACCCCTTGCCTTATCCATGGGCCAAGGATTGGGTGGGGCATGTCTGAGAAACAAGGGCACATTCAGCAGAAATGAGAAGGGGGCAAAAAGGGAAGGGGGTGCAGCCCAGTTGGGTCCTCTCAACTTGGCAAGGAGTCACAAGACTGGCCCAAGGCTTAGGGTAGAGTGTATGGTGGAGGACGTCAAATGAAGGAATGTTCTATGTCCCACTTAATGCTCAAGAAGCAATGAGCCTGATCCAAGGGTCTTTCTTAAGGAAATCCTAGGAATCCTAGGCTGGGGGCAGGGGGCGGACACACCTAAAATCTTCATCCCAGAGCAGGAAGTCTTTGCCTTTGGAAAGGCCATGTCCTCTTTTGAGAATCTGAGGGAAATTACATCCTTTTCTAGTGGGGAAACTGAGGACCAGATTGTCAAGGAGATGTGTCACATCTAGCTTAGGACTTAAAAGGCCCTTGCCTGAGAATGAGTGAGGCCCTGTATACCTGAAGGCAGGGAGCCAATGAGTGCAGACCTGAACCAGGCAGGATGGCAGGGGGATAGGCAGGATGGCAGGGGGACAGCCAGCGGGGCTGGAGGAGGCAGCATGAACTCCTCAGAGACTGGGGCCTGGCCTTCTGGGCCCCGCTTGGAGCTGGACTCCCTTCAGCACTCCCCCACCCAGGCAGTTCCATGATGCACATCCAGGCCTTGGCCCAGGCTCCTGGACCACCTCTCTCCTCCCTCACTCAGATCCAGTTTATTGGGAGGGCTGTCCTTTGGGAATGAGCTTGGGAGCCTCTGGCTTCCCCACTCGTCCTTTCCCCCTGTTGGTCAGCAGGGTTGAGCCATCCCTACTGCACACACAGGTTCACAGGCACTAAAACCTGGGCACAGGGACTCCTCCCCTCTTTCTCTGCCATGTGCCCATGAACTTGGGCTTCCCAGACAGAGGAAGTGAGCAGGAATAAGATTTGAGAAAAGCCTTAAGCCCCAAAAGGACTTGAGCCCAGGGAGATAGATATTGGGACAGGGAAAGGGGATGAGAAGTGTTGGAGTTCAAGCCAGGGCAGGCGGGTGGGGCTGGGCCTGGGCTTCCCAGGAGAGGTTGAGGAGGAAAGGAAGAGGGAAGAGCAGTCTTGTCGTGGGACTTTGTGGTCTGGAGACTTGGAGACACATCCTGCATCATAGGTCACCGACCTCCTAAATTTGGTCAGAAAGGATAAGGGGCTGGGCGAACACACCCCCGAGGATGAACTCATACCAAACATGTGCATACTCTCTCTCTCTCTCTCTCTCTCTCTCTCTCTCTCTCTCTCTCTCTCTCTCTCTCACACACACACACACACACACACACACACACACACACACCCTAGGGACATGCATCTGACCCCTTGGGTGACATCCTTTTGCCTCCACCTTTATCACACAAGATGGTTTCACCCAGATACAAGTATGGAAAGAAGCAGTATAGTTTGTCTGTCCTGATGCTTCATGTGGCAAGATGATATAGGGTCCTTGATACAAATTCAGAGAGCCCCACAACCACTAATAGTACTCTGGAAATTCTGACATGGTTGGGTCGCCCAACTAGTGGAGAAAATAACCATAAATCATTCCAGCTGCATCCATTGCTTGCCTGCTGTGCACTAGATGAAACACCTCACCTCCTCCTCCAACAACCTACTAAGAAGGTGATATTATTCCCAGTCCCAAGATCACACTCTGGAGACTAACAGACACACGGTTTGATGTGCCCCCTGCCCAACACTCTGGGGCCTGCAGACTCAAAATTCCTGAGTCTACCCCAGGGACAGGACCAGAACCAGCACCTGATGCACCCCAGGGGGAAGGGACCAGGGTGGGACACAGTTGCAGGAGAGATGCAGGATGAATGCCCCCACCCTCCCACATCTGGGGAGGAGGCGCCCAGGAGGGGGCTCCAGACTGACTCAGGCTGGCTCACCTCCCACTAGAGGGCTGGGCCAGACTTGGTTTTCAAATTCCTGGGCAGCTGGCACCCCCTGTAGTCAGACAGGGATGCTGCAGGACAGGGCTTGCTCCATCCCTAGTGCTAGCTGGGGGTTTTCTCTCCTCCCATCTCCAGCCCTTGCCAGGAAGCCAGCCAGGTCAGTCACTGTGATTATTACTGTTGCCACATTTTAAGGATGAGAGAAATGACAAGTGTCTTGCTCAAGGTCAATGAGCTAGACAATGTTGGTTCCCTAGCTTGGGTTCTCAGAGAGCAAGGATCTTTCCCTTCCAAGAGGGCTTTGTTCCAACCCCTCAGAGCCTCCCTACATCCCCAGGAAACACCGCTTCTCTAAACCTAGAACAAACAGACAGAGCAGCCATAAGAAGAAGTAAAAACTATTTACAAATGTACAACAGGAATGGAAGTCTTAGCACTCCCAATAGGGGAGTGATTGAGGGCTCAGCTACGAGAGGCCTCCACATGGAGGCTCAAAAGATGAAGTTCAGATGTCCTGGTATCCAGCAGTGTGAATGGGTGAGTGAGAGGCTCGTGGATGGGAGGCCAAGTCTTCTCTGTGGGCTTTTTGCTGCGGCATCGGGCTGATGGAAATCTAAACACATAAGTCAATACATGGGTGTTCTTTCTAGCTTCTACCCTGCAGTTCACAGTCATGGCTCTGGGCCCCAGGAGACGGGACAAAGGAGAGGGCTGGTACCCCAAGTAATGCAAGGGCCCTTGGTGGGCACCACGGGTTATCTACCCTACTGCACTCCTAATGCTCCACTTCATACATTTCACATGGGATTTCAAGTACAAATTTCCATAAAAAAAAAAAAATAAAGAGCCAGGCACAGTGGCACATGACTATAATTTTAGTGGCCTGGGAGGCTGAGGCAGGAGGATCACAAGTTCAAAGCCAGCCTCAGCAAAAGTGAGCCACTAAGTAACTTAGTGAGAACCTGTCTCTAAATAAAATACAAAATAGGGCTGGGGATGTGGCTCAGGGGTCGAGTGCCCTGAGTTCAATTCCCTGTCCCCCTCCCCCCCAAAAAAGAATCTCCTTTAAAACATAAATTACTAGTCTCAGTCCTCATTAATAACTGAGGAAACTGAGGCCTAGAAAGGTAAGGGACTGGCCAAGGCCAACTAGCAAATTAGTGGTGCAGTCTTTTCTCTTTGTCTATTCAGCAACACCTGGGAGTACTCTGAAACCTGGAACCCGCACACTCAGGTTCATATTTCCGTTCCTTAAGCTCCATGTGCTTCAGTTTCAGGGCCAGCCCAACCTCAGGAGCCTCCCCCAACACATGTGTGACCCACAGACATCCTTCTCCCAATGCACACCCACTATTCCTCACCTCCTGTAAAGCTGCAGCCTCGCCACTCCCTGGGGGGCCCTGCCCATGTGTTGGAGATGTGGGCCCAGGGAGCTCTGTGGGACGGTGTTGACGGGAATATTGTGGCGAGAACCGTGTGTGCACTGGGTCCCCTTGCTCGGGGTCCCACTCCGTGCCTTCCGCCTGCTGCATCCAAGTAGCTTCAGACATGTACCTGGGGCGTGATAGACCAAATGCAGGGAGTCACTACCCACCTTGGCCTGGTCCCCCTGACCACCCTCACCCTCAGCTTGGAAAGCACAGAGCCCAGGGTTCCCAGCCAGGAGTCTCATCCAGGCTGCATTTCCCCTCTACTCCATTTCTTAGGGCAAGAACCTAGAAGGGCAATGAATACGGACGTTCCCAGAGGCTCCCAGAGTGCCCTGGAGAAAACCCCAAAGGAAAGGACAATGGGTGACAGGGCCTGGGAGCTGGGGTCAGGGACCAAAGAAGAAAACCCAGCTTTATCTCACCCCATTCCCACCAGCCCCAGAGATCCACCACTTGAGCCTTCAGTTTACCAACTCACTTGGGTCCCACTGGCATATAAATGGTCAAATACCAGTTGTTGGCACAGCCCTGGTCGAAGGGGTTGTTGTTCCGGAGTGATTTGCCCTGGAGGGAGATGGGGATGGGAAGAGGAGCTCAGAATCAGCAGGACTGGGCAAGGCCATCTCCCAGTGACTCCTCCTAAGTCAGTCAGCTTAGCCAGGGCTCAGCCCAGGCCTGGAGCAAGATTCTAAGGGCAGGGGAGCCCGAGAGTGACCCAGGGCCTCCTGCCTTCCTATGCTCCTAGGAAGAGTGACCTCCCTTGACCCACTTGTGAGCAGCTCTCCGCAGACAGTGCTGACACTGCACTCCTTTCTCCTGCCTTCTCAGGGCTCCTCATCATCCTGTGCCTCCCTGTGCAAGATCCTTGCTCTGTCTCCATTGGCCACACCTGTCCTCTTACCTCATCCTTCCACACACCCCCCTTTTTTAAAAAAATATTTTTTAGTTGTTGACAGACCTTATTATTTTTTTTTAATTTGTATGGGGTGCTGAGGATCAAACTCAGTGCCTCACACATGCTAGGCAAGTTCTCTGCCACTGAGTGACAACCACAGCCCCTTTCAGATACCTTTTAAACTCTTCCTTGTGCTGCTCAATTGCTCCAAAGACAATGTCACCACCCCACTCCCACTTCATTTCCCCACCTCTCATTTTTTTTTTTTTAAATTATGCCTTAACTGAATTTCACTATCTGGGAGGACAGGGGCAGTGGGGAGGCCCCATCATAGTTTCCTAGTCAAAAATCACATGGCCCAGGAAAATCTGGGCTGAAGGCCTTCAGTACACAAAGCAGTAAAGGTCAAGCTCAAAGTAAAGGCAGACCACAGGGCTGATGAATAAGGGCCAAGCACAGAGTCTCAGGTGGGAGGAGGACCAGATATGGCAGTGGTGGGCTGGGGACTAAAAGGATGGGAGGTGATGAGCAGGTAGGCTCCTCTGTCTGTTCACTGTCTCGGGGTCTGCAGCGTCCCCTCCCCCACTGATGCTGCCCACCAGTCTTACTGAAAGAGCCTTTAGTCAAGAGATTGCCATACTAAAGGAATCCCAGGGCAGAGATGCCCACCCCTATCATTCCTATTCAACACTAAAAAGAAAAAGCAATAAAGATACACAGATTGGAAAGAAGGTAATGAAACTGTTCTTCACAGATGACAATTTTCTATGTAGAATGTACAACAGCCACAAAATGCTGAGGGAGAACTCAGTGGTTGAGCACCCCTGATTCAACCCCTTTTCCTAGAAAAACAACACTAAGGACTCCTGCTCTTGGGAAGATGCTATGAAGAAAATGGAATGACAAGACACAGATTGCAAAAAGAGATGTGCAAAACCTAGATCTGAATCTGATGTAGAAAACTCTTAAAACTCAATAAGAAAACAACCGTTTTTTCAAATGGGCAAAAGATTGGAGTAAACGCTTTTGGGGGGAGTGGGTACCACGGATTGAATATAGGGACACTCAACCACTGAGCCACATCCCCAGTCCATTTTTATTTTTTGTATTTTATAAGAGACAGGTTCTCACAGAGTTGCTTAGTGCCTCGCTTTGCTGAGGCTGGCTTTGAACTCAGAATCCACCTGTCTCAGCCTCCCAAGCTGCTGGGATTACAGGTGTGCGCCACTGTGCCCTGCCAGGAGTAAACATTTTACCAAAGACCTAATGAAGGCCAAACAGACATGAAAATAGGCTCAACATCATTACTCATTAGGAAAACACAACCTGGAACCTTAATGAAATACTACGACTCATTTAATAAGACAGGTTTGATTAAAAGACAAAACAAAATAACAAAGGACAGTGTGAGGGGCTGGGGTTGTGGCTCAGTGGTACAATGCTTGCCTAGTGTGTGTGAGGCACTGAATTCGATTCTTAGCACTGCATATAAATAAATAAAAGGTCAACTGATACCTAAAATATATTTGAAAAAAAAAGTGTGAAATGTTGGTGAGGATGTGAAGCAACTGGAATTCCCAACATTGCTGGTAGAATTTAGAAACCTTACAGTTGTTTTGGAAGACAAATTTGGCAATTTCCTACAAAGTTCCACACGTGTTTACCTTATGACTCAGCAATGCCACCCTTAAGAATTTATTCAACAAAAATGAAAACTTATGTTCACATGCCTGTGCATCAATGTTTGGGGCAGCTTTATTTATAACTATCCCAAACTAGCTAGGCATAGTGGCCCACACCTATAATCCCAGAGGCTTGGGAGCCTGAAGCAAGAGGATGGCAAGTTCAAAGTCAGCCTCAGCAACTTAGTGATGCGCTAAGCAACTTAGTGAGACCCTGTCTCAAAATTAAAAAAAAAATTTAAACATAATTTGAGGGGTGCTAGGAATGTGCCTCAGTGATTAAACACCCCGCGGTTCAATTTCTAGTATGAAACAAACAAAACAAAACAAACAAAAATACTGGCAAAAACTAGACATTATGTAAAAAATCCTTCGTTTGATGAATGTATAAACAATCTATAGGGCATCCATACGCTTCTACACAGCAATAAAAGAAATAAAATACTGATATGAGCGACAACGTGGATGAATCTCAAATACATTGTCCTAAATAAATAAAGCCAGAGAAAAGAAGGCAATGACTCCATTTACATGTGATCCTGGAAAAAAAGAAAAACCAGAAGGACATAGGGAGAGAGACTGACAACAACAGGTGAATGAAAGGATATTCTGGAGTAAAGAAACTGCCTAATCTTGATCATGCTGGAGAATGCAGGACAGTATCCAGTTGTCAAAATCCCGTATCCTAGACTAAAAGGGTGAATTTGGCAGTTTTAATTTATTCCTCAATAAATGAGTTTTTGTTGTTTTTTTTTTTTTAAATCCCACCATGGCTCCCAGGTTTCCACTTCATCAAAACTAAATTTCACGCTCAACTTTTAGGGGCTTTTTAATCTTGACTCCTCCTTATAAATTATCTGGCACCTTGGGTTTGATTTAGAATCGTTCCTTCCTCATTTCCTTAACATCCTACATTCGGGTTTCTCTGCCTTTTTGCAAAGGTGTGCCTCTCACAGACAACACCCTCCTGTCTTCCACCTTTGCAAAATCACACCTAGGACAGGAAGAGTGGCACGTCCTCCTCTACAATGCTGGCCTCGCCAAACTCAGTTTCTTGCAGGCTGCTACACCACTCAGGACCGACCCCCGTCTCAAGCGTTTCCCTAGGTGTCTGCTGGTGTTATTCTGATCGCAGGGTTCTTATCAACACAAGCGCAGGATGCACCCATCCCTCAAATAACAGGCTCTCCATGCAATGCACCCACGAGGAAGAATGACCACTGAGCTCCAGGGGGAGGAAAGATCTGAGCTGCATCTTAAAGGGTGGGTCTGGAAGGACTCATGAGGCACCATCAGGACCAAGGGCAGTGAAGATCAGCCGAAAGTGCCGGATTCCCAAAGATGCAAGATGCCTCCGCACCGTCTGGTATTGCAGTACTCGCTTACCTTGCTCACCGACACAGCCTGTATCATCAGGAGCAGAATGACAGGCAGCAGGAGTACCAAGACGGGTACAGCTACTGCGATGCTGTGCATACACAAGCTAAGAAGAACAGACAAACTGTTCTCTCCTGGCCCCGCCCAACGACCGACAGCCCTCATTAGCCCCGCCCTGGCTGGCCCCGCCCACCCACTTTTGCCTCCCTGGACTGGACAATTAATCCAGCACACCCAAGAGAAACCTCACCCCACCATGCTGGCCTCCCACTTGACCCTTTTCAACCTTCATTACCCCACTTCTTGGCCTCCCTAGATTCTTAACTCCATAGTCCATCCTACCACGCCCATCTCCCTGACCCCACTCGCCTTCAATCTGTCCTTCATAGGTCCTCCCAAGTAGCTTCTCCCTTTAGCCCTGCCCACAACATCAGCCCTCCCTCGGTTAACCCCACCTCTTGGCTGTCCTGCCCCTTGGCTGTCTGTCTCTCCCCACAACCCATTCTCTTCCCAGTGTGGGCCCTTGGGACAGGGTAGATACGCCATGGCTGAGTCCAGGGACAAGGGCATGTGTCTTGTACGAATGAGAAAAAGCACACTGGTAGCCAGAAGAACAACCAGATAAAGGCACAGGGACACCAGCAGCAGCACGAATACGCGGAAATTTCTTTGACCTACACAATTGTTTACCCACAGGCAGTGGTGGTCAAAGTCCTAGGGGAGAGAAGGCAGACTTGAGGGTCTATTTGCCTTAGCCCAATACCCCCAAATCTTGAGGCCCCCCCTCAACCCAGCCCCTAGAACTCCTGCTCTTGGCCCTGCACGTAAGCTCCCATCTCCAGGGTGAAACCAGCACGTCCATGGATAGAGCACAGTTAGGACGCCATGGCTCATCAGGTCGTTTGTCATGAGTGAGGTCTTTACAGACAAGACCTGCCTGGTGTCACTTTGAGCAGGATACAGAAAAGCTGTGAAGCTGTATTTTTTCAGATACTGGGTAAGGATGAGAAGAATTTCTAGCCCAGCCAGCCTTCTGTACTTGGAAACCCGTGCAAGGTGTGCACATGAGAGAAGAGCACTCGGAACCCAGGAAACCCTCAATTGGACACCCAGAGGTGGACAGGCAACAATACCCAGAACAGGGCAGCAGCCGGCCTAAAGTTATGGGTATCTAGTATCAGCAAGCTAGTGGGACAGTCACTGCCTTTCCTCCCCTTGACTCCACCAGGCTCAGCACAGATGGTGCCCTTTGCATGTCAGCACCTGTGCAAGCAAGGCCAGCGTCTCAGGACAAGTGCAGAACTGGAGGCAATAACATATATAAGTGACCAAGAGTGGCTGAGAGCCACTTGTAGCAGTGTGGGAAGATGATCTCATACCCACCCCTGGACCACATATGATGTGAGGTTCCTGGTCCTGGCCAGGTGCCCTGGGATGGGTTGGTGAGTGGACAGGAAGGAGGAGTACTTACCTCCACACAGATATTACAGAAGGGACAGTGGTGGGTCCGGGGTGGACGATGGAAAGAACACTTCGAGCACCACTGCAGGCGAAAGGCCGTGTTGTTCACTCGTGCTATGTATTGAATGTTGGGGTCCTCTTCTAAGGAGCCTGGCAGGGGAAGAGATTTGGGCAGTGGCAGGAGGCCCTTCCACCACTCTACTGCTTGGGGCCGCCCCATAGCATCATTGGGCAACAAGAAGGGTGGGGAGGAGGAGGGCAGGGGAATCCCGGTCCCTGTTGAGCAAGCTGACCACTCAGATGGGCGGCAGTCAGAGAGAAAGGGCTGTCCAGCCACAGGAGCTCTATACAGAGCTCTCCCCTTTTGGAATAGTGATCAGTGCTTGAAGTCGTGTGTAAAATGGGAAGGAGGAGGAGTGAACTGCATGGTTTGGAAGGGCCTGCTGGCCTCTCTTGCCAGCCTGCCCAGTCCTTGCTTCGAAAGCAGCTGGAACACCTCCAGGATTCTGTTTTTTCGCACTTCAGTGGCTTGGGAAATGAAGTGCCAGGACCCAAGTAATGATGACATGGAGGGAAGGGCTCCTGAGGCCACGGGGGCGGGGGGTGGGGTTGAGGGGGGTTAGCATGTTTGAAATCACCCCTATAGGCATCAGCCCTTGGGATACCACCTCCTTCTCCAGGGGTCTGAGGCCTTACCTTTGTGCAAAATGCCTGGGTCTGACCCGTTGAGGAAAATGAGGCTGCAGAAGGACAGTATAAAGAATAGGCCCGAAACCACGGCAAATTCCCACTGCCCATTCTGAGCCAACCACCAGCACCTGAAACCAGAGCCAGACTCAGTCCTAGTCTGGGGAAACCCAGAGCTCCCCACAAGGCCTAGTTCACCTGAGGTAGGACTCACTCGCCTTAAGGACTGATCTAAATATCCAGGTTAGAGACAGACCATGGAGACTCCACAAAATGTCACCAGCATTAGCAGTCTCTCATAGTTCCCTAAATGCGTCAGGCACTCCAGACCTCTGTGCTTTCACATTGGGTTCCCTCTAACTCTATATCCTCCTTCCCCTGCTGACCCTCTCTCTCCACTTCCCTCCCTGCCTCTGTACTGTCCTTGTCTATTTTCTCTTCTGTGTCTAAGACACTGACACCTTCCATGGGAGACTCACGGAAAGGCGAAGAAGATGCCACTTATTGTAATAAGAAGCATTGCATTAAAAGCTGGAAACAGGCTTGGTTTCAGCCATGAGGATTCGATCGGAGGTTCATTTGGGGGCGTGATACTCTGTGAAGAGGCCATGGCTAGACCACCAAATCTCACAGAGTGAAGCCACCAACGAACTCTTCTGGGTTGGCACCCAGACTGCCATGACAACAGAAGTGACATCACAGAGGTTCTGGAATGGGGGCTCTGGCTGCTTCCAGTGACTTGTGAGATCAACCTTCCCCATCCCCCACATACGCACGTGTTGTAGACTGGGACATCCTGCTCTTATGATGGTAGCTTTGTTGGAGCTTGTGATGATATGATGTGGTTTGTCCCAAAGGTTCAAAGGCTGGAGGGTTGGTCCTCAGTGATGAGGTGGTAGAACCTGAAAGAGGTGGGCCTAGTGGGAGGTAATTCAGTCACTCTGCAAGATGCCCTCTCAAGGGAGTAATGGACTTCTCATGGGCCCCCATTTGCTCCTGTAAGAGGGAGTTGTTATCAAAAGAGCCAGATTGGTCCCTCCCTGTTTTCTGACACACAATCTGGTGAACACCCTCACCAGAGATCACTTGCAGGAGCTGCCAAATCTTGGATACTGAGTTAAATAAAACTTACCTCCTTATAAATTATCTGTTCTCGGGTATTTTGTTAGAGCAACAGAAAGCAGGCTAATACAGAGGCCATAAATTATGTGAAGATGGCATGGGGAGAAGTTTGGTGATGGTCATCCCCCTTTCAGGCCCAGTGCTAATTGGAGTCAACAGTGCTCATTGCTCATCCTAGCTCCACTTCTTCCTTTTTGTTGTAACAGAGCTCCAGTTTGGGGAAGGAGGTAGAAATCTACCAATTAAATATCTTCCCAGTTTACTCACTTCCATGGTGGGATTTATGATGTAATTCTCTCTCAAAAATAAAATGAGCTGGGGATGTGACTCAATGGTTAAACAATCCTAGGTTCAATCCCTGATGATGATGATAATAACAATACTAATAATAATTTGTACATATTTATGGCATATAACATAATTTGAAAAATGTTACATTGAAGAACGTCTGAGTCAAGCTTTTTAACATATACATTACTTCATATTCTTATTTGTGGTGAGGACCCTTAAAATCTACTCTTTGAGTCATTTTTAGTGTAGATAACATTATCAACTGTACTCATTCTGTTGTATGTTATTATTAACTGTAGTCATTATATTGCACAATAGATCCCTTAAACTCATCCCTCTCATCTAAGTGTAATTTGTTCTCCTGGGACCAGCATCTTCCCCCTCCACAGCCCAGCCACTCCTGGACCCCTGGCAGTCACCATTCTGCTCTCTGTTTCTATGAGTTCAACTTTTATAGATTCCACATGTAGGTGAGATCATGTGATTGTTGCCCTGTGCGTGGCTATTTCCCCCAATAAAACGTCCTTTGGCCTCATTCATTTGTCATAAATGACAGAATTTCCTTATATTTTTTTTAAAGACTAAAGAGTATCCCCTTATATTTCTAAACCACATTTTCTGTATCCATTCATGCACCGATTGGCTGGACCATAGGGTAGTTTTTTGTTTTTTGTTTTTTGTTTTTTTTGGTGCTGGGGATTGAACCCAGGGCCTTGTCCATGCAAGGCAAGCACTCTCCCAACTGAGCTCTATTTTTAAGTTTTAAAGAAACTTCCCATACTAATTTCCATAATGACTGTACTAATTTACATTCCCCCAAACATAGTACAAGAATTCTAGTTTCTCCACATCCTGACCAGTACTTAAAATCTTTTGTCTTTCTTTTTCTTTTATTTATGATGGGGGTTGAACCCAGGGGGACTTTAACCCTGATAGCCATCTGGAGACCTTTTTACTTTTTATTTTGAGATCAGGTCTCACTGAGTTGCTGAGGTTTACCTTGACTTTATAATCCTCCTGCCTCAGCCTCCTGAGTTCCTGAGATTAAGGCATGTGCCACTGGTTCTTTTGTCTTTTTGATAATAACCATTCTAATAGGTGCGAGAGGGTATCCCATTATGATTTTAATTGCATTTCTCTAGTGATTAGTAATGTTGAATATTTTTTTTCAGATTTCTCTTGGTCAGTTGGGTTTCTACTGAGAATGAAGTGATGTTTGGGTCACAGTCTACCACCAAGTTTTATGTCAATTTCTGTTGTAGCACAAGAAGAAGGGATGACATGCATTGGGTCATGGAAAAAGGTTAGCAGTGGTACTAGAATCATAACTACCAGGTCTATTGAGCTTTGGAGCAGACCATGCTAGCCTTAGGGTTTCTGTTTTCGTTTTGTATTTTTCATTAGATATATATGACAGCACCATGCATTTTAATTCATTGTACACAACTGCAGCACAAATTTACATTTCTATGGTTGTACCTGATGTAGCGTTCACACCATATGTGCATTCATACATGTACCTAGGGTAATGATGTCCATCTCATTCCACCATCTTTCCTACCCCCATGCCCCCTCCTCACCTCTGCCTCCCCTTTGCCCCATCAAAGTTCCTCCATTTTTTCTTATCAGAGAGAACATTCAGCCTTTGGATTTTTGGGATTGGCTTACTTGATTTAGCATGATATTCTCTAACTCCATTCATTACATGTCGTTATTTTATTCTCTTTTAATGCTGAGTAATATTCCATTAGGTATATATACCACAGTTTCTCTATCCATTCATCTATTGACGGGCATCCAGGCTGTTTCCACAGTTTAGCAATTGTGAATTGAGCTGCTATAAACATTGATGTGACTGTGTCCCTGTAATATGCTGATTTTAAGTCATTTAGGTATAGACCTAAGAGAGGGATAGCTGGGTCAAATGGTGGTTCTATTCCAAGTTTTCTAAGGAATCCCCATACTGCTTTCCAGATTGGGTTGCACCAATTTGCAGTCCCACCAGCAGTGTATGAGTATACCTTTTCCCCTTCTACATCAGCATATATCGTGGTCTGTCTTCAGCACACAGGGCATTTGGGCCCAACCACTGTTCTATGTGGTTTACAAAAAATTGCAATCTATTTATTTATTTTTATTAGTAAAATTTTACATAATACTGGGATTCATTATACCATATCCTTGCATGCACATAATTTGATCAGTCTCATGTTCCAGCTAACATATTCTTTTTTTTTTTTTTTTTTTTGGTACTGGGAATTGAACCCAGGGGTGCTTAGCCACTGAGCAACATCCCCAGCATGTTTTTGTATTTTATTTAGAGATAGAGTCTCACTGAGTTTCTTAAGGCCTCACTAAGTTGCTAAGGCTGGCTTTGAACCCACAGTTCTCCTGCCTCATCCTCCAAAGCCACTGGGATCACAGGTGCCACCACACCTGTCTAACATATTCTTTTGGAGTGAGGGGAGGTGGTATCTTGAACTTTTCTTTGGTTTTAAATGCTGGGAATTGAACCCAGGGCCTCATGCAAGCAACCAATTTATCACTGAGGTACATCCCCAGCCCTTGAGCATTATTTTTAATAGGTCTATCTTTTGGACACGACCTAATGGCGGGTTTCATGAGAAATCCAGTATTTTATGTGTCTGGAACTTTAAGTATATTTTCACTCAAAATTCCTGTAGGACAGGAGTTTCGCAGAGTAATGAACTGGCTCTGGTCATATTCAACAAGATGAGACAACCAGCAAATATGGGAAAGACCTAAGATTGAAATTCAGATTTATAGTACACCAGGATTCAATATCTGGGTTATGTGGCTTCTCTGCAAGAGGAAGAAGAAAGTTGTTTTTTTTTTTTTTTTCTTTTTAATCCCAAGTATTTTGAGCCAGGTGTAGTGGCACGTGCTTGTAATCCTAGCAGCTGGGGAGACTGAGACAGGAGAACGAGAGTTCAAAGCCAGCCTCAGCAAAAGCAAGGCACTAAACAACTCAGTGAGATCCTGTCTCTAAATAAAAACACAAAATAGGGCTGGGGATGTGGCTCAGTGGTTGAATGCCCTTGGGTTCAATCCCCGGTACTAAAAAATAAATAAATATTTTATTGTATGTTGCTGCCAGTGTATATAAAATAATTACCATTGTGAAATAGAAATTCATGAAAATTCAGAGAGGTAGATGTTAAGGATTGACAAAAGTAGAAGATTGTATTTTGGTACATGTGTTACAGGGAAATTTTTTGTACAGGCTTCAAATTAAGCTCTCTTGAATATTCACTGGTTCTTGAGCAGTGGGTTTGGGAAACCTCAGAAAGATGACTACAAAAAGGAATAGACTTTCTGGGGTCTGAAGGAACTTGTACATGAAGATACTCCAGTCAGTAGGGGATCATGGTGAGCATTCTGCAGACAAAATTTTTTCAAGTCAGCAACTGCCTGGGAAACCTTCATGTGGTTGAGTCCGGCCTCCAGCCAGAGCTGCTGAACCACCTTCTTCATAGTGTCAACGCTGGAGGAACAAGACATGGTGCAATCGAGGGCCAGGTGACTCTTCTGTCAGAGAGTCCACAGGTCACCGTCAGCTGGGCCAGATGACTGGGCAGCGTGCAGCAGAGAAGATTCTTTTTTTGAGGGGGTCTGTGGATTGAACTCAGGGCACTTGACCGCAGAGTCACATTCCCAGCCCTTTTTTGTATTTTCTTTAGACACAGGGTCTCACGAGTTGCTTAGCACCTCGCCATTGCTGAGGCTGGCTTTCAACTCACGATCCTCCTGTCTCAGACTCCCGAGCCACTGGGATTACTGGCTGTGCACCACTGCGATTGGCTAGAAAAGAGATTCTTATAGAAAAAGAGATAAATAATTGCCAGGAATTAACAGCTGATTATTTTTTTTTAATTGTTCTATTCTACATGACAGTAGAATGCATTTTGACACAACATGTATAAATAGAGTTTTACTTCTCATTCACCTGGTTAAGGGCTGATTATTTATCTGAAAACCCAGAAAGAGAAGCATGTCTCTTGGGAGCATGCAAGCAGTCATTCCAGTGTAGCTGAAGTCTGGGAAAGCCCAAGACTAACTTCATGGAGACCCCATACTTCTGACACAGAAGGCAAAAGATAACCCAGTATCTTTGATAAGGGCCTAAGAGTAAATGGGAAGTCTCAACTGGTTCTAAGGATGAGTCACTGTCTATGGGGACACATTCCCCACTGAGCTAACAGAAGGAAACTCAGTTCCTTGTATCTAAATAGCATGTTTTAGGTTTCCATTTTCTTGTGAATTCAATGAACAAATATTTGTTCAGCTCCTATGTTAGCCTGGGAACTCCATGAAATACTTATTTTCTGTACCCCATTGTCCAGGTTCTTGTAGCTGTCTGGCCAGCTACATGAGGACTGTGATGGTCACTTTTTTCTTCTTCTGAAACTACACCCTTATATTTCCTACTTTACCAGTAACTGCCGCCCCCCCCACCCAGCCCATCTCTCTTTTAGTATCAATGTGAATGACATTTGTCTTTCTTCACAGTGCAATATCTAATTCCCCTCTTCTATTACCACCATATTCTTTTTTGAAATTTTTCTTATTGTGTGAAGGCTTTATTGGAACAATTCTAAGTATGTGTCTTCCATTGCAGCCTCCCATCTTGGGAGTTGAAGACCCTTCTTTTATCTCCTTTGGGTTAATTATTTCAAACAGGTAATTTAGACCATTGAAGTCCCAGGAATTTGAATCCTGGATCAGAAGGGATGCTGGAGGTGGGGCTAATGGCAATTCTAGGGACAGATTATTCATGAACCTGTGGATTTGTGCCAGCTCCCTGGAACTGCCTTGATTCTGCAATCTGCCACAATCCAGATAACTGCCTTAATTCTATGAACTCCTGATACCCTTCCAGGAATTTCTCTATTTGCTTTGTATAACTAGAGTTGGACCCTGTTCTATGCAAATCACAGCTGGAACTGATGCAGTAAAGCTTCCATTCATTCAACTGAATATGCAATAAATTTTATTGAACACCTATCCTGCCCCAGTCAGTCTCAGTGTCTGCCAAAGTGATTATCCAAACTGATTTGTGGTAATATGTCCAAGGAAAAGATTGGAATTCAGTTTGTTGATCAGCTTTGTGTCACTGACAAAATACTTAAGATATACAACTAGAAAAGAGAAAATATTTATATTTGGGTTATAGTTTCAGAGGTTTCATTATATGATTAGCTGATTCTGTTGCTTTTAGGCCTATAGTGAGGCAGAACATCACTGAGGGAGCATGTGGTAGACCAAAGCTATTGACCTCGTGGTGCCTAGGAAGCAAAGCAGAATTTGCTTTTATAACAAAGCCTCTCACTCAAAACCCAGTAAACTCTGAACCATAAATGAATGAATGCATTGTTGAAGTCCGAGTCCTTGTGATTTAATCTGTTCTCAAAGACCCCCATCTTTGAACACTGCTGCATTGGGGACCAACTCTTCAACACTTGAGCTTTAGGGGTCATCTAAGAATCCCCAGAATTAGCAGAATTAAACCCTAAGCTGATATTTCTTTTTTTTAAAAAAAAATGTTTATTTCTTTGTTTTAGGTGGACACAATATCTTCATTTTACACTTATGTGATGCTGAAGATGGAACCCAGTGCCTTCTGCATGCTAGGTGAGCACTTTACCACTGAGCCACAAACCCAGCCCTCTAAGCTGATATTTCTTGAGAAACATCCCCACATTTCTATGTCAAGCTAGTTACTAGAAATCTTCAACAGCTGCAAATCATCAAAGAGAGACATTTCTCCCCTGCCAGATAACTTAAATTACCCTTTGATAGAGGCTATAACTAGGCAATTTATACCAAATAGAGTAGGAGGAAACCCAGGTTATTGGCCAAGGTATTTCAAGCCAAGTGAGTCTTATAGCATCTCTCAACTATTATCAGTAATGTGAGTAATGACAGATTAGCTATAAAGATACTTTGCAAACACAGAGGAGCCTGGCAATTGAAGTTCTAGAAATGGATAGTTTTCTTTGATATTCAGAAGTTGTCAGACTACCTGGTTTTTGTTTGAAACTTACTAAGAATTCATTACATATAGGATATTCCTAATTCCTCAAAATTCCCCAGCAACCGCCTGCAAATCCCAGCCAGTTTCTTTCTTTCTTTTTTAAAGAGAGAGAGAGAGAGAGAGAGAGAGAGAGAGAGAGAGAGAGAATTTTTTGATATTTATTTTATAGTTTTTTTTTGAGCGGACACAACATCTTTAATTTGCATGTGGTGCTGAGGATCGAACCCAGGGCACCGAGCATGCCAGGTGAGCACGCTACCACTTGAGCCACATCCACAGCCCCTCTTTCTTTCTTTCTTTTTTTTTTAGTTGTTGATGGAGACAATATTTTTGTTTATGAATTTATTTTTTAATGTGGTGCTGAGGATCAAATCCAGTGCCTCACACGGGTGAGGCAAGCGCTCTACCACTGAGCTTCAGCCCCAGGCCCCCACCCAGTTTCTTAAACAAAAATTCTTGCTATGGTCTGAATGTTTGTATTCCTACTTCCAACCCCCAAATTCATATGTTGAATTTCTAAGCCTCCAAGGGCATGGCATCAGGAAGTGGGACCTATGGGAGATGATGAAGTCATGAGGGCAGAGCCCTATATTCCTGTATACAGTGCATGCCTATTGCCAGAGATTACTATCTTTAAAAATGGGATAGTGTTCTTCAAAATAAGCCAAGGGGGCTTATCTGCCCCTTTCAGTAAGTGAGGACACAGCAGGAAGTTATTTATGAATCAGGAAAGCTGGTACCATGACCTTACATTTTCCAGTCCCCAGAACTGTGAGGAATAAATTTGTTATTTTTTTATTTTAGCATCCCAGGAATACTAAGGTAGTTCATAAACAAATAAGTAGACTCTTTGCTCTGAGAATGATGAAACAGAACCCATGTGGGGAACAAACTCTTATCTAGTTATGTTTGTTTATACTAAACAAAATAGTAGGGGAGATATAGGTATTCACTGTCTTAAGTGTAACCAGAAATGGTGGTGGTTGTTTTTTTTTTTCCCCTTGGTTGTTTGGACACCATGGATTGAGCCCAAGGGCACTTAATCATTGAGTATATCATACATCCCCAGCCTTTTTTTTTTATTTTTCATTTTGAGACAGGGCCTTGCTAAATTGCTGAGGTGGCTTTGAACTTGTTATCTTCCTGTCTCAGCCTACTGAACTGCTGGGATTACTGGTATGCACCATCATACCCAATCCCAGGATTGTTTGAAATGTGTGTTAAGTCACATAGACAAAGAAAGTACTGTCATGAAGGAAGAAGGGACTTATACTACTGATCCCTACAAAGAGAAGGCACTGCAGGCTGTGAATGGGGAGCACACAGGAAATACCAGGTCAGTCAGAAAACAAGGTCAGAGCCTTTATTGTGGTTTTTAAGGGAAGGACTGGGTAAAGGAGCATAAGTTTTGAATTGTTTGGTTTGGCTAACTCCAACAGGCTGCAGCATTTAGGAATGTCTCTTGCAATCTGGTACCTGGCCCTGGGGCAATTAGGTAAAGGGAACATTAAGAGCTTGCTAAAAGAAGAGGTTAGAAGTATAGCCCCCACCCCCAGTGGTTGGTATGCATATAAGAGGTGTGCCTTAGGCAGTTTTTTACTGTCTTTAGGAAATGGATAACCCCAAAGAAGCAGTCCCTTATTTAAAAACTACAACAATAACAACAAAAAGCAGAATATAAAGGTATGATTAATACATTCACAGACAGTCCTACTTGTTTTGGCACTTTTCATCTTTTTTACTAACTCTTTAAGTGTCCATCTCCCTTTCTAGGTCTGTGAACAATGAGCACGGGGTCACATCTTACTCTTGTCACTGGTGGGTATTCAGCATATGCCTCTAAATTAATGAGCCAGTGTGTGTGTTTAGGCAAAATTGAGGGTAGGTATAGTCAGCCAAAAGAAAACAAGCAATCAAATAATAAAAACTGTGAGTCAGCTAGGCAAGAGAGTCAGCTTCTGTCCTGCTGCCCACTTTGGCTCTTCAGATACCACTGGGGCAAAAAGAAAGCCTCCCCCCACCCCTTTTGCAGCCTTCCCCCCATACCTGTATTCTCTCCAAAACTGCAAGAAAGGGAGTAGGTACGAATGAATAGGGAGACAGCCAGAGCTATCTTCTCAGTATTCCCTCCCCAAACCCCAAACCTGCACTCCTTTCTCGACCCTTTCCCCATTTGCTTGGTCCTATGAAATTCTAGCTTGGTCTCTGTGTTTTCTTTAGACAAAAGAGACAAGCTTGAGGACAGGCAAGCAGTGGGAGTCACTGTGTTAAAATCTTGACAGGCTCTTGGCTCATGTCCTTGTAAAATGAGGGAAATACATAAACTCAGGGAAAACTGAGCTTACAATTGTGCAGCTCCACCCTGTCTCCACCTCAGTCCTGTCCCTGACTATGGCCCTTCTACATATGTTGGACCTCCAACTCAAGGAGGGGCTTCTCACTCTTGAGACAGATGGCATTCTCCCTTAAATGTGTATCTACTTTCTAAATAAACCTTTGTCTCTGCCTTTGGCAGACTCATGCTGAAATTCCTTGCTGCCCTTCTTGGAAGAGATCTCTTCTCCATGACAGTCAGTTACTGAATTAGGCATGGTCCTGGCCACCCGCCTCCCATAGATGGCATGCCAATCACTGAACCTGTCACAGGAGAAGATATTTCTCTGAAGAATGGTCTGAGAAGTTTCCAGAGAAAGGGAGAACTTGACTCAGGGCCAGCAGGGTTCTTGCAGACATGACAGAAAAGAATTTTACCATGCACCAGTCAAAGGCAGAGACAGAGGTTTATTTGTGAAGTAGATACATATTCAAGGAAGAATGGGGGCTTATCTTAAGAGAGAGACCCCTTTGGGGAAAAGCAGGCTATCTCCAGAGAGACAGACAGCAACCTGTTGGTATGGGGTGTTAGTATTTGCAGAGGGAGGATAGCTAGGGGCTGGTCTAGAGGTGGAGGCAGGGTAGAGCTACACAATTTTACAACCTCCTTTGCACATTGCTCTCAAAGTTGCAAGTGTTGGAGGGAGCCTTTCACATTTAGCGGTTTATGGCGCTGCTTTTGACACTTAGTATGTCTCTCTGTCTTCCCAAATTACTATCTCAAAATGACCAGTTTTGCAAACGAGAAAAGGTTTATTTAGGAGGCAGCCAAGCCAGAAGACAGATCAAGTCTCAGATCTCTCCCCCATAAGGTTTAGGGATATTTATGATAACGAAGCAGGGAGGTCGAAGGTACGGGGAGAGGTGATTGGAAGTAAGGAAAATTGAAGTAATCAGTGGTCTGTACACGTGGAATCAAATTTCATTGTCTTCATAGGACACATATTCAGAAAGTGTTGTTGGTGGGGACAAAAGGACAGTGCAAGTAATAAATAATGGGTCAGATCAGAAAGATGGAGGCTGGTTTGAAAGGAAAAGTAATAAAATGTTAATACCTCTAGAGCACTTCCCCTTTTCCACCTGTTGCCAAGGTTACCAGCCTCCAGGGATTATTCCTCCCTGCAGGGAGTTGTAGGGGCTGTTAATGAATGCCTCCTAGGCTGCTCCCTTCTTGCCAGGACCCCTGATCCACTTCCTTCTGACCCTTGGATCACTCCATCTTTTAGGTCAAGTAAGCAGGTTGTGAGGAAGTGAAGGCATGAGAACAAAGGAATTCTAAAGTGTGTAAAAGGGGCAGGACACCCCCACTTCCTCAGACAACCAGCTCCTCTGCCCCAGGGGTCCTAGCCTTGCCTCACCCTCAGCCACTTGCAGGCCTTCTTGGGTGGGGCCCTCAGGGCAGAGCAGGACAGGGCTGAGCCAGAGGCAGCAGGAGCACTATGGGCACAGTGCAGGGTTGGAGAGGGGTTCAAACTGGCCGCCTTTTCAGTAGACAGCCCTGTGCTGAACTTCACTGCCAGCTCTAAGTTTGCCTCGAGAGTGGGGCCCTGTGGTCACTGTCCAAGCCCTTCCCCTGCTGGAATGGCCCTGGAAGCAGGAATGAGAGTGGTCCCCTGGGAACCAGAGAAAGCCATCAGGCTGATGCCACCAGGTTATCTTGGGCAAACTCTTCCCTCTGCAGGACCTAAGAGCCCCATCTGCAAAACTGGGGGTGGCAGACAGCTGGATGAGGTATCCCTGAGTCCCTACCCTCCCTAAAGACTTAAGAGTCTGTGACCCTCAGTGTGATATCTATGATTACCTTGAGGACTCCAAGTTTTAGCAAAGGGAAGACAGATTCTCCTGTGGCACATTAGTTGGCGGCAGAGCTGGGTGACTAGGTTGAGTCTCATCCTATATGCCCTGACTTCCCAAGAGGCCCATGAGGAAAGGTCTGGAGATGCTAGGCTCTCCATCCCAGGTTCTGAGAAACTGATGTGACTCCATTTTTGAGAAATCAGCTTCTACCTCAAGGCCTGTCCAGAGGGAGGGGGCATGACTGTTGTCCTTGGAAAAACCCACAGAAGGTTCTTAGGCACATACCCACCCTGCTGAGTTGTTTAACAAAAGGGATCTGTGGTGCTAGGTGACCCTGACTCAGTTAAGCTAGGTGAGGACCCATAGCAACCCCCTAGCAACCACCAATCTGCAGGAGACAGGAAAAATATCTGAAATGTCAGGTGACCTCCCAGTAGTTTCCGTGATGTATAACATGATCAGGCAACCCTGCAGTTTGGCATAGAGACTCTTGCAACCCTTCCGGGCCTAAACCAATCAGTTCAAATATATCCACCTTTTGAATTCACCCACTACCCTTACCCAACTTGTTCTGGCCAGTGAATGTGCTCATCAATGTTAAGAATTGTTGTTTGATTTTCCCGCGGTATAAAATGATTTTCTGTGTGATGTTGTGATGCATAGTGTATCCCCCCAAAACCTATAAATTCTCACTAACTAAGGGTTGGGACTCACTACTCAGGACCGCTGTATTGCAAACGGTTGAGAGTCCAGGTGCGAGCCTGCAATAAAGACTCTTGTGTAATTGCATCAGTTTCGGCTCCTGGAGGTCTATTGGGGTCCCACGAATCTGGCATTACGGTTCTAGGAGCTTGTGGGCACCTGGTAGCCCTGCAGGCTTGGGGGCCATTTCTTGGCTCTGGCCCAGGGATGGCAGAGTTTCCTGGGTAGGTGGAGAGTGGGCCGCATAACTGGTCCCCTATAACACCCCTTGCCTTATCCATGGGCCAAGGATTGGTTGGGGCATGTCTGAGAATCAAGGGCACATTCAGCAGAAATGAGAAGGGGGCAAAAAGGGAAGGGGGTGCAGCCCAGTTGGGTCCTCTCAACTTGGCAAGGAGTCACAAGACTGGCCCAAGGCTTAGGGTAGAGGGTATGGTGGAGGACGTCAAAGGAAGGAATGTTCTATGTCCCACTTAATGCTCAAGAAGCAATGAGCCTGATCCAAGGGTCTTTCTTAAGGAATTCTTAGGAATCCTAGGCTGGGGGCAGGGGGCGGACACACCTAAAATCTTCATCCCAGAGCAGGAAGTCTTTGCCTTTGGAAAGGCCATGTCCTCTTTTGAGAATCTGAGGGAAATTACATCCTTTTCTAGTGGGGAAACTGAGGACCAGATAGTCAAGGAGATGTGTCACATCTAGCTTAGGACTTAAAAGGCCCTTGCCTGAGACTGAGTGAGGCCCTGTATACCTGAAGGCAGGGAGCCAATGAGTGTAGACCTGAACCAGGCAGGATGGCACGGGGATAGGCAGGATGGCAGGGGGACAGCCAGCGGGGCTGGAGGAGGCAGCATGAACTCCTCAGAGACTGGGGCCTGGCCTTCTGGGCCCCGCTTGGAGCTGGACTCCCTCCAGCACTCCCCCACCCAGGCAGTTCCATGATGCACATCCAGGCCTTGGCCCAGGCTCCTGGACCACCTCTCTCCTCCCTCACTCAGATCCAGTTTATTGGGAGGGCTGTCCTTTGGGAATGAGCTTGGGAGCCTCTGGCTTCCCCACTCGGCCTTTCCCCCTGTTGGTCAGCAGGGTTGAGCCATCCCTACTGCACACACAGGTTCACAGGCACTAAAACCTGGGCACAGGGACTCCTCCCCTTTTTCTCTGCCATGTGCCCATGAACTTGGGCTTCCCAGACAGAGGAAGTGAGCAGGAATAAGATTTGAGAAAAGCCTTAAGCCCCAAAAGGACTTGAGCCCAGGGAGATAGATATTGGGACAGGGAAAGGGGATGAGAAGTGTTGGAGTTCAAGCCAGGGCAGGCGGGTGGGGCTGGGCCTGGGCTTCCCAGGAGAGGTTGAGGAGGAAAGGAAGAGGGAAGAGCAGTCTTGTCGTGGGACTTTGTGGTCTGGAGACTTGGAGACACATCCTGCATCATAGGTCACCGACCTCCTAAAGTTGGTCAGAAAGGATAAGGGGCTGGGCGAACACACCCCCGAGAATGAGCTCATACCAAACATGTGCATACTCTCTCTCTCTCTCTCTCTCCTTCTCTCTCTCTCTCTCTCTCTCTCTCTCTCTCTCTCTCTCTCTCTCACACACACACACACACACACACACACACACACACACACCCTAGGGACATGCATCTGACCCCTTGGGTGACATCCTTTTGCCTCCACCTTTATCACACAAGATGGTTTCACCCAGATACAAGTATGGAAAGAAGCAGTATAGTTTGTCTGTCCTGATGCTTCATGTGGCAAGATGATATGGGGTCCTTGATACAAATTCAGAGAGCCCCACAACCACTAATAGTACTCTGGAAATTCTGACATGGTTGGGTCGCCCAACTAGTGGAGAAAATAACCATAAATCATTCCAGCTGCATCCATTGCTTGCCTGCTGTGCACTAGATGAAACACCTCACCTCCTCCTCCAACAACCTACTACGAAGGTGATATTATTCCCAGTCCCAAGATCACACTCTGGAGACTAACAGACACACGGTTTGATGTGCCCCCTGCCCAACACTCTGGGGCCTGCAGACTCAAAATTCCTGAGTCTACCCCAGGGACAGGACCAGAACCAGCACCTGATGCACCCCAGGGGGAAGGGACCAGGGTGGGACACAGTTGCAGGAGAGATGCAGGATGAATGCCCCCACCCTCCCACATCTGGGGAGGAGGCGCCCAGGAGGGGGCTCCAGACTGACTCAGGCTGGCTCACCTCCCACTAGAGGGCTGGGCCAGACTTGGTTTTCAAATTCCTGGGCAGCTGGCACCCCCTGTAGTCAGACAGGGATGCTGCAGGACAGGGCTTGCTCCATCCCTAGTGCTAGCTGGGGGTTTTCTCTCCTCCCATCTCCAGCCCTTGCCAGGAAGCCAGCCAGGTCAGTCACTGTGATTATTACTGTTGCCACATTTTAAGGATGAGAGAAATGACAAGTGTCTTGCTCAAGGTCAATGAGCTAGACAATGTTGGTTCCCTAGCTTGGGTTCTCAGAGAGCAAGGATCTTTCCCTTCCAAGAGGGCTTTGCTCCAACCCCTCAGAGCCTCCCTACATCCCCAGGAAACACCGCTTCTCTAAACCTAGAACAAACAGACAGAGCAGCCATAGGAAGAAGTAAAAACTATTTACAAATGTACAACAGGAATGGAAGTCTTAGCACTCCCAATAGGGGAGTGATTGAGGGCTCAGCTACAAGAGGCCTCCACATGGAGGCTCAAAAGATGAAGTTCAGATGTCCTGGTATCCAGCAGTGTGAATGGGTGAGTGAGAGGCTCGTGGATGGGAGGCCAAGTTTTCTCTGTGGGCTTTTTGCTGCGTCATCGGGCTGATGGAAATCTAAACACATAAGTCAATACATGGGTGTTCTTTCTAGCTTCTACCCTGCAGTTCACAGTCATGGCTCTGGGCCCCAGGAGACAGGACAAAGGAGAGGGCTGGTACCCCAAGTAATGCAAGGGCCCTTGGTGGGCACCATGGGTTATCTACCCTACTGCACTCCTAATGCTCCACTTCATATATTTCACATGGGATTTCAAGTACAAATTTCCACACAAAAAAAGAGCCAGGCACAGTGGCCCATGACTTAATTCTAGTGGCCTGGGAGGCTGAGGCAGGAGGATCACAAGTTCAAAGCCAGCCTCAGCAAAAGTGAGGCACTAAGTAACTTAGTGAGAACCTGTCTCTAAATAAAATACAAAATAGGGCTGGGGATGTGGCTCAGGGGTCGAGTGCCCTGAGTTCAATTCCCTGTCCCCCTCCCCCCCAAAGAAGAATCTCCTTTAAAACATAAATTACTAGTCTCAGTCCTCATTAATAACTGAGGAAACTGAGGCCTAGAAAGATAATGGACTGGCCAAGGCCAACTAGCAAATTAGTGGTGCAGTCTTTTCTCTTTGTCTATTCAGCAACCCCTGGGAGTACTCTGAAACCTGGAACCCGCACACTCAGGTTCATATTTCCGTTCCTTAAGCTCCATGTGCTTCAGCTTCAGGGCCAGCCCAACCTCAGGAGCCTCCCCAAACACATGTGTGACCCACAGACATCCTTCTCCCAATGCACACCCACTATTCCTCACCTCCTGTAAAGCTGCAGCCTTGCCACTCCCTGGGGGGCCCTGTCCATGTGTTGGAGATGTGGGCCCAGGGAGCTCTGTGGGACGGTGTTGACGGGAATATTGTGGCGAGAACCGTGTGTGCACTGGGTCCCCTTGCTCAGGGTCCCACTCCATGCCTTCCGCCTGCTGCATCCAAGTAGCTGCAGACATGTACCTGGGGCGTGATAGACCAAATGCAGGGAGTCACTACCCACCTTGGCCTGGTCCCCCTGACCACCCTCACCCTCAGCTTGGAAAGCACAGAGCCCAGGGTTCCCAGCCAGGAGTCTCATCCAGGCTGCATTTCCCCTCTACTCCATTTCTTAGGGCAAGAACCTAGAAGGGCAATGAATAGGGACGTTCCCAGAGGCTCCCAGAGTGCCCTGGAGAAAACCCCAAAGGAAAGGACAATGGGTGACAGGGCCTGGGAGCTGGGGTCAGGAACCAAAGAATAAAACCCAGCTTTATCTCACCCCACTCCCACCAGCCCCAGAGATCCACCACTTGAGCCTTCAGTTTACCAACTCACTTGGGTCCCACTGGCATACAAATGGTCAAATACCAGTTGTTGGCACAGCCCTGGTCGAAGGGGTTGTTGTTCCGGAGTGATTTGTCCTGGAGGGAGATGGGGATGGGAAGAGGAGCTCAGAATCAGCAGGACTGGGCAAGGCCATCTCCCAGTGACTCCTCCTAAGTCAGTCAGCTTAGCCAGGGCTCAGCCCAGGCCTGGAGCAAGATTCTAAGGGCAGGGGAGCCCAAGAGTGACCCAGGGCCTCCTGCCTTCCTATGCTCCTAGGAAGAGTGACCTCCCTTGTCCCACTTGTGAGCAGCTCTCCGCAGACAGTGCTGACACTGCACTCCTTTCTCCTGCCTTCTCAGGGCTCCTCATCATCCTGTGCCTCCCTGTGCAAGATCCTTGTTCTGTCTCCATTGGCCACACCTGTCCCTTACCTCATCCTTCCACACACCCCCCTTTTTTAAAAAAATATTTTTTAGTTGTTGATAGACCTTATTATTTTTTTTTAATTTGTATGGGGTGCTGAGGATCAAACTCAGTGCCTCACACATGCTAGGCAAGTTCTCTGCCACTGAGCGACAACCACAGCCCCTTTCAGATACCTTTTAAACTCTTCCTTGTGCTGCTCAATTGCTCCAAAGACAATGTCACCACCCCACTCCCACTTCATTTCCCCACCTCTCATTTTTTTTCTAAAATTATGCCTTAACTGAATTTCACTATCTGGGAGGACAGGGGCAGTGGGGAGGCCCCATCATAGTTTCCTAGTCAAAAATCACATGGCCCAGGAAAATCTGGGCTGAAGGCCTTCAGTACACAAAGCAGTAAAGGTCAAGCTCAAAGTAAAGGCAGACCACAGGGCTGATGAATAAGGGCCAAGCACAGAGTCTCAGGTGGGAGGAGGACCAGATATGGCAGTGGTGGGCTGGGGACTAAAAGGATGGGAGGTGATGAGCAGGTAGGCTCCTCTGTCTGTTCACTGTCTCGGGGTCTGCAGCATCCCCTCCCCCACTGATGCTGCCCACCAGTCTTACTGAAAGAGCCTTTAGTCAAGAGATTGCCATACTAAAGGAATCCCAGGGCAGAGATGCCCACCCCTATCATTCCTATTCAACACTAAAAAGAAAAAGCAATAAAGATACACAGATTGGAAAGAAGGTAATGAAACTGTTCTTCACAGATGACAATTTTCTATGTAGAATGTACAACAGCCACAAAATGCTGAGGGAGAACTCAGTGGTTGAGCACCCCTGACTCAACCCTAGTCCTAGAAAAACAACACTAAGGACTCCTGCTCTTGGGAAGATGCTATGAAGAAAATGGAATGACAAGTCATAGATTGCAAGAAGAGATGTGCAAATCCTAGATCTGAATCTGATGTAGAAAACTCTTAAAACTCAATAAGAAAACAACCGTTTTTTCAAATGGGCAAAAGATTGGAGTAAACGCTTTTGGGGGGAGTGGGTACCACGGATTGAATATAGGGACACTCAACCACTGAGCATCATCCCCAGTCCATTTTTTTGTGTGTATTTTATTAGAGACAGGTTCTCACAGAGTTGCTTAGTGCCTCGCTTTGCTGAGGCTGGCTTTGAACTCGGAATCCTCCTGTCTCAGCCTCCCAAGCTGCTGGGATTACAGGTGTGCGCCACTGTGCCCTTCCAGGAGTAAACATTTTACCAAAGACCTAATGAAGGCCAAACAGACATGAAAATAGGCTCAACATCATTACTCATTAGGAAAACACAACCTGGAACCTTAATGAAATACTACGACTCATTTAATAAGACAGGTTTGATTAAAAGACAAAACAAAATAACAAAGGACAGTGTGAGGGGCTGGGGTTGTGGCTCAGTGGTACAATGCTTGCCTAGTGTGTGTGAGGCAGTGAATTCGATTCTTAGCACTGCATATAAATAAATAAAAGGTCAACTGATACCTAAAATATATTTGAAAAAAAAAAGTGTGAAATGTTGGTGAGGATGTGAAGCAACTGGAATTCCCAACATTGCTGGTAGGATTTAGAAACCTTACAGTTGTTTTGGAAGACAAATTTGGCAATTTCCTACAAAGTTCCACACGTGTTTACCTTATGACTCAGCAATGCCACCCTTAAGAATTTACTCAACAAAAATGAAAACTTATGTTCACATGCCTGTGCATCAATGTTTGGGGCAGCTTTATTTATAACTACCCCAAACTAGCTAGGCATAGTGGCCCACACCTATAATCCCAGAGGCTTGGGAGCCTGAAGCAAGAGGATGGCAAGTTCAAAGTCAGCCTCAGCAACTTAGTGATGCGCTAAGCAACTTAGTGAGACCCTGTCTCAAAATTAAAAAAAAAAAATTTAAACATAATTTGAGGGGTGCTAGGAATGTGCCTCAGTGATTAAACACCCCCCGGTTCAATTTCTAGTATGAAACAAACAAAACAAAACAAACAAAAATACTGGGAAAAACTAGACATAATGTAAAAAATCCTTCGTTTGATGAATGTATAAACAATCTATAGGGCATCCATACGCTTCTACACAGCAATAAAAGAAATAAAATACTGATATGAGCGACAACATGGATGAATCTCAAATACATTGTCCTAAATAAATAAAGCCAGAGAAAAGAAGGCAATGACTCCATTTACATGTGATCCTGGAAAAAAAGAAAAACCTGAAGGACATAGGGAGAGAGACTGACAACAACAGGTGAATGAAAGGATATTCTGGAGTAAAGAAACTGCCTAAACTTGATCATGCTGGAGAATGCAGGACAGTATCCAGTTGTCAAAATCCCGTATCCTAGACTAAAAGGATGAATTTTGCAGTTTTAATTTATTCCTCAATAAATGAGTTTTTGTTGTTTTTTTTTTTTAAATCCCACCATGGCTCCCAGGTTTCCACTTCATCAAAACTAAATTTCACGCTCAACTTTTAGGGGCTTTTTAATCTTGACTCCTCCTTATAAATTATCTGGCACCTTGGGTTTGATTTAGAATCGTTCCTTCCTCATTTCCTTAACATCCTACATTCGGGTTTCTCTGCCTTTTTGCAAAGGTGTGCCTCTCACAGACAACACCCTCCTGTCTTCCACCTTTGCAAAATCACACCTAGGACAGGAAGAGTGGCATGTCCTCCTCTACAATGCTGGCCTCGCCAAACTCAGTTTCTTGCAGGCTGCTACACCACTCAGGACCGACGCCCATCTCAAGCGTTTCCCTAGGTGTCTGCTGGTGTTATTCTGATCGCAGGGTTCTTATCAACACAAGCGCAGGATGCACCCATCCCTCAAATAACAGGCTCTCCATGCAATGCACCCACGAGGAAGAATGACCACTGAGCTCCAGGGGGAGGAAAGATCTGAGCTGCATCTTAAGGGTGGGTCTGGAAGGACTCATGAGGCACCATCAGGACCAAGGGCAGTGAAGATCAGCCGAAAGTGCCGGATTCCCAAAGTTGCAAGATGCCTCCGCACCATCTGGTATTGCAGTACTCGCTTACCTTGCTCACCGACACAGTCTGTATCATCAGGAGCAGAATGACAGGCAGCAGGAGTACCAAGACGGATACAGCTACTGCGATGCTGTGCATACACAAGCTAAGAAGAACAGACAAACTGTTCTCTCCTGGCCCCGCCCAACGACCCACAGCCCTCATTAGCCCCGCCCTGGCTGGCCCCGCCCACCCACTTTTTCCTCCCTGGACTGGACAATTAATCCAGCACACCCAAGAGAAACCTCACCCCACCATGCTGGCCTCCCACTTGACCCTTTTCAACCTTCATTACCCCACTTCTTGGCCTCCCTAGATTCTTAACTCCATAGTCCATCCTACCACGCCCATCTCCCTGACCCTACTCGCCTTCAATCTGTCCTTCATAGGTCCTCCCAAGTAGCTTCTCCCTTTAGCCCTGCCCACAACATCAGCCCTCCCTCGGTTAACCCCACCTCTTGGCTGTCCTGCCCCTTGGCTGTCCGTCCCTCCCCACAACCCATTCTCTTCCCAGTGTGGGCCCTTGGGACTGGGTGGATACGCCATGGCTGAGTCCAGCGACAAGGGCATGTGTCTTGTACGAATGAGAAAAAGCACACTGGTAGCCAGAAGAACAAACAGATAAAGGCACAGGGACACCAGCAGCAGCACGAATACGCGGAAATTTCTTTGACCTACACAATTGTTTACCCACAGGCAGTGGTGGTCAAAGTCCTAGGGGAGAGAAGGCAGACCTTGAGGGTCTATTTGGCTTAGCCCAATACCCCCAAATCTTGAGGCCCCCCCTCAAACCAGCCCCTAGACCTCCTGCTCTTGGCCCTGCACGTGAGCTCCCATCTCCAGGGTGAAACCAGCACGTCCATGGATAGAGCACAGTTAGGACGCCATGGCTCATCAGGTCGTTTGTCATGAGTGAGGTCTTTACAGACAAGACCTGCCTGGTGTCACTTTGAGCAGGATACAGAAAAGCTGTGAAGCTGTATTTTTTCAGATACTGGGTAAGGATGAGAAGAATTTCTAGCCCAGCCAGCCTTCTGTACTTGGAAACCCGTGCAAGGTGTGCACATGAGAGAAGAGCACTCGGAACCCAGGAAACCCTCAATTGGACACCCAGAGGTGGACAGGCAACAATACCCAGAACAGGGCAGCAGCCGGCCTAAAGTTATGGGTATCTAGTATCAGCAAGCTAGTGGGACAGTCACTGCCTTTCCTCCCCTTGACTCCACCAGGCTCAGCACAGATGGTGCCCTTTGCATGTCAGCACCTGTGCAAGCAAGGCCAGCGTCTCAGGACAAGTGCAGAACTGGAGGCAATAACATATATAAGTGACCAAGAGTGGCTGAGAGCCACTTGTAGCAGTGTGGGAAGATGATCTCATACCCACCCCTGGACCACATATGATGTGAAGTTCCTGGTCCTGGCCAGGTGCCCTGGGATGGGTTGGTGAGTGGACAGGAAGGAGGAGTACTTACCTCCACACAGATATTACAGAAGGGACAGTGGTGGGTCCGGGGTGGACGATGGAAAGAACACTTCGAGCACCACTGCAGGCGAAAGGCCCTGTTGTTCACTCGTGCTATGTATTGAATGTTGGGGTCCTCTTCTAAGGAGCCTGGCAGGGGAAGAGATTTGGGCAGTGGCAGGAGGCCCTTCCACCACTCTACTGCTTGGGGCCGCCCCATAGCATCATTGGGCAACAAGAAGGGTGGGGAGGAGGAGGGCAGGGGAATCCCGGTCCCTGTTGAGCAAGCTGACCACTCAGATGGGCGGCAGTCAGAGAGAAAGGGCTGTCCAGCCACAGGAGCTCTATACAGAGCTCTCCCCTTTTGGAATAGTGATCAGTGCTTGAAGTCGTGTGTAAAATGGGAAGGAGGAGGAGTGAACTGCGTGGTTTGGAAGGGCCTGCTGGCCTCTCTTGCCAGCCTGCCCAGTCCTTGCTTCGAAAGCAGCTGGAACACCTCCAGGATTCTGTTTTTTCGCACTTCAGTGGCTTGGGAAATGAAGTGCCAGGGCCCAAGTAATGATGACATGGAGGGAAGGGCTCCTGAGGCCACGGGGGCGGGGGGTGGGGTTGAGGGGGGTTAGCATGTTTGAAATCACCCCTATAGGCATCAGCCCTTGGGATACCACCTCCTTCTCCAGGGGTCTGAGGCCTTACCTTTGTGCAAAATGCCTGGGTCTGACCCGTTGAGGAAAATGAGGCTGCAGAAGGACAGTATAAAGAATAGGCCCGAAACCACGGCAAATTCCCACTGCCCATTCTGAGCCAACCACCGGCACCTGAAACCAGAGCCAGACTCAGTCCTAGTCTGGGGAAATCCAGAGCTCCCCACAAGGCCTAGTTCACCTGAGGTAGGACTCACTCGCCTTAAGGACTGATCTAAATATCCAGGTTAGAGACAGACCATGGAGACTCCACAAAATGTCACCAGCATTAGCAGTCTCTCATAGTTCCCTAAATGCGTCAGGCACTCCAGACCTCTGTGCTTTCACATTGGGTTCCCTCTAACTCTATATCCTCCTTCCCCTGCTGACCCTCTCTCTCCACTTCCCTCCCTGCCTCTGTACTGTCCTTGTCTATTTTCTCTTCTGTGTCTAAGGCACTGACACCTTCCATGGGAGACTCACGGAAAGGCGAAGAAGATGCCACTTATTGTAATAAGAAGCATTGCATTAAAAGCTGGAAACAGGCTTGGTTTCAGCCATGAGGATTCGATCGGAGGTTCATTTGGGGGCGTGATACTCTGTGAAGAGGCCATGGCTAGACCACCAAGTCTCACAGACTGAAGCCACCAACGAACTCTTCTGGGTTGGCACCCAGACTGCCACGACAACAGAAGTGACATCACAGAGGTTCTGGAATGGGGGCTCTGGCTGCTTCCAGTGACTTGTGAGATCAACCTTCCCCATCCCCCACATACGCACATGTTGTAGACTGGGACATCCTGCTCTTATGATGGTAGCTTTGTTGGAGCTTGTGATGATATGATGTGGTTTGTCCCAAATGTTCAAAGGCTGGAGGGTTGGTCCTCAGTGATGAGGTGGTAGAACCTGAAAGAGGTGGGCCTAGTGGGAGGTAACTCAGTCACTCTGCAAGATGCCCTCTCAAGGGAGTAATGGACTTCTCATGGGCCCCCATTTGCTCCTGTAAGAGGGAGTTGTTATCAAAAGAGCCAGATTGGTCCCTCCCTGTTTTCTGACACACAATCTGGTGAACACCCTCACCAGAGATCACTTGCAGGAGCTGCCAAATCTTGGATACTGAGTTAAATAAAACTTACCTCCTTATAAATTATCTGTTCTCGGGTATTTTGTTAGAGCAACAGAAAGCAGGCTAATACAGAGGCCATAAATTATGTGAAGATGGCATGGGGAGAAGTTTGGTGATGGTCATCCCCCTTTCAGGCCCAGTGCTAATTGGAGTCAACAGTGCTCATTGCTCATCCTAGCTCCACTTCTTCCTTTTTGTTGTAACAGAGCTCCAGTTTGGGGAAGGAGGTAGAAATCTACCAATTAAATATCTTCCCAGTTTACTCACTTCCATGGTGGGATTTATGATCTAATTCTCTCTCAAAAATAAAATGAGCTGGGGATGTGACTCAATGGTTAAACAATCCTAGGTTCAATCCCTGATGATGATGATAATAACAATACTAATAATAATTTGTACATATTTATGGCATATAACATAATTTGAAAAATGTTACATTGAAGAACGTCTGAGTCAAGCTTTTTAACATATACATTACTTCATATTCTTATTTGTGGTGAGGACCCTTAAAATCTACTCTTTGAGTCATTTTTAGTGTAGATAACATTATCAACTGTACTCATTCTGTTGTATGTTATTATTAACTGTAGTCATTATATTGCACAATAGATCCCTTAAACTCATCCCTCTCATCTAAGTGTAATTTGTTCTCCTGGGACCAGCATCTTCCCCCTCCACAGCCCAGCCACTCCTGGGCCCCTGGCAGTCACCATTCTGCTCTCTGTTTCTATGAGTTCAACTTTTATAGATTCCACATGTAGGTGAGATCATGTGATTGTTGCCCTGTGCGTGGCTATTTCCCCCAATAAAACGTCCTTTGGCCTCATTCATTTGTCATAAATGACAGAATTTCCTTATATTTTTTTTAAAGACTAAAGATTATCCCCTTATATTTCTAAACCACATTTTCTGTATCCATTCATGCACCGATTGGCTGGACCATAGGGTAGTTTTTTGTTTTTTGTTTTTGTTTTTTTTTGGTGCTGGAGATTGAACCCAGGGCCTTGTCCATGCAAGGCAAGCACTCTCCCAACTGAGCTCTATTTTTAAGTTTTAAAGAAACTTCCCATACTAATTTCCATAATGACTGTACTAATTTACATTCCCCCAAACATAGTACAAGAATTCTAGTTTCTCCACATCCTGACCAGTACTTAAAGTCTTTTGTCTTTCTTTTTCTTTTATTTATGATGGGGGTTGAACCCAGGGGGACTTTAACCCTGATAGCCATCTGGAGACCTTTTTACTTTTTATTTTGAGATCAGGTCTCACTGAGTTGCTGAGGTTTACCTTGACTTTATAATCCTCCTGCCTCAGCCTCCTGAGTTCCTGAGATTAAGGCATGTGCCACTGGTTCTTTTGTCTTTTTGATAATAACCATTCTAATAGGTGCGAGAGGGTATCCCATTATGATTTTAATTGCATTTCTCTAGTGATTAGTAATGTTGAATATTTTTTTTTCAGATTTCTCTTGGTCAGTTGTGTTTCTACTGAGAATGAAGTGATGCTTGGGTCACAGTCTACCACCAAGTTTTATGTCAATTTCTGTTGTAGCACAAGAAGAAGGGATGACATGCATTGGGTCATGGAAAAAGGTTAGCAGTGGTACTAGAATCATAACTACCAGGTCTATTGAGCTTTGGAGCAGACCATGCTAGCCTTAGGGTTTCTCTTTTTGTTTTGTATTTTTCATTAGATATATATGACAGCACCATGCATTTTAATTCATTGTACACAACTGCAGCACAAATTTACATTTCTTTGGTTGTACCTGATGTAGCGTTCACACCATATGTGCATTCATACATGTACCTAGGGTAATGATGTCCATCTCATTCCACCATCTTTCCTACCCCCATGCCCCCTCCTCACCTCTGCCTCCCGTTTGCCCCATCAAAGTTCCTCCATTTTTCCTTATCAGAGAGAACATTCAGCCTTTGGATTTTTGGGATTGGCTTACTTGATTTAGCATGATATTCTCTAACTCCATTCATTACATGTCGTAATTTTATTCTCTTTTAATGCTGAGTAATATTCCATTAGGTATATATACCACAGTTTCTCTATCCATTCATCTATTGACGGGCATCCAGGCTGTTTCCACAGTTTAGCAATTGTGAATTGAGCTGCTATAAACATTGATGTGACTGTGTCCCTGTAATATGCTGATTTTAAGTCATTTAGGTATAGACCTAAGAGAGGGATAGCTGGGTCAAATGGTGGTTCTATTCCAAGTTTTCTAAGGAATCTCCATACTGCTTTCCAGATTGGGTTGCACCAATTTGCAGTCCCACCAGCAGTGTATGAGTGTACCTTTTCCCCTTCTACATCAGCATATATCGTGGTCTGTCTTCAGCACACAGGGCACTTTGTGGCACAACCACTGTTCTATGTGGTTTACATGAATTAACCCACAATTCCTTGTTTTACAGATAGGGAAATTGAGTGACCAGGTGCTAAGTGCTACCCAAGGTCTCCCTGCTGGACAGTTGTAGAGCTGTGATTCGGACTTATGAGGTCTGGCTCCAGAGTCCTTGCCACCAACCACCAAGCAAGTGACTCCAGGAGGAGTTGCAGTCAGGGGGCTGAGTAGAAAGGGAATGAAGTTGGAGCATGGGATCAGTGCCTGAGATGGGTGCTGCCAATAATGGAAAGGAGCCCTGATTGGTGAATCCCAGAGGGCAGACCGCATTTAGGTCCCTTGAGAATAGTGATCCTGGACATGGAGGTAACCATTGTGAAAAGAGCAACCATTCTCCAGAACAGAAACCTACTCTCCAAGTACAAGGATTTCACCAGAGCCTTGTCCCTCAAGGGGGAAGGCGTTTCTCCTACTCCAGGCTCTTATCTCCTGCAAGGTGCTAGTGGTGGTGGAAAAGTAGGAAACACCAGTGAAAGTCACACCCCAGCAATACAGGCTCACTCAACACCATGATCTAATCATAGACCACAGAATCCTTCCTTCCTCTCTACTGTGCCACTATACCAAAAAGCCTCCGCACAACTTTAGAGAATTAGAGATGAAAGAGTTGAAGACACAAATTCTTTCTGGGCAAGAAATGAAAATAAGCACATTATAGGAATCTGAAAGTTTCTGGCCTCTTTGGCAACAGAAAACACTAAACATGACTGAACTTCTAGACAGATGAGCACAAAATCTCACCAAATAAATGGCCTATTTACCTCAGTTCCTATTATTCAGTACACTGTCTAGCTTTCAATCAAAAATCATTATAAGGTATACATACTAAAAAGCAAGAAGAAAGGACATAAAGCAAGCATTCGAATGAGACCCTCAAATGATGAGGCTGTGGGAATTATCAGACAGGGATTTGAAACAACTATGATTGAGATCCTAAGGGTTATAGAGGGTTAGAGCTGAACAAGAATATTCAAGAAAAGATAGATAATGTAAGCTGATGATGGAAATGGTAAACAAGAGAAAAAAGGAAAGACTGGAGATAAAATGACTAAGATGAATGCTTAACACCTTTGATGGGCTCACTAGTACCCTGGACATGACTGGGGAGAATATTAGTGAACTTGCAGATAGGTCAGAAGAAATTTCTCAGGCAAAATTGCAAAGAGAAAAGAAAAATTGAAACAGAAAATTTAAGAACAACGGGGCAATTGCAAAAGATAAACACACGTGCAGTTGGAATAGGAGGAGGAGAAGCAAAATAGAAGAGAGTTGAGGAAAGACTTCGAGTAATAATCACAGAAAACTTTTATGAAGTAATAGATACAGGGAGTTCTGAGAACATCAAACAAGGCAAATACCCAAAATCTACACCTACCATCTTTCAAATTGCTGAAAATCAAAGCCAAAGAGATGGTATTTAAAGAAATCATCTTACTCATACAGGAGCCAAGATAAGAATCTTAGTGGACTTCTCCTAAAATGTGCTAGAGAAAGAGAGTTGAGTGAAATTTTGAAGTGTTGAAAGGAAAACCCACCAGCCTATAATCCTCTACCCAGTGTATCATGGTTTGATATTGTGTGTCCTCCAAAAGCTCATGTGGGAGACATGCCTTCAATATACATTTTAAATTGTTTTTCTGGACACAGTTTTGTTCCTGTATCTTCTTAAGAGATATCCTTGAGAAAAAGTTTTTTGAAAAATCTAGTCTCAGCCAGTCATTGCAGGACATGTCTCCTCATCCCCACTACGCAAAAGGCTGAGGCAGGAAGATGGCAAATTTGATGCCAGCTTGGGCAAATCAGGTGGACCCTGTCTAAAATCAAGGGGGATTGGCTGGGTATGGTGCTCGTTAGTAGAGCACTTGCCTAGCATGTGAAAGCCCCTATTTCAATCCCCTGTACCAAAAAATGGGGTCCTTGAAGAGGCTAATATCAAGGCAAAAAGGATGCAATGATCATTTCTTTTTACTTTTCATTAAGTTGCTAAGGCTAGCCTTCAACTTGTGATAGTCTTGTCTCAGCCTCCTGAATTTAGGCATGTGCCACTGTCCTGGCCCAGAACTTTTCAAAATAAAATCAACCCCACAGCATTGTATCTGATAATATCAAAAAGGTAACAAAAACTATATGAAAAAAATGTTTCCCCCAAATATATGTATATATATATATATATATATATATATATATATATATATATATATATATATATATATATATATATTAGTTGTAGTTGGCCCCAATGTCTTTATTTATTTTTATGTGGTACTGAGGATCAAACCCAGTGCCTCACATGTGTGATTCGGGTGCTCTACCACTGAGCTACAGTCCCAGCCTTTCAGTTATCATTTCTAGTTGGAGGCACTTTGTGACAGAATAATATTATCTCTTTTTCTGGGTGGGGTGGTACTGGGGATTGAACTCATGACACTTGACCACTGAGCCCATATCCCCAGAACTATTTGGTATTTTATTTTAGAGACAGGGTCTCACTGAGTTGCTTAGCACCTTGATTTTACTGAGGCTGGCTTTGAATCTGAGATCCTCCTGTCTTAGCCTCCCAAGCTGCAGGGATTACAGGCAGGCGCCACTGTACCCAGCCCAATATTATCTTCTTTTAGTATGATCCAACCCAGTTGTTTTCTTGACTGTTTTAAAATAAATCTGTTCTCATCATCTGATACAATGCTCATGTACTCATCAAAACCAATGATACAGCTCTTATCATTATATTCATTTGCTCATAGAACCACCCCTGAAATTGGCACCTATTTTGCAAGCATCTGAAGAAGAGGGTGATGGGCTGCACCATTGCCTTCTGTGAATTGGCCCGACCATACCCGTGGTGGAATCTCTGACAGACCACTCTCACTGCATGCTACTACCTCAGAAAGCCACTTGTGAGTAAATATATTTCTGCAGAATCTCTTAACGATGGCTACATAAAAATCTATAACAAATTATTATAATTTATATTATAATTTATTTAATTCTCTGTAGTAATTTCAAGCTTTACACCTTACCTTTACACTGTGGTGACCTTCCTTCTATCTAACAAACATCTTTGTGTACCGAACCACTTGTTTCTTTAAAGGATTTGGGAGATCCCTGTGCTGTGGATCAAACCCAGAGCCTCACATGAGCTAGGCAATTGCTCCATCACTGAATGACACCGTTGGACCAGAATGGAGAGATTTTACTGGGAAATTTTATTCAAGCTCTGATAGTACCTAATGAAATGTTGCTTTTTGACAAAATAATGGGTTTCTAGAAAATGATTATTTGTACCCACCAGATACACTTATGATGCCAGCCATCTGATTTACAGATTTACTCTGGGGTTGTTGATAAGAAAATACATTGCTTTTTTTCCCCAAAGTAAAAAATTGCAATCTATTTATTTATTTTTATTAGTAAAATTTTACATAATACTGGGATTCATTATACCATGTCCTTGCATGCACATAATTTGATCAGTCTCATGTTCCAGCTAACATATTCTTTTTTTTTTTTTTTTTTTTGGTACTGGGAATTGAACCCAGGGGTGCTTAGCCACTGAGCAACATCCCCAGCATGTTTTTGTATTTTATTTAGAGATAGAGTCTCACTGAGTTTCTTAAGGCCTCACTAAGTTGCTAAGGCTGGCTTTGAACCCACAGTTCTCCTGCCTCATCCTCCAAAGCCACTGGGATCACAGGTGCCACCACACCTGTCTAACATATTCTTTTGGAGTGAAGGGAGGTGGTATCTTGAACTTTTCTTTTGTTTTAAATGCTGGGAATTGAACCCAGGGCCTCATGCAAGCAACCAATTTATCACTGAGGTACATCCCCAGCCCTTGAGCATTATTTTTAATAGGTCTATCTTTTGGACACGACCTAATGGCTGGGTATCATGAGAAATCCAGTATTTTATGTGTATGGAACTTTAAGTATATTTTCACTCAAAATTCCTGTAGGACAGGAGTTTCGCAGAGTAATGAACTGGCTCTGGTCATATTCAACAAGATGAGACAACCAGCAAATATGGGAAAGACCTAAGATTGAAATTCAGATTTATAGTACACCAGGATTCAATATCTGGGTTATGTGGCTTCTCTGCAAGAGGAAGAAGAAAGTTGTTTTTTTTTTTTTCTTTTTAATCCCAAGTATTTTGAGCCAGGTGTAGTGGCACGTGCTTGTAATCCTAGCAGCTGGGGAGACTGAGACAGGAGAACGAGAGTTCAAAGCCAGCCTCAGCAAAAGCAAGGCACTAAACAACTCAGTGAGATCCTGTCTCTAAATAAAAACACAAAATAGGGCTGGGGATGTGGCTCAGTGGTTGAATGCCCTTGGGTTCAATCCCCGGTACTAAAAAATAAATAAATATTTTATTGTATGTTGCTGCCAGTGTATATAAAATAATTACCATTGTGAAATAGAAATTCATGAAAATTCAGAGAGGTAGATGTTAAGGATTGACAAAAGTAGAAGATTGTATTTTGGTACATGTGTTACAGGGAAATTTTTTGTACAGGCTTCAAATTAAGCTCTCTTGAATATTCACCGGTTCTTGAGCAGTGGGTTTGGGAAACCTCAGAAAGATGACTACAAAAAGGAATAGACTTTCTGGGGTCTGAAGGAACTTGTACATGAAGATACTCCAGTCAGTAGGGGATCATGGTGAGCATTCTGCAGACAAAATTTTTTCAAGTCAGCAACTGCCTGGGAAACCTTCATGTGGTTGAGTCCGGCCTCCAGCCAGAGCTGCTGAACCACCTTCTTCATAGTGTCAACGCTGGAGGAACAAGACATGGTGCAATCGAGGGCCAGGTGACTCTTCTGTCAGAGAGTCCACAGGTCACCGTCAGCTGGGCCAGATGACTGGGCAGCGTGCAGCAGAGAAGATTCTTTTTTTGAGGGGGTCTGTGGATTGAACTCAGGGCACTTGACCACAGAGTCACATTCCCAGCCCTTTTTTGTATTTTCTTTAGACACAGGGTCTCACGAGTTGCTTAGCACCTCGCCATTGCTGAGGCTGGCTTTGAACTCACGATCCTCCTGTCTCAGACTCCCGAGCCACTGGGATTACTGGCTGTGCACCACTGCGATTGGCTAGAAAAGAGATTCTTATAGAAAAAGAGATAAATAATTGCCAGGAATTAACGGCTGATTATTTTTTTTTTAATTGTTCTATTCTACATGACAGTAGAATGCATTTTGACACAACATGTATAAATAGAGTTTTACTTCTCATTCACCTGGTTAAGGGCTGATTCTTTATCTGAAAACCCAGAAAGAGAAGCATGTCTCTTGGGAGCATGCAAGCAGTCATTCCAGTGTAGCTGAAGTCTGGGAAAGCCCAAGACTAACTTCATGGAGACCCCATACTTCTGACACAGAAGGCAAAAGATAACCCAGTATCTTTGATAAGGGCCTAAGAGTAAATGGGAAGTCTCAACTGGTTCTAAGGATGAGTCACTGTCTATGGGGACACATTCCCCACTGAGCTAACAGAAGGAAACTCAGTTCCTTGTATCTAAATAGCATGTTTTAGGTTTCCATTTTCTTGTGAATTCAATGAACAAATATTTGTTCAGCTCCTATGTTAGCCTGGGAACTCCATGAAATACTTATTTTCTGTACCCCATTGTCCAGGTTCTTGTAGCTGTCTGGCCAGCTACATGAGGACTGTGATGGTCACTTTTTTCTTCTTCTGAAACTACACCCTTATATTTCCTACTTTACCAGTAACTGCCGCCCCCCCCCCCACCCAGCCCATCTCTCTTTTAGTATCAATGTGAATGACATTTGTCTTTCTTCACAGTGCAATATCTAATTCCCCTCTTCTGTTACCACCATATTCTTTTTTGAAATTTTTCTTATTGTGTGAAGGCTTTATTGGAACAATTCTTAGTATGTGTCTTCCATTGCAGCCTCCCATCTTGGGAGTTGAAGACCCTTCTTTTATCTCCTTTGGGTTAATTATTTCAAACAGGTAATTTAGACCATTGAAGTCCCAGGAATTTGAATCCTGGATCAGAAGGGATGCTGGAGGTGGGGCTAATGGCAATTCTAGGGACAGATTATTCATGAACCTGTGGATTTGTGCCAGCTCCCTGGAACTGCCTTGATTCTGCAATCTGCCACAATCCAGATAACTGCCTTAATTCTATGAACTCCTGATACCCTTCCAGGAATTTCTCTATTTGCTTTGTATAACTAGAGTTGGACCCTGTTCTATGCAAATCACAGCTGGAACTGATGCAGTAAAGCTTCCATTCATTCAACTGAATATGCAATAAATTTTATTGAACACCTATCCTGCCCCAGTCAGTCTCAGTGTCTGCCAAAGTGATTATCCAAACTGATTTGTGGTAATATGTCCAAGGAAAAGATTGGAATTCAGTTTGTTGATCAGCTTTGTGTCACTGACAAAATACTTAAGATATACAACTAGAAAAGAGAAAATATTTATATTTGGGTTATAGTTTCAGAGGTTTCATTCTCTGATTAGCTGATTCTGTTGCTTTTAGGCCTATAGTGAGGCAGAACATCACTGAGGGAGCATGTGGTAGACCAAAGCTATTGACCTCGTGGTGCCTAGGAAGCAAAGGAGAATTTGCTTTTATAACAAAGCCTCTCACTCAAAACCCAGTAAACTCTGAACCATAAATGAATGAATGCATTGTTGAAGTCAGAGTCCTTGTGATTTAATCTGTTCTCAAAGACCCCCATCTTTGAACACTGCTGCATTGGGGACCAACTCTTCAACACTTGAGCTTTAGGGGTCATCTAAGAATACCCAGAATTAGCAGAATTAAACCCTAAGCTGATATTTCTTTTTTAAAAAAAAAATGTTTATTTCTTAGTTTTAAGTGGACACAATATCTTCATTTTACACTTATGTGGTGCTGAAGATGGAACCCAGTGCCTTCTGCATGCTAGGCGAGCACTTTACACTGAGCCACAACCCCAGCCCTCTAAGCTGATATTTCTAGAGAAACATCCCCACATTTCTATGTCAAGCTAGTTACTAGAAATCTTCAACAGCTGCAAATCATCAAAGAGAGACATTTCTCCCTTGAAAGATAACTTAAATTACCCTTTGATAGAGGCTATAACTAGGCAATTTATACCAAATAGAGTAGGAGGAAACCCAGGTTATTGGCCAAGGTATTTCAAGCCAAGTGAGTCTTATAGCATCTCTCAACTATTATCAGTAATGTGAGTAATGACAGATTAGCTATAAAGATACTTTGCAAAAACAGAGGAGCCTGACAATTGAAGTTCTAGAAATGGATAGTTTTCTTTGATATTCAGAAGTTGTCAGACTACCTGGTTTTTGTTTGAAACTTACTAAGAATTCATTACATATAGAATATTCCTAATTCCTCAAAATTCCCCAGCAACCGCCTCCAAATCCCACCCAGTTTCTTTCTTTCTTTTTTTAAAGAGAGAGAGAGAGAGAGAGAGAGAGAGAGAGAGAGAGAGAGAGAGAGAGAAAATTTTTTGATATTTATTTTATAGTTTTTTTTTGAGCGGACAAAACATCTTTAATTTGTATGTGGTGCTGAGGATCGAACCCAGGGCACCGAGCATGCCAGGTGAGCACGCTACCACTTGAGCCACATGCCCAGCCCCTTTTTCTTTCTTTCTTTTTTTTTAGTGGTTGATGGACACAATATTTTTTTTATGAATTTATTTTTTAATGTGGTGCTGAGGTTCAAATCCAGTGCCTCACACGGGTGAGGCAAGCGCTCTACCACTGAGCTTCAGCCCCAGGCCCCCACCCAGTTTCTTAAACAAAAATTCTTGCTATGGTCTGAATGTTTGTATTCCTACTTCCAACCCCCAAATTCATATGTTGAATTTCTAAGCCTCCAAGGGGATGGCATCAGGAAGTGGGACCTATGGGAGATGATGAAGTCATGAGGGCAGAGCCCTATATTCCTGTATACAGTGCATGCCTATTGCCAGAGATTACTATCATTAAAAATGGGATAGTGTTCTTCAAAATAAGCCAAGGACGCTTATCTGCCCCTTTCAGTAAGTGAGGACACAGCAGGAAGTTATTCATGAATCAGGAAAGCTGGTACCATGACCTTACATTTTCCAGTCCCCAGAACTGTGAGGAATAAATTTGTTATTTTTTATTTTAGCATCCCAGGAATACTAAGGTAGTTCATAAACAAATACGTAGACTCTTTGCTATGAGAATGATGAAACAGAACCCATGTGGGGAACAAACTCTTATCTAGTTATGTTTGTTTATACTAAACAAAATAGTAGGGGAGATATAGGTATTCACTGTTTTAAGTGTAACCAGAAATGGTGGTGGTTGTTTTTTTTTTTCCTTGGTTGTTTGGACACCATGGATTGAGCCCAAGGGCACTTAATCATTGAGTATATCATACATCCCCAGCCTTTTTTTTTATTTTTCATTTTGAGACAGGGCCTTGCTAAATTGCTGAGGTGGCTTTGAACTTGTTATCTTCCTGTCTCAGCCTACTGAACTGCTGGGATTACTGGTATGCACCATTATACCCAATCCCAGGATTGTTTGAAATGTGTGTTAAGTCACATAGACAAAGAAAGTACTGTCATGAAGGAAGAAGGGACTTATACTACTGATCCCTACAAAGAGAAGGCACTGCAGGCTGTGAATGGGGAGCACACAGGGAAATACCAGGTCAGTCAGAATTCAAGGTCAGAGCTTTTATTGTGGTTTTAAAGGGAAGGACTGGGTAAAGGAGCATAAGTTTTGAATTGTTTGGTTTGACTAACTCCAACAGGCTGCAGCATTTAGGAATGTCTCTTGCAATCTGGTACGTGGCCCTGGGGCAATTAGGTAAAGGGAACATTAAGAGCTTGCTAAAAGAAGAGGCTAGAAGTATAGCCCCCACCCCCAGTGGTTGGTATGCATATAAGAGGTGTGCCTTAGGCAGTTTTTTACTGTCTGTAGGAAATGGATAACCCCAAAGAAGCAGTCCCTTATTTAAAAACTACAACAATAACAACAAAAAGCAGAATATAAAGGTATGATTAATACATTCACAGACAGTCCTACTTGTTTTGGCACTTTTCATCTTTTTTACTAACTCTTTAAGTGTCCATCTCCCTTTCTAGGTCTGTGAACAATGAGCACGGGGTCACATCTTACTCTTGTCACTGGTGGGTATTCAGCATATGCCTCTAAATTAATGAGCCAGTGTGTGTGTTTAGGCAAAATTGAGGGTAGGTATAGTCAGCCAAAAGAAAACAAGCAATCACATAATAAAAACTGTGAGTCAGCTAGGCAAGAGAGTCAGCTTCTGTCCTGCTGCCCACTTTGGCTCTTCAGATACCACTGGGGCAAAAAGAAAGCCTCCCCCCACCCCTTTTGCAGCCTTCCCCCCATACCTGTATTCTCTCCAAAACTGCAAGAAAGGGAGTAGGTACGAATGAATAGGGAGACAGCCAGAGCTATCTTCTCAGTATTCCCTCCCCAAACCCCAAACCTGCACTCCTTTCTCGGCCCTTTCCCCATTTGCTTGGTCCTATGAAATTCTAGCTTGGTCTCTGTGTTTTCTTTAGACAAAAGAGACAAGCTTGAGGACAGGCAAGCAGTGGGAGTCACTGTGTTAAAATCTTGACAGGCTCTTGGCTCATGTCCTTGTAAAATGAGGGAAATACATAAACTCAGGGAAAACTGAGCTTACAATTGTGCAGCTCCACCCTGTCTCCACCTCAGTCCTGTCCCTGACTATGGCCCTTCTACAAATGTTGGACCTCCAACTCAAGGAGGGGCTTCTCACTCTTGAGACAGATGGCATTCTCCCTTAAATGTGTATCTACTTTCTAAATAAACCTTTGTCTCTGCCTTTGCCAGACTCATGCTGAAATTCCTTGCTGCCCTTCTTGGAAGAGATCTCTTCTCCATGACAGTCAGTTACTGAATTAGGCATGGTCCTGGCCACCCGCCTCCCATAGATGGCATGCCAATCACTGAACCTGTCACAGGAGAAGATATTTCTCTGAAGAATGGTCTGAGAAGTTTCCAGAGAAAGGGAGAACTTGACTCAGGGCCAGCAGGGTTCTTGCAGACATGACAGAAAAGAATTTTACCATGCACCAGTCAAAGGCAGAGACAGAGGTTTATTTGTGAAGTAGATACATATTCAAGGAAGAATGGGGGCTTATCTTAAGAGAGAGACCCCTTTGGGGAAAAGCAGGCTATCTCCAGAGAGACAGACAGCAACCTGTTGGTATGGGGTGTTAGTATTTGCAGAGGGAGGATAGATAGGGGCTGGTCTAGAGGTGGAGGCAGGGTAGAGCTATACAATTTTACACCCTCCTTTGCACATTGCCCTCAAAGTTGCAAGTGTTGGATGGAGCCTTTCACATTTAGCGGTTTATGGCGCTGCTTTTGACACTTAGTATGTCTCTCTGTCTTCCCAAATTACTTTCTCAAAATGACCAGTTTTGCAAAGGAGAAAAGGTTTATTTAGGAGGCAGCCAAGCCAGAAGACAGATCAAGTCTCAGATCTCTCCCCCATAAGGTTTAGGGATATTTATGATAACGAAGCAGGGAGGTCGAAGGTACGGGGAGAGGTGATTGGAAGTAAGGAAAATTGAAGTAATCAGTGGTCTGTACACGTGGAATCAAATTTCATTGTCTTCATAGGACACATATTCAGAAAGTGTTGTTGGTGGGGACAAAAGGACAGTGCAAGTAATAAATAATGGGTCAGATCAGAAAGATGGAGGCTGGTTTGAAAGGAAAAGTAATAAAATGTTAATACCTCTAGAGCACTTCCCCTTTTCCACCTGTTGCCAAGGTTACCAGCCTCCAGGGATTATTCCTCCCTGCAGGGAGTTGTAGGGGCTGTTAATGAATGCCTCCTAGGCTGCTCCCTTCTTGCCAGGACCCCTGATCCACTTCCTTCTGACCCTTGGATCACTCCATCTTTTAGGTCAAGTAAGCAGGTTGTGAGGAAGTGAAGGCATGAGAACAAAGGAATTCTAAAGTGTGTAAAAGGGGCAGGACACCCCCACTTCCTCAGACAACCAGCTCCTCTGCCCCAGGGGTCCTAGCCTTGCCTCACCCTCAGCCACTTGCAGGCCTTCTTGGGTGGGGCCCTCAGGGCAGAGCAGGACAGGGCTGAGCCAGAGGCAGCAGGAGCACTATGGGCACAGTGCAGGGTTGGAGAGGGGTTCAAACTGGCCGCCTTTTCAGTAGACAGCCCTGTGCTGAACTTCACTGCCAGCTCTAAGTTTGCCTCGAGAGTGGGGCCCTGTGGTCACTGTCCAAGCCCTTCCCCTGCTGGAATGGCCCTGGAAGCAGGAATGAGAGTGGTCCCCTGGGAACCAGAGAAAGCCATCAGGCTGATGCCACCAGGTTATCTTGGGCAAACTCTTCCCTCTGCAGGACCTAAGAGCCCCATCTGCAAAACTGGGGGTGGCAGACAGGTGGATGAGGTATCCCTGAGTCCCTACCCTCCCTAAAGACTTAAGAGTCTGTGACCCTCAGTGTGATATCTATGATTACCTTGAGGACTCCAAATTTTAGCAAAGGGAAGACGGATGCTCCTGTGGCACATTAGTTGGCGGCAGAGCTGGGTGACTAGGTTGAGTCTCATCCTATATGCCCTGACTTCCCAAGAGGCCCATGAGGAAAGGTCTGGAGATGCTAGGCTCTCCATCCCAGGTTCTGAGAAACTGATGTGACTCCATTTTTGAGAAATCAGCTTCTACCTCAAGGCCTGTCCAGAGGGAGGGGGCATGACTCTTGTCCTTGGAAAAACCCACAGAAGGTTCTTAGGCACATACCCACCCTGCTGAGTTGTTTAACAAAAGGGATCTGTGGTGCTAGGTGACCCTGACTCAGTTAAGCTAGGTGAGGACCCATAGCAACCCCCTAGCAACCACCAATCAGCAGGAGACAGGAAAAATATCTGAAATGTCTGGTGACCTCCCAGTAGTTTCCGTGATGTATAACATGATTAGGCAACCCTGCAGTTTGGCATAGAGACTCTTGCAACCCTTCCGGGTCTAAACCAATCAGTTCAAATATATCCACCATTTGAATTCACCCACTACCCTTACCCAACTTGTTCCGGCCAGTGAATGTGCTCATCAATGTTAAGAATTGTTGTTTGATTTTCCCGTGTTATAAAATGATTTTCTGTGTGATGTTGTGATGCATAGTGTATCCCCCCAAAACCTATAAATTCTCACTAACTAAGGGTTGGGACTCACTACTCAGGACCGCTGTATTGTAAATGGTTGAGAGTCCAGGCGCGAGCCTGCAATAAAGACTCTTGTGTAATTGCATCAGATTCGGCTCCTGGAGGTCTAATGGGGTCCCACGAATCTGGCATTACGGTTCTAGGAGCTTGTGGGCACCTGGTAGCCCTGCAGGCGTGGGGGCCATTTCTTGGCTCTGGCCCAGGGATGGCAGAGTTTCCTGGGTAGGTGGAGAGTGGGCCCCATAACTGGTCCCCTATAACACCCCTTGCCTTATCCATGGGCCAAGGATTGGGTGGGGCATGTCTGAGAATCAAGGGCACATTCAGCAGAAATGAGAAGGGGGCAAAAAGGGAAGGGGGTGCAGCCCAGTTGGGTCCTCTCAACTTGGCAAGGAGTCACAAGACTGGCCCAAGGCTTAGGGTAGAGGGTATGGTGGAGGACGTCAAAGGAAGTAATGTTCTATGTCCCACTTAATGCTCAAGAAGCAATGAGCCTGATCCAAGGGTCTTTCTTAAGGAAATCCTAGGAATCCTAGGCTGGGGGCAGGGCGCGGACACACCTAAAATCTTCATCCCAGAGCAGGAAGTCTTTGCCTTTGGAAAGGCCATGTCCTCTTTTGAGAATCTGAGGGAAATTACATCCTTTTCTAGTGGGGAAACTGAGGACCAGATTGTCAAGGAGATGTGTCACATCTAGCTTAGGACTTAAAAGGCCCTTGCCTGAGAATGAGTGAGGCCCTGTATACCTGAAGGCAGGGAGCCAATGAGTGCAGACCTGAACCAGGCAGGATGGCAGGGGGATAGGCAGGATGGCAGGGGGATAGCCAGCGGGGCTGGAGGAGGCAGCATGAACTCCTCAGAGACTGGGGCCTGGCCTTCTGGGCCCCGCTTGGAGCTGGACTCCCTCCAGCACTCCCCCACCCAGGCAGTTCCATGATGCACATCCAGGCCTTGGCCCAGGCTCCTGGACCACCTCTCTCCTCCCTCACTCAGATCCAGTTTATTTGGAGGGCTGTCCTTTGGGAATGAGCTTGGGAGCATCTGGCTTCCCCACTCGGCCTTTCCCCCTGTTGGTCAGCAGGGTTGAGCCATCCCTACTGCACACACAGGTTCACAGGCACTAAAACCTGGGCACAGGGACTCCTCCCATCTTTCTCTGCCATGTGCCCATGAACTTGGGCTTCCCAGACAGAGGAAGTGAGCAGGAATAAGATTTGAGAAAAGCCTTAAGCCCCAAAAGGACTTGAGCCCAGGGAGATAGATATTGGGACAGGGAAAGGGGATGAGAAGTGTTGGAGTTCAAGCCAGGGCAGGTGGGTGGGGCTGGGCCTGGGCTTCCCAGGAGAGGTTGAGGAGGAAAGGAAGAGGGAAGAGCAGTCTTGTCGTGGGACTTTGTGGTCTGGAGACTTGGAGACACATCCTGCATCATAGGTCACCGACCTCCTAAAGTTGGTCAGAAAGGATAAGGGGCTGGGCCAACACACCCCCGAGGATGAACTCATACCAAACATGTGCATACTCTCTCTCTCTCTCTCTCTCTCTCTCTCTCTCTCTCTCTCTCTCTCTCACACACACACACACACACACACACACACACACACACACACACCCTAGGGACATGCATCTGACCCCTTGGGTGACATCCTTTTGCCTCCACCTTTATCACACAAGATGGTTTCACCCAGATACTAGTATGGAAAGAAGCAGTATAGTTTGTCTGTCCTGATGCTTCATGTGGCAAGATGATATGGGGTCCTTGATACAAATTCAGAGAGCCCCACAACCACTAATAGTACTCTGGAAATTCTGACATGGTTGGGTCGCCCAACTAGTGGAGAAAATAACCATAAATCATTCCAGCTGCATCCATTGCTTGCCTGCTGTGCACTAGATGAAACACCTCACCTCCTCCTCCAACAACCTACTAAGAAGGTGATATTATTCCCAGTCCCAAGATCACACTCTGGAGACTAATAGACACACGGTTTGATGTGCCCCATGCCCAACACTCTGGGGCCTGCAGACTCAAAATTCCTGAGTCTACCCCAGGGACAGGACCAGAACCAGCACCTGATGCACCCCAGGGGGAAGGGACCAGGGTGGGACACAGTTGCAGGAGAGATGCAGGATGAATGCCCCCACCCTCCCACATCTGGGGAGGAGGCGCCCAGGAGGGGGCTCCAGACTGACTCAGGCTGGCTCACCTCCCACTAGAGGGCTGGGCCAGACTTGGTTTTCAAATTCCTGGGCAGCTGGCACCCCCTGTAGTCAGACAGGGATGCTGCAGGACAGGGCTTGCTCCATCCCTAGTGCTAGCTGGGGGTTTTCTCTCCTCCCATCTCCAGCCCTTGCCAGGAAGCCAGCCAGGTCAGTCACTGTGATTATTACTGTTGCCACATTTTAAGGATGAGAGAAATGACAAGTGTCTTGCTCAAGGTCAATGAGCTAGACAATGTTGGTTCCCTAGCTTGGGTTCTCAGAGAGCAAGGATCTTTCCCTTCCAAGAGGGCTTTGTTCCAACCCCTCAGAGCCTCCCTACATCCCCAGGAAACACCGCTTCTCTAAACCTAGAACAAACAGACAGAGCAGCCATAGGAAGAAGTAAAAACTATTTACAAATGTACAACAGGAATGGAAGTCTTAGCACTCCCAATAGGGGAGTGATTGAGGGCTCAGCTACGAGAGGCCTCCACATGGAGGCTCAAAAGGTGAAGTTCAGATGTCCTGGTATCCAGCAGTGTGAATGGGTGAGTGAGAGGCTCGTGGATGGGAGGCCAAGTCTTCTCTGTGGGCTTTTTGTGGCGGCATCGGGCTGATGGAAATCTAAACACATGAGTCAATACATGGGTGTTCTTTCTAGCTTCTACCCTGCAGTTCACAGTCATGGCTCTGGGCCCCAGGAGACAGGACAAAGGAGAGGGCTGGTACCCCAAGTAATGCAAGGGCCCTTTGGGGGCACCATGGGTTATCTACCCTACTGCACTCCTAATGCTCCACTTCATACATTTCACATGGGATTTCAAGTACAAATTTCCATAAAAAAAAATAAATAAAGGGCCAGGCACAGTGGCACATGACTATAATTCTAGTGGCCTGGGAGGCTGAGGCAGGAGGATCACAAGTTCAAAGCCAGCCTCAGCAAAAGTGAGGCACTTAGTAACTTAGTGAGAACCTGTCTCTAAATAAAATACAAAATAGGGCTGGGGATGTGGCTCAGGGGTCGAGTGCCCTGAGTTCAATTCCCTGTCCCCCTCCCCCACAAAAAAGAATCTCCTTTAAAACATAAATTACTAGTCTCAGTCCTCATTAATAACTGAGGAAACTGAGGCCTAGAAAGGTAAGGGACTGGCCAAGGCCAACTAGCAAATTAGTGGTGCAGTCTTTTCTCTTTGCTATTCAGCAACACCTGGGAGTACTCTGAAACCTGGAACCCGCACACTCAGGTTCATATTTCCGTTCCTTAAGCTCCATGTGCTTCAGCTTCAGGGCCAGCCCAACCTCAGGAGCCTCCCCCAACACATGTGTGACCCACAGACATTCTTCTCCCAATGCACACCCACTATTCCTCACCTCCTGTAAAGCTGCAGCCTCGCCACTCCCTGGGGGGCCCTGCCCATGTGTTGGAGATGTGGGCCAGGGGGCTCTGTGGGACGGTGTTGACGGGAATATTGTGGCGAGAACCGTGTGTGCACTGGGTCCACTTGCTCAGGGTCCCACTCCATGCCTTCCGCCTGCTGCATCCAAGTAGCTGCAGACATGTACCTGGGGCGTGATAGACCAAATGCAGGGAGTCACTACCCACCTTGGCCTGGTCCCCCTGACCACCCTCACCCTCAGCTTGGAAAGCACAGAGCCCAGGGTTCCCAGCCAGGAGTCTCATCCAGGCTGCATTTCCCCTCTACTCCATTTCTTAGGGCAAGAACCTAGAAGGGCAATGAATAGGGACGTTCCCAGAGGCTCCCAGAGTGCCCTGGAGAAAACCCCAAAGGAAAGGACAATGGGTGACAGGGCCTGGGAGCTGGGGTCAGGGACCAAAGAATAAAACCCAGCTTTATCTCACCCCACTCCCACCAGCCCCAGAGATCCACCACTTGAGCCTTCAGTTTACCAACTCACTTGGGTCCCACTGGCATACAAATGGTCAAATACCAGTTGTTGGCACAGCCCTGGTCGAAGGGGTTGTTGTTCCGGAGTGATTTGTCCTGGAGGGAGATGGGGATGGGAAGAGGAGCTCAGAATCAGCAGGACTGGGCAAGGCCATCTCCCAGTGACTCCTCCTAAGTCAGTCAGCTTAGCCAGGGCTCAGCCCAGGCCTGGAGCAAGATTCTAAGGGCAGGGGAGCCCAAGAGTGACCCAGGGCCTCCTGCCTTCCTATGCTCCTAGGAAGAGTGACCTCCCTTGACCCACTTGTGAGCAGCTCTCCGCAGACAGTGCTGACACTGCACTCCTTTCTCCTGCCTTCTCAGGGCTCCTCATCATCCTGTGCCTCCCTGTGCAAGATCCTTGTTCTGTCTCCATTGGCCACACCTGTCCTCTTACCTCATCCTTCCACACACCCCCCTTTTTAAAAAAAATATTTTTTAGTTGTTGATAGACCTTATTATTTTTTTTTTTAATTTGTATGGGGTGCTGAGGATCAAACTCAGTGCCTCACACATGCTAGGCAAGTTCTCTGCCACTGAGCTACAACCACAGCCCCTTTCAGATACCTTTTAAACTCTTCCTTGTGCTGCTCAATTGCTCCAAAGACAATGTCACCACCCCACTCCCACTTCATTTCCCCACCTCTCATTTTTTTTTCTAAAATTATGCCCTAACTGAATTTCACTATCTGGGAGGACAGGGGCAGTGGGGAGGCCCCATCATAGTTTCCTAGTCAAAAATCACATGGCCCAGGAAAATCTGGGCTGAAGGCCTTCAGTACACAAAGCAGTAAAGGTCAAGCTCAAAGTAAAGGCAGACCACAGGGCTGATGAATAAGGGCCAAGCACAGAGTCTCAGGTGGGAGGAGGACCAGATATGGCAGTGGTGGGCTGGGGACTAAAAGGATGGGAGGTGATGAGCAGGTAGGCTCCTCTGTCTGTTCACTGTCTCGGGGTCTGCAGCGTCCCCTCCCCCACTGATGCTGCCCACCAGTCTTACTGAAAGAGCCTTTAGTCAAGAGATTGCCATACTAAAGGAATCCCAGGGCAGAGATGCCCACCCCTATCATTCCTATTCAACACTAAAAAGAAAAAGCAATAAAGATACACAGATTGGAAAGAAGGTAATGAAACTGTTCTTCACAGATGACAATTTTCTATGTAGAATGTACAACAGCCACAAAATGCTGAGGGAGAACTCAGTGGTTGTGCACCCCTGATTCAACCCCTAGTCCTAGAAAAACAACACTAAGGACTCCTGCTCTTGGGAAGATGCTATGAAGAAAATGGAATGACAAGTCACAGATTGCAAGAAGAGATGTGCAAAACCTAGATCTGAATCTGATGTAGAAAACTCTTAAAACTCAATAAGAAAACAACCGTTTTTTCAAATGGGCAAAAGATTGGAGTAAACGCTTTTGGGGGGAGTGGGTACCACGGATTGAATATAGGGACACTCAACCACTGAGCCACATCCCCAGTCCATTTTTTTGTGTGTATTTTATTAGAGACAGGTTCTCACAGAGTTGCTTAGTGCCTCGCTTTGCTGAGGCTGGCTTTGAACTCGGAATCCTCCTGTCTCAGCCTCCCAAGCTGCTGGGATTACAGGTGTGCGCCACTGTGCCCTGCCAGGAGTAAACATTTTACCAAAGACCTAATGAAGGCCAAACAGACATGAAAATTGGCTCAACATCATTACTCATTAGGAAAACACAACCTGGAACCTTAATGAAATACTACGACTCATTTAATAAGACAGGTTTGATTAAAAGACAAAACAAAATAACAAAGGAGATTGTGAGGGGCTGGGGTTGTGGCTCAGTGGTACAATGCTTGCCTAGTGTGTGTGAGGCGCTGAATTCGATTCTTAGCACTGCATATAAATAAATAAAAGGTCAACTGATACCTAAAATATATTTGAAAAAAAAAGTGTGAAATGTTGGTGAGGATGTGAAGCAACTGGAATTCCCAACATTGCTGGTAGAATTTAGAAACCTTACAGTTGTTTTTTAAGACAAATTTGGCAATTTCCTACAAAGTTCCACACGTGTTTACCTTATGACTCAGCAATGCCACCCTTAAGAATTTATTCAACAAAAATGAAAACTTATGTTCACATGCCTGTGCATCAATGTTTGGGGCAGCTTTATTTATAACTACCCCAAACTAGCTAGGCATAGTGGCCCACACTTATAATCCCAGAGGCTTGGGAGCCTGAAGCAGGAGGATGGCAAGTTCAAAGTCAGCCTCAGCAACTTAGTGATGCACTAAGCAACTTAGTGAGACCCTGTCTCAAAATTGAAAAAAAAAATATTTAAACATAATTTGAGGGGTGCTAGGAATGTGCCTCAGTGATTAAACACCCCCCAGTTCAATTTCTAGTATGAAACAAACAAAACAAAACAAACAAAAATACTGGAAAAACTAGACATAATGTAAAAAATCCTTCGTTTGATGAATGTATAAACAATCTATAGGGCATCCATACGCTTCTACACAGCAATAAAAGAAATAAAATACTGATATGAGCGACAACGTGGATGAATCTCAAATACATTGTCCTAAATAAATAAAGCCAGAGAAAAGAAGGCAATGACTCCATTTACATGTGATCCTGGAAAAAAAGAAAAACCTGAAGGACATAGGGAGAGAGACTGACAACAACAGGTGAATGAAAGGATATTCTGGAGTAAAGAATCTGCCTAATCTTGATCATGCTGGAGAATGCAGGACAGTATCCAGTTGTCAAAATCCCGTATCCTAGACTAAAAGGGTGAATTTTGCAGTTTTAATTTATTCCTCAATAAATGAGTTTTTGTTGTTTTTTTTTTTTAAATCCCACCATGGCTCCCAGGTTTCCACTTCATCAAAACTAAATTTCACGCTCAACTTTTAGGGGCTTTTTAATCTTGACTCCTCCTTATAAATTATCTGGCACCTTGGGTTTGATTTAGAATCGTTCCTTCCTCATTTCCTTAACATCCTACATTCGGGTTTCTCTGCCTTTTTGCAAAGGTGTGCCTCTCACAGACAACACCCTCCTGTCTTCCACCTTTGCAAAATCACACCTAGGATAGGAAGAGTGGCACGTCCTCCTCTACAAAGCTGGCCTCGCCAAACTCAGTTTCTTGCAGGCTGCTACACCACTCAGGACCGACCCCCGTCTCAAGCGTTTCCCTAGGTGTCTGCTGATGTTATTCTGATCGCAGGGTTCTTATCAACACAAGCGCAGGATGCACCCATCCCTCAAATAACAGGCTCTCCATGCAATGCACCCACGAGGAAGAATGACCACTGAGCTCCAGGGGGAGGAAAGATCTGAGCTGCATCTTAAGGGGTGGGTCTGGAAGGACTCATGAGGCACCATCAGGACCAAGGGCAGTGAAGATCAGCCGAAAGTGCCGGATTCCCAAAGATGCAAGATGCCTCCGCACCGTCTGGTATTGCAGTACTCGCTTACCTTGCTCACCGACACAGCCTGTATCATCAGGAGCAGAATGACAGGCAGCAGGAGTACCAAGATGGGTACAGCTACTGCGATGCTGTGCATACACAAGCTAAGAAGAACAGACAAACTGTTCTCTCCTGGCCCTGCCCAACTACCGACAGCCCTCATTAGGCCCGCCCTGGCTGGCCCCGCCCACCCACTTTTTCCTCCCTGGACTGGACAATTAATCCAGCACACCCAAGAGAAACCTCACCCCATCATGCTGGCCTCCCACTTGACCCTTTTCAACCTTCATTACCCCACTTCTTGGCCTCCCTAGATTCTTAACTCCATAGTCCATCCTACCACGCCCATCTCCCTGACCCCACTCGCCTTCAATCTGTCCTTCATAGGTGCTCCCAAGTAGCTTCTCCCTTTAGCCCTGCCCACAACATCAGCCCTCCCTCGGTTAACCCCACCTCTTGACTGTCCTGCCCCTTGGCTGTCCGTCCCTCCCCACAACCCATTCTCTTCCCAGTGTGGGCCCTTGGGACTGGGTGGATACGCCATGGCTGAGTCCAGCGACAAGGGCATGTGTCTTGTACGAATGAGAAAAAGCACACTGGTAGCCAGAAGAACAAACAGATAAAGGCACAGGGACACCAGCAGCAGCACGAATACGCGGAAATTTCTTTGACCTACACAATTGTTTACCCACAGGCAGTGGTGGTCAAAGTCCTAGGGGAGAGAAGGCAGACCTTGAGGGTCTATTTGGCTTAGCCCAATACCCCCAAATCTTGAGGCCCCCCCTCAAACCAGCCCCTAGACCTCCTGCTCTTGGCCCTGCACGTGAGCTCCCATCTCCAGGGTGAAACCAGCACGTCCATGGATAGAGCACAGTTAGGACGCCATGGCTCATCCGGTCGTTTGTCATGAGTGAGGTCTTTACAGACAAGACCTGCCTGGTGTCACTTTGAGCAGGATACAGAAAAGCTGTGAAGCTGTATTTTTTCAGATACTGGGTAAGGATGAGAAGAATTTCTAGCCCAGCCAGCCTTCTGTACTTGGAAACCCGTGCAAGGTGTGCACATGAGAGAAGAGCACTCGGAACACAGGAAACCCTCAATTGGACACCCAGAGGTGGACAGGCAACAATACCCAGAACAGGGCAGCAGCCGGCCTAAAGTTATGGGTATCTAGTATCAGCAAGCTAGTGGGACAGTCACTGCCTTTCCTCCCCTTGACTCCACCAGGCTCAGCACAGATGGTGCCCTTTGCATGTCAGCACCTGTGCAAGCAAGGCCAGCGTCTCAGGACAAGTGCAGAACTGGAGGCAATAACATATATAAGTGACCAAGAGTGGCTGAGAGCCACTTGTAGCAGTGTGGGAAGATGATCTCATACCCACCCCTGGACCACATATGATGTGAGGTTCCTGGTCCTGGCCAGGTGCCCTGGGATGGGTTGGTGAGTGGACAGGAAGGAGGAGTACTTACCTCCACACAGATATTATAGAAGGGACAGTGGTGGGTCCGGAGTGGACGATGGAAAGAACACTTCGAACACCACTGCAGGCGAAAGGCCGTGTTGTTCACTCGTGCTATGTATTGAATGTTGGGGTCCTCTTCTAAGGAGCCTGGCAGGGGAAGAGATTTGGGCAGTGGCAGGAGGCCCTTCCACCACTCTACTACTTGGGGCCGCCCCATGGCATCATTGGGCAACAAGAAGGGTGGGGAGGAGGAGGGCAGGGGAATCCCGGTCCCTGTTGAGCAAGCTGACCACTCAGATGGGCGGCAGTCAGAGAGAAAGGGCTGTCCAGCCACAGGAGCTCTATACAGAGCTCTCCCCTTTTGGAATAGTGATCAGTGCTTGAAGTCGTGTGTAAAATGGGAAGGAGGAGGAGTGAACTGCGTGGTTTGGAAGGGCCTGCTGGCCTCTCTTGCCAGCCTGCCCAGTCCTTGCTTCGAAAGCAGCTGGAACACCTCCAGGATTCTGTTTTTTCGCACTTCAGTGGCTTGGGAAATGAAGTGCCAGGGCCCAAGTAATGATGACATGGAGGGAAGGGCTCCTGAGGCCACGGGGGCGGGGGGTGGGGTTGAGGGGGGTTAGCATGTTTGAAATCACCCCTATAGGCATCAGCCCTTGGGATACCACCTCCTTCTCCAGGGGTCTGAGGCCTTACCTTTGTGCAAAATGCCTGGGTCTGACCCGTTGAGGAAAATGAGGCTGCAGAAGGACAGTATAAAGAATAGGCCCGAAACCACGGCAAATTCCCACTGCCCATTCTGAGCCAACCACCGGCACCTGAAACCAGAGCCAGACTCAGTCCTAGTCTGGGGAAACCCAGAGCTCCCCACAAGGCCTAGTTCACCTGAGGTAGGACTCACTCGCCTTAAGGACTGATCTAAATATCCAGGTTAGAGACAGACCATGGAGACTCCACAAAATGTCACCAGCATTAGCATTCTCTCATAGTTCCCTAAGTGCGTCAGGCACTCCAGACCTCTGTGCTTTCACATTGGGTTCCCTCTAACTCTATATCCTCCTTCCCCTGCTGACCCTCTCTCTCCACTTCCCTCCCTGCCTCTGTACTGTCCTTGTCTATTTTCTCTTCTGTGTCTAAGACACTGACACCTTCCATGGGAGACTCACGGAAAGGCGAAGAAGATGCCACTTATTGTAATAAGAAGCATTGCATTAAAAGCTGGAAACAGGCTTGGTTTCAGCCATGAGGATTCGATCGGAGGTTCATTTGGGGGCGTGATACTCTGTGAAGAGGCCATGGCTAGACCACCAAGTCTCACAGACTGAAGCCACCAACGAACTCTTCTGGGTTGGCACCCAGACTGCCATGACAACAGAAGTGACATCACAGAGGTTCTGGAATGGGGGCTCTGGCTGCTTCCAGTGACTTGTGAGATCAACCTTCCCCAACCCCCACATACGCACATGTTGTAGACTGGGACATCCTGCTCTTATGATGGTAGCTTTGTTGGAGCTTGTGATGATATGATGTGGTTTGTCCCAAAGGTTCAAAGGCTGGAGGGTTGGTGCTCAGTGATGAGGTGGTAGAACCTGAAAGAGGTGGGCCTAGTGGGAGGTAACTCAGTCACTCTGCAAGATGCCCTCTCAAGGGAGTAATGGACTTCTCATGGGCCCCCATTTGCTCCTGTAAGAGGGAGTTGTTATCAAAAGAGCCAGATTGGTCCCTCCCTGTTTTCTGACACACAATCTGGTGAACACCCTCACCAGAGATCACTTGCAGGAGCTGCCAAATCTTGGATACTGAGTTAAATAAAACTTACCTCCTTATAAATTATCTGTTCTCGGTATTTTGTTAGAGCAACAGAAAGCAGGCTAATACAGAGGCCATAAATTATGTGAAGATGGCATGGGGAGAATTTTGGTGATGGTCATCCCCCTTTCAGGCCCAGTGCTAATTGGAGTCAACAGTGCTCATTGCTCATCCTAGCTCCACTTCTTCCTTTTTGTTGTAACAGAGCTCCAGTTTGGGGAAGGAGGTAGAAATCTACCAATTAAATATCTTCCCAGTTTACTCACTTCCATGGTGGGATTTATGATCTAATTCTCTCTCAAAAATAAAATGAGCTGGGGATGTGACTCAATGGTTAAACAATCCTAGGTTCAATCCCTGATGATGATGATAATAACAATACTAATAATAATTTGTACATATTTATGGCATATAACATAATTTGAAAAATGTTACATTGAAGAACGTCTGAGTCAAGCTTTTTAACATATACATTACTTCATATTCTTATTTGTGGTGAGGATCCTTAAAATCTACTCTTTGAGTCATTTTTAGTGTAGATAACATTATCAACAGTACTCATTCTGTTGTATGTTATTATTAACTGTAGTCATTATATTGCACAATAGATCCCTTAAACTCATCCCTCTCATCTAAGTGTAATTTGTTCTCCTGGGACCAGCATCTTCCCCCTCCACAGCCCAGCCACTCCTGGGCCCCTGGCAGTCACCATTCTGCTCTCTGTTTCTATGAGTTCAACTTTTATAGATTCCACATGTAGGTGAGATCATGTGATTGGTGCCCTGTGCGTGGCTATTTCCCCCAATAAAACGTCCTTTGGCCTCATTCATTTGTCATAAATGACAGAATTTTCTTATATTTTTTTTAAAGACTAAAGAGTATCCCCTTATATTTCTAAACCACATTTTCTGTATCCATTCATGCACCGATTGGCTGGACCATAGGGTAGTTTTTTGTTTTTTGTTTTTGTTTTTTTTTTGGTGCTGGGGATTGAACCCAGGGCCTTGTCCATGCAAGGCAAGCACTCTCCCAACTGAGCTCTATTTTTAAGTTTTAAAGAAACTTCCCATACTAATTTCCATAATGACTGTACTAATTTACATTCCCCCAAACATAGTACAAGAATTCTAGTTTCTCCACATCCTGACCAGTACTTAAAATCTTTTGTCTTTCTTTTTCTTTTATTTATGATGGGGGTTGAACCCAGGGGGACTTTAACCCTGATAGCCATCTGGAGACCTTTTTACTTTTTATTTTGAGATCAGGTCTCACTGAGTTGCTGAGGTTTACCTTGACTTTATAATCCTCCTGCCTCAGCCTCCTGAGTTCCTGAGATTAAGGCATGTGCCACTGGTTCTTTTGTCTTTTTGATAATAACCATTCTAATAGGTGCGAGAGGGTATCCCATTATGATTTTAATTGCATTTCTCTAGTGATTAGTAATGTTGAATATTTTTTTTCAGATTTCTCTTGGTCAGTTGGGTTTCTACTGAGAATGAAGTGATGTTTGGGTCACAGTCTACCACCAAGTTTTATGTCAATTTCTGTTGTAGCACAAGAAGAAGGGATGACATGCATTGGGTCATGGAAAAAGGTTAGCAGTGGTACTAGAATCATAACTACCAGGTCTATTGAGCTTTGGAGCAGACCATGCTAGCCTTAGGGTTTCTCTTTTTGTTTTGTATTTTTCATTAGATATATATGACAGCACCATGCATTTTAATTCATTGTACACAACTGCAGCACAAATTTACATTTCTTTGGTTGTACCTGATGTAGCGTTCACACCATATGTGCATTCATACATGTACCTAGGGTAATGATGTCCATCTCATTCCACCATCTTTCCTACCCCCATGCCCCCTCCTCACCTCTGCCTCCCGTTTGCCCCATCAAAGTTCCTCCATTTTTCCTTATCAGAGAGAACATTCAGCCTTTGGATTTTTGGGATTGGCTTACTTGATTTAGCATGATATTCTCTAAATCCATTCATTACATGTCGTAATTTTATTCTCTTTTAATGCTGAGTAATATTCCATTAGGTATATATACCACAGTTTCTCTATCCATTCATCTATTGACGGGCATCCAGGCTGTTTCCACAGTTTAGCAATTGTGAATTGAGCTGCTATAAACATTGATGTGACTGTGTCCCTGTAATATGCTGATTTTAAGTCATTTAGGTATAGACCTAAGAGAGGGATAGCTGGGTCAAATGGTGGTTCTATTCCAAGTTTTCTAAGGAATCTCCATACTGCTTTCCAGATTGGGTTGCACCAATTTGCAGTCCCACCAGCAGTGTATGAGTGTACCTTTTCCCCTTCTACATCAGCATATATCGTGGTCTGTCTTCAGCACACAGGGCACTTTGTGGCACAACCACTGTTCTATGTGGTTTACATGAATTAACCCACAATTCCTTGTTTTACAGATAGGGAAATTGAGTGACCAGGTGCTAAGTGCTACCCAAGGTCTCCCTGCTGGACAGTTGTAGAGCTGCGATTTGGACTTATGAGGTCTGGCTCCAGAGTCCTTGCCACCAACCACCAAGCAAGTGACTCCAGGAGGAGTTGCAGTCAGGGGGCTGAGTAGAAAGGGAATGAAGTTGGAGCATGGGATCAGTGCCTGAGATGGGTGCTGCCAATAATGGAAAGGAGCCCTGATTGGTGAATCCCAGAGGGCAGACCACATTTAGGTCCCTTGAGAATAGTGATCCTGGACATGGAGGTAACCATTGTGAAAAGAGCAACCATTCTCCAGAACAGAAACCTACTCTCCAAGTACAAGGATTTCACCAGAGCCTTGTCCCTCAAGGGGGAAGGCGTTTCTCCTACTCCAGGCTCTTATCTCCTGCAAGGTGCTAGTGGTGGTGGAAAAGTAGGAAACACCAGTGAAAGTCACACCCCAGCAATACAGGCTCACTCAACACCATGATCTAATCATAGACCACAGAATCCTTCCTTCCTCTCTACTGTGCCACTATACCAAAAAGCCTCCGCACAACTTTAGAGAATTAGAGATGAAAGAGTTGAAGACACAAATTCTTTCTGGGCAAGAAATGAAAATAAGCACATTATAGGAATCTGAAAGTTTCTGGCCTCTTTGGCAACAGAAAACACTAAACATGACTGAACTTCTAGACAGATGAGCACAAAATCTCACCAAATAAATGGCCTATTTACCTCAGTTCCTATTATTCAGTACACTGTCTAGCTTTCAATCAAAAATCATTATAAGGTATACATACTAAAAAGCAAGAAGAAAGGACATAAAGCAAGCATTCGAATGAGACCCTCAAATGATGAGGCTGTGGGAATTATCAGACAGGGATTTGAAACAACTATGATTGAGATCCTAAGGGTTATAGAGGGTTAGAGCTGAACAAGAATATTCAAGAAAAGATAGATAATGTAAGCTGATGATGGAAATGGTAAACAAGAAAAAAAAGGAAAGACTGGAGATAAAATGACTAAGATGAATGCTTAACACCTTTGATGGGCTCACTAGTACCCTGGACATGACTGGGGAGAATATTAGTGAACTTGCAGATAGGTCAGAAGAAATTTCTCAGGCAAAATTGCAAAGAGAAAAGAAAAATTGAAACAGAAAATTTAAGAACAACGGGGCAATTGCAAAAGATAAACACACGTGCAGTTGGAATAGGAGGAGGAGAAGCAAAATAGAAGAGAGTTGAGGAAAGACTTCGAGTAATAATCACAGAAAACTTTTATGAAGTAATAGATACAGGGAGTTCTGAGAACATCAAACAAGGCAAATACCCAAAATCTACACCTACCATCTTTCAAATTGCTGAAAATCAAAGCCAAAGAGATGGTATTTAAAGAAATCATCTTACTCATACAGGAGCCAAGATAAGAATCTTAGTGGACTTCTCCTAAAATGTGCTAGAGAAAGAGAGTTGAGTGAAATTTTGAAGTGTTGAAAGGAAAACCCACCAGCCTATAATCCTCTACCCAGTGTATCATGGTTTGATATTGTGTGTCCTCCAAAAGCTCATGTGGGAGACATGCCTTCAATATACATTTTAAATTGTTTTTCTGGACACAGTTTTGTTCCTGTATCTTCTTAAGAAATATCCTTGAGAAAAAGTTTTTTGAAAAATCTAGTCTCAGCCAGTCATTGCAGGACATGTCTCCTCATCCCCACTACGCAAAAGGCTGAGGCAGGAAGATGGCAAATTTGATGCCAGCTTGGGCAACTCAGGTGGACCCTGTCTAAAATCAAGGGGGATTGGCTGGGTATGGTGCTCGTTAGTAGAGCACTTGCCTAGCATGTGAAAGCCCCTATTTCAATCCCCTGTACCAAAAAATGGGGTCCTTGAAGAGGCTAATATCAAGGCAAAAAGGATGCAATGATCATTTCTTTTTACTTTTTATTAAGTTGCTAAGGCTAGCCTTCACTTGTGATAGTCTTGTCTCAGCCTTCTGAATTTAGGCATGTGCCACTGTCCTGGCCCAGAACTTTTCAAAATAAAATCAACCCCACAGCATTGTCATCTGATAATATCAAAAAGGTAACAAAAACTATATGAAAAAAATGTTTCCCCCAAATATATGTATATATATATATATATATATATATATATATATATATATATATATATATATATATTTAGTTGTAGTTGGACACAATGTCTTTATTTATTTTTATGTGGTACTGAGGATCAAACCCAGTGCCTCACATGTGTGATTCGGGTGCTCTACCACTGAGCTACAGTCCCAGCCTTTCAGTTATCATTTCTAGTTGGAGGCACTTTGTGACAGAATAATATTATCACTTTTTCTGGGTGGGGGGGTACTGGGGATTGAACTCATGACACTTGACCACTGAGCCCATATCCCCAGACCTATTTGGTATTTTATTTTAGAGACAGGGTCTCACTGAGTTGCTTAGCACCTTGATTTTACTGAGGCTGGCTTTGAATCTGAGATCCTCCTGTCTTAGCCTCCCAAGCTGCAGGGATTACAGGCAGGCGCCACTGTACCCAGCCCAATATTATCTTCTTTTAGTATGATCCAACCCAGTTGTTTTCTTGACTGTTTTAAAATAAATCTGTTCTCATCATCTGATACAATGCTCATGTACTCATCAAAACCAATGATACAGCTCTTATCATTATATTCATTTGCTCATAGAACCACCCGTGAAATTGGCACCTATTTTGCAAGCATCGGAAGAAGAGGGTGATGGGCTGCACCATTGCCTTCTGTGCTTTTGGCCCGACCATACCCGTGGTGGAATCTCTGACAGACCACTCTCACTGCATGCTACTACCTCAGAAAGCCACTTGTGAGTAAATATATTTCTGCAGAATCTCTTAACGACGGCTACATAAAAATCTATAACAAATTATTATAATTTATATTATAATTTATTTAATTCTCTGTAGTAATTTCAAGCTTTACACCTTACCTTTACACTGTGGTGACCTTCCTTCTATCTAACAAACATCTTTGTGTACCGAACCACTTGTTTCTTTAAAGGATTTGGGAGATCCCTGTGCTGTGGATCAAACCCAGAGCCTCACATGAGCTAGGCAATTGCTCCATCACTGAATGACACCGTTGGACCAGAATGGAGAGATTTTACTGGGAAATTTTATTCAAGCTCTGATAGTACCTAATGAAATGTTGCTTTTTGACAAAATAATGGGTTTCTAGAAAATGATTATTTGTACCCACCAGATACACTTATGATGCCAGCCATCTGATTTACAGATTTACTCTGGGGTTGTTGATAAGAAAATACATTGCTTTTTTTCCCCAAAGTAAAAAATTGCAATCTATTTATATATTTTTATTAGTAAAATTTTACATAATACTGGGATTCATTATACCATATCCTTGCATGCACATAATTTGATCAGTCTCATGTTCCAGCTAACATATTCTTCTTTTTTTTTTTTTTGGTACTGGGAATTGAACCCAGGGGTGCTTAGCCACTGAGCAACATCCCCAGCATGTTTTTGTATTTTATTTAAAGATAGAGTCTCACTGAGTTTCTTAAGGCCTCACTAAGTTGCTAAGGCTGGCTTTGAACCCACAGTTCTCCTGCCTCATCCTCCAAAGCCACTGGGATCACAGGTGGCACCACACCTGTCTAACATATTCTTTTGGAGTGAGGGGAGGTGGTATCTTGAACTTTTCTTTTGTTTTAAATGCTGGGAATTGAACCCAGGGCCTCATGCAAGCAACCAATTTATCACTGAGGTACATCCCCAGCCCTTGAGCATTATTTTTAATAGGTCTATCTTTTGGACACGACCTAATGGCTGGGTATCATGAGAAATCCAGTATTTTATGTGTCTGGAACTTTAAGTATATTTTCACTCAAAATTCCTGTAGGACAGGAGTTTCGCAGAGTAATGAACTGGCTCTGGTCATATTCAACAAGATGAGACAACCAGCAAATATGGGAAAGACCTAAGATTGAAATTCAGATTTATAGTACACCAGGATTCAATATCTGGGTTATGTGGCTTCTCTGCAAGAGGAAGAAGAAAGTTTTTTTTTTCTTTTTAATACCAAGTATTTTGAGCCAGGTGTAGTGGCACGTGCCTGTAATCCTAGCAGAGCCGGGGAGACTGAGACAGGAGAACGAGAGTTCAAAGCCAGCCTCAGCAAAAGCAAGGCACTAAACAACTCAGTGAGATCCTGTCTCTAAATAAAAACACAAAATAGGGCTGGGGATGTGGCTCAGTGGTTGAATGCCCTTGGGTTCAATCCCCGGTACTAAAAAATAAATAAATATTTTATTGTATGTTGCTGCCAGTGTATATAAAATAATTACCATTGTGAAATAGAAATTCATGAAAATTCAGAGAGGTAGATGTTAAGGATTGACAAAAGTAGAAGATTGTATTTTGGTACATGTGTTACAGGGAAATTTTTTGTACAGGCTTCAAATTAAGCTCTCTTGAATATTCACTGGTTCTTGAGCAGTGGGTTTGGGAAACCTCAGAAAGATGACTACAAAAAGGAATAGACTTTCTGGGGTCTGAAGGAACTTGTACATGAAGATACTCCAGTCAGTAGGGGATCATGGTGAGCATTCTGCAGACAAAATTTTTTCAAGTCAGCAACTGCCTGGGAAACCTTCATGTGGTTGAGTCCGGCCTCCAGCCAGAGCTGCTGAACCACCTTCTTCATAGTGTCAACGCTGGAGGAACAAGACATGGTGCATTCGAGGGCCAGGTGACTCTTCTGTCAGAGAGTCCACAGGTCACCGTCAGCTGGGCCAGATGACTGGGCAGCGTGCAGCAGAGAAGATTCTTTTTTTGAGGGGGTCTTTGGATTGAACTCAGGGCACTTGACCGCAGATTCACATTCCCAGCCCTTTTTTGTATTTTCTTTAGACACAGGGTCTCACGAGTTGCTTAGCACCTCGCCATTGCTGAGGTTGGCTTTCAACTCACGATCCTCCTGTCTCAGACTCCCGAGCCACTGGGATTACTGGCTGTGCACCACTGCGATTGGCTAGAAAAGAGATTCTTATAGAAAAAGAGATAAATAATTGCCAGGTATTAACGGCTGATTCTTTTTTTTTTTTAATTGTTCTATTCTACATGACAGTAGAATGCATTTTGACACAACATGTATAAATAGAGTTTTACTTCTCATTCACGTGGTTAAGGGTTGATTCAGCTCCTATGTTAGCCTGGGAACTCCATGAAATACTTATTTTCTGTACCCCATTGTCCAGGTACTTGTAGCTGTCTGGCCAGGTACATGAGGACTGTGATGGTCACTTTTTTCTTCTTCTGAAACTACACCCTTATATTTCCTACTTTACCAGTAACTGCCGCCCCCCCCCACCCAGCCCATCTCTCTTTTAGTATCAATGTGAATGACATTTGTCTTTCTTCACAGTGCAATATCTAATTCCCCTCTTCTATTACCACCATATTCTTTTTTGAAATTTTTCTTATTGTGTGAAGGCTTTATTGGAACAATTCTTAGTATGTGTCTTCCATTGCAGCCTCCCATCTTGGGAGTTGAAGACCCTTCTTTTATCTCCTTTGGGTTAATTATTTCAAACAGGTAATTTAGACCATTGAAGTCCCAGGAATTTGAATCCTGGATCAGAAGTGATGCTGGAGGTGGGGCTAATGGCAATTCTAGGGACAGATTATTCATGAACCTGTGGATTTGTGCCAGCTCCCTGGAACTGCCTTGATTCTGCAATCTGCCACAATCCAGATAACTGCCTTAATTCTATGAACTCCTGATACCCTTCCAGGAATTTCTCTATTTGCTTTGTATAACTAGAGTTGGACCCTGTTCTATGCAAATCACAGCTGGAACTGATGCAGTAATGCTTCCATTCATTCAACTGAATATGCAATAAATTTTATTGAACACCTATCCTGCCCCAGTCAGTCTCAGTGTCTGCCAAAGTGATTATCCAAACTGATTTGTGGTAATATGTCCAAGGAAAAGATTGGAATTCAGTTTGTTGATCAGCTTTGTGTCACTGACAAAATACTTAAGATATACAACTAGAAAAGAGAAAATATTTATATTTGGGTTATAGTTTCAGAGGTTTCATTCTATGATTAGCTGATTCTGTTGCTTTTAGGCCTATAGTGAGGCAGAACATCACTGAGGGAGCATGTGGTAGACCAAAGCTATTGACCTCGTGGTGCCTAGAAAGCAAAGGAGAATTTGCTTTTATAACAAAGCCTCTCACTAAAGACCCAGTAAACCCTGAACCATAAATGAATGAATGCATTGTTGAAGTCAGAGTCCTTGTGATTTAATCTGTTCTCAAAGACCCCCATCTTTGAACACTGCTGCATTGGGGACCAACTCTTCAACACTTGAGCTTTAGGGGTCATCTAAGAATACCCAGAATTAGCAGAATTAAACCCTAAGCTGATATTTCTTTTTTTTAAAAAAAAATGTTTATTTCTTAGTTTTAGGTGGACACAATATCTTCATTTTACACTTATGTGGTGCTGAAGATGGAACCCAGTGCCTTCTGCATGCTAGGCAAGCACTTTACCACTGAGCCACAACCCCAGCCCTCTAAGCTGATATTTCTTGAGAAACATCCCCACATTTCTATGTCAAGCTAGTTACTAGAAATCTTCAACAGCTGCAAATCATCAAAGAGACACATTTCTCCCCTGCCAGATAACTTAAATTACCCTTTGATAGAGGCTATAACTAGGCAATTTATACCAAATAGAGTAGGAGGAAACCCAGGTTATTGGCCAAGGTATTTCAAGACAAGTGAGTCTTATAGCATCTCTCAACTATTATCAGTAATGTGAGTAATGACAGATTAGCTATAAAGATACTTTGCAAACACAGAGGAGCCTGGCAATTGAAGTTCTAGAAATGGATAGTTTTCTTTGATATTCAGAAGTTGTCAGACTACCTGGTTTTTGTTTGAAACTTACTAAGAATTCATTACATATAGGATATTCCTAATTCCTCAAAATTCCCCAGCAACAGCCTCCAAATCCCACCCAGTTTCTTTCTTTCTTTTTTTAAAGAGAGAGAGAGAGAGAGAGACAGAAAGATAGAGAGAGAGAGAGAGAGAGAGAGAGTTTTTTGATATTTATTTTATAGTTTTTTTTTGAGCGGACACAACATCTTTAATTTGTATTTGGTGCTGAGGATCGAACCCAGGGCACCGAGCATGCCAGGTGAGCACGCTACCACTTGAGCCACATCCACAGCCCCTCTTTCTTTCTTTCTTTTTTTTTAGTTGTTGATGGAGACAATATTTTTGTTTATGAATTTATTTTTTAATGTGGTGCTGAGGATCAAATCCAGTGCCTCACACGGGTGAGGCAAGCGCTCTACCACTGAGCTTTAGCCCCAGGCCCCCACCCAGTTTCTTAAACAAAAATTCTTGCTATGGTCTGAATGTTTGTATTCCTACTTCCAACCCCCAAATTCATATGTTGAATTTCTAAGCCTCCAAGGGGATGGCATCAGGAAGTGGGGCCTATGGGAGATGATGAAGTCATGAGGGCAGAGCCCTATATTCCTGTATACAGTGCATGCCTATTGCCAGAGATTACTATCTTTAAAAATGGAATAGTGTTCTTCAAAATAAGCCAAGGGGGCTTATCTGCCCCTTTCAGTAAGTGAGGACATAGCAGGAAGTTATTTATGAATCAGGAAAGCTGGTACCATGACCTTACATTTTCCAGTCCCCAGAACTGTGAGGAATAAATTTGTTATTTTTTATTTTAGCATCCCAGGAATACTAAGGTAGTTCATAAACAAATAAGTAGACTCTTTGCTCTGAGAATGATGAAACAGAACCCATGTGGGGAACAAACTCTTATCTAGTTATGTTTGTTTATACTAAACAAAATAGTAGGGGAGATATAGGTATTCACTGTTTTAAGTGTAACCAGAAATGGTGGTGGTTGTTTTTTTTTTCCCTTGGTTGTTTGGACACCATGGATTGAGCCCAAGGGCACTTAATCATTGAGTATATCATACATCCCCAGCCTTTTTTTTTATTTTTTATTTTGAGACAGGGCCTTGCTAAATTGCTGAGGTGGCTTTGAACTTGTTATCTTCCTGTCTCAGCCTACTGAACTGCTGGGATTACTGGTATGCACCATCATACCCAATCCCAGGATTGTTTGAAATGTGTGTTAAGTCACATAGACAAAGAAAATACTGTTATGAAGGAAGAAAGTACTTATACTACTGACCCCTACAAAGAGAAGGCACTGCAGGCTGTGAATGGGGACACACAGGGAAATACCAGGTCAGTCAGAAAACAAGGTCAGAGCCTTTATTGTGGTTTTTAAGGGAAGGACTGGGTAAAGGAGCATAAGTTTTGAATTGTTTGGTTTGGCTAACTCCAAAAGGCTGCAGCATTTAGGAATGTCCACTGCAATCTGGTACCTGGCCCTGGGGCAATTAGGTAAAGGGAACATTAAGAGCTTGCTAAAAGAAGAGGTTAGAAGTATAGCCCCCACCCCCAGTGGTTGGTATGCATATAAGAGGTGTGCCTTAGGCAGTTTTTTACTGTCTGTAGGAAATGGATAACCCCAAAGAAGCAGTCCCTTATTTAAAAACTACAACAATAACAACAAAAAGTAGAATATAAAGGTATGATTAATACATTCACAGACAGTCCTACTTGTTTTGGCACTTTTCATCTTTTTTACTAACTCTTTAAGTGTCCATCTCCCTTTCTAGGTCTGTGAACAATGAGCACGGGGTCACATCTTACTCTTGTCACTGGTGGGTATTCAGCATATGCCTCTAAATTAATGAGCCAGTGTGTGTGTTTAGGCAAAATTGAGGGTAGGTATAGTCAGCCAAAAGAAAACAAGCAATCACATAATAAAAACTGTGAGTCAGCTAGGCAAGAGAGTCAGCTTCTGTCCTGCTGCCCACTTTGGCTCTTCAGATACCACTGGGGCAAAAAGAAAGCCTCCCCCCACCCCTTTTGCAGCCTTCCCCCCATACCTGTATTCTCTCCAAAACTGCAAGAAAGGGAGTAGGTACGAATGAATAGGGAGACAGCCAGAGCTCTCTTCTCAGTATTCCCTCCCCAAACCCCAAACCTGCACTCCTTTCTCGGCCCTTTCCCCATTTGCTTGGTCCTATGAAATTCTAGCTTGGTCTCTGTGTTTTCTTTAGACAAAAGAGACAAGCTTGAGGACAGGCAAGGAGTGGGAGTCACTGTGTTAAAATCTTGACAGGCTCTTGGCTCATGTCCTTGTAAAATGAGGGAAATACATAAACTCAGGGAAAACTGAGCTTACAATTGTGCAGCTCCACCCTGTCTCCACCTCAGTCCTGTCCCTGACTATGGCCCTTCTACAAATGTTGGACCTCCAACTCCAGGAGGGGCTTCTCACTCTTGAGACAGATGGCATTCTCCCTTAAATGTGTATCTGCTTTCTAAATAAACCTTTGTCTCTGCCTTTGCCAGACTCATGCTGAAATTCTTTGCTGCCCTTCTTGGAAGAGATCTCTTCTCCATGACAGTCAGTTACTGAATTAGGCATGGTCCTGGCCACCCGCCTCCCATAGATGGCATGCCAATCACTGAACCTGTCACAGGAGAAGATATTTCTCTGAAGAATGGTCTGAGAAGTTTCCAGAGAAAGGGAGAACTTGACTCAGGGCCAGCAGGGTTCTTGCAGACATGACAGAAAAGAATTTTACCATGCACCAGTCAAAGGCAGAGACAGAGGTTTATTTGTGAAGTAGATACATATTCAAGGAAGAATGGGGGCTTATCTTAAGAGAGAGACCCCTTTGGGGAAAAGCAGGCTATCTCCAGAGAGACAGACAGCAACCTGTTGGTATGGGGTGTTAGTATTTGCAGAGGGAGGATAGATAGGGGCTGGTCTAGAGGTGGAGGCAGGGTAGAGCTATACAATTTTACACCCTCCTTTGCACATTGCCCTCAAAGTTGCAAGTGTTGGAGGGAGCCTTTCACATTTAGCGGTTTATGGCGCTGCTTTTGACACTTAGTATGTCTCTCTGTCTTCCCAAATTACTTTCTCAAAATGACCAGTTTTGCAAAGGAGAAAAGGTTTATTTAGGAGGCAGCCAAGCCAGAAGACAGATCAAGTCTCAGATCTCTCCCCCATAAGGTTTAGGGATATTTATGATAACGAAGCAGGGAGGTCGAAGGTACGGGGAGAGGTGATTGGAAGTAAGGAAAATTGAAGTAATCAGTGGTCTGTACACGTGGAATCAAATTTCATTGTCTTCATAGGACACATATTCAGAAAGTGTTGTTGGTGGGGACAAAAGGACAGTGCAAGTAATAAATAATGGGTCAGATCAGAAAGATGGAGGCTGGTTTGAAAGGAAAAGTAATAAAATGTTAATACCTCTAGAGCACTTCCCCTTTGCCACCTGTTGCCAAGGTTACCAGCCTCCAGGGATTATTCCTCCCTGCAGGGAGTTGTAGGGGCTGTTAATGAATGCCTCCTAGGCTGCTCCCTTCTTGCCAGGACCCCTGATCCACTTCCTTCTGACCCTTGGATCACTCCATCTTTTAGGTCAAGTAAGCAGGTTGTGAGGAAGTGAAGGCATGAGAACAAAGGAATTCTAAAGTGTGTAAAAGGGGCAGGACACCCCCACTTCCTCAGACAACCAGCTCCTCTGCCCCAGGGGTCCTAGCCTTGCCTCACCCTCAGCCACTTGCAGGCCTTCTTGGGTGGGGCCCTCAGGGCAGAGCAGGACAGGGCTGAGCCAGAGGCAGCAGGAGCACTATGGGCACAGTGCAGGGTTGGAGAGGGGTTCAAACTGGCCGCCTTTTCAGTAGACAGCCCTGTGCTGAACTTCACTGCCAGCTCTAAGTTTGCCTCGAGAGTGGGGCCCTGTGGTCACTGTCCAAGCCCTTCCCCTGCTGGAATGGCCCTGGAAGCAGGAATGAGAGTGGTCCCCTGGGAACCAGAGAAAGCCATCAGGCTGATGCCACCAGGTTATCTTGGGCAAACTCTTCCCTCTGCAGGACCTAAGAGCCCCATCTGCAAAACTGGGGGTGGCAGACAGCTGGATGAGGTATCCCTGAGTCCCTACCCTCCCTAAAGACTTAAGAGTCTGTGACCCTCAGTGTGATATCTATGATTACCTTGAGGACTCCAAGTTTTAGCAAAGGGAAGACGGATGCTCCTGTGGCACATTAGTTGGCGGCAGAGCTGGGTGACTAGGTTGAGTCTCATCCTATATGCCCTGACTTCCCAAGAGGCCCATGAGGAAAGGTCTGGAGATGCTAGGCTCTCCATCCCAGGTTCTGAGAAACTGATGTGACTCCATTTTTGAGAAATCAGCTTCTACCTCAAGGCCTGTCCAGAGGGAGGGGGCATGACTCTTGTCCTTGGAAAAACCCACAGAAGGTTCTTAGGCACATACCCACCCTGCTGAGTTGTTTAACAAAAGGGATCTGTGGTGCTAGGTGACCCTGACTCAGTTAAGCTAGGTGAGGACCCATAGCAACCCCCTAGCAACCACCAATCAGCAGGAGACAGGAAAAATATCTGAAATGTCTGGTGACCTCCCAGTAGTTTCCGTGATGTATAACATGATTAGGCAACCCTGCAGTTTGGCATAGAGACTCTTGCAACCCTTCCGGGCCTAAACCAATCAGTTCAAATATATCCACCATTTGAATTCACCCACTACCCTTACCCAACTTGTTCCGGCCAATGAATGTGCTCATCAATGTTAAGAATTGTTGTTTGATTTTCCCGCGGTATAAAATGATTTTCTGTGTGATGTTGTGATGCATAGTGTATCCCCCCAAAACCTATAAATTCTCACTAACTAAGGGTTGGGACTCACTACTCAGGACCGCTGTATTGTAAACGGTTGAGAGTCCAGGCGCGAGCCTGCAATAAAGACTCTTGTGTAATTGCATCAGATTCGGCTCCTGGAGGTCTATTGGGGTCCCACGAATCTGGCATTACGGTTCTAGGAGCTTGTGGGCACCTGGTAGCCCTGCAGGCGTGGGGGCCATTTCTTGGCTCTGGCCCAGGGATGGCAGAGTTTCCTGGGTAGGTGGAGAGTGGGCCCCATAACTGGTCCCCTATGACACCCCTTGCCTTATCCATGGGCCAAGGATTGGGTGGGGCATGTCTGAGAATCAAGGGCACATTCAGCAGAAATGAGAAGGGGGCAAAAAGGGAAGGGGGTGCAGCCCAGTTGGGTCCTCTCAACTTGGCAAGGAGTCACAAGACTGGCCCAAGGCTTAGGGTAGAGGGTATGGTGGAGGACGTCAAAGGAAGTAATGTTCTATGTCCCACTTAATGCTCAAGAAGCAATGAGCCTGATCCAAGGGTCTTTCTTAAGGAAATCCTAGGAATCCTAGGCTGGGGGCAGGGCGCGGACACACCTAAAATCTTCATCCCAGAGCAGGAAGTCTTTGCCTTTGGAAAGGCCATGTCCTCTTTTGAGAATCTGAGGGAAATTACATCCTTTTCTAGTGGGGAAACTGAGGACCAGATTGTCAAGGAGATGTGTCACATCTAGCTTAGGACTTAAAAGGCCCTTGCCTGAGAATGAGTGAGGCCCTGTATACCTGAAGGCAGGGAGCCAATGAGTGCAGACCTGAACCAGGCAGGATGGCAGGGGGATAGGCAGGATGGCAGGGGGATAGCCAGCGGGGCTGGAGGAGGCAGCATGAACTCCTCAGAGACTGGGGCCTGGCCTTCTGGGCCCCGCTTGGAGCTGGACTCCCTCCAGCACTCCCCCACCCAGGCAGTTCCATGATGCACATCCAGGCCTTGGCCCAGGCTCCTGGACCACCTCTCTCCTCCCTCACTCAGATCCAGTTTATTGGGAGGGCTGTCCTTTGGGAATGAGCTTGGGAGCCTCTGGCTTCCCCACTCGGCCTTTCCCCCTGTTGGTCAGCAGGGTTGAGCCATCCCTACTGCACACACAGGTTCACAGGCACTAAAACCTGGGCACAGGGACTCCTCCCCTCTTTCTCTGCCATGTGCCCATGAACTTGGGCTTCCCAGACAGAGGAAGTGAGCAGGAATAAGATTTGAGAAAAGCCTTAAGCCCCAAAAGGACTTGAGCCCAGGGAGATAGATATTGGGACAGGGAAAGGGGATGAGAAGTGTTGGAGTTCAAGCCAGGGCAGGCGGGTGGGGCTGGGCCTGGGCTTCCCAGGAGAGGTTGAGGAGGAAAGGAAGAGGGAAGAGCAGTCTTGTCGTGGGACTTTGTGGTCTGGAGACTTGGAGACACATCCTGCATCATAGGTCACCGACCTCCTAAAGTTGGTCAGAAATGATAAGGGGCTGGGCGAACACACCCCTGAGGATGAGCTCATACCAAACATGTGCATACTCTCTCTCTCTCTCTCTCTCTCTCTCTCTCTCTCTCTCTCTCTCTCTCTCTCTCTCTCACACACACACACACACACACACACACACACACACAAACTAGGGACATGCATCTGACCCCTTGGGTGACATCCTTTTGCCTCCACCTTTATCACACAAGATGGTTTCACCCAGATACTAGTATGGAAAGAAGCAGTATAGTTTGTCTGTCCTGATGCTTCATGTGGCAAGATGATATGGGGTCCTTGATACAAATTCAGAGAGCCCCACAACCACTAATAGTACTCTGGAAATTCTGACATGGTTGGGTCGCCCAACTAGTGGAGAAAATAACCATAAATCATTCCAGCTGCATCCATTGCTTGCCTGCTGTGCACTAGATGAAACACCTCACCTCCTCCTCCAACAACCTACTAAGAAGGTGATATTATTCCCAGTCCCAAGATCACACTCTGGAGACTAACAGACACACGGTTTGATATGCCCCCTGCCCAACACTCTGGGGCCTGCAGACTCAAAATTCCTGAGTCTACCCCAGGGACAGGACCAGAACCAGCACCTGATGCACCCCAGGGGGAAGGGACCAGGGTGGGACACAGTTGCAGGAGAGATGCAGGATGAATGCCCCCACCCTCCCACATCTGGGGAGGAGGCGCCCAGGAGGGGGCTCCAGACTGACTCAGGCTGGCTCACCTCCCACTAGAGGGCTGGGCCAGACTTGGTTTTCAAATTCCTGGGCAGCTGGCACCCCCTGTAGTCAGACAGGGATGCTGCAGGACAGGGCTTGCTCCATCCCTAGTGCTAGCTGGGGGTTTTCTCTCCTCCCATCTCCAGCCCTTGCCAGGAAGCCAGCCAGGTCAGTCACTGTGATTATTACTGTTGCCACATTTTAAGGATGAGAGAAATGACAAGTGTCTTGCTCAAGGTCAATGAGCTAGACAATGTTGGTTCCCTAGCTTGGGTTCTCAGAGAGCAAGGATCTTTCCCTTCCAAGAGGGCTTTGTTCCAACCCCTCAGAGCCTCCCTACATCCCCAGGAAACAGCGCTTCTCTAAACCTAGAACAAACAGACAGAGCAGCCATAGGAAGAAGTAAAAACTATTTACAAATATACAACAGGAATGGAAGTCTTAGCACTCCCAATAGGGGAGTGATTGAGGGCTCAGCTACGAGTGGCCTCCACATGGAGGCTCAAAAGATGAAGTTCAGATGTCCTGGTATCCAGCAGTGTGAATGGGTGAGTGAGAGGCTCGTGGATGGGAGGCCAAGTCTTCTCTGTGGGCTTTTTGCTGCGGCATCGGGCTGATGGAAATCTAAACACATAAGTCAATACATGGGTGTTCTTTCTAGCTTCTACCCTGCAGTTCACAGTCATGGCTCTGGGCCCCAGGAGACAGGACAAAGGAGAGGGCTGGTACCCCAAGTAATGCAAGGGCCCTTGGTGGGCATCATGGGTTATCTACCCTACTGCACTCCTAATGCTCCACTTCATATATTTCAAATGGGATTTCAAGTACAAATTTCCATAAAAAAAAAAAGAGCCAGGCACAGTGGCCCATGACTATAATTCTAGTGGCCTGTGAGGCTGAGGCAGGAGGATCACAAGTTCAAAGCCAGCCTCAGCAAAAGTGAGGCACTAAATAACTTAGTGAGAACCTGTCTCTAAATAAAATACAAAATAGGGCTGGGGATGTGGCTCAGGGGTCGAGTGCCCTGAGTTCAATTCCCTGTCCCCCTCCCCCCCAAAAAAGTATCTCCTTTAAAACATAAATTACTAGTCTCAGTCCTCATTAATAACTGAGGAAACTGAGGCCTAGAAAGGTAAGGGACTGGCCAAGGCCAACTAGCAAATTAGTGGTGTAGTCTTTTCTCTTTGCTATTCAGCAACACCTGGGAGTACTCTGAAACCTGGAACCCGCACACTCAGGTTCATATTTCCGTTCCTTAAGCTCCATGTGCTTCAGCTTCAGGGCCAGCCCAACCTCAGGAGCCTCCCCCAACACATGTGTGACCCACAGACATCCTTCTCCCAATGCACACCCACTATTCCTCACCTCCTGTAAAGCTGCAGCCTCGCCACTCCCTGGGGGGCCCTGCCCATGTGTTGGAGATGTGGGCCCAGGGAGCTCTGTGGGACGGTGTTGACGGGAATATTGTGGCGAGAACCGTTTGTGCACTGGGTCCCCTTGCTCAGGGTCCCACTCCGTGCCTTTCGCCTGCTGCATCCAAGTAGCTGCAGACATGTACCTGGGGCGTGATAGACCAAATGCAGGGAGTCACTACCCACCTTGGCCTGGTCCCCCTGACCACCCTCACCCTCAGCTTGGAAAGCACAGAGCCCAGGGATCCCAGCCAGGAGTCTCATCCAGGCTGCATTTCCCCTCTACTCCATTTCTTAGGGCAAGAACCTAGAAGGGCAATGAATAGGGACGTTCCCAGAGGCTCCCAGAGTGCCCTGGAGAAAACCCCAAAGGAAAGGACAATGGGTGACAGGGCCTGGGAGCTGGGGTCAGGGACCAAAGAAGAAAACCCAGCTTTATCTCACCCCCCTCCCACCAGCCCCAGAGATCCACCACTTGAGCCTTCAGTTTACCAACTCACTTGGGTCCCTCTGGCATACAAATGGTCAAATACCAGTTGTTGGCACAGCCCTGGTCGAAGGGGTTGTTGTTCCGGAGTGATTTGCCCTGGAGGGAGATGGGGATGGGAAGAGGAGCTCAGAATCAGCAGGACTGGGCAAGGCCATCTCCCAGTGACTCCTCCTAAGTCAGTCAGCTTAGCCAGGGCTCAGCCCAGGCCTGGAGCAAGATTCTAAGGGCAGGGGAGCCCAAGAGTGACCCAGGGCCTCCTGCCTTCCTATGCTCCTAGGAAGAGTGACCTCCCTTGACCCACTTGTGAGCAGCTCTCCGCAGACAGTGCTGACACTGCACTCCTTTCTCCTGCCTTCTCAGGGCTCCTCATCATCCTGTGCCTCCCTGTGCAAGATCCTTGTTCTGTCTCCATTGGCCACACCTGTCCTCTTACCTCATCCTTCCACACACCCCCCTTTTTTAAAAAAAATATTTTTTAGTTGTTGATAGACCTTATTATTTTTTTTTAATTTGTATGGGGTGCTGAGGATCAAACTCAGTGCCTCACACATGCTAGGCAAGTTCTCTGCCACTGAGCTACAACCACAGCCCCTTTCAGATACCTTTTAAACTCTTCCTTGTGCTGCTCAATTGCTCCAAAGACAATGTCACCACCCCACTCCCACTTCATTTCCCCACCTCTCATTTTTTTTTCTAAAATTATGCCTTAACTGAATTTCACTATCTGGGAGGACACGGGCAGTGGGGAGGCCACATCATAGTTTCCTAGTCAAAAATCACATGGCCCAGGAAAATCTGGGCTGAAGGCCTTCAGTACACAAAGCAGTAAAGGTCAAGCTCAAAGTAAAGGCAGACCACAAGGCTGATGAATAAGGGCCAAGCACAGAGTCTCAGGTGGGAGGAGGACCAGATATGGCAGTGGTGGGCTGGGGACTAAAAGGATGGGAGGTGATGAGCAGGTAGGCTCCTCTGTCTGTTCACTGTCTCGGGGTCTGCAGCGTCCCCTCCCCCACTGATGCTGCCCACCAGTCTTACTGAAAGAGCCTTTAGTCAAGAGATTGCCATACTAAAGGAATCCCAGGGCAGAGATGCCCACCCCTATCATTCCTATTCAACACTAAAAAGAAAAAGCAATAAAGATACACAGATTGGAAAGAAGGTAATGAAACTGTTCTTCACAGATGACAATTTTCTATGTAGAATGTACAACAGCCACAAAATGCTGAGGGAGAACTCAGTGGTTGAGCACCCCTGATTCAACCCCTAGTCCTAGAAAAACAACACTAAGGACTCCTGCTCTTGGGAAGATGCTATGAAGAAAATGGAATGACAAGTCACAGATTGCAAGAAGAGATGTGCAAAACCTAGATCTGAATCTGATGTAGAAAACTCTTAAAACTCAATAAGAAAACAACCGTTTTTTCAAATGGGCAAAAGATTGGAGTAAACGGTTTTGGGGGGAGTGGGTACCACGGATTGAATATAGGGACACTCAACCACTGAGGCACATCAACAGTCCATTTTTTTGTGTGTATTTTATTAGAGACAGGTTCTCACAGAGTTGCTTAGTGCCTCGCTTTGCTGAGGCTGGCTTTGAACTCGGAATCCTCCTGTCTCAGCCTCCCAAGCTGCTGGGATTACAGGTGTGCGCCACTGTGCCCTGCCAGGAGTAAACATTTTACCAAAGACCTAATGAAGGCCAAACAGACATGAAAATAGGCTCAACATCATTACTCATTAGGAAAACACAACCTGGAACCTTAATGAAATACTACGACTCATTTAATAAGACAGGTTTGATTAAAAGACAAAACAAAATAACAAAGGACAGTGTGAGGGGCTGGGGTTGTGGCTCAGTGGTACAATGCTTGCCTAGTGTGTGTGAGGCACTGAATTCGATTCTTAGCACTGCATATAAATAAATAAAAGGTCAACTGATACCTAAAATATATTTGAAAAAAAAAAAAGTGTGAAATGTTGGTGAGGATGTGAAGCAACTGGAATTCCCAACATTGCTGGTAGAATTTAGAAACCTTACAGTTGTTTTGGAAGACAAATTTGGCAATTTCCTACAAAGTTCCACACGTGTTTACCTTATGACTCAGCAATGCCACCCTTAAGAATTTATTCAACAAAAATGAAAACTTATGTTCACATGCCTGTGCATCAATGTTTGGGGCAGCTTTATTTATAACTACCCCAAACTAGCTAGGCATAGTGGCCCACACCTATAATCCCAGAGGCTTGGGAGCCTGAAGCAAGAGGATGGCAAGTTCAAAGTCAGCCTCAGCAACTTAGTGATGCGCTAAGCAACTTAGTGAGACCCTGTCTCAAAATTAAAAAAAAAAAATTAACATAATTTGAGGGGTGCTAGGAATGTGCCTCAGTGATTAAACACCCCCCGGTTCAATTTCTAGTATGAAACAAACAAAACAAAACAAACAAAAATACTGGCAAAAACTAGACATAATGTAAAAAATCCTTCGTTTGATGAATGTATAAACAATCTATAGGGCATCCATACGCTTCTACACAGCAATAAAAGAAATAAAATACTGATATGAGCGACAACGTTGATAAATCTCAAATACATTGTCCTAAATAAATAAAGCCAGAGAAAAGAAGGCAATGACTCCATTTACATGTGATCCTGGAAAAAAAGAAAAACCAGAAGGACATAGGGAGAGAGACTGACAACAACAGGTGAATGAAAGGATATTCTGGAGTAAAGAAACTGCCTAATCTTGATCATGCTGGAGAATGCAGGACAGTATCCAGTTGTCAAAATCCCGTATCCTAGACTAAAAGGGTGAATTTTGCAGTTTTAATTTATTCCTCAATAAATGAGTTTTTGTTGTGTTTTTTTTTTTAAATCCCACCATGCCTCCCAGGTTTCCACTTCATCAAAACTAAATTTCACGCTCAACTTTTAGGGGCTTTTTAATCTTGACTCCTCCTTATAAATTATCTGGCACCTTGGGTTTGATTTAGAATCGTTCCTTCCTCATTTCCTTAACATCCTACATTCGGGTTTCTCTGCCTTTTTGCAAAGGTGTGCCTCTCACAGACAACACCCTCCTGTCTTCCACCTTTGCAAAATCACACCTAGGACAGGAAGAGTGGCACGTCCTCCTCTACAATGCTGGCCTCGCCAAGCTCAGTTTCTTGCAGGCTGCTACACCACTCAGGACCGACCCCCGTCTCAAGCGTTTCCCTAGGTGTCTGCTGGTGTTATTCTGATCGCAGGGTTCTTATCAACACAAGCGCAGGATGCACCCATCCCTCAAATAACAGGCTCTCCATGCAATGCACCCACGAGGAAGAATGACCACTGAGCTCCAGGGGGAGGAAAGATCTGAGCTGCATCTTAAGGGGTGGGTCTGGAAGGACTCATGAGGCACCATCAGGACCAAGGGCAGTGAAGATCAGCCGAAAGTGCCGGATTCCCAAAGATGCAAGATGCCTCCGCACCGTCTGGTATTGCAGTACTCGCTTACCTTGCTCACCGACACAGCCTGTATCATCAGGAGCAGAATGACAGGCAGCAGGAGTACCAAGACGGGTACAGCTACTGCGATGCTGTGCATACACAAGCTAAGAAGAACAGACAAACTGTTCTCTCCTGGCCCCGCCCAACGACCGACAGCCCTCATTAGCCCCGCCCTGGCTGGCCCCGCCCACCCACTTTTGCCTCCCTGGACTGGACAATTAATCCAGCACACCCAAGAGAAACCTCACCCCACCATGCTGGCCTCCCACTTGACCCTTTTCAACCTTCATTACCCCACTTCTTGGCCTCCCTAGATTCTTAACTCCATAGTCCATCCTACCACGCCCATCTCCCTGACCCCACTCGCCTTCAATCTGTCCTTCATAGGTCCTCCCAAGTAGCTTCTCCCTTTAGCCCTGCCCACAACATCAGCCCTCCCTCGGTTAACCCCACCTCTTGGCTGTCCTGCCCCTTGGCTGTCCGTCCCTCCCCACAACCCATTCTCTTCCCAGTGTGGGCCCTTGGGACTGGGTGGATACGCCATGGCTGAGTCCAGCGACAAGGGCATGTGTCTTGTACGAATGAGAAAAATCACACTGGTAGCCAGAAGAACAACCAGATAAAGGCACAGGGACACCAGCAGCAGCACGAATACGCGGAAATTTCTTTGACCTACACAATTGTTTACCCACAGGCAGTGGTGGTCAAAGTCCTAGAGGAGAGAAGGCAGACCTTGAGGGTCTATTTGGCTTAGCCCAATACCCCAAAATCTTGAGCCCCCCCCTCAACCCAGCCCCTAGACCTCCTGCTCTTGGCCCTGCACTTGAGCTCCCATCTCCAGGGTGAAACCAGCACGTCCATGGATAGAGCACAGTTAGGACGCCATGGCTCATCAGGTCGTTTGTCATGAGTGAGGTCTCTAGAGACAAGACCTGCCTGGTGTCACTTTGAGCAGGATACAGAAAAGCTGTGAAGCTGTATTTTTTCAGATACTGGGTAAGGATGAGAAGAATTTCTAGCCCAGCCAGCCTTCTGTACTTGGAAACCCGTGCAAGGTGTGCACATGAGAGAAGAGCACTCGGAACCCAGGAAACCCTCAATTGGACACCCAGAGGTGGACAGGCAACAATACCCAGAACAGGGCAGCAGCCGGCCTAAAGTTATGGGTATCTAGTATCAGCAAGCTAGTGGGACAGTCACTGCCTTTCCTCCCCTTGACTCCACCAGGCTCAGCACAGATGGTGCCCTTTGCATGTCAGCACCTGTGCAAGCAAGGCCAGCGTCTCAGGACAAGTGCAGAACTGGAGGCAATAACATATATAAGTGACCAAGAGTGGCTGAGAGCCACTTGTAGCAGTGTGGGAAGATGATCTCATACCCACCCCTGGACCACATATGATGTGAAGTTCCTGGTCCTGGCCAGGTGCCCTGGGATGGGTTGGTGAGTGGACAGGAAGGAGGATTACTTACCTCCACACAGATATTACAGAAGGGACAGTGGTGGGTCCGGGGTGGACGATGGAAAGAACACTTCGAGCACCACTGCAGGCGAAAGGCCCTGTTGTTCACTCGTGCTATGTATTGAATGTTGGGGTCCTCTTCTAAGGAGCCTGGCAGGGGAAGAGATTTGGGCAGTGGCAGGAGGCCCTTCCACCACTCTACTACTTGGGGCCGCCCCATAGCATCATTGGGCAACAAGAAGGGTGGGGAGGAGGAGGGCAGGGGAATCCCGGTCCCTGTTGAGCAAGCTGACCACTCAGATGGGCGGCAGTCAGAGAGAAAGGGCTGTCCAGCCACAGGAGCTCTATACAGAGCTCTCCCCTTTTGGAATAGTGATCAGTGCTTGAAGTCGTGTGTAAAATGGGAAGGAGGAGGAGTGAACTGCGTGGTTTGGAAGGGCCTGCTGGCCTCTCTTGCCAGCCTGCCCAGTCCTTGCTTCGAAAGCAGCTGGAACACCTCCAGGATTCTGTTTTTTCGCACTTCAGTGACTTGGGAAATGAAGTGCCAGGGCCCAAGTAATGATGACATGGAGGGAAGGGCTCCTGAGGCCACGGGGGCGGGGGGTGGGGTTGAGGGGGGTTAGCATGTTTGAAATCACCCCTATAGGCATCAGCCCTTGGGATACCACCTCCTTCTCCAGGGGTCTGAGGCCTTACCTTTGTGCAAAATGCCTGGGTCTGACCCGTTGAGGAAAATGAGGCTGCTGAAGGACAGTATAAAGAATAGGCCCGAAACCACGGCAAATTCCCACTGCCCATTCTGAGCCAACCACCGGCACCTGAAACCAGAGCCAGACTCAGTCCTAGTCTGGGGAAACCCAGAGCTCCCCACAAGGCCTAGTTCACCTGAGGTAGGACTCACTCGCCTTAAGGACTGATCTAAATATCCAGGTTAGAGACAGACCATGGAGACTCCACAAAATGTCACCAGCATTACCAGTCTCTCATAGTTCCCTAAATGTGTCAGGCACTCCAGACCTCTGTGCTTTCACATTGGGTTCCCTCTAACTCTATATCCTCCTTCCCCTGCTGACCCTCTCTCTCCACTTCCCTCCCTGCCTCTGTACTGTCCTTGTCTATTTTCTCTTCTGTGTCTAAGACACTGACACCTTCCATGGGAGACTCACGGAAAGGCGAAGAAGATGCCACTTATTGTAATAAGAAGCATTGCATTAAAAGCTGGAAACAGGCTTGGTTTCAGCCATGAGGATTCGATCGGAGGTTCATTTGGGGGCGTGATACTCTGTGAAGAGGCCATGGCTAGACCACCAAGTCTCACAGACTGAAGCCACCAACGAACTCTTCTGGGTTGGCACCCAGACTGCCATGACAACAGAAGTGACATCACAGAGGTTCTGGAATGGGGGCTCTGGCTGCTTCCAGTGACTTGTGAGATCAACCTTCCCCAACCCCCACATACGCACATGATGTAGACTGGGACATCCTGCTCTTATGATGGTAGCTTTGTTGGAGCTTGTGATGATATGATGTGGTTTATCCCAAAGGTTCAAAGGCTGGAGGGTTGGTCCTCAGTGATGAGGTGGTAGAACCTGAAAGAGGTGGGCCTAGTGGGAGGTAACTCAGTCACTCTGCAAGATGCCCTCTCAAGGGAGTAATGGCTTCTCATGGGCCCCCATTTGTTCCTGTAAGAGGGAGTTGTTATCAAAAGAGCCAGATTGGTCCCTCCCTGTTTTCTGACACACAATCTGGTGAACACCCTCACCAGAGATCACTTGCAGGAGCTGCCAAATCTTGGATACTGAGTTAAATAAAACTTACCTCCTTATAAATTATCTGTTCTATGGTATTTTGTTAGAGCAACAGAAAGCAGGCTAATACAGAGGCCATAAATTATGTGAAGATGGCATGGGGAGAAGTTTGGTGATGGTCATCCCCCTTTCAGGCCCAGTGCTAATTGGAGTCAACAGTGCTCATTGCTCATCCTAGCTCCACTTCTTCCTTTTTGTTGTAACAGAGCTCCAGTTTGGGGAAGGAGGTAGAAATCTACCAATTAAATATCTTCCCAGTTTACTCACTTCCATGGTGGGATTTATGATGTAATTCTCTCTCAAAAATAAAATGAGCTGGGGATGTGACTCAATGGTTAAACAATCCTAGGTTCAATCCCTGATGATGATGATAATAACAATACTAATAATAATTTGTACATATTTATGGCATATAACATAATTTGAAAAATGTTACATTGAAGAACATCTGAGTCAAGCTTTTTAACATATACATTACTTCATATTCTTATTTGTGGTGAGGACCCTTAAAATCTACTCTTTGAGTCATTTTTAGTGTAGATAACATTATCAACTGTACTCATTCTGTTGTATGTTATTATTAACTGTAGTCATTATATTGCACAATAGATCCCTTAAACTCATCCCTCTCATCTAAGTGTAATTTGTTCTCCTGGGACCAGCATCTTCCCCCTCCACAGCCTAGCCACTCCTGGGCCCCTGGCAGTCACCATTCTGCTCTCTGTTTCTATGAGTTCAACTTTTATAGATTCCACATGTAGGTGAGATCATGTGATTGTTGCCCTGTGCGTGGCTATTTCCCCCAATAAAACGTCCTTTGGCCTCATTCATTTGTCATAAATGACAGAATTTCCTTATATTTTTTTAAAGCCTAAAGAGTATCCCCTTATATTTCTAAACCACATTTTCTGTATCCATTCATGCACCTATTGGCTGGACCATAGGGTAGTTTTTTGTTTTTTGTTTTTGTTTTTTTTTGGTGCTGGGGATTGAACCCAGGGCCTTGTCCATGCAAGGCAAGCACTCTCCCAACTGAGCTCTATTTTTAAGTTTTAAAGAAACTTCCCATACTAATTTCCATAATGACTGTACTAATTTACATTCCCCCAAACATAGTACAAGAATTCTAGTTTCTCCACATCCTGACCAGTACTTAAAGTCTTTTGTCTTTCTTTTTCTTTTATTTATGATGGGGGTTGAACCCAGGGGGACTTTAACCCTGATAGCCATCTGGAGACCTTTTTACTTTTTATTTTGAGATCAGGTCTCACTGAGTTGCTGAAGTTTACCTTGAATTTATAATCCTCCTGCCACAGCCTCCTGAGTTCCTGAGATTAAGGCCTGTGCCACTGGTTCTTTTGTCTTTTTGATAATAACCATTCTAATAGGTGCGAGAGGGTATCCCATTATGATTTTAATTGCATTTCTCTAGTGATTAGTAATGTTGAATATTTTTTTTCAGATTTCTCTTGGTCAGTTGTGTTTCTACTGAGAATGAAGTGATGTTTGGGTCACAGTCTACCACCAAGTTTTATGTCAATTTCTGTTGTAGCACAAGAAGAAGGGATGACATGCATTGGGTCATGGAAAAAGGTTAGCAGTGGTACTAGAATCATAACTACCAGGTCTATTGAGCTTTGGAGCAGACCATGCTAGCCTTAGGGTTTCTCTTTTTGTTTTGTATTTTTCATTAGATATATATGACAGCACCATGCATTTTAATTCATTGTACACAACTGCAGCACAAATTTACATTTCTATGGTTGTACCTGATGTAGCGTTCACACCATATGTGCATTCATACATGTACCTAGGGTAATGATGTCCATCTCATTCCACCATCTTTCCTACCCCCATGCCCCCTCCTCACCTCTGCCTCCCCTTTGCCCCATCAAAGTTCCTCCATTTTTCCTTATCAGAGAGAACATTCAGCCTTTGGATTTTTGGGATTGGCTTACTTGATTTAGCATGATATTCTCTAACTCCATTCATTACATGTCGTAATTTTATTCTCTTTTAATGCTGAGTAATATTCCATTAGGTATATATACCACAGTTTCTCTATCCATTCATCTATTGACGGGCATCCAGGCTGTTTCCACAGTTTAGCAATTGTGAATTGAGCTGCTATAAACATTGATGTGACTGTGTCCCTGTAATATGCTGATTTTAAGTCATTTAGGTATAGACCTAAGAGAGGGATAGCTGGGTCAAATGGTGGTTCTATTCCAAGTTTTCTAAGGAATCTCCATACTGCTTTCCAGATTGGGTTGCACCAATTTGCAGTCTCACCAGCAGTGTATGAGTGTACGTTTTCCCCTTCTACATCAGCATATATCGTGGTCTGTCTTCAGCACACAGGGCACTTTGTGGCACAACCACTGTTCTATGTGGTTTACATGAATTAACCCACAATTCCTTTTTTTACAGATAGGGAAATTGAGTGACCAGGTGCTAAGTGCTACCCAAGGTCTCCCTGCTGGACAGTTGTAGAGCTGTGATTTGGACTTATGAGATCTGGCTCCAGAGTCCTTGCCACCAACCACCAAGCAAGTGACTCCAGGAGGAGTTGCAGTCAGGGGGCTGAGTAGAAAGGGAATGAAGTTGGAGCATGGGATCAGTGCCTGAGATGGGTGCTGCCAATAATGGAAAGGAGCCCTGATTGGTGAATCCCAGAGGGCAGACAACATTTAGGTCCCTTGAGAATAGTGATCCTGGACATGGAGGTAAGCATTGTGAAAAGAGCAACCATTCTCCAGAACAGAAACCTACTCTCCAAGTACAAGGATTTCACCAGAGCCTTGTCCCTCAAGGGGGGAAGGCGTTTCTCCTACTCCAGGCTCTTATCTCCTGCAAGGTGCTAGTGGTGGTGGAAAAGTAGGAAACACCAGTGAAAGTCACACCCCAGCAATACAGGCTCACTCAACACCATGATCTAATCATAGACCACAGAATCCTTCCTTCCTCTCTACTGTGCCACTATATAAAAAAGCCTCCGCACAACTTTAGAGAATTAGAGATGAAAGAGTTGAAGACACAAATTCTTTCTGGGCAAGAAATGAAAATAAGCACATTATAGGAATCTGAAAGTTTCTGGCCTCTTTGGCAACAGAAAACACTAAACATGACTGAACTTCTAGACAGATGAGCACAAAATCTCACCAAATAAATGGCCTATTTACCTCAGTTCCTATTATTCAGTACACTGTCTAGCTTTCAATCAAAAATCATTATAAGGTATACATACTAAAAAGCAAGAAGAAAGGACATAAAGCAAGCATTCGAATGAGACCCTCAAATGATGAGGCTGTGGGAATTATCAGACAGGGATTTGAAACAACTATGATTGAGATCCTAAGGGTTATAGAGGGTTAGAGCTGAACAAGAATATTCAAGAAAAGATAGATAATGTAAGCTGATGATGGAAATGGTAAACAAGAAAAAAAAGGAAAGACTGGAGATAAAATGACTAAGATGAATGCTTAACACCTTTGATGGGCTCACTAGTACCCTGGACATGACTGGGGAGAATATTAGTGAACTTGCAGATAGGTCAGAAGAAATTTCTCAGGCAAAATTGCAAAGAGAAAAGAAAAATTGAAACAGAAAATTTAAGAACAACGGGGCAATTGCAAAAGATAAACACACGTGCAGTTGGAATAGGAGGAGGAGAAGCAAAATAGAAGAGAGTTGAGGAAAGACTTCGAGTAATAATCACAGAAAACTTTTATGAAGTAATAGATACAGGGAGTTCTGAGAACATCAAACAAGGCAAATACCCAAAATCTACACCTACCATCTTTCAAATTGCTGAAAATCAAAGCCAAAGAGATGGTATTTAAAGAAATCATCTTACTCATACAGGAGCCAAGATAAGAATCTTAGTGGACTTCTCCTAAAATGTGCTAGAGAAAGAGAGTTGAGTGAAATTTTGAAGTGTTGAAAGGAAAACCCACCAGCCTATAATCCTCTACCCAGTGTATCATGGTTTGATATTGTGTGTCCTCCAAAAGCTCATGTGGGAGACATGCCTTCAATATACATTTTAAATTGTTTTTCTGGACACAGTTTTGTTCCTGTATCTTCTTAAGAGATATCCTTGAGAAAAAGTTTTTTGAAAAATCTAGTCTCAGCCAGTCATTGCAGGACATGTCTCCTCATCCCCACTATGCAAAAGGCTGAGGCAGGAAGATGGCAAATTTGATGCCAGCTTGGGCAACTCAGGTGGACCCTGTGTAAAATCAAGGGGGATTGGCTGGGTATGGTGCTCGTTAGTAGAGCACTTGCCTAGCATGTGAAAGCCCCTATTTCAATCCCCTGTACCAAAAAATGGGGTCCTTGAAGAGGCTAATATCAAGGCAAAAAGGATGCAATGATCATTTCTTTTTACTTTTTATTAAGTTGCTAAGGCTAGCCTTCAACTTGTGATAGTCTTGTCTCAGCCTCCTGAATTTAGGCATGTGCCACTGTCCCGGCCCAGAACGTTTTAAAATAAAATCAACCCCACAGCATTGTCATCTGATAATATCAAAAAGGTAACAAAAACTATATGAAAAAATGTTTCCCCCAAATATATGTATATATATATATATATATATATATATATATATATTTAGTTATTGTTGGACCCAATGTCTTTATTTTTATGTGGTACTGAGGATCAAACCCAGTGCCTCACATGTGTGATTCGGGTGCTCTACCACTGAGCTACAGTCCCAGCCTTTCAGTTATCATTTCTAGTTGGAGGCACTTTGTGACAGAATAATATTATCTCTTTTTCTGGGTGGGGGGGTACTGGGGATTGAACTCATGACACTTGACCACTGAGCCCATATCCCCAGACCTATTTGGTATTTTATTTTAGAGACAGGGTCTCACTGAGTTGCTTAGCACCTTGATTTTACTGAGGCTGGCTTTGAATCTGAGATCCTCCTGTCTTAGCCTCCCAAACTGCAGGGATTACAGGCAGGCGCCACTGTACCCAGCCCAATATTATCTTCTTTTAGTATGATCCAACCCAGTTGTTTTCTTGACTGTTTTAAAATAAATCTGTTCTCATCATCTGATACAATGCTCATGTACTCATCAAAACCAATGATACAGCTCTTATCATTATATTCATTTGCTCATAGAACCACCCGTGACATTGGCACCTATTTTGCAAGCATCTGAAGAAGAGGGTGATGGGCTGCACCATTGCCTTGTGTGCTTTTGGCCTGACCATACCCGTGGTGGAATCTCTGACAGACCACTCTCACTGCATGCTACTACCTCAGAAAGCCACTTGTGAGTAAATATATTTCTGCAGAATCTCTTAACGACGGCTACATAAAAATCTATAACAAATTATTATAATTTATATTATAATTTATTTAATTCTCTGTAGTAATTTCAAGCTTTACACGTTACCTTTACACTGTGGTGACCTTCCTTCTATCTAACAAACATCTTTGTGTACCGAACCACGTGTTTCTTTAAAGGATTTGGGAGATCCCTGTGCTGTGGATCAAACCCAGAGCCTCACATGAGCTAGGCAATTGCTCCATCACTGAATGACACCGTTGGACCAGAATGGAGAGATTTTACTGGGAAATTTTATTCAAGCTCTGATAGTACCTAATGAAATGTTGCTTTTTGACAAAATAATGGGTTTCTAGAAAATGATTATTTGTACCCACCAGATACACTTATGATGCCAGCCATCTGATTTACAGATTTACTCTGGGGTTGTTGATAAGAAAATACATTGCTTTTTTTCCCCCAAGTAAAAAATTGCAATCTATTTATTTATTTTTATTAGTAAAATTTTACATAATACTGGGATTCATTATACCATATCCTTGCATGCACATAATTTGATCAGTCTCATGTTCAAGCTAACATATTCTTCTTTTTTTTTTTTTGGTACTGGGAATTGAACCCAGGGGTGCTTAGCCACTGAGAAACATCCCCAGCATGTTTTTGTATTTTATTTAGAGATAGAGTCTCACTGAGTTTCTTAAGGCCTCACTACATTGCTAAGGCTGGCTTTGAACCCACAGTTCTCCTGCCTCATCCTCCAAAGCCACTGGGATCACAGGTGCCACCACACCTGTCTAACATATTCTTATGGAGTGAGGGGAGGTGGTATCTTGAACTTTTCTTTTGTTTTAAATGCTGGGAATTGAACCCAGGGCCTCATGCAAGCAACCAATTTATCACTGAGGTACATCCCCAGCCCTTGAGCATTATTTTTAATAGGTCTATCTTTTGGACACGACCTAATGGCTGGGTATCATGAGAAATCCAGTATTTTATGTGTCTGGAACTTTAAGTATATTTTCACTCAAAATTCCTATAGGACAGGAGTTTCGCAGAGTAATGAACTGGCTCTGGTCATATTCAACAAGATGAGACAACCAGCAAATATGGGAAAGACCTAAGATTGAAATTCAGATTTATAGTACACCAGGATTCAATATCTGGGTTATGTGGCTTCTCTGCAAGAGGAAGAAGAAAGTTTTTTTTTTTATTTTTTTTTTGTTTTTTTTTTTTTTATTTTTAATACCAAGTATTTTGAGCCAGGTGTAGTGGCACGTGCCTGTAATCCTAGCAGCCGGGGAGACTGAGACAGGAGAACGAGAGTTCAAAGCCAGCCTCAGCAAAAGCAAGGCCCTAAACAACTCAGTGAGATCCTGTCTCTAAATAAAAACACAAAATAGGGCTGGGGATGTGGCTCAGTGGTTGAATGCCCTTGGGTTCAATCCCCGGTACTAAAAAATAAATAAATATTTTATTGTATGTTGCTGCCAGTGTATATAAAATAATTACCATTGTGAAATAGAAATTCATGAAAATTCAGAGAGGTAGATGTTAAGGATTGACAAAAGTAGAAGATTGTATTTTGGTACATGTGTTACAGGGAAATTTTTTGTACAGGCTTCAAATTAAGCTCTCTTGAATATTCACTGGTTCTTTAGCAGTGGGTTTGGGAAACCTCAGAAAGATAACTACAAAAAGGAATAGACTTTCTGGGGTCTGAAGGAACTTGTACATGAAATACTCCAGTCAGTAGGGGATCATGGTGAGCATTCTGCAGACAAAATTTTTTCAAGTCAGCAACTGCCTGGGAAACCTTCATGTGGTTGAGTACGGCCTCGAGCCAGAGCTGCTGAACCACCTTCTTCATAGTGTCAACGCTGGAGGAACAAGACATGGTGCATTCGAGGGCCAGGTGACTCTTCTGTCAGAGAGTCCACAGGTCACCGTCAGCTGGGCCAGATGACTGGGCAGCGTGCAGCAGAGAAGATTCTTTTTTTGAGGGGGTCTGTGGATTGAACTCAGGGCACTTGACCGCAGAGTCACATTCCCAGCCCTTTTTTGTATTTTCTTTAGACACAGGATCTCACGAGTTGCTTAGCACCTCGCCATTGCTGAGGCTGGCTTTCAACTCACGATCCTCCTGTCTCAGACTCCCGAGCCACTGGGATTACTGGCTGTGCACCACTGCGACTGGCTAGAAAAGAGATTCTTATAGAAAAAGAGATAAATAATTGCCAGGAATTAATGGCTGATACTTTTTTTTTTTTTAATTGTTCTATTCTACATGACAGTAGAATGCATTTTGACACAACATGTATAAATAGAGTTTTACTTCTCATTCACCTGGTTAAGGGCTGATTCTTTATCTGAAAACCCAGAAAGAGAATCATGTCTCTTGGGAGCATGCAAGCAGTCATTCCAGTGTAGCTGAAGTCTGGGAAAGCCCAAGACTAACTTCATGGAGACCCCATACTTCTGACACAGAAGGCAAAAGATAACTCAGTATCTTTGATAAGGGCCTAAGAGTAAATGGGAAGTCTCAACTGGTTCTAAGGATGAGTCACTGTCTATGGGGACACATTCCCCACTGAGCTAACAGAAGGAAACTCAGTTCCTTGTATCTAAATAGCATGTTTTAGGTTTCCATTTTCTTGTGAATTCAATGAACAAATATTTGTTCAGCTCCTAAGTTAGCCTGGGAACTCCATGAAATACTTATTTTCTGTACCCCATTGTCCAGGTTCTTGTAGCTGTCTGGCCAGCTACATGAGGACTGTGATGGTCACTTTTTCCTTCTTCTGAAACTACACCCTTATATTTCCTCCTTTACCAGTAACTGCCGCCCCCCCCACCCAGCCCATCTCCCTTTTAGTATCAATGTGAATGACATTTGTCTTTCTTCACAGTGCAATATCTAATTCCCCTCTTCTATTACCACCATATTCTTTTTTGAAATTTTTCTTATTGTGTGAAGGCTTTATTGGAACAATTCTTAGTATGTGTCTTCCATTGCAGCCTCCCATCTTGGGAGTTGAAGACCCTTCTTTTATCTCCTTTGGGTTAATTATTTCAAACAGGTAATTTAGACCATTGAAGTCCCAGGAATTTGAATCCTGGATCAGAAGGGATGCTGGAGGTGGGGCTAATGGCAATTCTAGGGACAGATTATTCATGAACCTGTGGATTTGTGCCAGCTCCCTGGAACTGCCTTGATTCTGCAATCTGCCACAATCCAGATAACTGCCTTAATTCTATGAACTCCTGATACCCTTCCAGGAATTTCTCTATTTGCTTTGTATAACTAGAGTTGGTCCCGGTTCTATGCAAATCACAGCTGGAACTGAAGCAGTAAAGCTTCCATTCATTCAACTGAATATGCAATAAATTTTATTGAACACCTATCCTGCCCCAGTCAGTCTCAGTGTCTGCCAAAGTGATTATCCAAACTGATTTGTGGTAATATGTCCAAGGAAAAGATTGGAATTCAGTTTGTTGATCAGCTTTGTGTCACTGACAAAATATTTAAGATATACAACTAGAAAAGAAAAAATATTTATATTTGGGTTATAGTTTCAGAGGTTTCATTCTCTGATTAGCTGATTCTGTTGCTTTTAGGCCTATAGTGAGGCAGAACATCACTGAGGGAGCATGTGGTAGACCAAAGCTATTGACCTCGTGGTGCCTAGGAAGCAAAGGAGAATTTGCTTTTATAACAAAGCCTCTCACTCAAAACCCAGTAAACTCTGAACCATAAATGAATGAATGCATTGTTGAAGTCAGAGTCCTTGTGATTTAATCTGTTCTCAAAGACCCCCATCTTTGAACACTGCTGCATTGGGGACCAACTCTTCAACACTTGAGCTTTAGGGGTCATCTAAGAATCCCCAGAATTAGCAGAATTAAACCCTAAGCTGATATTTCTTTTTTTTAAAAAAAAATGTTTATTTCTTAGATTTAGGTGGACACCATATCTTCATTTTACACTTATGTGGTGCTGAAGATGGAACCCAGTGCCTTCTGCATGCTAGGTGAGCACTTTACCACTGAGCCAAAACCCCAGCCCTCTAAGCTGATATTTCTTGAGAAACATCCCCACATTTCTATGTCAAGCTAGTTACTAGAAATCTTCAACAGCTGCAAATCATCAAAGAGAGACATTTCTCCCCTGCCAGATAACTTAAATTACCCTTTGATAGAGGCTATAACTAGGCAATTTATACCAAATAGAGTAGGAGGAAACCCAGGTTATTGGCCAAGGTATTTCAAGCCAAGTGAGTCTTATAGCATCTCTCAACTATTATCAGTAATGTGAGTAATGACAGATTAGCTATAAAGATACTTTGCAAACACAGAGGAGCCTGGCAATTGAAGTTCTAGAAATGGATAGTTTTCTTTGATATTCAGAAGTTGTCAGACTACCTGGTTTTTGTTTGAAACTTACTAAGAATTCATTACATATAGGATATTCCTAATTCCTCAAAATTCCCCAGCAACCGCCTCCAAATCCCACCCAGTTTCTTTCTTTCTTTTTTTAAAGAGAGAGAGAGAGAGAGAGAGAGAGAGAGAGAGAGAGAGAGAGAGAGAGAATTTTTTGATATTTATTTTATAGTTTTTTTTTGAGCGGACACAACATCTTTAATTTGTATGTGGTGCTGAGGATCGAACCCAGGGCACCGAGCATGCCAGGTGATCACGCTACCACTTGAGCCACATCCACAGCCCCTTTTTCTTTCTTTCTTTTTTTTTAGTTGTTGATGGACACAATATTTTTTTTATGAATTTATTTTTTAACGTGGTGCTGAGGATCAAATCCAGTGCCTCACTCGGGTGAGGCAAGCGCTCTACCACTGAGCTTCAGCACCAGGCCTCCACCCAGTTTCTTAAACAAAAATTCTTGCTATGGTCTGAATGTTTGTATTCCTACTTCCAACCCCCAAATTCATATTTTGAATTTCTAAGCGTCCAAGGGGATGGCATCAGGAAGTGGGACCTATGGGAGATGATGAAGTCATGAGGGCAGAGCCCTATATTCCTGTATACAGTGCATGCCTATTGCCAGAGATTACTATCTTTAAAAATGGGATAGTGTTCTTCAAAATAAGCCAAGGGGGCTTATCTGCCCCTTTCAGTAAGTGAGGACACAGCAGGAAGTTATTTATGAATCAGGAAAGCTGGTACCATGACCTTACATTTTCCAGTCCCCAGAACTGTGAGGAATAAATTTGTTATTTTTTATTTTAGCATCCCAGGAATACTAAGGTAGTTCATAAACAAATAAGTAGACTCTTTGCTCTGAGAATGATGAAACAGAACCCATGTGGGGAACAAACTCTTATCTAGTTATGTTTGTTTATACTAAACAAAATAGTAGGGGAGATATAGGTATTCACTGTTTTAAGTGTAACCAGAAAATGGTGGTGGTTGTTTTTTTTTTTTTTTTTTCCCTTGGTTGTTTGGACACCATGGATTGAGTCCAAGGGCACTTAATCATTGAGTATATCATACATCCCCAGCCTTTTTTTTATGTTTCATTTTGAGACAGGGCCTTGCTAAATTGCTGAGGTGGCTTTGAACTTGTTATCTTCCTGTCTCAGCCTACTGAACTGCTGGGATTACTGGTATGCACCATCATACCCAATCCCAGGATTGTTTGAAATGTGTGTTAAGTCACATAGACAAAGAAAGTACTGTCATGAAGGAAGAAGGGACTTATACTACTGATCCCTACAAAGAGAAGGCACTGCAGGCTGTGAATGGGGAGCACACAGGGAAATACCAGGTCATTCAGAAAACAAGGTCAGAGTCTTTATTGTGGTTTTTAAGGGAAGGACTGGGTAAAGGAGCATAAGTTTTGAATTGTTTGGTTTGGCTAACTCCAACAGGTTGCAGCATTTAGGAATGTCTCTTGCAATCTAGTACCTGGCCCTGGGGCAATTAGGTAAAGGGAACATTAAGAGCTTGCTAAAAGAAGAGGTTAGAAGTATAGCCCCCACCCCCAGTGGTTGGTATGCATATAAGAGGTGTGCCTTAGGCAGTTTTTTACTGTCTTTAGGAAATGGATAACCCCAAAGAAGCAGTCCCTTATTTAAAAACTACAACAATAACAACAAAAAGCAGAATATAAAGGTATGATTAATACATTCACAGACAGTCCTACTTGTTTTGGCACTTTTCATCTTTTTTACTAACTCTTTAAGTGTCCATCTCCCTTTCTAGGTCTGTGAACAATGAGCACGGGGTAACATCTTACTCTTGTCACTGGTGGGTATTCAGCATATGCCTCTAAATTAATGAGCCAGTGTGTGTGTTTAGGCAAAATTGAGGGTAGGTATAGTCAGCCAAAAGAAAACAAGCAATCAAATAATAAAAACTGTGAGTCAGCTAGGCAAGAGAGTCAGCTTCTGTCCTGCTGCCCACTTTGGCTCTTCAGATACCACTGGGGCAAAAAGAAAGCCTCCCCCCACCCCTTTTGCAACCTTCCCCCCATACCCGTATTCTCTCCAAAACTGCAAGAAAGGGAGTAGGTACGAATGAATAGGGAGACAGCCAGAGCTATCTTCTCAGTATTCCCTCCCCAAACCCCAAACCTGCACTCCTTTCTCGGCCCTTTCCCCATTTGCTTGGTCCTATGAAATTCTAGCTTGGTCTCTGTGTTTTCTTTAGACAAAAGAGACAAGCTTGAGGACAGGCAAGCAGTGGGAGTCACTGTGTTAAAATCTTGACAGGCTCTTGGCTCATGTCCTTGTAAAATGAGGGAAATACATAAACTCAGGGAAAACTGAGCTTACAATTGTGCAGCTCCACCCTGTCTCCACCTCAGTCCTGTCCCTGACTATGGCCCTTCTACAAATGTTGGACCTCCAACTCCAGGAGGGGCTTCTCAATCTTGAGACAGATGGCATTCTCCCTTAAATGTGTATCTACTTTCTAAATAAACCTTTGTCTCTGCCTTTGCCAGACTCATGCTGAAATTCTTTGCTGCCCTTCATGGAAGAGATCTCTTCTCCATGACAGTCAGTTACTGAATTAGGCATGGTCCTGGCCACCCGCCTCCCATAGATGGCATGCCAATCACTGAACCTGTCACAGGAGAAGATATTTCTCTGAAGAATGGTCTGAGAAGTTTCCAGAGAAAGGGAGAACTTGACTCAGGGCCAGCAGGGTTGTTGCAGACATGACAGAAAAGAATTTTACCATGCACCAGTCAAAGGCAGAGACAGAGGTTTATTTGTGAAGTAGATACATATTCAAGGAAGAATGGGGGCTTATCTTAAGAGAGAGACCCCTTTGGGGAAAAGCAGGCTATCTCCAGAGAGACAGACAGCAACCTGTTGGTATGGGGTGTTAGTATTTGCAGAGGGAGGATAGCTAGGGGCTGGTCTAGAGGTGGAGGCAGGGTAGAGCTACACAATTTTACACCCTCCTTTGCACATTGCCCTCAAAGTTGCAAGTGTTGGAGGGAGCCTTTCACATTTAGCGGTGTATTGCGCTGCTTTTGACACTTAGTATGTCTCTCTGTCTTCCCAAATTACTATCTCAAAATGACCAGTTTTGCAAACGAGAAAAGGTTTATTTAGGAGGCAGCCAAGCCAGAAGACAGATCAAGTCTCAGATCTCTCCCCCATAAGGTTTAGGGATATTTATGATAACGAAGCAGGGAGGTCGAAGGTACGGGGAGAGGTGATTGGAAGTAAGGAAAATTGAAGTAATCAGTGGTCTGTACACGTGGAATCAAATTTCATTGTCTTCATAGGACACATATTCAGAAAGTGTTGTTGGTGGGGACAAAAGGACAGTGCAAGTAATAAATAATGGGTCAGATCAGAAAAATGGAGGCTGGTTTGAAAGGAAAAGTAATAAAATGTTAATACCTCTAGAGCACTTCCCCTTTTCCACCTGTTGCCAAGGTTACCAGCCTCCAGGGATTATTCCTCCCTGCAGGGAGTTGTAGGGGCTGTTAATGAATGCCTCCTAGGCTGCTCCCTTCTTGCCAGGACCCCTGATCCACTTCCTTCTGACCCTTGGATCACTCCATCTTTTAGATCAAGTAAGCAGGTTGTGAGGAAGTGAAGGCATGAGAACAAAGGAATTCTAAAGTGTGTAAAAGGGGCAGGACACCCCCACTTCCTCAGACAACCAGCTCCTCTGCCCCAGGGGTCCTAGCCTTGCCTCACCCTCAGCCACTTGCAGGCCTTCTTGGGTGGGGCCCTCAGGGCAGAGCAGGACAGGGCTGAGCCAGAGGCAGCAGGAGCACTATGGGCACAGTGCAGGGTTGGAGAGGGGTTCAAACTGGCCGCCTTTTCAGTAGACAGCCCTGTGCTGAACTTCACTGCCAGCTCTAAGTTTGCCTCGAGAGTGGGGCCCTGTGGTCACTGTCCAAGCCCTTCCCCTGCTGGAATGGCCCTGGAAGCAGGAATGAGAGTGGTCCCCTGGGAACCAGAGAAAGCCATCAGGCTGATGCCACCAGGTTATCTTGGGCAAACTCTTCCCTCTGCAGGACCTAAGAGCCCCATCTGCACAACTGTGGGTGCCAGACAGCTGGATGAGGTATCCCTGAGTCCCTACCCTCCCTAAAGACTTAAGAGTCTGTGACCCTCAGTGTGATATCTATGATTACCTTGAGGACTCCAAGTTTTAGCAAAGGGAAGACAGATTCTCCTGTGACACATTAGTTGGCGGCAGAGCTGGGTGACTAGGTTGAGTCTCATCCTATATGCCCTGACTTCCCAAGAGGCCCATGAGGAAAGGTCTGGAGATGCTAGGCTCTCCATCCCAGGTTCTGAGAAACTGATGTGACTCCATTTTTGAGAAATCAGCTTCTACCTGGAGGCCTGTCCAGAGGGAGGGGGCATGACTCTTGTCCTTGGAAAAACCCACAGAAGGTTCTTAGGCACATACCCACCCTGCTGAGTTGTTTAACAAAAGGGATCTGTGGTGCTAGGTGACCCTGACTCAGTTAAGCTAGATGAGGACCCATAGCAACCCCCTAGCAACCACCAATCAGCAGGAGACAGGAAAAATATCTGAAATGTCAGGTGACCTCCCAGTAGTTTCCGTGATGTATAACATGATTAGGCAACCCTGCAGTTTGGCATAGAGACTCTTGCAACCCTTCCGGGCCTAAACCAATCAGTTCAAATATATCCACCATTTGAATTCACCCACTACCCTTACCCAACTTGTTCCGGCCAGTGAATGTGCTCATCAATGTTAAGAATTGTTGTTTGATTTTCCCGCGGTATAAAATGATTTTCTGTGTGATGTTGTGATGCATAGTGTATCCCCCCAAAACCTATAAATTCTCACTAACTAAGGGTTGGGACTCACTACTCAGGACCGCTGTATTGCAAACGGTTGAGAGTCCAGGCGCGAGCCTGCAATAAAGACTCTTGTGTAATTGCATCAGATTCGGCTCCTGGAGGTCTATTGGGGTCCCACGAATCTGGCATTACTGTTCTAGGAGCTTGTGGGCACCTGGTAGCCCTGCAGGCGTGGGGGCCATTTCTTGGCTCTGGCCCAGGGATGGCAGAGTTTTCTGGGTAGGTGGACAGTGGTCCCCATAACTGGTCCCCTATAACACCCCTTGCCTTATCCATGGGACAAGGATTGGGTGGGGCATGTCTGAGAATCAAGGGCACATTCAGCAGAAATGAGAAGGGGGCAAAAAGGGAAGGGGGTGCAGCCCAGTTGGGTCCTCTCAACTTGGCAAGGAGTCACAAGACTGGCCCAAGGCTTAGGGTAGAGGGTATGGTGGAGGACGTCAAAGGAAGGAATGTTCTATGTCCCACTTAATGCTCAAGAAGCAATGAGCCTGATCCAAGGGTCTTTCTTAAGGAAATCCTAGGAATCCTAGGCTGGGGGCAGGGGGCGGACACACCTAAAATCTTCATCCCAGAGCAGGAAGTCTTTGCCTTTGGAAAGGCCATGTCCTCTTTTGAGAATCTGAGGGAAATTACATCCTTTTCTAGTGGGGAAACTGAGGACCAGATTGTCAAGGAGATGTGTCACATCTAGCTTAGGACTTAAAAGGCCCTTGCCTGAGACTGAGTGAGGCCCTGTATACCTGAAGGCAGGGAGCCAATGAGTGCAGACCTGAACCAGGCAGGATGGCAGGGGGATAGGCAGGATGGCAGGGGGACAGCCAGCGGGGCTGGAGGAGGCAGCATGAACTCCTCAGAGACTGGGGCCTGGCCTTCTGGGCCCCGCTTGGAGCTGGACTCCCTCCAGCACTCCCCCACCCAGGCAGTTCCATGATGCACATCCAGGCCTTGGCCCAGGCTCCTGGACCACCTCTCTCCTCCCTCACTCAGATCCAGTTTATTGGGAGGGCTGTCCTTTGGGAATGAGCTTGGGAGCCTCTGGCTTCCCCACTCGGCCTTTCCCCCTGTTGGTTAGCAGGGTTGAGCCATCCCTACTGCACACACAGGTTCACAGGCACTAAAACCTGGGCACAGGGACTCCTCCCCTCTTTCTCTGCCATGTGCCCATGAACTTGGGCTTCCCAGACAGAGGAAGTGAGCAGGAATAAGATTTGAGAAAAGCCTTAAGCCCCAAAAGGACTTGAGCCCAGGGAGATAGATATTGGGACAGGGAAAGGGGATGAGAAGTGTTGGAGTTCAAGCCAGGGCAGGCGGGTGGGGCTGGGCCTGGGCTTCCCAGGAGAGGTTGAGGAGGAAAGGAAGAGGGAAGAGCAGTCTTGTCGTGGGACTTTGTGGTCTGGAGACTTGGAGACACATCCTGCATCATAGGTCACCCACCTCCTAAAGTTGGTCAGAAAGGATAAGGGGCTGGGCGAACACACCCCCGAGGATGAGCTCATACCAAACATGTGCATACTCTCTCTCTCTCTCTCTCTCTCTCTCTCTCTCTCTCTCTCTCTCTCACACACACACACACACACACACACACACACACACACACCCTAGGGACATGCATCTGACCCCTTGGGTGACATCCTTTTGCCTCCACCTTTATCACACAAGATGGTTTCACCCAGATACTAGTATGGAAAGAAGCAGTATAGTTTGTCTGTCCTGATGCTTCATGTGGCAAGATGATACGGGGTCCTTGATACAAATTCAGAGAGCCCCACAACCACTAATAGTACTCTGGAAATTCTGACATGGTTGGGTTGCCCAACTAGTGGAGAAAATAACCATAAATCATTCCAGCTGCATCCATTGCTTGCCTGCTGTGCACTAGATGAAACACCTCACCTCCTCCTCCAACAACCTACTACGAAGGTGATATTATTCCCAGTCCCAAGATCACACTCTGGAGACTAACAGACACACGGTTTGATGTGCCCCCTGCCCAACACTCTGGGGCCTGCAGACTCAAAATTCCTGAGTCTACCCCAGGGACAGGACCAGAACCAGCACCTGATGCACCCCAGGGGGAAGGGACCAGGGTGGGACACAGTTGCAGGAGAGATGCAGGATGAATGCCCCCACCCTCCCACATCTGGGGAGGAGGCGCCCAGGAGGGGGCTCCAGACTGACTCAGGCTGGCTCACCTCCCACTAGAGGGCTGGGCCAGACTTGGTTTTCAAATTCCTGGGCAGCTGGCACCCCCTGTAGTCAGACAGGGATGCTGCAGGACAGGGCTTGCTCCATCCCTAGTGCTAGCTGGGGGTTTTCTCTCCTCCCATCTCCAGCCCTTGCCAGGAAGCCAGCCAGGTCAGTCACTGTGATTATTACTGTTGCCACATTTTAAGGATGAGAGAAATGACAAGTGTCTTGCTCAAGGTCAATGAGCTAGACAATGTTGGTTCCCTAGCTTGGGTTCTCAGAGAGCAAGGATCTTTCCCTTCCAAGAGGGCTTTGTTCCAACCCCTCAGAGCCTCCCTACATCCCCAGGAAACACCGCTTCTCTAAACCTAGAACAAACAGACAGAGCAGCCATAGGAAGAAGTAAAAACTATTTACAAATGTACAACAGGAATGGAAGTCTTAGCACTCCCAATAGGGGAGTGATTGAGGGCTCAGCTACGAGAGGCCTCCACATGGAGGCTCAAAAGGTGAAGTTCAGATGTCCTGGTATCCAGCAGTGTGAATGGGTGAGTGAGAGGCTCGTGGATGGGAGGCCAAGTCTTCTCTGTGGGCTTTTTGTGGCGGCATCGGGCTGATGGAAATCTAAACACATGAGTCAATACATGGGTGTTCTTTCTAGCTTCTACCCTGCAGTTCACAGTCATGGCTCTGGGCCCCAGGAGACAGGACAAAGGAGAGGGCTGGTACCCCAAGTAATGCAAGGGCCCTTTGGGGGCACCATGGGTTATCTACCCTACTGCACTCCTAATGCTCCACTTCATACATTTCACATGGGATTTCAAGTACAAATTTCCATAAAAAAAAATAAATAAAGGGCCAGGCACAGTGGCACATGACTATAATTCTAGTGGCCTGGGAGGCTGAGGCAGGAGGATCACAAGTTCAAAACCAGCCTCAGCAAAAGTGAGGCACTAAGTAACTTAGTGAGAACCTGTCTCTAAATAAAATACAAAATAAGGCTGGGGATGTGGCTCAGGGGTCGAGTGCCCTGAGTTCAATTCCCTGTCCCCCTCCCCCCCAAAAAAGAATCTCCTTTAAAACATAAATTACTAGTCTCAGTCCTCATTAATAACTGAGGAAACTGAGGCCTAGAAAGGTAAGGGACTGGCCAAGGCCAACTAGCAAATTAGTGGTGCAGTCTTTTCTCTTCGTCTATTCAGCAACACCTGGGAGTACTCTGAAACCTGGAACCCGCACACTCAGGTTCATATTTCCGTTCCTTAAGCTCCATGTGCTTCAGCTTTAGGGCCAGCCCAACCTCAGGAGCCTCCCCCAACACATGTGTGACCCACAGACATCCTTCTCCCAATGCACACCCACTATTCCTCACCTCCTGTAAAGCTGCAGCCTCGCCACTCCCTGGGGGGCCCTGCCCATGTGTTGGAGATGTGGGCCCAGGGAGCTCTGTGGGACGGTGTTGACGGGAATATTGTGGCGAGAACCGTTTGTGCACTGGGTCCCCTTGCTCAGGGTCCCACTCCGTGCCTTCCGCCTGCTGCATCCAAGTAGCTGCAGACATGTACCTGGGGCGTGATAGACCAAATGCAGGGAGTCACTACCCACCTTGGCCTGGTCCCCCTGACCACCCTCACCCTCAGCTTGGAAAGCACAGAGCCCAGGGTTCCCAGCCAGGAGTCTCATCCAGGCTGCATTTCCCCTCTACTCCATTTCTTAGGGCAAGAACCTAGAAGGGCAATGAATAGGGACGTTCCCAGAGGCTCCCAGAGTGCCCTGGAGAAAACCCCAAAGGAAAGGACAATGGGTGACAGGGCCTGGGAGCTGGGGTCAGGGACCAAAGAAGAAAACCCAGCTTTATCTCACCCCACTCCCACCAGCCCCAGAGATCCACCACTTGAGCCTTCAGTTTACCAACTCACTTGGGTCCCACTGGCATACAAATGGTCAAATACCAGTTGTTGGCACAGCCCTGGTCGAAGGGGTTGTTGTTCCGGAGTGATTTGCCCTGGAGGGAGATGGGGATGGGAAGAGGAGCTCAGAATCAGCAGGACTGGGCAAGGCCATCTCCCAGTGACTCCTCCTAAGTCAGTCAGCTTAGCCAGGGCTCAGCCCAGGCCTGGAGCAAGATTCTAAGGGCAGGGGAGCCCAAGAGTGACCCAGGGCCTCCTGCCTTCCTATGCTCCTAGGAAGAGTGACCTCCCTTGACCCACTTGTGAGCAGCTCTCTGCAGACAGTGCTGACACTGCACTCCTTTCTCCTGCCTTCTCAGGGCTCCTCATCATCCTGTGCCTCCCTGTGCAAGATCCTTGTTCTGTCTCCATTGGCCACACCTGTCCTCTTACCTCATCCTTCCACAAACCCCCCTTTTTTAAAAAAAAATATTTTTTAGTTGTTGATAGACCTTATTATTTTTTTTAATTTGTATGGGGTGCTGAGGATCAAACTCAGTGCCTCACACATGCTAGGCAAGTTCTCTGCCACTGAGCTACAACCACAGCCCCTTTCAGATACCTTTTAAACTCTTCCTTGTGCTGCTCAATTGCTCCAAAGACAATGTCACCACCCCACTCCCACTTCATTTCCCCACCTCTCATTTTTTTTTTCTAAAATTATGCCTTAACTGAATTTCACTATCTGGGAGGACAGGGGCAGTGGGGAGGCCCCATCATAGTTTCCTAGTCAAAAATCACATGGCCCAGGAAAATCTGGGCTGAAGGCCTTCAGTACACAAAGCAGTAAAGGTCAAGCTCAAAGTAAAGGCAGACCACAGGGCTGATGAATAAGGGCCAAGCACAGAGTCTCAGGTGGGAGGAGGACCAGATATGGCAGTGGTGGGCTGGGGACTAAAAGGATGGGAGGTGATGAGCAGGTAGGCTCCTCTGTCTGTTCACTGTCTCGGGGTCTGTAGCGTCCCCTCCCCCACTGATGCTGCCCACCAGTCTTACTGAAAGAGCCTTTAGTCAAGAGATTGCCATACTAAAGGAATCCCAGGGCAGAGATGCCCACCCCTATCATTCCTATTCAACACTAAAAAGAAAAAGCAATAAAGATACACAGATTGGAAAGAAGGTAATGAAACTGTTCTTCACAGATGACAATTTTCTATGTAGAATGTACAACAGCCACAAAATGCTGAGGGAGAACTCAGTGGTTGTGCACCCCTGATTCAACCCCTAGTCCTAGAAAAACAACACTAAGGACTCCTGCTCTTGGGAAGATGCTATGAAGAAAATGGAATGACAAGTCACAGATTGCAAGAAGAGATGTGCAAAACCTAGATCTGAATCTGATGTAGAAAACTCTTAAAACTCAATAAGAAAACAACCGTTTTTTCAAATGGGCAAAAGATTGGAGTAAACGCTTTTGGGGGGAGTGGGTACCACGGATTGAATATAGGGACACTCAACCACTGAGCCACATCCCCAGTCCATTTTTTTGTGTGTATTTTATTAGAGACAGGTTCTCACAGAGTTGCTTAGTGCCTCGCTTTGCTGAGGCTGGCTTTGAACTCGGAATCCTCCTGTCTCAGCCTCCCAAGCTGCTGGGATTACAGGTGTGCGCCACTGTGCCCTGCCAGGAGTAAACATTTTACCAAAGACCTAATGAAGGCCAAACAGACATGAAAATAGGCTCAACATCATTACTCATTAGGAAAACACAACCTGGAACCTTAATGAAATACTACGACTCATTTAATAAGACAGGTTTGATTAAAAGACAAAACAAAATAACAAAGGACAGTGTGAGGGGCTGGGGTTGTGGCTCAGTGGTACAATGCTTGCCTAGTGTGTGTGAGGCACTGAATTCGATTCTTAGCACTGCATATAAATAAATAAAAGGTCAACTGATACCTAAAATATATTTGAAAAAAAAAAGTGTGAAATGTTGGTGAGGATGTGAAGCAACTGGAATTCCCAACATTGCTGGTAGAATTTAGAAACCTTACAGTTGTTTTGGAAGACAAATTTGGCAATTTCCTACAAAGTTACACACGTGTTTACCTTATGACTCAGCAATGCCACCCTTAAGAATTTATTCAACAAAAATGAAAACTTATGTTCACATGCCTGTGCATCAATGTTTGGGGCAGCTTTATTTATAACTACCCCAAACTAGCTAGGCATAGTGGCCCACACCTATAATCCCAGAGGCTTGGGAGCCTGAAGCAAGAGGATGGCAAGTTCAAAGTCAGCCTCAGCAACTTAGTGATGCGCTAAGCAACTTAGTGAGACCCTGTCTCAAAATTAAAAAAAAAAAATTTAAACATAATTTGAGGGGTGCTAGGAATGTGCCTCAGTGATTAAACACCCCGCGGTTCAATTTTTAGTATGAAACAAACAAAACAAAACAAACAAAAATACTGGCAAAAACTAGACATAATGTAAAAAATCCTTCGTTTGATGAATGTATAAACAATCTATAGGGCATCCACACGCTTCTACACAGCAATAAAAGAAATAAAATACTGATATGAGCAACAACGTGGATGAATCTCAAACACATTGTCCTAAATAAATAAAGCCAGAGAAAAGAAGGCAATGACTCCATTTACATGTGATCCTGGAAAAAAAGAAAAACCAGAAGGACATAGGGAGAGAGACTGACAACAACAGGTGAATGAAAGGATATTCTGGAGTAAAGAAACTGCCTAAACTTGATCATGCTGGAGAATGCAGGACAGTATCCAGTTGTCAAAATCCCGTATCCTAGACTAAAAGGGTGAATTTGGCAGTTTTAATTTATTCCTCAATAAATGAGTTTTTGTTGTTTTTTTTTTTAAATCCCACCATGGCTCCCAGGTTTCCACTTCATCAAAACTAAATTTCACGCTCAACTTTTAGGGGCTTTTTAATCTTGACTCCTCCTTATAAATTATCTGGCACCTTGGGTTTGATTTAGAATCGTTCCTTCCTCATTTCCTTAACATCCTACATTCGGGTTTCTCTGCCTTTTTGCAAAGGTGTGCCTCTCACAGACAACACCCTCCTGTCTTCCACCTTTGCAAAATCACACCTAGGACAGGAAGAGTGGCACGTCCTCCTCTACAATGCTGGCCTCGCCAAACTCAGTTTCTTGGAGGCTGCTACACCACTCAGGACCGACCCCCGTCTCAAGCGTTTCCCTAGGTGTCTGCTGGTGTTATTCTGATCGCAGGGTTCTTATCAACACAAGCGCAGGATGCACCCATCCCTCAAATAACAGGCTCTCCATGCAATGCACCCACGAGGAAGAATGACCACTGAGCTCCAGGGGGAGGAAAGATCTGAGCTGCATCTTAAGGGGTGGGTCTGGAAGGACTCATGAGGCACCATCAGGACCAAGGGCAGTGAAGATCAGCCGAAAGTGCCGGATTCCCAAAGATGCAAGATGCCTCCGCACCGTCTGGTATTGCAGTACTCGCTTACCTTGCTCACCGACACAGCCTGTATCATCAGGAGCAGAATGACAGGCAGCAGGAGTACCAAGACGGGTACAGCTACTGCGATGCTGTGCATACACAAGCTAAGAAGAACAGACAAACTGTTCTCTCCTGGCCCCGCCCAACGACCGACAGCCCTCATTAGCCCCGCCCTGGCTGGCCCCGCCCACCCACTTTTGCCTCCCTGGACTGGACAATTAATCCAGCACACCCAAGAGAAACCTCACCCCACCATGCTGGCCTCCCACTTGACCCTTTTCAACCTTCATTACCCCACTTCTTGGCCTCCCTAGATTCTTAACTCCATAGTCCATCCTACCACGCCCATCTCCCTGACCCCACTCGCCTTCAATCTGTCCTTCATAGGTCCTCCCAAGTAGCTTCTCCCTTTAGCCCTGCCCACAACATCAGCCCTCCCTCGGTTAACCCCACCTCTTGGCTGTCCTGCCCCTTGGCTGTCCGTCCCTCCCCACAACCCATTCTCTTCCCAGTGTGGGCCCTTGGGACTGGGTGGATACGCCATGGCTGAGTCCAGCGACAAGGGCATGTGTCTTGTACGAATGAGAAAAAGCACACTGGTATCCAGAAGAACAACCAGATAAAGGCACAGGGACACCAGCAGCAGCACGAATACGCGGAAATTTCTTTGACCTACACAATTGTTTACCCACAGGCAGTGGTGGTCAAAGTCCTAGGGGAGAGAAGGCAGACATTGAGGGTCTATTTGGCTTAGGCCAATACCCCCAAATCTTGAGGCCCCCCCTCAACCCAGCCCCTAGACCTCCTGATCTTGGCCCTGCACGTGAGCTCCCATCTCCAGGGTGAAACCAGCACATCCATGGATAGAGCACAGTTAGGACGCCATGGCTCATCAGGTCGTTTGTCATGAGTGAGGTCTTTACACCTCCAGGATTCTGTTTTTTCGCACTTCAGTGACTTGGGAAATGAAGTGCCAGGGCCCAAGTAATGATGACATGGAGGGAAGGGCTCCTGAGGCCACGGGGGCGGGGGGTGGGGTTGAGGGGGGTTAGCATGTTTGAAATCACCCCTATAGGCATCAGCCCTTGGGATACCACCTCCTTCTCCAGGGGTCTGAGGCCTTACCTTTGTGCAAAATGCCTGGGTCTGACCCGTTGAGGAAAATGAGGCTGCTGAAGGACAGTATAAAGAATAGGCCCGAAACCACGGCAAATTCCCACTGCCCATTCTGAGCCAACCACCGGCACCTGAAACCAGAGCCAGACTCAGTCCTAGTCTGGGGAAACCCAGAGCTCCCCACAAGGCCTAGTTCACCTGAGGTAGGACTCACTCGCCTTAAGGACTGATCTAAATATCCAGGTTAGAGACAGACCATGGAGACTCCACAAAATGTCACCAGCATTACCAGTCTCTCATAGTTCCCTAAATGTGTCAGGCACTCCAGACCTCTGTGCTTTCACATTGGGTTCCCTCTAACTCTATATCCTCCTTCCCCTGCTGACCCTCTCTCTCCACTTCCCTCCCTGCCTCTGTACTGTCCTTGTCTATTTTCTCTTCTGTGTCTAAGACACTGACACCTTCCATGGGAGACTCACGGAAAGGCGAAGAAGATGCCACTTATTGTAATAAGAAGCATTGCATTAAAAGCTGGAAACAGGCTTGGTTTCAGCCATGAGGATTCGATCGGAGGTTCATTTGGGGGCGTGATACTCTGTGAAGAGGCCATGGCAGGACCACCAAGTCTCACAGACTGAAGCCACCAACGAACACTTCTGGGTTGGCACCCAGACTGCCATGACAACAGAAGTGACATCACAGAGGTTCTGGAATGGGGGCTCTGGCTGCTTCCAGTGACGTGTGAGATCAACCTTCCCCAACCCCCACATACGCACATGTTGTAGACTGGGACATCCTGCTCTTATGATGGTAGCTTTGTTGGAGCTTGTGATGATATGATGTGGTTTGTCCCAAAGGTTCAAAGGCTGGAGGGTTGGTCCTCAGTGATGAGGTGGTAGAACCTGAAAGAGGTGGGCCTAGTGGGAGGTAACTCAGTCACTCTGCAAGATGCCCTCTCAAGGGAGTAATGGACTTCTCATGGGCCCCCATTTGCTCCTGTAAGAGGGAGTTGTTATCAAAAGAGCCACATGGGTCCCTCCCTGTTTTCTGACACACAATCTGGTGAACACCCTCACCAGAGATCACTTGCAGGAGCTGCCAAATCTTGGATACTGAGTTAAATAAAACTTACCTCCTTATAAATTATCTGTTCTCGGGTATTTTGTTAGAGCAACAGAAAGCAGGCTAATACAGAGGCCATAAATTATGTGAAGATGGCATGGGGAGAAGTTTGGTGATGGTCATCCCCCTTTCAGGCCCAGTGCTAATTGGAGTCAACAGTGCTCATTGCTCATCCTAGCTCCACTTCTTCCTTTTTGTTGTAACAGAGCTCCAGTTTGGGGAAGGAGGTAGAAATCTACCAATTAAATATCTTCCCAGTTTACTCACTTCCATGGTGGGATTTATGATGTAATTCTCTCTCAAAAATAAAATGAGCTGGGGATGTGACTCAATGGTTAAACAATCCTAGGTTCAATCCCTGATGATGATGATAATAACAATACTAATAATAATTTGTACATATTTATGGCATATAACATAATTTGAAAAATGTTACATTGAAGAACGTCAGAGTCAAGCTTTTTAACATATACATTACTTCATATTCTTATTTGTGGTGAGGACCCTTAAAATCTACTCTTTGAGTCATTTTTAGTGTAGATAACATTATCAACTGTACTCATTCTGTTGTATGTTATTATTAACTGTAGTCATTATATTGCACAATAGATCCCTTAAACTCATCCCTCTCATCTAAGTGTAATTTGTTCTCCTGGGACAAGCATCTTCCCCCTCCACAGCCCAGCCACTCCTGGGCCCCTGGCAGTCACCATTCTGCTCTCTGTTTCTATGAGTTCAACCTTTATAGATTCCACATGTAGGTGAGATCATGTGATTGTTGTCCTGTGCGTGGCTATTTCCCCCAATAAAACGTCCTTTGGCCTCATTCATTTGTCATAAATGACAGAATTTCCTTATATTTTTTTTAAAGACTAAAGAGTATCCCCTTATATTTCTAAACCACATTTTCTGTATCCATTCATGCACCGATTGGCTGGACCATAGGGTAGTTTTTTGTTTTTTGTTTTTGTTTTTTTTGGTGCTGGGGATTGAACCCAGGGCCTTGTCCATGCAAGGCAAGCACTCTCCCAACAGAGCTCTATTTTTAAGTTTTAAAGAAACTTCCCATACTAATTTCCATAATGACTGTACTAATTTACATTCCCCCAAACATAGTACAAGAATTCTAGTTTCTCCACATCCTGACCAGTACTTAAAGTCTTTTGTCTTTCTTTTTCTTTTATTTATGATGGGGGTTGAACCCAGGGGGACTTTAACCCTGATAGCCATCTGGAGACCTTTTTACTTTTTATTTTGAGATCAGCTCTCACTGAGTTGCTGAGGTTTACCTTGAATTTATAATCCTCCTGCCTCAGCCTCCTGAGTTCCTGAGATTAAGGCATGTGCCACTGGTTCTTTTGTCTTTTTGATAATAACCATTCTAATAGGTGCGAGAGGGTATCCCATTATGATTTTAATTGCATTTCTCTAGTGATTAGTAATGTTGAATATTTTTTTTCAGATTTCTCTTGGTCAGTTGTGTTTCTACTGAGAATGAAGTGATGTTTGGTTCACAGTCTACCACCAAGTTTTATGTCAATTTCTGTTGTAGCACAAGAAGAAGGGATGACATGCATTTTGTCATGGAAAAAGGTTAGCAGTGGTACTAGAATCATAACTACCAGGTCTATTGAGCTTTGGAGCAGACCATGCTAGCCTTAGGGTTTCTCTTTTTGTTTTGTATTTTTCATTAGATATATATGACAGCACCATGCATTTTAATTCATTGTACACAACTGCAGCACAAATTTACATTTCTATGGTTGTACCTGACGTAGCGTTCACACCATATGTGCATTCATACATGCACCTAGGGTAATGATGTCCATCTCATTCCACCATCTTTCCTACCCCCATGCCCCCTCCTCACCTCTGCCTCTCCTTTGCCCCATCAAAGTTCCTCCATTTTTCCTTATCAGAGAGAACATTCAGCCTTTGGATTTTTGGGATTGGCTTACTTGATTTAGCATGATATTCTCTAACTCCATTCATTACATGTCGTAATTTTATTCTCTTTTAATGCTGAGTAATATTCCATTAGGTATATATACCACAGTTTCTCTATCCATTCATCTATTGACGGGCATCCAGGCTGTTTCCACAGTTTAGCAATTGTGAATTGAGCTGCTATAAACATTGATGTGACTGTGTCCCTGTAATATGCTGATTTTAAGTCATTTAGGTATAGACCTAAGAGAGGGATAGCTGGGTCAAATCGAGGTTCTATTCCAAGTTTTCTAAGGAATCTCCATACTGCTTTCCAGATTGGGTTGCACCAATTTGCAGTCCCACCAGCAGTGTATGAGTGTACCTTTTCCCCTTCTACATCAGCATATATCGTGGTCTGTCTTCAGCACACAGGGCACTTTGTGGCACAACCACTGTTCTATGTGGTTTACATGAATTAACCCACAATTCCTTGTTTTACAGATAGGGAAATTGAGTGACCAGGTGCTAAGTGCTACCCAAGGTCTCCCTGCTGGACAGTTGTAGAGCTGTGATTTGGACTTATGAGATCTGGCTCCAGAGTCCTTGCCACCAACCACCAAGCAAGTGACTCCAGGAGGAGTTGCAGTCAGGGGGCTGAGTAGAAAGGGAATGAAGTTGGAGCATGGGATCAGTGCCTGAGATGGGTGCTGCCAATAATGGAAAGGAGCCCTGATTGGTGAATCCCAGAGGGCAGACCACATTTAGGTCCCTTGAGAATAGTGATCCTGGACATGGAGGTAACCATTGTGAAAAGAGCAACCATTCTCCAGAACAGAAACCTACTCTCCAAGTACAAGGATTTCACCAGAGCCTTGTCCCTCAAGGGGGGAAGGCGTTTCTCCTACTCCAGGCTCTTATCTCCTGCAAGGTGCTAGTGGTGGTGGAAAAGTAGGAAACACCAGTGAAAGTCACACCCCAGCAATACAGGCTCACTCAACACCATGATCTAATCATAGACCACAGAATCCTTCCTTCCTCTCTACTGTGCCACTATACCAAAAAGCCTCCGCACAACTTTAGAGAATTAGAGATGAAAGAGTTGAAGACACAAATTCTTTCTGGGCAAGAAATGAAAATAAGCACATTATAGGAATCTGAAAGTTTCTGGCCTCTTTGGCAACAGAAAACACTAAACATGACTGAACTTCTAGACAGATGAGCACAAAATCTCACAAAATAAATGGCCTATTTACCTCAGTTCCTATTTTTCAGTACAGTGTCTAGCTTTCAATCAAAAATCATTATAAGGTATACATACTAAAAAGCAAGAAGAAAGGACATAAAGCAAGCATTCGAATGAGACCCTCAAATGATGAGGCTGTGGAAATTATCAGACAGGGATTTGAAACAACTATGATTGAGATCCTAAGGGTTATAGAGGGTTAGAGCTGAACAAGAATATTCAAGAAAAGATAGATAATGTAAGCTGATGATGGAAATGGTAAACAAGAAAAAAAAAGGAAAGACTGGAGATAAAATGACTAAGATGAATGCTTAACACCTTTGATGGGCTCACTAGTACCCTGGACATGACTGGGGAGAATATTAGTGAACTTGCAGATAGGTCAGAAGAAATTTCTCAGGCAAAATTGCAAAGAGAAAAGAAAAATTGAAACAGAAAATTTAAGAACAACGGGGCAATTTCAAAAGATAAACACACGTGCAGTTGGAATAGGAGGAGGAGAAGCAAAATAGAAGAGAGTTGAGGAAAGACTTCGAGTAATAATGACAGAAAACTTTTATGAAGTAATAGATACAGGGAGTTCTGAGAACATCAAACAAGGCAAATACCCAAAATCTACACCTACCATCTTTCAAATTGCTGAAAATCAAAGCCAAAGAGATGGTATTTAAAGAAATCATCTTACTCATACAGGAGCCAAGATAAGAATCTTAGTGGACTTCTCCTAAAATGTGCTAGAGAAAGAGAGTTGAGTGAAATTTTGAAGTGTTGAAAGGAAAACCCACCAGCCTATAATCCTCTACCCAGTGTATCATGGTTTGATATTGTGTGTCCTCCAAAAGCTCATGTGGGAGACATGCCTTCAATATACATTTTAAATTGTTTTTCTGGACACAGTTTTGTTCCTGTATCTTCTTAAGAGATATCCTTGAGAAAAAGTTTCTTGAAAAATCTAGTCTCAGCCAGTCATTGCAGGACATGTCTCCTCATCCCCACTACGCAAAAGGCTGAGGCAGGAAGATGGCAAATTTGATGCCAGCTTGGGCAACTCAGGTGGACCCTGTCTAAAATCAAGGGGGATTGGCTGGGTATGGTGCTCCTTAGTAGAGCACTTGCCTAGCATGTGAAAGCCCCTATTTCAATCCCCTGTACCAAAAAATGGGGTCCTTGAAGAGGCTAATATCAAGGCAAAAAGGATGCAATGATCATTTCTTTTTACTTTTTATTAAGTTGCTAAGGCTAGCCTTCAACTTGTGATAGTCTTGTCTCAGCCTCCTGAATTTAGGCATGTGCCACTGTCCTGGCCCAGAACTTTTTAAAATAAAATCAACCCCACAGCATTGTCATCTGATAATATCAAAAAGGTAACAAAAACTATATGAAAAAAATGTTTCCCCCAAATATATGTGTGTGTATATATATATATATATATATATATATATATATATATATATATATATATATATTTAGTTGTAGTTGGACCCACTGTCTTTATTTATTTTTATGAGGTACTGAGGATCAAACCCAGTGCCTCACATGTGTGATTCGGGTGCTCTACCACTGAGCTACAGTCCCAGCCTTTCAGTTATCATTTCTAGTTGGAGGCACTTTGTGACAGAATAATATTATCTCTTTTTCTGGCTGGGGGGGTACTGGGGATTGAACTCATGACACTTGACCACTGAGCCCATATCCCCAGACCTATTTGGTATTTTATTTTAGAGACAGGGTCTCACTGAGTTGCTTAGCACCTTGATTTTACTGAGGCTGGCTTTGAATCTGAGATCCTCCTGTCTTAGCCTCCCAAGCTGCAGGGATTACAGGCAGGCGCCACTGTACCCAGCCCAATATTATCTTCTTTAAGTATGATCCAACCCAGTTGTTTTCTTGACTGTTTTAAAATAAATCTGTTCTCATCATCTGATACAATGCTCATGTACTCATCAAAACCAATGATACAGCTCTTATCATTATATTCATTTGCTTATAGAACCACCCCTAAAATTGGCACTTATTTTGCAAGCATCTGAAGAAGAGGGTGATGGGCTGCACCATTGCCTTCTGTGCTTTTGGCCTGACCATACCCGTGGTGGAATCTCTGACAGACCACTCTCACTGCATGCTACTACCTCAGAAAGCCACTTGTGAGTAAATATATTTCTGCAGAATCTCTTAACGACGGATACATAAAAATCTATAACAAATTATTATAATTTATATTATAATTTATTTAATTCTCTGTAGTAATTTCAAGCTTTACACATTACCTTTACACTGTGGTGACCATCCTTCTATCTAACAAACATCTTTGTGTACCGAACCACTTGTTTCTTTAAAGGATTTGGGGGATCCCTGTGCTGTGGATCAAATCCAGAGCCTCACATGAGCTAGGCAATTGCTCCATCACTGAATGACACCGTTGGACCAGAATGGAGAGATTTTACTGGGAAATTTTATTCAAGCTCTGATAGTACCTAATGAAATGTTGCTTTTTGACAAAATAATGGGTTTCTAGAAAATGATTATTTGTACCCACCAGATACACTTATGATGCCAGCCATCTGATTTACAGATTTACTCTGGGGTTGTTGATAAGAAAATACATTGCTTTTTTTCCCCCAAGTAAAAAATTGCAATCTATTTATTTATTTTTATTAGTAAAATTTTACATAATACTGGGATTCATTATACCATATCCTTGCATGCACATAATTTGATCAGTCTCATGTTCCAGCTAACATATTCTTCTTTTTTTTTTTTTTGGTACTGGGAATTGAACCCAGGGGTGCTTAGCCACTGAGCAACATCCCCAGCATGTTTTTGTATTTTATTTAGAGATAGAGTCTCACTGAGTTTCTTAAGGCCTCACTAAGTTGCTAAGGCTGGCTTTGAACCCACAGTTCTCCTGCCTCATCCTCCAAAGCCACTGGGATCACAGGTGGCACCACACCTGTCTAACATATTCTTTTGGAGTGAGGGGAGGTGGTATCTTGAACTTTTCTTTTGTTTTAAATGCTGGGAATTGAACCCAGGGCCTCATGCAAGCAACCAATTTATCACTGAGGTACATCCCCAGCCCTTGAGCATTATTTTTAATAGGTCTATCTTTTGGACATGACCTAATGGCTGGGTATCATGAGAAATCCAGTATTTTATGTGTCTGGAACTTTAAGTATATTTTCACTCAAAATTCCTGTAGGACAGGAGTTTCGCAGAGTAATGAACTGGCTCTGGTCATATTCAACAAGATGAGACAACCAGCAAATATGGGAAAGACCTAAGATTGAAATTCAGAATTATAGTACACCAGGATTCAATATCTGGGTTATGTGGCTTCTCTGCAAGAGGAAGAAGAAAGTTTTTTTTGTTTTTTTTTTTTTTCTTTTTAATACCAAGTATTTTGAGCCAGGTGTAGTGGCACGTGCCTGTAATCCTAGCAGCCGGGGAGACTGAGACAGGAGAACGAGAGTTCAAAGCCAGCCTCAGCAAAAGCAAGGCACTAAACAACTCAGTGAGATCCTGTCTCTAAATAAAAACACAAAATAGGGCTGGGGATGTGGCTCAGTGGTTGAATGCCCTTGGGTTCAATCCCCGGTACTAAAAAATAAATAAATATTTTATTGTATGTTGCTGCCAGTGTATATAAAATAATTACCATTGTGAAATAGAAATTCATGAAAATTCAGAGAGGTAGATGTTAAGGATTGACAAAAGTAGAAGATTGTATTTTGGTACATGTGTTACAGGGAAATTTTTTGTACAGGCTTCAAATTAAGCTCTCTTGAATATTCACTGGTTCTTGAGCAGTGGGTTTGGGAAACCTCAGAAAGATGACTACAAAAAGGAATAGACTTTCTGGGGTCTGAAGGAACTTGTACATGAAGATACTCCAGTCAGTAGGGGATCATGGTGAGCATTCTGCAGACAAAATTTTTTCAAGTCAGCAACTGCCTGGGAAACCTTCATGTGGTTGAGTCCGGCCTCCAGCCAGAGCTGCTGAACCACCTTCTTCATAGTGTCAACGCTGGAGGAACAAGACATGGTGCATTCGAGGGCCAGGTGACTCTTCTGTCAGAGAGTCCACAGGTCACGGTCAGCTGGGCCAGATGACTGGGCAGCGTGCAGCAGAGAAGATTCTTTTTTTGAGGGGGTCTGTGGATTGAACTCAGGGCACTTGACCGCAGAGTCACATTCCAGCCCTTTTTTGTATTTTCTTTAGACACAGGGTCTCACGAGTTGCTTAGCACCTCGCCATTGCTGAGGCTGGCTTTGAACTCACGATCCTCCTGTCTCAGACTCCCGAGCCACTGGGATTACTGGCTGTGCACCACTGCGATTGGCTAGAAAAGAGATTCTTATAGAAAAAGAGATAAATAATTGCCAGGAATTAACGGCTGATTATTTTTTTTTAATTGTTCTATTCTACATGACAGTAGAATGCATTTTGACACAACATGTATAAATAGAGTTTTACTTCTCATTCACCTGGTTAAGGGCTGATTCTTTATCTGAAAACCCAGAAAGAGAATCATGTCTCTTGGGAGCATGCAAGCAGTCATTCCAGTGTAGCTGAAGTCTGGGAAAGCCCAAGACTAACTTCATGGAGACCCCATACTTCTGACACAGAAGGCAAAAGATAACTCAGTATCTTTGATAAGGGCCTAAGAGTAAATGGGAAGTCTCAACTGGTTCTAAGGATGAGTCACTGTCTATGGGGACACATTCCCCACTGAGCTAACAGAAGGAAAATCAGTTCCTTGTATCTAAATAGCATGTTTTAGGTTTCCATTTTCTTGTGAATTCAATGAGCAAATATTTGTTCAGCTCCTATGTTAGCCTGGGAACTCCATGAAATACTTATTTTCTGTACCCCATTGTCCAGGTTCTTGTAGCTGTCTGGCCAGCTACATGAGGACTGTGATGGTCACTTTTTTCTTCTTCTGAAACTACACACTTATATTTCCTCCTTTACCAGTAACCGCCGCCCCCCCCCCACCCAGCCCATCTCTCTTTTAATATCAATGTGAATGACATTTGTCTTTCTTCACAGTGCAATATCTAATTCCCCTCTTCTATTACCACCATATTCTTTTTTGAAATTTTTCTTATTGTGTGAAGGCTTTATTGGAACAATTCTTAGTATGTGTCTTCCATTGCCGCCTCCCATCTTGGGAGTTGAAGACCCTTCTTTTATCTCCTTTGGGTTAATTATTTCAAACAGGTAATTTAGACCATTGAAGTCCCAGGAATTTGAATCCTGGATCAGAAGGGATGCTGGAGGTGGGGCTAATGGCAATTCTAGGAACAGATTATTCATGAACCTGTGGATTTGTGCCAGCTCCCTGGAACTGCCTTGATTCTGCAATCTGCCACAATCCAGATAACTGCCTTAATTCTATGAACTCCTGATACCCTTCCAGGAATTTCTCTATTTGCTTTGTATAACTAGAGTTGGTCCCTGTTCTATGCAAATCACAGCTGGAACTGATGCAGTAAACCTTCCATTCATTCAACTAAATATGCAATAAATTTTATTGAACACCTATCCTGCCCCAGTCAGTCTCAGTGTCTGCCAAAGTGATTATCCAAACTGATTTGTGGTAATATGTCCAAGGAAAAGATTGGAATTCAGTTTGTTGATCAGCTTTGTGTCACTGACAAAATACTTAAGATATACAACTAGAAAAGAGAAAATATTTATATTTGGGTTATAGTTTCAGAGGTTTCATTCTATGATTAGCTGATTCTGTTGCTTTTAGGCCTATAGTGAGGCAGAACATCACTGAGGGAGCATGTGGTAGACCAAAGCTATTGACCTCGTGGTGCCTAGGAAGCAAAGGAGAATTTGCTTTTATAACAAAGCCTCTCACTCAAAACCCAGTAAACTCTGAACCATAAATAAATGAATGCATTGTTGAAGTCAGAGTCCTTGTGATTTAATCTGTTCTCAAAGACCCCCATCTTTGAACACTGCTGCATTGGGGACCAACTCTTCAACACTTGAGCTTTAGGGGTCATCTAAGAATACCCAGAATTAGCAGAATTAAACCCTAAGCTGATATTTCTTTTTTTTAAAAAAAATGTTTATTTCTTAGTTTTAGGTGGACACAATATCTTCATTTTACACTTATGTGGTGCTGAAGATGGAACCCAGTGCCTTCTGCATGCTAGGCGAGCACTTTACCACTGAGCCACAACCCCAGCCCTCTAAGCTGATATTTCTTGAGAAACATCCCCACATTTCTATGTCAAGCTAGTTACTAGAAATCTTCAACAGCTGCAAATCATCAAAGAGAGACATTTCTCCCCTGCCAGATAACTTAAATTACCCTTTGATAGAGGCTATAACTAGGCAATTTATACCAAATAGAGTAGGAGGAAACCCAGGTTATTGGCCAAGGTATTTCAAGCCAAGTGAGTCTTATAGCATCTCTCAACTATTATCAGTAATGTGAGTAATGACAGATTAGCTATAAAGATACTTTGCAAACACAGAGGAGCCTGGCAATTGAAGTTCTAGAAATGGATAGTTTTCTTTGATATTCAGAAGTTGTCAGACTACCTGGTTTTTGTTTGAAACTTACTAAGAATTCATTACATATAGGATATTCCTAATTCCTCAAAATTCCCCAGCAACCGCCTCCAAATCCCACCCAGGTTCTTTCTTTCTTTTTTTAAAGAGAGAGAGAGAGAGAGAGAGAGAGAGAGAGAGAGAGAGAGAGAGAGAATTTTTTGATATTTATTTTATAGTTTTTTTTTGAGCGGACACAACATCTTTAATTTGCATGTGGTGCTGAGGATCGAACTCAGGGCACCGAGCATGCCAGGTGAGCACGCTACCACTTGAGCCACATCCACAGCCCCTCTTTCTTTCTTTCTTTTTTTTTAGTTGTTGATGGAGACAATATTTTTGTTTATGAATTTATTTTTTAATGTGGTGCTGAGGATCAAATCCAGTGCCTCACACGGGTGAGGCAAGCGCTCTACCACTGAGCTTCAGCCCAAGCCCCCACCCAGTTTCTTAAACAAAAATTCTTGCTATGGTCTGAATGTTTGTATTCCTACTTCCAACCGCCAAATTCATATGTTGAATTTCTAAGCCTCCAAGGGGATGGCATCAGGAAGTGGGACCTATGGGAGATGATGAAGTCATGAGGGCAGAGCCCTATATTCCTGTATACAGTGCATGCCTATTGCCAGAGATTACTATCTTTAAAAATGGGATAGTGTTCTTCAAAATAAGCCAAGGGGGCTTATCTGCCCCTTTCAGTAAGTGAGGACACAGCAGAAAGTTATTTATGAATCAGGAAAGCTGGTACCATGACCTTACATTTTCCAGTCCCCAGAACTGTGAGGAATAAATTTGTTATTTTTTATTTTAGCATCCCAGGAATACTAAGGTAGTTCATAAACAAATAAGTAGACTCTTTGCTCTGAGAATGATGAAACAGAACCCATGTGGGGAACAAACACTTATCTAGTTATGTTTGTTTATACTAAACAAAATAGTAGGGGAGATATAGGTATTCACTGTTTTAAGTGTAACCAGAAATGGTGGTGGTTGTTTTTTTTTTTCCTTGGTTGTTTGGACACCATGGATTGAGCCCAAGGGCACTTAATCATTGAGTATATCATACATCCCCAGATTTTTTTTTTTTTATTTTTCATTTTGAGACAGGGCCTTGCTAAATTGCTGAGGTGGCTTTGAACTTGTTATCTTCCTGTCTCAGCCTACTGAACTGCTGGGATTACTGGTATGCACCATCATACCCAATCCCAGGATTGTTTGAAATGTGTGTTAAGTCACATAGACAAAGAAAGTACTGTCATGAAGGAAGAAGGGACTTATACTACTGATCCCTACAAAGAGTAGGCACTGCAGGCTGTGAATGGGGAGCACACAGGGAAATACCAGGTCAGTCAGAAAACAAGGTCAGAGCCTTTATTGTGGTTTTTAAGGGAAGGACTGGGTAAAGGAGCATAAGTTTTGAATTGTTTGGTTTGGCTAACTCCAACAGGCTGCAGCATTTAGGAATGTCTCTTGCAATCTGGTACCTGGCCCTGGGGCAATTAGGTAAAGGGAACATTAAGAGCTTGCTAAAAGAAGCGGTTAGAAGTATAGCCCCCACCCCCAGTGGTTGGTATGCATATAAGAGGTGTGCCTTAGGCAGTTTTTTACTGTCTTTAGGAAATGGATAACCCCGAAGAAGCAGTCCCTTATTTAAAAACTACAACAATAACAACAAAAAGCAGAATATAAAGGTATGATTAATACATTCACAGACAGTCCTACTTGTTTTGGCACTTTTCATCTTTTTTACTAACTCTTTAAGTGTCCATCTCCCTTTCTAGGTCTGTGAACAATGAGCACGGGGTCACATCTTACTCTTGTCACTGGTGGGTATTCAGCATATGCCTCTAAATTAATGAGCCAGTGTGTGTGTTTAGGCAAAATTGAGGGTAGGTATAGTCAGCCAAAAGAAAACAAGCAATCAAATAATAAAAACTGTGAGTCAGCTAGGCAAGAGAGTCAGCTTCTGTCCTGCTGCCCACTTTGGCTCTTCAGATACCACTGGGGCAAAAAGAAAGCCTCCCCCCACCCCTTTTGCAGCCTTCCCCCATACCTGTATTCTCTCCAAAACTGCAAGAAAGGGAGTAGGTACGAATGAATAGGGAGACAGCCAGAGCTATCTTCTCAGTATTCCTTCCCCAAACCCCAAACCTGCACTCCTTTCTCGGCCCTTTCCCCATTTGCTTGGTCCTATGAAATTCTAGCTTGGTCTCTGTGTTTTCTTTAGACAAAAGAGACAAGCTTGAGGACAGGCAAGCAGTGGGAGTCACTGTGTTAAAATCTTGACAGGCTCTTGGCTCATGTCCTTGTAAAATGAGGGAAATACATAAACTCAGGGAAAACTGAGCTTACAATTGTGCAGTTCCACCCTGTCTCCACCTCAGTCCTGTCCCTGACTATGGCCCTTCTACAAATGTTGGACCTCCAACTCCAGGAGGGGCTTCTCACTCTTGAGACAGATGGCATTCTCCCTTAAATGTGTATCTGCTTTCTAAATAAACCTTTGTCTCTGCCTTTGCCAGACTCATGCTGAAATTCTTTGCTGCCCTTCTTGGAAGAGATCTCTTCTCCATGACAGTCAGTTACTGAATTAGGCATGGTCCTGGCCACCCGCCTCCCATAGATGGCATGCCAATCACTGAACCTGTCACAGGAGAAGATATTTCTCTGAAGAATGGTCTGAGAAGTTTCCAGAGAAAGGGAGAACTTGACTCAGGGCCAGCAGGGTTCTTGCAGACATGACAGAAAAGAATTTTACCATGCACCAGTCAAAGGCAGAGACAGAGGTTTATTTGTGAAGTAGATACATATTCAAGGAAGAATGGGGGCTTATCTTAAGAGAGAGACCCCTTTGCGGAAAAGCAGGCTATCTCCAGAGAGACAGACAGCAACCTGTTGGTATGGGGTGTTAGTATTTGCAGAGGGAGGATATGTAGGGGCTGGTCTAGAGGTGGAGGAAGGGTAGAGCTACACAATTTTACACCCTCCTTTGCACATTGCCCTCAAAGTTGCAAGTGTTGGAGGGAGCCTTTCACATTTAGCGGTTTATGGCGCTGCTTTTGACACTTAGTATGTCTCTCTGTCTTCCCAAATTACTTTCTCAAAATGACCAGTTTTGCAAACGAGAAAAGGTTTATTTAGGAGGCAGCCAAGCCAGAAGACAGATCAAGTCTCAGATCTCTCCCCCATAAGGTTTAGGGATATTTATGATAACGAAGCAGGGAGGTCGAAGGTACGGGGAGAGGTGATTGGAAGTAAGGAAAATTGAAGTAATCAGTGGTCTGTACACGTGGAATCAAATTTCATTGTCTTCATAGGACACATATTCAGAATGTGTTGTTGGTGGGGACAAAAGGACAGTGCAAGTAATAAATAATGGGTCAGATCAGAAAGATGGAGGCTGGTTTGAAAGGAAAAGTAATAAAATGTTAATACCTCTAGAGCACTTCCCCTTTTCCACCTGTTGCCAAGGTTACCAGTCTCCAGGGATTATTCCTCCCTGCAGGGAGTTGTAGGGGCTGTTAATGAATGCCTCCTAGGCTGCTCCCTTCTTGCCAGGACCCCTGATCCACTTCCTTCTGGCCCTTGGATCACTCCATCTTTTAGGTCAAGTAAGCAGGTTGTGAGGAAGTGAATGCATGAGAACAAAGGAATTCTAAAGTGTGTAAAAGGGGCAGGACACCCCCACTTCCTCAGACAACCAGCTCCTCTGCCCCAGGGGTCCTAGCCTTGCCTCACCCTCAGCCACTTGCAGGCCTTCTTGGGTGGGGCCCTCAGGGCAGAGCAGGACAGGGCTGAGCCAGAGGCAGCAGGAGCACTATGGGCACAGTGCAGGGTTGGAGAGGGGTTCAAACTGGCCGCCTTTTCAGTAGACAGCCCTGTGCTGAACTTCACTGCCAGCTCTAAGTTTGCCTCGAGAGTGGGGCCCTGTGGTCACTGTCCAAGCCCTTCCCCTGCTGGAATGGCCCTGGAAGCAGGAATGAGAGTGGTCCCCTGGGAACCAGAGAAAGCCATCAGGCTGATGCCACCAGGTTATCTTGGGCAAACTCTTCCCTCTGCAGGACCTAAGAGCCCCATCTGCAAAACTGGGGGTGGCAGACAGGTGGATGAGGTATCCCTGAGTCCCTACCCTCCCTAAAGACTTAAGAGTCTGTGACCCTCAGTGTGATATCTATGATTACCTTGAGGACTCCAAATTTTAGCAAAGGGAAGACGGATGCTCCTGTGGCACATTAGTTGGCGGCAGAGCTGGGTGACTAGGTTGAGTCTCATCCTATATGCCCTGACTTCCCAAGAGGCCCATGAGGAAAGGTCTGGAGATGCTAGGCTCTCCATCCCAGGTTCTGAGAAACTGATGTGACTCCATTTTTGAGAAATCAGCTTCTACCTGGAGGCCTGTCCAGAGGGAGGGGGCATGACTCTTGTCCTTGGAAAAACCCACAGAAGGTTCTTAGGCACATACCCACCCTGCTGAGTTGTTTAACAAAAGGGATCTGTGGTGCTAGGTGACCCTGACTCAGTTAAGCTAGGTGAGGACCCATAGCAACCCCCTAGCAACCACCAATCAGCAGGAGACAGGAAAAATATCTGAAATGTCAGGTGACCTCCCAGTAGTTTCCGTGATGTATAACATGATTAGGCAACCCTGCAGTTTGGCATAGAGACTCTTGCAACCCTTCCGGGCCTAAACCAATCAGTTCAAATATATCCACCATTTGAATTCACCCACTACCCTTACCCAACTTGTTCCGGCCAGTGAATGTGCTCATCAATGTTAAGAATTGTTGTTTCATTTTCCCGCGGTATAAAATGATTTTCTGTGTGATCTTGTGATGCATAGTGTATCCCCCCAAAACCTATAAATTCTCACTAACTAAGGGTTGGGACTCACTACTCAGGAACGCTGTATTGTAAACGGTTGAGAGTCCAGGCGCGAGCCTGCAATAAAGACTCTTGTGTAATTGCATCAGATTCGGCTCCCGGAGGTCTATTGGGGTCCCACGAATCTGGCATTATGGTTCTTGGAGCTTGTGGGCACCTGGTAGCCCTGCAGGCGTGGGGGCCATTTCTTGGCTCTGGCCCAGGGATGGCAGAGTTTCCTGGGTAGGTGGACAGTGGGCCCCATAACTGGTCCCCTATAACACCCCTTGCCTTATCCATGGGCCAAGGATTGGGTGGGGCATGTCTGAGAATCAAGGGCACATTCAGCAGAAATGAGAAGGGGGCAAAAAGGGAAGGGGGTGCAGCCCAGTTGGGTCCTCTCAACTTGGCAAGGAGTCACAAGACTGGCCCAAGGCTTAGGGTAGAGGGTATGGTGGAGGACGTCAAAGGAAGGAATGTTCTATGTCCCACTTAATGCTCAAGAAGCAATGAGCCTGATCCAAGGGTCTTTCTTAAGGAAATCCTAGAAATCCTAGGCTGGGGGCAGGGGGCGGACACACCTAAAATCTTCATCCCAGAGCAGGAAGTCTTTGCCTTTGGAAAGGCCATGTCCTCTTTTGAGAATCTGAGGGAAATTACATCCTTTTCTAGTGGGAAAACTGAGGACCAGATTGTCAAGGAGATGTGTCACATCTAGCTTAGGACTTAAAAGGCCCTTGCCTGAGACTGAGTGAGGCCCTGTATACCTGAAGGCAGGGAGCCAATGAGTGCAGACCTGAACCAGGCAGGATGGCACGGGGATAGGCAGGATGGCAGGGGGACAGCCAGCGGGGCTGGAGGAGGCAGCATGAACTCCTCAGAGACTGGGGCCTGGCCTTCTGGGCCCCGCTTGGAGCTGGACTCCCTCCAGCACTCCCCCACCCAGGCAGTTCCATGATGCACATCCAGGCCTTGGCCCAGGCTCCTGGACCACCTCTCTCCTCCCTCACTCAGATCCAGTTTATTGGGAGGGCTGTCCTTTGGGAATGAGCTTGGGAGCCTCTGGCTTCCCCACTCGGCCTTTCCCCCTGTTGGTCAGCAGGGTTGAGCCATCCCTACTGCACACACAGGTTCACAGGCACTAAAACCTGGGCACAGGGACTCCTCCCCTCTTTCTCTGCCATGTGCCCATGAACTTGGGCTTCCCAGACAGAGGAAGTGAGCAGGAATAAGATTTGAGAAAAGCCTTAAGCCCCAAAAGGACTTGAGCCCAGGGAGATAGATATTGGGACAGGGAAAGGGGATGAGAAGTGTTGGAGTTCAAGCCAGGGCAGGCGGGTGGGGCTGGGCCTGGGCTTCCCAGGAGAGGTTGAGGAGGAAAGGAAGAGGGAAGAGCAGTCTTGTCGTGGGACTTTGTGGTCTGGAGACTTGGAGACACATCCTGCATCATAGGTCACCCACCTCCTAAAGTTGGTCAGAAAGGATAAGGGGCTGGGCGAACACACCCCCGAGGATGAGCTCATACCAAACATGTGCATACTCTCTCTCTCTCTCTCTCTCTCTCTCTCTCTCTCTCTCTCTCTCTCACACACACACACACACACACACACACACACACCCTAGGGACATGCATCTGACCCCTTGGGTGACATCCTTTTGCCTCCACCTTTATCACACAAGATGGTTTCACCCAGATACTAGTATGGAAAGAAGCAGTATAGTTTGTCTGTCCTGATGCTTCATGTGGCAAGATGATATGGGGTCCTTGATACAAATTCAGAGAGCCCCACAACCACTAATAGTACTCTGGAAATTCTGACATGGTTGGGTCGCCCAACTAGTGGAGAAAATAACCATAAATCATTCCAGCTGCATCCATTGCTTGCCTGCTGTGCACTAGATGAAACACCTCACCTCCTCCTCCAACAACCTACTACGAAGGTGATATTATTCCCAGTCCCAAGATCACACTCTGGAGACTAACAGACACACGGTTTGATGTGCCCCCTGCCCAACACTCTGGGGCCTGCAGACTCAAAATTCCTGAGTCTACCCCAGGGACAGGACCAGAACCAGCACCTGATGCACCCCAGGGGGAAGGGACCAGGGTGGGACACAGTTGCAGGAGAGATGCAGGATGAATGCCCCCACCCTCCCACATCTGGGGAGGAGGCGCCCAGGAGGGGGCTCCAGACTGACTCAGGCTGGCTCACCTCCCACTAGAGGGCTGGGCCAGACTTGGTTTTCAAATTCCTGGGCAGCTGGCACCCCCTGTAGTCAGACAGGGATGCTGCAGGACAGGGCTTGCTCCATCCCTAGTGCTAGCTGGGGGTTTTCTCTCCTCCCATCTCCAGCCCTTGCCAGGAAGCCAGCCAGGTCAGTCACTGTGATTATTACTGTTGCCACATTTTAAGGATGAGAGAAATGACAAGTGTCTTGCTCAAGGTCAATGAGCTAGACAATGTTGGTTCCCTAGCTTGGGTTCTCAGAGAGCAAGGATCTTTCCCTTCCAAGAGGGCTTTGTTCCAACCCCTCAGAGCCTCCCTACATCCCCAGGAAACACCGCTTCTCGAAACCTAGAACAAACAGACAGAGCAGCCATAGGAAGAAGTAAAAACTATTTACAAATGTACAACAGGAATGGAAGACTTAGCACTCCCAGTAGGGGAGTGATTGAGGGTTCAGCTACGAGAGGCCTCCACATGGAGGCTCAAAAGGTGAAGTTCAGATGTCCTGATATCCAGCAGTGTGAATGGGTGAGTGAGAGGCTCGTGGATGGGAGGCCAAGTCTTCTCTGTGGGCTTTTTGCTGCGACATCGGGCTGATGGAAAACTAAACACATAAGTCAATACATGGGTGTTCTTTCTAGCTTCTACCCTGCAGTTCACAGTCATGGCTCTGGGCCCCAGGAGACAGGACAAAGGAGAGGGCTGGTACCCCAAGTAATGCAAGGGCCCTTGGTGGGCACCATGGGTTATCTACCCTACTGCACTCCTAATGCTCCACTTCATACATTTCACATGGGATTTCAAGTACAAATTTCCATAAAAAAAAAAAAAATGAAGAGCCAGGCACAGTGGCACATGACTATAATTCTAGTGGCCTGGGAGGCTGAGGCAGGAGGATCACAAGTTCAAAGCCAGCCTCAGCAAAAGTGAGGCACTAAGTAACTTAGTGAGAACCTGTCTCTAAATAAAATACAAAATAGGGCTGGGGATGTGGCTCAGGGGTCGAGTGCCCTGAGTTCAATTCCCTGTCCCCCTCCCCCCCAAAAAAGAATCTCCTTTAAAACATAAATTACTAGTCTCAGTCCTCATTAATAACTGAGGAAACTGAGGCCTAGAAAGGTAAGGGACTGGCCAAGGCCAACTAGCAAATTAGTGGTGCAGTCTTTTCTCTTTGTCTATTCAGCAACACCTGGGAGTACTCTGAAACCTGGAACCCGCACACTCAGGTTCATATTTCCGTTAATTCAGCTCCATGTGCTTCAGCTTCAGGGCCAGGCCAACCTCAGGAGCCTCCCCCAACACATGTGTGACCCACAGACATCCTTCTCCCAATGCACACCCACTATTCCTCACCTCCTGTAAAGCTGCAGCCTCGCCACTCCCTGGGGGGCCCTGCCCATGTGTTGGAGATGTGGGCCCAGGGAGCTCTGTGGGACGGTGTTGACGGGAATATTGTGGCGAGAACCGTGTGTGCACTGGGTCCCCTTGCTCAGGGTCCCACTCCGTGCCTTCCGCCTGCTGCATCCAAGTAGCTGCAGACATGTACCTGGGGCGTGATAGACCAAATGCAGGGAGTCACTACCCACCTTGGCCTGGGCCCCCTGACCACCCTCACCCTCAGCTTGGAAAGCACAGAGCCCAGGGTTCCCAGCCAGGAGTCTCATCCAGGCTGCATTTCCCCTCTACTCCATTTCTTAGGGCAAGAACCTAGAAGGGCAATGAATAGGGACGTTCCCAGAGGCTCCCAGAGTGCCCTGGAGAAAACCCCAAAGGAAAGGACAATGGGTGACAGGGCCTGGGAGCTGGGGTCAGGGACCAAAGAAGAAAACCCAGCTTTATCTCACCCCACTCCCACCAGCCCCAGAGATCCACCACTTGAGCCTTCAGTTTACCAACTCACTTGGGTCCCACTGGCATACAAATGGTCAAATACCAGTTGTTGGCACAGCCCTGGTCGAAGGGGTTGTTGTTCCGGAGTGATTTGCCCTGGAGGGAGATGGGGATGGGAAGAGGAGCTCAGAATCAGCAGGACTGGGCAAGGCCATCTCCCAGTGACTCCTCCTAAGTCAGTCAGCTTAGCCAGGGCTCAGCCCAGGCCTGGAGCAAGATTCTAAGGGCAGGGGAGCCCAAGAGTGACCCAGGGCCTCCTGCCTTCCTATGCTCCTAGGAAGAGTGACCTCCCTTGACCCACTTGTGAGCAGCTCTCCGCAGACAGTGCTGACACTGCACTCCTTTCTCCTGCCTTCTCAGGGCTCCTCATCATCCTGTGCCTCCCTGTGCAAGATCCTTGTTCTGTCTCCATTGGCCACACCTGTCCTCTTACCTCATCCTTCCACACACCCCCCTTTTTAAAAAAAATATTTTTTAGTTGTTGATAGACCTTATTATTTTTTTTTAATTTGTATGGGGTGCTGAGGATCAAACTCAGTGCCTCACACATGCTAGGCAAGTTCTCTGCCACTGAGCTACAACCACAGCCCCTTTCAGATACCTTTTAAACTCTTCCTTGTGCTGCTCAATTGCTCCAAAGACAATGTCACCACCCCACTCCCACTTCATTTCCCCACCTCTCATTTTTTTTTCTAAAATTATGCCCTAACTGAATTTCACTATCTGGGAGGACAGGGGCAGTGGGGAGGCCCCATCATAGTTTCCTAGTCAAAAATCACATGGCCCAGGAAAATCTGGGCTGAAGGCCTTCAGTACACAAAGCAGTAAAGGTCAAGCTCAAAGTAAAGGCAGACCACAGGGCTGATGAATAAGGGCCAAGCACAGAGTCTCAGGTGGGAGGAGGACCAGATATGGCAGTGGTGGGCTGGGGACTAAAAGGATGGGAGGTGATGAGCAGGTAGGCTCCTCTGTCTGTTCACTGTCTCGGGGTCTGCAGCGTCCCCTCCCCCACTGATGCTGCCCACCAGTCTTACTGAAAGAGCCTTTAGTCAAGAGATTGCCATACTAAAGGAATCCCAGGGCAGAGATGCCCACCCCTATCATTCCTATTCAACACTAAAAAGAAAAAGCAATAAAGATACACAGATTGGAAAGAAGGTAATGAAACTGTTCTTCACAGATGACAATTTTCTATGTAGAATGTACAACAGCCACAAAATGCTGAGGGAGAACTCAGTGGTTGAGCACCCCTGATTCAACCCCTAGTCCTAGAAAAACAACACTAAGGACTCCTGCTCTTGGGAAGATGCTATGAAGAAAATGGAATGACAAGTCACAGATTGCAAGAAGAGATGTGCAAAACCTAGATCTGAATCTGATGTAGAAAACTCTTAAAACTCAATAAGAAAACAACCGTTTTTTCAAATGGGCAAAAGATTGGAGTAAACGCTTTTGGGGGGAGTGGGTACCACGGATTGAATATAGGGACACTCAACCACTGAGCCACATCCCCAGTCCATTTTTTTTCGTATTTTATTAGAGACAGGTTCTCACAGAGTTGCTTAGTGCCTCGCTTTGCTGAGGCTGGCTTTGAACTCGGAATCCACCTGTCTCAGCCTCCCAAGCTGCTGGGATTACAGGTGTGTGCCACTGTGCTCTGCCAGGAGTAAACATTTTACCAAAGACCTAATGAAGGCCAAACAGACATGAAAATAGGCTCAACATCATTACTCATTAGGAAAACACAACCTGGAACCTTAATGAAATACTACGACTCATTTAATAAGACAGGTTTGATTAAAAGACAAAACAAAATAACAAAGGACAGTGTGAGGGGCTGGGGTTGTGGCTCAGTGGTACAATGCTTGCCTTGTTTCTGTGAGGCACTGAATTCGATTCTTAGCACTGCATATAAATAAATAAAAGGTCAACTGATACCTAAAATATATTTGAAAAAAAAAAGTGTGAAATGTTGGTGAGGATGTGAAGCAACTGGAGTTCCCAACATTGCTGGTAGAATTTAGAAACCTTACAGTTGTTTTGGAAGACAAATTTGGCAATTTCCTACAAAGTTCCACACGTGTTTACCTTATGACTCAGCAATGCCACCCTTAAGAATTTATTCAACAAAAATGAAAACTTATGTTCACATGCCTGTGCATCAATGTTTGGGGCAGCTTTATTTATAACTACCCCAAACTAGCTAGGCATAGTGGACCACACCTATAATCCCAGAGGCTTGGGAGCCTGAAGCAAGAGGATGGCAAGTTCAAAGTCAGCCTCAGCAACTTAGTGATGCGCTAGGCAACTTAGTGAGACCCTGTCTCAAAATTAAAAAAAAAAAATTATACATAATTTGAGGGGTGCTAGGAATGTGCCTCAGTGATTAAACACCCCCCGGTTCAATTTCTAGTATGAAACAAACAAAATAAAACAAACAAAAATACTGGCAAAAACTAGACATAATGTAAAAAATCCTTGGTTTGATGAATGTATAAACAATCTATAGGGCATCCATACGCTTCTACACAGCAATAAAAGAAATAAAATACTGATATGAGCGACAACATGGATGAATCTCAAATACATTGTCCTAAATAAATAAAGCCAGAGAAAAGAAGGCAATGACTCCATTTACATGTGATCCTGGAAAAAAAGAAAAACCAGAAGGACATAGGGAGAGAGACTGACAACAACAGGTGAATGAAAGGATATTCTGGAGTAAAGAAACTGCCTAAACTTGATCATGCTGGAGAATGCAGGACAGTATCCAGTTGTCAAAATCCCGTATCCTAGACTAAAAGGGTGAATTTTGCAGTTTTAATTTATTCCTCAATAAATGAGTTTTTGTTGTTTTTTTTTTTTAAATCCCACCATGGCTCCCAGGTTTCCACTTCATCAAAACTAAATTTCACGCTCAACTTTTAGGGGCTTTTTAATCTTGACTCCTCCTTATAAATTATCTGGCACCTTGGGTTTGATTTAGAATCGTTCCTTCCTCATTTCCTTAACATCCTACATTCGGGTTTCTCTGCCTTTTTGCAAAGGTGTGCCTCTCACAGACAACACCCTCCTGTCTTCCACCTTTGCAAAATCACACCTAGGACAGGAAGAGTGGCACGTCCTCCTCTACAATGCTGGCCTCGCCAAACTCAGTTTCTTGCAGGCTGCTACACCACTCAGGACCGACCCCCGTCTCAAGCGTTTCCCTAGGTGTCTGCTGGTGTTATTCTGATCGCAGGGTTCTTATCAACACAAGCGCAGGATGCACCCATCCCTCAAATAACAGGCTCTCCATGCAATGCACCCACGAGGAAGAATGACCACTGAGCTCCAGGGGGAGGAAAGATCTGAGCTGCATCTTAAGGGGTGGGTCTGGAAGGACTCATGAGGCACCATCAGGACCAAGGGCAGTGAAGATCAGCCGAAAGTGCCGGATTCCCAAAGATGCAAGATGCCTCCGCACCGTCTGGTATTGCAGTACTCGCTTACCTTGCTCACCGACACAGCCTGTATCATCAGGAGCAGAATGACAGGCAGCAGGAGTACCAAGACGGGTACAGCTACTGCGATGCTGTGCATACACAAGCTAAGAAGAACAGACAAACTGTTCTCTCCTGGCCCCGCCCAACGACCGACAGCCCTCATTAGCCCCGCCCTGGCTGGCCCCGCCCACCCACTTTTGCCTCCCTGGACTGGACAATTAATCCAGCACACCCAAGAGAAACCTCACCCCACCATGCTGGCCTCCCACTTGACCCTTTTCAACCTTCATTACCCCACTTCTTGGCCTCCCTAGATTCTTAACTCCATAGTCCATCCTACCACGCCCATCTCCCTGACCCCACTCGCCTTCAATCTGTCCTTCATAGGTCCTCCCAAGTAGCTTCTCCCTTTAGCCCTGCCCACAACATCAGCCCTCCCTCGGTTAACCCCACCTCTTGGCTGTCCTGCCCCTTGGCTGTCCGTCCCTCCCCACAACCCATTCTCTTCCCAGTGTGGGCCCTTGGGACTGGGTGGATACGCCATGGCTGAGTCCAGCGACAAGGGCATGTGTCTTGTACGAATGAGAAAAAGCACACTGGTAGCCAGAAGAACAACCAGATAAAGGCACAGGGACACCAGCAGCAGCACGAATACGTGGAAATTTCTTTGACCTACACAATTGTTTACCCACAGGCAGTGGTGGTCAAAGTCCTAGGGGAGAGAAGGCAGACCATGAGGGTCTATTTGGTTTAGCCCAATGCCCCCAAATCTTGAGGCCCCCCCTCAACCCAGCCCCTAGACCTCCTGCTCTTGGCCCTGCACGTGAGCTCCCATCTCCAGGGTGAAACCAGCACGTCCATGGATAGAGCACAGTTAGAACGCCATGGCTCATCAGGTCATTTGTCATGAGTGAGGTCTCTAGAGACAAGACCTGCCTGGTGTCACTTTGAGCAGGATACAGAAAAGCTGTGAAGCTGTATTTTTTCAGATACTGGGTAAGGATGAGAAGAATTTCTAGCCCAGCCAGCCTTCTGTACTTGGAAACCCGTGCAAGGTGTGCACATGAGAGAAGAGCACTCGGAACCCAGGAAACCCTCAATTGGACACCCAGAGGTGGACAGGCAACAATACCCAGAACAGGGCAGCAGCCGGCCTAAAGTTATGGGTATCTAGTATCAGCAAGCTAGTGGGACAGTCACTGCCTTTCCTCCCCTTGACTCCACCAGGCTGAGCACAGATGGTGCCCTTTGCATGTCAGCACCTGTGCAAGCAAGGCCAGCGTCTCAGGACAAGTGCAGAACTGGGGGCAATAACATATATAAGTGACCAAGAGTGGCTGAGAGCCACTTGTAGCAGTGTGGGAAGATGATCTCATACCCACCCCTGGACCACATATGATGTGAGGTTCCTGGTCCTGGCCAGGTGCCCTGGGATGGGTTGGTGAGTGGACATGAAGGAGGAGTACTTACCTCCACACAGATATTACAGAAGGGACAGTGGTGGGTCCGGGGTGGACGATGGAAAGAACACTTCGAGCACCACTGCAGGCGAAAGGCCGTGTTGTTCACTCGTGCTATGTATTGAATGTTGGGGTCCTCTTCTAAGGAGCCTGGCAGGGGAAGAGATTTGGGCAGTGGCAGGATGCCCTTCCACCACTCTACTGCTTGGGGCCGCCCCATGGCATCATTGGGCAACAAGAAGGGTGGGGAGGAGGAGGGCAGGGGAATCCCGGTCCCTGTTGAGCAAGCTGACCACTCAGATGGGCGGCAGTCAGAGAGAAAGGGCTGTCCAGCCACAGGAGCTCTATACAGAGCTCTCCCCTTTTGGAATAGTGATCAGTGCTTGAAGTCGTGTGTAAAATGGGAAGGAGGAGGAGTGAACTGCGTGGTTTGGAAGGGCCTGCTGGCCTCTCTTGCCAGCCTGCCCAGTCCTTACTTCGAAAGCAGCTGGAACACCTCCAGGATTCTGTTTTTTCGCACTTCAGTGGCTTGGGAAATGAAGTGCCAGGGCCCAAGTAATGATGACATGGAGGGAAGGGCTCCTGAGGCCACGGGGGCGGGGGGTGGGGTTGAGGGGGGTTAGCATGTTTGAAATCACCCCTATAGGCATCAGCCCTTGGGATACCACCTCCTTCTCCAGGGGTCTGAGGCCTTACCTTTGTGCAAAATGCCTGGGTCTGACCCGTTGAGGAAAATGAGGCTGCAGAAGGACAGTATAAAGAATAGGCCCGAAACCACGGCAAATTCCCACTGCCCATTCTGAGCCAACCACCGGCACCTGAAACCAGAGCCAGACTCAGTCCTAGTCTGGGGAAACCCAGAGCTCCCCACAAGGCCTAGTTCACCTGAGGTAGGACTCACTCGCCTTAAGGACTGATCTAAATATCCAGGTTAGAGACAGACCATGGAGACTCCACAAAATGTCACCAGCATTAGCAGTCTCTCATAGTTCCCTAAATGCGTCAGGCACTCCAGACCTCTGTGCTTTCACATTGGTTTCCCTCTAACTCTATATCCTCTTTCCCCTGCTGACCCTCTCTCTCCACTTCCCTCCCTGCCTCTGTACTGTCCTTGTCTATTTTCTCTTCTGTGTCTAAGACACTGACACCTTCCATGGGAGACTCACGGAAAGGCGAAGAAGATGCCACTTATTGTAATAAGAAGCATTGCATTAAAAGCTGGAAACAGGCTTGGTTTCAGCCATGAGGATTCGATCGGAGGTTCATTTGGGGGCGTGATACTCTGTGAAGAGGCCATGGCTAGACCACCAAGTCTCACAGACTGAAGCCACCAACGAACTCTTCTGGGTTGGCACCCAGACTGCCATGACAACAGAAGTGACATCACAGAGGTTCTGGAATGGGGGCTCTGGCTGCTTACAGTGACTTGTGAGATCAACCTTCCCCATCCCCCACATACGCACATGTTGTAGACTGGGACATCCTGCTCTTATGATGGTAGCTTTGTTGGAGCTTGTGATGATATGATGTGGTTTGTCCCAAATGTTCAAAGGCTGGAGGGTTGGTCCTCAGTGATGAGGTGGTAGAACCTGAAAGAGGTGGGCCTAGTGGGAGGTAACTCAGTCACTCTGCTAGATGCCCTCTCAAGGGAGTAATGGACTTCTCATGGGCCCCCATTTGCTCCTGTAAGAGGGAGTTGTTATCAAAAGAGCCAGATTGGTCCCTCCCTGTTTTCTGACACACAATCTGGTGAACACCCTCACCAGAGATCACTTGCAGGAGCTGCCAAATCTTGGATACTGAGTTAAATAAAACTTACCTCCTTATAAATTATCTGTTCTCGGGTATTTTGTTAGAGCAACAGAAAGCAGGCTAATACAGAGGCCATAAATTATGTGAAGATGGCATGGGGAGAAGTTTGGTGATGGTCATCCCCGTTTCAGGCCCAGTGCTAATTGGAGTCAACAGTGCTCATTGCTCATCCTAGCTCCACTTCTTCCTTTTTGTTGTAACAGAGCTCCAGTTTGGGGAAGGAGGTAGAAATCTACCAATTAAATATCTTCCCAGTTTACTCACTTCCATGGTGGGATTTATGATGTAATTCTCTCTCAAAAATAAAATGAGCTGGGGATGTGACTCAATGGTTAAACAATCCTAGGTTCAATCCCTGATGATGATGATAATAACAATACTAATAATAATTTGTACATATTTATGGCATATAACATAATTTGAAAAATGTTACATTGAAGAACGTCTGAGTCAAGCTTTTTAACATATACATTACTTCATATTCTTATTTGTGGTGAGGACCCTTAAAATCTACTCTTTGAGTCATTTTTAGTGTAGATAACATTATCAACTGTACTCATTCTGTTGTATGTTATTATTAACTGTAGTCATTATATTGCACAATAGATCCCTTAAACTCATCCCTCTCATCTAAGTGTAATTTGTTCTCCTGGGACCAGCATCTTCCCCCTCCACAGAACAGCCACTCCTGGGCCCCTGGCAGTCACCATTCTGTTCTCTGTTTCTATGAGTTCAACTTTTATAGATTCCACATGTAGGTGAGATCATGTGATTGTTGCCCTGTGCATGGCTATTTCCCTCAATAAAACGTCCTTTGGCCTCATTCATTTGTCATAAATGACAGAATTTCCTTATATTTTTTTTAAAGACTAAAGAGTATCCCCTTATATTTCTAAACCACATTTTCTGTATCCATTCATGCACCGATTGGCTGGACCATAGGGTAGTTTTTTGTTTTTTGTTTTTGTTTTTTTTGGTGCTGGGGATTGAACCCAGGGCCGTGTCCATACAAGGCAAGCACTCTCCCAACTGAGCTCTATTTTTAAGTTTTAAAGAAACTTCCCATACTAATTTCCATAATGACTGAACTAATTTACATTCCCCCAAACATAGTTCAAGAATTCTAGTTTCTCCACATCCTGACCAGTACTTAAAGTCTTTTGTCTTTCTTTTTCTTTTATTTATGATGGGGGTTGAACCCAGGGGGACTTTAACCCTGATAGCCATCTGGAGACCTTTTTACTTTTTATTTTGAGATCAGGTCTCACTGAGTTGCTGCGGTTTACCTTGAATTTATAATCCTCCTGCCTCAGCCTCCTGAGTTCCTGAGATTAAGGCATGTGCCACTGGTTCTTTTGTCTTTTTGATAATAACCATTCTAATAGGTGCGAGAGGGTATCCCATTATGATTTTATTGCATTTCTCTAGCGATTAGTAATGTTGAATATTTTTTTTCAGATTTCTCTTGGTCAGTTGGGTTTCTACTGAGAATGAAGTGATGTTTGGGTCACAGTCTACCACCAAGTTTTATGTCAATTTCTGTTGTAGCACAAGAAGAAGGGATGACATGCATTGGGTCATGGAAAAAGGTTAGCAGTGGTACTAGAATCATAACTACCAGGTCTATTGAGCTTTGGAGCAGACCATGCTAGCCTTAGGGTTTCTCTTTTTGTTTTGTATTTTTCATTAGATATATATGACAGCACCATGCATTTTAATTCATTGTACACAACTGCAGCACAAATTTACATTTCTATGGTTGTACCTGATGTAGCGTTCACACCATATATGCATTCATACATGTACCTAGGGTAATGATGTCCCTCTCATTCCACCATCTTTCCTACCCCCATGCCCCCTCCTCACCTCTGCCTCCCCTTTGCCCCATCAAAGTTCCTCCATTTTTCCTTATCAGAGAGAACATTCAGCCTTTGGATTTTTGGGATTGGCTTACTTGATTTAGCATGATATTCTCTAACTCCATTCATTACATGTCGTAATTTTATTCTCTTTTAATGCTGAGTAATATTCCATTAGGTATATATACCACAGTTTCTCTATCCATTCATCTATTGACGGGCATCCAGGCTGTTTCCACAGTTTAGCAATTGTGAATTGAGCTGCTATAAACATTGATGTGACTGTGTCCCTGTAATATGCTGATTTTAAGTCATTTAGGTATAGACCTAAGAGAGGGATAGCTGGGTCAAATCGTGGTTCTATTCCAAGTTTTCTAAGGAATCTCCATACTGCTTTCCAGATTGGGTGGCACCAATTTGCAGTCCCACCAGCAGTGTATGAGTGTACCTTTTCCCCTTCTACATCAGCATATATCGTGGTCTGTCTTCAGCACACAGGGCACTTTGTGGCACAACCACTGTTCTATGTGGTTTACATGAATTAACCCACAATTCCTTGTTTTACAGATAGGGAAATTGAGTGACCAGGTGCTAAGTGCTACCCAAGGTCTCCCTGCTGGACAGTTGTAGAGCTGTGATTTGGACTTATGAGGTCTGGCTCCAGAGTCCTTGCCACCAACCACCAAGCAAGTGACTCCAGGAGGAGTTGCAGTCAGGGGGCTGAGTAGAAAGGGAATGAAGTTGGAGCATGGGATCAGTGCCTGAGATGGGTGCTGCCAATAATGGAAAGGAGCCCTGATTGGTGAATCCCAGAGGGCAGACCACATTTAGGTCCCTTGAGAATAGTGATCCTGGACATGGAGGTAAGCATTGTGAAAAGAGCAACCATTCTCCAGAACAGAAACCTACTCTCCAAGTACAAGGATTTCACCAGAGCCTTGTCCCTCAAGGGGGGAAGGCGTTTCTCCTACTCCACGCTCTTATCTCCTGCAAGGTGCTAGTGGTGGTGGAAAAGTAGGAAACACCAGTGAAAGTCACACCCCAGCAATACAGGCTCACTCAACACCATGATCTAATCATAGACCACAGAATCCTTCCTTCCTCTCTACTGTGCCACTATACCAAAAAGCCTCCGCACAACTTTAGAGAATTAGAGATGAAAGAGTTGAAGACACAAATTCTTTCTGGGCAAGAAATGAAAATAAGCACATTATAGGAATCTGAAAGTTTCTGGCCTCTTTGGCAACAGAAAACACTAAACATGACTGAACTTCTAGACAGATGAGCACAAAATCTCACCAAATAAATGGCCTATTTACCTCAGTTCCTATTATTCAGTACACTGTCTAGCTTTCAATCAAAAATAATTATAAGGTATACATACTAAAAAGCAAGAAGAAAGGACATAAAGCAAGCATTCGAATGAGACCCTCAAATGATGAGGCTGTGGGAATTATCAGAAAGGGATTTGAAATAACTATGATTGAGATCCTAAGGGTTATAGAGGGTTAGAGCTGAACAAGAATATTCAAGAAAAGATAGATAATGTAAGCTGATGATGGAAATGGTAAACAAGAGAAAAAAGGAAAGACTGGAGATAAAATGACTAAGATGAATGCTTAACACCTTTGATGGGCTCACTAGTACCCTGGACATGACTGGGGAGAATATTAGTGAACTTGCAGATAGGTCAGAAGAAATTTCTCAGGCAAAATTGCAAAGAGAAAAGAAAAATTGAAACAGAAAATTTAAGAACCACGGGGCAATTGCAAAAGATAAACACACGTGGAGTTGGAATAGGAGGAGGAGAAGCAAAATAGAAGAGAGTTGAGGAAAGACTTCGAGTAATAATGACAGAAAACTTTTATGAAGTAATAGATACAGGGAGTTCTGAGAACATCAAACAAGGCAAATACCCAAAATCTACACCTACCATCTTTCAAATTGCTGAAAATCAAAGCCAAAGAGATGGTATTTAAAGAAATCATCTTACTCATACAGGAGCCAAGATAAGAATCTTAGTGGACTTCTCCTAAAATGTGCTAGAGAAAGAGAGTTCAGTGAAATTTTGAAGTGTTGAAAGGAAAACCCACCAGCCTATAATCCTCTACCCAGTGTATCATGGTTTGATATTGTGTGTCCTCCAAAAGCTCATGTGGGAGACATGCCTTCAATATACATTTTAAATTGTTTTTCTGGACACAGTTTTGTTCCTGTATCTTCTTAAGAGATATCCTTGAGAAAAAGTTTTTTGAAAAATCTAGTCTCAGCCAGTCATTGCAGGACATGTCTCCTCATCCCCACTTCGCAAAAGGCTGAGGCAGGAAGATGGCAAATTTGATGCCAGCTTGGGCAACTCAGGTGGACCCTGTCTAAAATCAAGGGGGATTGGCTGGGTATGGTGCTCGTTAGTAGAGCACTTGCCTAGCATGTGAAAGCCCCTATTTCAATCCCCTGTACCAAAAAATGGGGTCCTTGAAGAGGCTAATATCAAGGCAAAAAGGATGCAATGATCATTTCTTTTTACTTTTTATTAAGTTGCTAAGGCTAGCCTTCAACTTGTGATAGTCTTGTCTCAGCCTCCTGAATTAGGCATGTGCCACTGTCCTGGCCCAGAACTTTTTAAAATAAAATCAACCCCACAGCATTGTCATCTGATAATATCAAAAAGGTAACAAAAACTATATGAAAAAAATGTTTCCCCCAAATATATGTGTATATATATATATATATATATATATATATATATATATATATATATATATATATATATATTTAGTTGTAGTTGGACCCAATGTCTTTATTTATTTTTATGTGGTACTGAGGATCAAACCCAGTGCCTCACATGTGTGATTCGGGTGCTCTACCACTGAGCTACAGTCCCAGCCTTTCAGTTATCATTTCTAGTTGGAGGCACTTTGTGACAGAATAATATTATCACTTTTTCTGGGTGGGGGGGTACTGGGGATTGAACTCATGACACTTGACCACTGAGCCCATATCCCCAGACCTATTTGGTATTTTATTTTAGAGACAGGGTCTCACTGAGTTGCTTAGAACCTTGATTTTACTGAGGCTGGCTTTGAATCTGAGATCCTCCTGTCTTAGCCTCCCAAGCTGCAGGGATTACAGGCAGGCACCACTGTACCCAGCCCAATATTATCTTCTTTTAGTATGATCCAACCCAGTTGTTTTCTTGACTGTTTTAAAATAAATCTGTTCTCATCATCTGATACAATGCTCATGTACTCATCAAAACCAATGATACAGCTCTTATCATTATATTCATTTGCTCATAGAACCACCCCTGAAATTGGCACCTATTTTGCAAGCATCTGAAGAAGAGGGTGATGGGCTGCACCATTGCCTTCTGTGCTTTTGGCCCGACCATACCCGTGGTGGAATCTCTGACAGACCACTCTCACTGCATGCTACTACCTCAGAAAGCCACTTGTGAGTAAATATATTTCTGCAGAATCTCTTAACGACGGCTACATAAAAATCTATAACAAATTATTATAATTTATATTATAATTTATTTAATTCTCTGTAGTAATTTCAAGCTTTACACGTTACCTTTACACTGTGGTGACCTTCCTTCTATCTAACAAACATCTTTGTGTACCGAACCACTTGTTTCTTTAAAGGATTTGGGAGATCCCTGTGCTGTGGATCAAACCCAGAGCCTCACATGAGCTAGGCAATTGCTCCATCACTGAATGACACCGTTGGACCAGAATGGAGAGATTTTACTGGGAAATTTTATTCAAGCTCTGAGAGTACCTAATGAAATGTTGCTTTTTGACAAAATAATGGGTTTCTAGAAAATGATTATTTGTACCCACCAGATACACTTATGATGCCAGCCATCTGATTTACAGATTTACTCTGGGGTTGTTGATAAGAAAATACATTGCTTTTTTTCCCCCAAGTAAAAAATTGCAATCTATTTATTTATTTTTATTAGTAAAATTTTACATAAAACTGGGATTCATTATACCATATCCTTGCATGCACATAATTTGATCAGTCTCATGTTCCAGCTAACATATTCTTCTTTTTTTTTGGTACTGGGAATTGAACCCAGGGGTGCTTAGCCACTGAGCAACATCCCCAGCATGTTTTTGTATTTTATTTAGAGATAGAGTCTCACTGAGTTTCTTAAGGCCTCACTAAGTTGCTAAGGCTGGCTTTCAACCCACAGTTCTCCTGCCTCATCCTCCAAAGCCACTGGGATCGCAGGTGGCACCACACCTGTCTAACATATTCTTTTGGAGTGAGGGGAGGTGGTATCTTGAACTTTTCTTTTGTTTTAAATGCTGGGAATTGAACCCAGGGCCTCATGCAAGCAACCAATTTATCACTGAGGTACATCCCCAGCCCTTGAGCATTATTTTTAATAGGTCTATCTTTTGGACACGACCTAATGGCTGGGTATCATGAGAAATCCAGTATTTTATGTGTCTGGAACTTTAAGTATATTTTCACTCAAAATTCCTGTAGGACAGGAGTTTCGCAGAGTAATGAACTGGCTCTGGTCATATTCAACAAGATGAGACAACCAGCAAATATGGGAAAGACCTAAGATTGAAATTCAGATTTATAGTACACCAGGATTCAATATCTGGGTTATGTGGCTTCTCTGCAAGAGGAAGAAGAAAGTTTTTTTTGTTTTTTTTTTTTTCTTTTTAATACCAAGTATTTTGAGCCAGGTGTAGTGGCACGTGCCTGTAATCCTAGCAGCTGGGAGACTGAGACAGGAGAACGAGAGTTCAAAGCCAGCCTCAGCAAAAGCAAGGCACTAAACAACTCAGTGAGATCCTGTCTCTAAATAAAAACACAAAATAGGGCTGGGGATGTGGCTCAGTGGTTGAATGCCCTTGGGTTCAATCCCCGGTACTAAAAAATAAATAAATATTTTATTGTATGTTGCTGCCAGTGTATATAAAATAATTACCATTGTGAAATAGAAATTCATGAAAATTCAGAGAGGTAGATGTTAAGGATTGACAAAAGTAGAACATTGTATTTTGGTACATGTGTTACAGAGAAATTTTTTGTACAGGCTTCAAATTAAGCTCTCTTGAATATTCACTGGTTCTTGAGCAGTGGGTTTGGGAAACCTCAGAAAGATGACTACAAAAAGGAATAGACTTTCTGGGGTCTGAAGGAACTTGTACATGAAGATACTCCAGTCAGTAGGGGATCATGGTGAGCATTCTGCAGACAAAATTTTTTCAAGTCAGCAACTGCCTGGGAAACCTTCATGTGGTTGAGTCCGGCCTCCAGCCAGAGCTGCTGAACCACCTTCTTCATAGTGTCAACGCTGGAGGAACAAGACATGGTGCATTCGAGGGCCAGGTGACTCTTCTGTCAGAGAGTCCACAGGTCACCGTCAGCTGGGCCAGATGACTGGGCAGCGTGCAGCAGAGAAGATTCTTTTTTTGAGGGGGTCTGTGGATTGAACTCAGGGCACTTGACCGCAGAGTCACATTCCCAGCCCTTTTTTGTATTTTCTTTAGACACAGGGTCTCACGAGTTGCTTAGCACCTCGCCATTGCTGAGGCTGGCTTTGAACTCACGATCCTCCTGTCTCAGACTCCCGAGCCAATGGGATTACTGGCTGTGCACCACTGCGACTGGCTAGAAAAGAGATTCTTATAGAAAAAGAGATAAATAATTGCCAGGAATTAAGGGCTGATTCTTTTTTTTTTTTTTAATTGTTCTATTCTACATGACAGTAGAATGCATTTTGACACAACATGTATAAATAGAGTTTTACTTCTCATTCACTTGGTTAAGGGCTGATTCTTTATCTGAAAACCCAGAAAGAGAAGCATGTCTCTTGGGAGCATGCAAGCAGTCATTCCAGTGTAGCTGAAGTCTGGGAAAGCCCAAGACTAACTTCATGGAGACCCCATACTTCTGACACAGAAGGCAAAAGATAACCCAGTATCTTTGATAAGGGCCTAAGAGTAAATGGGAAGTCTCAACTGGTTCTAAGGATGAGTCACTGTCTATGGGGACACATTCCCCACTGAGCTAACAGAAGGAAACTCAGTTCCTTGTATCTAAATAGCATGTTTTAGGTTTCCATTTTCTTGTGAATTCAATGAACAAATATTTGTTCAGCTCCTATGTTAGCCTGGGAACTCCATGAAATACTTATTTTCTGTACCCCATTGTCCAGGTTCTTGTAGCTGTCTGGCCAGCTACATGAGGACTGTGATGGTCACTTTTTTCTTCTTCTGAAACTACACCCTTATATTTCCTACTTTACCAGTCACCGCCGTCCCGCCCCCCACCCAGCCCATCTCTCTTTTAGTATCAACGTGAATGACATTTGTCATTCTTCACAGTGCAATATCTAATTCCCCTCTTCTATTACCACCATATTCTTTTTTGAAATTTTTCTTATTGTGTGAAGGCTTTATTGGAACAATTCTTAGTATGTGTCTTCCATTGCAGCCTCCCATCTTGGGAGTTGAAGACCCTTCTTTTATCTCCTTTGGGTTAATTATTTCAAACAGGTAATTTAGACCATTGAAGTCCCAGGAATTTGAATCCTGGACCAGAAGGGATGCTGGAGGTGGGGCTAATGGCAATTCTAGGGACAGATTATTCATGAACCTGTGGATTTGTGCCAGCTCCCTGGAACTGCCTTGATTCTGCAATCTGCCACAATCCAGATAACTGCCTTAATTCTATGAACTCCTGATACCCTTCCAGGAATTTCTCTATTTGCTTTGTATAACTAGAGTTGGACCCTGTTCTATGCAAATCACAGCTGGAACTGATGCAGTAAAGCTTCCATTCATTCAACTGAATATGCAATAAATTTTATTGAACACCTATCCTGCCCCAGTCAGTCTCAGTGTCTGCCAAAGTGATTATCCAAACTGATTTGTGGTAATATGTCCAAGGAAAAGATTGGAATTCAGTTTGTTGATCAGCTTTGTGTCACTGACAAAATACTTAAGATATACAACTAGAAAAGAGAAAATATTTATATTTGGGTTATAGTTTCAGAGGTTTCATTCTATGATTAGCTGATTCTGTTGCTTTTAGGCCTATAGTGAGGCAGAACATCACTGAGGGAGCATGTGGTAGACCAAAGCTATTGACCTCGTGGTGCCTAGGAAGCAAAGCAGAATTTGCTTTTATAACAAAGCCTCTCACTCAAAACCCAGTAAACTCTGAACCATAAATGAATGAATGCATTGTTGAAGTCCGAGTCCTTGTGATTTAATCTGTTCTCAAAGACCCCCATCTTTGAACACTGCTGCATTGGGGACCAACTCTTCAACACTTGAGCTTTAGGGGTCATCTAAGAATCCCCAGAATTAGCAGAATTAAACCCTAAGCTGATATTTCGTTTTTTAAAAAAAATGTTTATTTCTTTGTTTTAGGTGGACACAATATCTTCATTTTACACTTATGTGATGCTGAAGATGGAACCCAGTGCCTTCTGCATGCTAGGTGAGCACTTTACCACTGAGCCACAACCCCAGCCCTCTAAGCTGATATTTCTTGAGAAACATCCCCACATTTCTATGTCAAGCTAGTTACTAGAAATCTTCAACAGCTGCAAATCATCAAAGAGAGACATTTCTCCCCTGCCAGATAACTTAAATTACCCTTTGATAGAGGCTATAACTAGGCAATTTATACCAAATAGAGTAGGAGGAAACCCAGGTTATTGGCCAAGGTATTTCAAGCCAAGTGAGTCTTATAGCATCTCTCAACTATTATCAGTAATGTGAGTAATGACAGATTAGCTATAAAGATACTTTGCAAACACAGAGGAGCCTGGCAATTGAAGTTCTAGAAATGGATAGTTTTCTTTGATATTCAGAAGTTGTCAGACTACCTGGTTTTTGTTTGAAACTTACTAAGAATTCATTACATATAGGATATTCCTAATTCCTCAAAATTCCCCAGCAACCGCCTGCAAATCCCAGCCAGTTTCTTTCTTTCTTTTTTAAAGAGAGAGAGAGAGAGAGAGAGAGAGAGAGAGAGAGAGAGAGAGAGAGAGAATTTTTTGATATTTATTTTATAGTTTTTTTTTGAGCGGACACAACATCTTTAATTTGCATGTGGTGCTGAGGATCGAACCCAGGGCACCGAGCATGCCAGGTGAGCACGCTACCACTTGAGCCACATCCACAGCCCCTCTTTCTTTCTTTCTTTTTTTTTAGTTGTTGATGGAGACAATATTTTTGTTTATGAATTTATTTTTTAATGTGGTGCTGAGGATCAAATCCAGTGCCTCACACGGGTGAGGCAAGCGCGCTACCACTGAGCTTCAGCCCCAGGCCCCCACCCAGTTTCTTAAACACAAATTCTTGCTATGGTCTGAATGTTTGTATTCCTACTTCCAACCCCCAAATTCATATGTTGAATTTCTAAGCCTCCAAGGGCATGGCATCAGGAAGTGGGACCTATGGGAGATGATGAAGTCATGAGGGCAGAGCCCTATATTCCTGTATACAGTGCATGCCTATTGCCAGAGATTACTTTCTTTAAAAATGGGATAGTGTTCTTCAAAATAAGCCAAGGGGGCTTATCTGCCCCTTTCAGTAAGTGAGGACACAGCAGGAAGTTATTTATGAATCAGGAAAGCTGGTACCATGAACTTACATTTTCCAGTCCCCAGAACTGTGAGGAATAAATTTGTTATTTTTTATTTTAGCATCCCAGGAATACTAAGGTAGTTCATAAACAAATAAGTAGACTCTTTGCTCTGAGAATGATGAAACAGAACCCATGTGGGGAACAAACTCTTATCTAGTTATGTTTGTTTATACTAAACAAAATAGTAGGGGAGATATAGGTATCCACTGTTTTAAGTGTAACCAGAAATGGTGGTGGTTGTTTTTTTTTTTTTCCCTTGGTTGTTTGGACACCATGGATTGAGCCCAAGGGCACTTAATCATTGAGTATATCATACATCCCCAGCCTTTTTTTTTTATTTTTCATTTTGAGACAGGGCCTTGCTAAATTGCTGAGGTGGCTTTGAACTTGTTATCTTCCTGTCTCAGCCTACTGAACTGCTGGGATTACTGGTATGCACCATCATACCCAATCCCAGGATTGTTTGAAATGTGTGTTAAGTCACATAGACAAAGAAAGTACTGTCATGAAGGAAGAAGGGACTTATACTACTGATCCCTACAAAGAGAAGGCACTGCAGGCTGTGAATGGGGAGCACACAGGGAAATACCAGGTCAGTCAGAAAACAAGGTCAGAGCCTTTATTGTGGTTTTTAAGGGAAGGACTGGGTAAAGGAGCATAAGTTTTGAATTGTTTGGTTTGGCTAACTCCAACAGGCTGCAGCATTTAGGAATGTCTCTTGCAATCTGGTACCTGGCCCTGGGGCAATTAGGTAAAGGGAACATTAAGAGCTTGCTAAAAGAAGAGGTTAGAAGTATAGCCCCCACCCCCAGTGGTTGGTATGCATATAAGAGGTGTGCCTTAGGCAGTTTTTTACTGTCTTTAGGAAATGGATAACCCCAAAGAAGCAGTCCCTTATTTAAAAACTACAACAATAACAACAAAAAGCAGAATATAACGGTATGATTAATACATTCACTAACAGTCCTACTTGTTTTGGCACTTTTCATCTTTTTTACTAACTCTTTAAGTGTCCATCTCCCTTTCTAGGTCTGTGAACAATGAGCACGGGGTCACATCTTACTCTTGTCACTGGTGGGTATTCAGCATATGCCTCTAAATTAATGAGCCAGTGTGTGTGTTTAGGCAAAATTGAGGGTAGGTATAGTCAGCCAAAAGAAAACAAGCAATCAAATAATAAAAACTGTGAGTCAGCTAGGCAAGAGAGTCAGCTTCTGTCCTGCTGCCCACTTTGGCTCTTCAGATACCACTGGGGCAAAAAGAAAGCCTCCCCCCACCCCTTTTGCAGCCTTCCCCCGATACCTGTATTCTCTCCAAAACTGCAAGAAAGGGAGTAGGTACGAATGAATAGGGAGACAGCCAGAGCTATCTTCTCAGTATTCCCTCCCCAAACCCCAAACCTGCACTCCTTTCTCGACCCTTTCCCCATTTGCTTGGTCCTATGAAATTCTAGCTTGGTCTCTGTGTTTTCTTTAGACAAAAGAGACAAGCTTGAGGACAGGCAAGCAGTGGGAGTCACTGTGTTAAAATCTTGACAGGCTCTTGGCTCATGTCCTTGTAAAATGAGGGAAATACATAAACTCAGGGAAAACTGAGCTTACAATTGTGCAGCTCCACCCTGTCTCCACCTCAGTCCTGTCCCTGACTATGGCCCTTCTACAAATGTTGGACCTCCAACTCAAGGAGGGGCTTCTCACTCTTGAGACAGATGGCATTCTCCCTTAAATGTGTATCTACTTTCTAAATAAACCTTTGTCTCTGCCTTTGCCAGACTCATGCTGAAATTCTTTGCTGCCCTTCTTGGAAGAGATCTCTTCTCCATGACAGTCAGTTACTGAATTAGGCATGGTCCTGGCCACCCGCCTCCCATAGATGGCATGCCAATCACTGAACCTGTCACAGGAGAAGATATTTCTCTGAAGAATGGTCTGAGAAGTTTCCAGAGAAAGGGAGAACTTGACTCAGGGCCAGCAGGGTTGTTGCAGACATGACAGAAAAGAATTTTACCATGCACCAGTCAAAGGCAGAGACAGAGGTTTATTTGTGAAGTAGATACATATTCAAGGAAGAATGGGGGCTTATCTTAAGAGAGAGACCCCTTTGGGGAAAAGCAGGCTATCTCCAGAGAGACAGACAGCAACCTGTTGGTATGGGGTGTTAGTATTTGCAGAGGGAGGATAGCTAGGGGCTGGTCTAGAGGTGGAGGCAGGGTAGAGCTACACAATTTTACACCCTCCTTTGCACATTGTCCTCAAAGTTGCAAGTGTTGGAGGGAGCCTTTCACATTTAGCGGTTTATGGCGCTGCTTTTGACACTTAGTATGTCTCTCTGTCTTCCCAAATTACTATCTCAAAATGACCAGTTTTGCAAACGAGAAAAGGTTTATTTAGGAGGCAGCCAAGCCAGAAGACAGATCAAGTCTCAGATCTCTCCCCCATAAGGTTTAGGGATATTTATGATAACGAAGCAGGGAGGTCGAAGGTATGGGGAGAGGTGATTGGAAGTAAGGAAAATTGAAGTAATCAGTGGTCTGTACACGTGGAATCAAATTTCATTGTCTTCATAGGACACATATTCAGAAAGTGTTGTTGGTGGGGACAAAAGGACAGTGCAAGTAATAAATAATGGGTCAGATCAGAAAGATGGAGGCTGGTTTGAAAGGAAAAGTAATAAAATGTTAATACCTCTAGAGCACTTCCCCTTTTCCGCCTGTTGCCAAGGTTACCAGCCTCCAGGGATTATTCCTCCCTGCAGGGAGTTGTAGGGGCTGTTAATGAATGCCTCCTAGGCTGCTCCCTTCTTGCCAGGACCCCTGATGCACTTTCTTCTGGCCCTTGGATCACTCCATCTTTTAGGTCAAGTAAGCAGGTTGTGAGGAAGTGAAGGCATGAGAACAAAGGAATTCTAAAGTGTGTAAAAGGGGCAGGACACCCCCACTTCCTCAGACAACCAGCTCCTCTGCCCCAGGGGTCCTAGCCTTGCCTCACCCTCAGCCACTTGCAGGCCTTCTTGGGTGGGGCCCTCAGGGCAGAGCAGGACAGGGCTGAGCCAGAGGCAGCAGGAGCACTATGGGCACAGTGCAGGGTTGTAGAGGGGTTCAAACTGGCCGCCATTTCAGTAGACAGCCCTGTGCTGAACTTCACTGCCAGTTCTAAGTTTGCCTCGAGAGTGGGGCCCTGTGGTCACTGTCCAAGCCCTTCCCCTGCTGGAATGGCCCTGGAAGCAGGAATGAGAGTGGTCCCCTGGGAACCAGAGAAAGCCATCAGGCTGATGCCACCAGGTTATCTTGGGCAAACTCTTCCCTCTGCAGGACCTAAGAGCCCCATCTGCAAAACTGGGGGTGGCAGACAGCTGGATGAGGTATCCCTGAGTCCCTACCCTCCCTAAAGACTTAAGAGTCTGTGACCCTCAGTGTGATATCTATGATTACCTTGAGCACTCCAAGTTTTAGCAAAGGGAAGACAGATTCTCCTGTGGCACATTAGTTGGCGGCAGAGCTGGGTGACTAGGTTGAGTCTCATCCTATATGCCCTGACTTCCCAAGAGGCCCATGAGGAAAGGTCTGGAGATGCTAGGCTCTCCACCCAGGTTCTGAGAAACTGATGTGACTCCATTTTTGAGAAATCAGCTTCTACCTCAAGGCCTGTCCAGAGGGAGGGGGCATGACTCTTGTCCTTGGAAAAACCCACAGAAGGTTCGTAGGCACATACCCACCCTGCTGAGTTGTTTAACAAAAGGGATCTGTGGTGCTAGGTGACCCTGACTCAGTTAAGCTAGGTGAGGACCCATAGCAACCCCATAGCAACCACCAATCAGCAGGAGACAGGAAAAATATCTGAAATGTCAGGTGACCTCCCAGTAGTTTCCGTGATGTATAACATGATTAGGCAACCCTGCAGTTTGGCATAGAGACTCTTGCAACCCTTCCGGGCCTAAACCAATCAGTTCAAATATATCCACCATTTGAATTCACCCACTACCATTACCCAACTTGTTCCGGCCAGTGAATGTGCTCATCAATGTTAAGAATTGTTGTTTGATTTTCCCACGGTATAAAATGATTTTCTGTGTGATGTTGTGATGCATAGTGTATCCCCCCAAAACCTATAAATTCTCACTAACTGAGAGTTGGGACTCACTACTCAGGACCGCTGTATTGCAAATGGTTGAGAGTTCAGGTGCGAGCCTGCAATAAAGACTCTTGTGTAATTGCATCAGATTCGGCTCCTGGAGGTCTATTGGGGTCCCACGAATCTGGCATTACGGTTCTAGGAGCTTGTGGGCACCTGGTAGCCCTGCAGGCGTGGGGGCCATTTCTTGGCTCTGGCCCAGGGATGGCAGAGTTTCCTGGGTAGGTGGACAGTGGGCCCCATAACTGGTCCCCTATAACACCCCTTGCCTTATCCATGGGCCAAGGATTGGGTGGAGCATGTCTGAGAATCAAGGGCACATTCAGCAGAAATGAGAAGGGGGCAAAAAGGGAAGGGGGTGCAGCCCAGTTGGGTCCTCTCAACTTGGCAAGGAGTCACAAGACTGGCCCAAGGCTTAGGGTAGAGGGTATGGTGGAGGACATCAACGGAAGGAATGTTCTATGTCCCACTTAATGCTCAAGAAGCAATGAGCCTGATCCAAGGGTCTTACTTAAGGAAATCCTAGGAATCCTAGGCTGGGGGCAGGGGGCGGACACACCTAAAATCTTCATCCCAGAGCAGGAAGTCTTTGCCTTTGGAAAGGCCATGTCCTCTTTTGAGAATCTGAGGGAAATTACATCCTTTTCTAGTGGGGAAACTGAGGACCAGATTGTCAAGGAGATGTGTCACATCTAGCTTAGGACTTAAAAGGCCCTTGCCTGAGACTGTGTGAGGCCCTGTATACCTGAAGGCAGGGAGCCAATGAGTGCAGACCTGAACCAGGCAGGATGGCAGGGGGATAGGCAGGATGGCAGGGGGACAGCCAGCGGGGCTGGAGGAGGCAGCATGAACTCCTCAGAGACTGGGGCCTGGCCTTCTGGGCCCCGCTTGGAGCTGGACTCCCTCCAGCACTCCCCCACCCAGGCAGTTCCATGATGCACATCCAGGCCTTGGCCCAGGCTCCTGGACCACCTCTCTCCTCCCTCACTCAGATCCAGTTTATTGGGAGGGCTGTCCTTTGGGAATGAGCTTGGGAGCCTCTGGCTTCCCCACTCGGCCTTTCCCCCTGTTGGTCAGCAGGGTTGAGCCATCCCTACTGCACACACAGGTTCACAGGCACTAAAACCTGGGCACAGGGACTCCTCCCCTCTTTCTCTGCCATGTGCCCATGAACTTGGGCTTCCCAGACAGAGGAAGTGAGCAGGAATAAGATTTGAGAAAAGCCTTAAGCCCCAAAAGGACTTGAGCCCAGGGAGATAGATATTGGGACAGGGAAAGGGGATGAGAAGTGTTGGAGTTCAAGCCAGGGCAGGCGGGTGGGGCTGGGCCTGGGCTTCCCAGGAGAGGTTGAGGTGGAAAGGAAGAGGGAAGAGCAGTCTTGTCGTGGGACTTTGTGGTCTGGAGACTTGGAGACACATCCTGCATCATAGGTCACCCACCTCCTAAAGTTGGTCAGAAAGGATAAGGGGCTGGGCGAACACACCCCCGAGGATGAGCTCATACCAAACATGTGCATACTCTCTCTCTCTCTCTCTCTCTCTCTCTCTCTCTCTCTCTCACACACACACACACACACACACACACACACACACACACACCCTAGGGACATGCATCTGACCCCTTGGGTGACATCCTTTTGCCTCCACCTTTATCACACAAGATGGTTTCACCCAGATACTAGTATGGAAAGAAGCAGTATAGTTTGTCTGTCCTGATGCTTCATGTGGCAAGATGATATGGGGTCCTTGATACAAATTCAGAGAGCCCCACAACCACTAATAGTACTCTGGAAATTCTGACATGGTTGGGTCGCCCAACTAGTGGAGAAAATAACCATAAATCATTCCAGCTGCATCCATTGCTTGCCTGCTGTGCACTAGATGAAACACCTCACCTCCTCCTCCAACAACCTACTACGAAGGTGATATTATTCCCAGTCCCAAGATCACACTCTGGAGACTAACAGACACACGGTTTGATGTGCCCCCTGCCCAACACTCTGGGGCCTGCAGACTCAAAATTCCTGAGTCTACCCCAGGGACAGGACCAGAACCAGCACCTGATGCACCCCAGGGGGAAGGGACCAGGGTGGGACACAGTTGCAGGAGAGATGCAGGATGAATGCCCCCACCCTCCCACATCTGGGGAGGAGGCGCCCAGGAGGGGGCTCCAGACTGACTCAGGCTGGCTCACCTCCCACTAGAGGGCTGGGCCAGACTTGGTTTTCAAATTCCTGGGCAGCTGGCACCCCCTGTAGTCAGACAGGGATGCTGCAGGACAGGGCTTGCTCCATCCCTAGTGCTAGCTGGGGGTTTTCTCTCCTCCCATCTCCAGCCCTTGCCAGGAAGCCAGCCAGGTCAGTCACTGTGATTATTACTGTTGCCACATTTTAAGGATGAGAGAAATGACAAGTGTCTTGCTCAAGGTCAATGAGCTAGACAATGTTGGTTCCCTAGCTTGGGTTCTCAGAGAGCAAGGATCTTTCCCTTCCAAGAGGGCTTTGTTCCAACCCCTCAGAGCCTCCCTACATCCCCAGGAAACAGCGCTTCTCTAAACCTAGAACAAACAGACAGAGCAGCCATAGGAAGAAGTAAAAACTATTTACAAATGTACAACAGGAATGGAAGTCTTAGCACTCCCAATAGGGGAGTGATTGAGGGCTCAGCTACGAGAGGCCTCCACATGGAGGCTCAAAAGGTGAAGTTCAGATGTCCTGGTATCCAGCAGTGTGAATGGGTGAGTGAGAGGCTCATGGATGGGAGGCCAAGTCTTCTCTGTGGGCTTTTTGCTGCGGCATCGGGCTGATGGAAATCTAAACACATAAGTCAATACATGGGTGTTCTTTCTAGCTTCTACCCTGCAGTTCACAGTCGTGGCTCTGGGCCCCAGGAGACAGGACAAAGGAGAGGGCTGGTACCCCAAGTAATGCAAGGGCCCTTGGTGGGCACCATGGGTTATCTACCCTACTGCACTCCTAATGCTCCACTTCATACATTTCACATGGGATTTCAAGTACAAATTTCCATAAAAAAAAAAAAATAAAGAGCCAGGCAGAGTGGCACATGACTATAATTCTAGTGGTCTGGGAGGCTGAGGCAGGAGGATCACAAGTTCAAAGCCAGCCTCAGCAAAAGTGAGGCACTAAGTAACTTAGTGAGAACCTGTCTCTAAATAAAATACAAAATAGGGCTGGGGATGTGGCTCAGGGGTCGAGTGCCCTGAGTTCAATTCCCTGTCCCCCTCCCCCCCAAAAAAGAATCTCCTTTAAAACATAAATTACTAGTCTCAGTCCTCATTAATAACTGAGGAAACTGAGGCCTAGAAAGGTAAGGGACTGGCCAAGGCCAACTAGCAAATTAGTGGTGCAGTCTTTTCTCTTTGTCTATTCAGCAACACCTGGGAGTACTCTGAAACCTGGAACCCGCACACTCAGGTTCATATTTCTGTTCCTTAAGCTCCATGTGCTTCAGCTTTAGGGCCAGCCCAACCTCAGGAGCCTCCCCCAACACATGTGTGACCCACAGACATCCTTCTCCCAATGCACACCCACTATTCCTCACCTCCTGTAAAGCTGCAGCCTCGCCACTCCCTGGGGGGCCCTGCCCATGTGTTGGAGATGTGGGCCCAGGGAGCTCTGTGGGACGGTGATGACGGGAATATTGTGGCGAGAACCGTGTGTGCACTGGGTCCCCTTGCTCAGGGTCCCACTCCGTGCCTTCCGCCTGCTGCATCCAAGTAGCTGCAGACATGTACCTGGGGCGTGATAGACCAAATGCAGGGAGTCACTACCCACCCTGGCCTGGTCCCCCTGACCACCCTCACCCTCAGCTTGGAAAGCACAGAGCCCAGGGTTCCCAGCCAGGAGTCTCATCCAGGCTGCATTTCCCCTCTACTCCATTTCTTAGGGCAAGAACCTAGAAGGGCAATGAATAGGGACGTTCCCAGAGGCTCCCAGAGTGCCCTGGAGAAAACCCCAAAGGAAAGGACAATGGGTGACAGGGCCTGGGAGCTGGGGTCAGGGACCAAAGAAGAAAACCCAGCTTTATCTCACCCCACTCCCACCAGCCCCAGAGATCCACCACTTGAGCCTTCAGTTTACCAACTCACTTGGGTCCCACTGGCATACAAATGGTCAAATACCAGTTGTTGGCACAGCCCTGGTCGAAGGGGTTGTTGTTCCGGAGTGATTTGCCCTGGAGGGAGATGGGGATGGGAAGAGGAGCTCAGAATCAGCAGGACTGGGCAAGGCCATCTCCCAGTGACTCCTCCTAAGTCAGTCAGCTTAGCCAGGGCTCAGCCCAGGCCTGGAGCAAGATTCTAAGGGCAGGGGAGCCCAAGAGTGACCCAGGGCCTCCTGCCTTCCTATGCTCCTAGGAAGAGTGACCTCCCTTGACCCACTTGTGAGCAGCTCTCCGCAGACAGTGCTGACACTGCACTCCTTTCTCCTGCCTTCTCAGGGCTCCTCATCATCCTGTGCCTCCCTGTGCAAGATCCTTGTTCTGTCTCCATTGGCCACACCTGTCCTCTTACCTCATCCTTCCACACACCCCCCTTTTTAAAAAAAATATTTTTTAGTTGTTGATAGACCTTATTATTTTTTTTTAATTTGTATGGGGTGCTGAGGATCAAACTCAGTGCCTCACACATGCTAGGCAAGTTCTCTGCCACTGAGCTACAACCACAGCCCCTTTCAGATACCTTTTAAACTCTTCCTTGTGCTGCTCAATTGCTCCAAAGACAATGTCACCACCCCACTCCCACTTCATTTCCCCACCTCTCATTTTTTTTTCTAAAATTATGCCTTAACTGAATTTCACTATCTGGGAGGACAGGGGCAGTGGGGAGGCCCCATCATAGTTTCCTAGTCAAAAATCACATGGCCCAGGAAAATCTGGGCTGAAGGCCTTCAGTACACAAAGCAGTAAAGGTCAAGCTCAAAGTAAAGGCAGACCACAGGGCTGATGAATAAGGGCCAAGCACAGAGTGTCAGGTGGGAGGAGGACCAGATATGGCAGTGGTGGGCTGGGGACTAAAAGGATGGGAGGTGATGAGCAGGTAGGCTCCTCTATCTGTTCACTGTCTCGGGGTCTGCAGCGTCCCCTCCCCCACTGATACTGCCCACCAGTCTTACTGAAAGAGCCTTTAGTCAAGAGATTGCCATACTAAAGGAATCCCAGGGCAGAGATGCCCACCCCTATCATTCCTATTCAACACTAAAAAGAAAAAGCAATAAAGATACACAGATTGGAAAGAAGGTAATGAAACTGTTCTTCACAGATGACAATTTTCTATGTAGAATGTACAACAGCCACAAAATGCTGAGGGAGAACTCAGTGGTTGAGCACCCCTGATTCAACCCCTAGTCCTAGAAAAACAACACTAAGGACTCCTGCTCTTGGGAAGATGCTATGAAGAAAATGGAATGACAAGTCACAGATTGCAAGAAGAGATGTGCAAAACCTAGATCTGAATCTGATGTAGAAAACTCTTAAAACTCAATAAGAAAACAACCGTTTTTTCAAATGGGCAAAAGATTGGAGTAAACGCTTTTGGGGGGAGTGGGTACCACGGATTGAATATAGGGACACTCAACCACTGAGCCACATCCCCAGTCCATTTTTTTTGTATTTTATTAGAGACAGGGTCTCACAGAGTTGCTTAGTGCCTCGCTTTGCTGAGGCTGGCTTTGAACTTGGAATCCTCCTGTCTCAGCCTCCCAAGCTGCTGGGATTACAGGTGTGCGCCACTGTGCCCTGCCAGGAGTAAACATTTTACCAAAGACCTAATGAAGGCCAAACAGACATGAAAATAGGCTCAACATCATTACTCATTAGGAAAACACAACCTGGAACCTTAATGAAATACTATGACTCATTTAATAAGACAGGTTTGATTAAAAGACAAAACAAAATAACAAAGGACAGTGTGAGGGGCTGGGGTTGTGGCTCAGTGGTACAATGCTTGCCTAGTGTGTGTGAGGCACTGAAATCGATTCTTAGCACTGCATATAAATAAATAAAAGGTCAACTGATACCTAAAATATATTTGAAAAAAAAAGTGTGAAATGTTGGTGAGGATGTGAAGCAACTGGAATTCCCAACATTGCTGGTAGAATTTAGAAACCTTACAGTTGTTTTGGAAGACAAATTTGGCAATTTCCTACAAAGTTCCACACGTGTTTACCTTATGACTCAGCAATGCCACCCTTAAGAATTTATTCAACAAAAATGAAAACTTATGTTCACATGCCTGTGCATCAATGTTTGGGGCAGCTTTATTTATAACTACCCCAAACTAGCTAGGCATAGTGGCCCACACCTATAATCCCAGAGGCTTGGGAGCCTGAAGCAAGAGGATGACAAGTTCAAAGTCAGCCTCAGCAACTTAGTGATGCGCTAAGCAACTTAGTGAGACCCTGTCTCAAAATTAAAAAAAAAAAAAATTAAACATAATTTCAGGGGTGCTAGGAATGTGCCTCAGTGATTAAACACCCCCCGGTTCAATTTCTAGTATGAAACAAACAAAACAAAACAAACAAAAATACTGGCAAAAACTAGACATAATGTAAAAAATCCTTCGTTTGATGAATGTATAAACAATCTATAGGGCATCCATACGCTTCTACACAGCAATAAAAGAAATAAAATACTGGTATGAGCGACAACATGGATGAATCTCAAATACATTGTCCTAAATAAATAAAGCCAGAGAAAAGAAGGCAATGACTCCATTTACATGTGATCCTGGAAAAAAAGAAAAACCAGAAGGACATAGGGAGAGAGACTGACAACAACAGGTGAATGAAAGGATATTCTGGAGTAAAGAAACTGCCTAAACTTGATCATGCTGGAGAATGCAGGACAGTATCCAGTTGTCAAAATCCCGTATCCTAGACTAAAAGGGTGAATTTTGCAGTTTTAATTTATTCCTCAATAAATGAGTTTTTGTTGTTTTTTTTTTTTAAATCCCACCATGGCTCCCAGGTTTCCACTTCATCAAAACTAAATTTCACGCTCAACTTTTAGGGGCTTTTTAATCTTGACTCCTCCTTATAAATTATCTGGCACCTTGGGTTTGATTTAGAATCGTTCCTTCCTCATTTCCTTAACATCCTACATTCGGGTTTCTCTGCCTTTTTGCAAAGGTGTGCCTCTCACAGACAACACCCTCCTGTCTTCCACCTTTGCAAAATCACACCTAGGACAGGAAGAGTGGCACGTCCTCCTCTACAATGCTGGCCTCGCCAAACTCAGTTTCTTGCAGGCTGCTACACCACTCAGGACCGACCCCCGTCTCAAGCGTTTCCCTAGGTGTCTGCTGGTGTTATTCTGATCGCAGGGTTCTTATCAACACAAGCGCAGGATGCACCCATCCCTCAAATAACAGGCTCTCCATGCAATGCACCCACGAGGAAGAATGACCACTGAGCTCCAGGGGGAGGAAAGATCTGAGCTGCATCTTAAGGGGTGGGTCTGGAAGGACTCATGAGGCACCATCAGGACCAAGGGCAGTGAAGATCAGCCGAAAGTGCCGGATTCCCAAAGATGCAAGATGCCTCCGCACCGTCTGGTATTGCAGTACTCGCTTACCTTGCTCACCGACACAGCCTGTATCATCAGGAGCAGAATGACAGGCAGCAGGAGTACCAAGACGGGTACAGCTACTGCGATGCTGTGCATACACAAGCTAAGAAGAACAGACAAACTGTTCTCTCCTGGCCCCGCCCAACGACCGACAGCCCTCATTAGCCCCGCCCTGGCTGGCCCCGCCCACCCACTTTTGCCTCCCTGGACTGGACAATTAATCCAGCACACCCAAGAGAAACCTCACCCCACCATGCTGGCCTCCCACTTGACCCTTTTCAACCTTCATTACCCCACTTCTTGGCCTCCCTAGATTCTTAACTCCATAGTCCATCCTACCACGCCCATCTCCCTGACCCCACTCGCCTTCAATCTGTCCTTCATAGGTCCTCCCAAGTAGCTTCTCCCTTTAGCCCTGCCCACAACATCAGCCCTCCCTCGGTTAACCCCACCTCTTGGCTGTCCTGCCCCTTGGCTGTCCGTCCCTCCCCACAACCCATTCTCTTCCCAGTGTGGGCCCTTGGGACTGGGTGGATACGCCATGGCTGAGTCCAGCGACAAGGGCATGTGTCTTGTACGAATGAGAAAAAGCACACTGGTAGCCAGAAGAACAACCAGATAAAGGCACAGGGACACCAGCAGCAGCACGAATACGCGGAAATTTCTTTGACCTACACAATTGTTTACCCACAGGCAGTGGTGGTCAAAGTCCTAGGGGAGAGAAGGCAGACCTTGAGGGTCTATTTGGTTTAGCCCAATACCCCCAAATCTTGAGGCCCCCCCTCAACCCAGCCCCTAGACCTCCGCTCTTGGCCCTGCACGTGAGCTCCCATCTCCAGGGTGAAACCAGCACGTCCATGGATAGAGCACAGTTAGGACGCCATGGCTCATCAGGTCATTTGTCATGAGTGAGGTCTCTAGAGACAAGACCTGCCTGGTGTCACTTTGAGCAGGATACAGAAAAGCTGTGAAGCTGTATTTTTTCAGATACTGGGTAAGGATGAGAAGAATTTCTAGCCCAGCCAGCCTTCTGTACTTGGAAACCCGTGCAAGGTGTGCACATGAGAGAAGAGCACTCGGAACCCAGGAAACCCTCAATTGGACACCCAGAGGTGGACAGGCAACAATACCCAGAACAGGGCAGCAGCCGGCCTAAAGTTATGGGTATCTAGTATCAGCAAGCTAGTGGGACAGTCACTGCCTTTCCTCCCCTTTACTCCACGAGGCTCAGCACAGATGGTGCCCTTTGCATGTCAGCACCTGTGCAAGCAAGGCCAGCGTCTCAGGACAAGTGCAGAACTGGAGGCAATAACATATATAAGTGACCAAGAGTGGCTGAGAGCCACTTGTAGCAGTGTGGGAAGATGATCTCATACCCACCCCTGGACCACATATGATGTGAGGTTCCTGGTCCTGGCCAGGTGCCCTGGGATGGGTTGGTGAGTGGACAGGAAGGAGGAGTACTTACCTCCACACAGATATTACAGAAGGGACAGTGGTGGGTCCGGGGTGGACGATGGAAAGAACACTTCGAGCACCACTGCAGGCGAAAGGCCGTGTTGTTCACTCGTGCTATGTATTGAATGTTGGGGTCCTCTTCTAAGGAGCCTGGCAGGGGAAGAGATTTGGGCAGTGGCAGGAGGCCCTTCCACCACTCTACTGCTTGGGGCCGCCCCATGGCATCATTGGGCAACAAGAAGGGTGGGGAGGAGGAGGGCAGGGGAATCCCGGTCCCTGTTGAGCAAGCTGACCACTCAGATGGGCGGCAGTCAGAGAGAAAGGGCTGTCCAGCCACAGGAGCTCTATACAGAGCTCTCCCCTTTTGGAATAGTGATCAGTGCTTGAAGTCGTGTGTAAAATGGGAAGGAGGAGGAGTGAACTGCGTGGTTTGGAAGGGCCTGCTGGCCTCTCTTGCCAGCCTGCCCAGTCCTTGCTTCGAAAGCAGCTGGAACACCTCCAGGATTCTGTTTTTTCGCACTTCAGTGGCTTGGGAAATGAAGTGCCAGGGCCCAAGTAATGATGACATGGAGGGAAGGGCTCCTGAGGCCACGGGGGCGGGGGGTGGGGTTGAGGGGGGTTAGCATGTTTGAAATCACCCCTATAGGCATCAGCCCTTGGGATACCACCTCCTTCTCCAGGGGTCTGAGGCCTTACCTTTGTGCAAAATGCCTGGGTCTGACCCGTTGAGGAAAATGAGGCTGCAGAAGGACAGTATAAAGAATAGGCCCGAAACCACGGCAAATTCCCACTGCCCATTCTGAGCCAACCACCGGCACCTGAAACCAGAGCCAGACTCAGTCCTAGTCTGGGGAAACCCAGAGCTCCCCACAAGGCCTAGTTCACCTGAGGTAGGACTCACTCGCCTTAAGGACTGATCTAAATATAAAGGTTAGAGACAGACCATGGAGACTCCACAAAATATCACCAGCATTAGCAGTCTCTCATAGTTCCCTAAATGCGTCAGGCACTCCAGACCTCTGTGCTTTCACATTGGGTTCCCTCTAACTCTATATCCTCCTTCCCCTGCTGACCCTCTCTCTCCACTTCCCTCCCTGCCTCTGTACTGTCCTTGTCTATTTTCTCTTCTGTGTCTAAGACACTGACACCTTCCATGGGAGACTCACGGAAAGGCGAAGAAGATGCCACTTATTGTAATAAGAAGCATTGCATTAAAAGCTGGAAACAGGCTTGGTTTCAGCCATGAGGATTCGATCGGAGGTTCATTTGGGGGCGTGATACTCTGTGAAGAGGCCATGGCTAGACCACCAAGTCTCACAGACTGAAGCCACCAACGAACTCTTCTGGGTTGGCACCCAGACTGCCATGACAACAGAAGTGACATCACAGAGGTTCTGGAATGGGGGCTCTGGCTGCTTCCAGTGACTTGTGAGATCAACCTTCCCCAACCCCCACATACGCACATGTTGTAGACTGGGACATCCTGCTCTTATGATGGTAGCTTTGTTGGAGCTTGTGATGATATGATGTGGTTTGTCCCAAAGGTTCAAAGGCTGGAGGGTTGGTCCTCAGTGATGAGGTGGTAGAACCTGAAAGAGGTGGGCCTAGTGGGAGGTAACTCATTCACTCTGCAAGATGCCCTCTCAAGGGAGTAATGGACTTCTCATGGGCCCCCATTTGCTCCTGTAAGAGGGAGTTGTTATCAAAAGAGCCAGATTGGTCCCTCCCTGTTTTCTGACACACAATCTGGTGAACACCCTCACCAGAGATCCCTTGCAGGAGCTGCCAAATCTTGGATACTGAGTTAAATAAAACTTACCTCCTTATAAATTATCTGTTCTCGGGTATTTTGTTAGAGCAACAGAAAGCAGGCTAATACAGAGGCCATAAATTATGTGAAGATGGCATGGGGAGAAGTTTGGTGATGGTCATCCCCCTTTCAGGCCCAGTGCTAATTGGAGTCAACAGTGCTCATTGCTCATCCCAGCTCCACTTCTTCCTTTTTGTTGTAACAGAGCTCCAGTTTGGGGAAGGAGGTAGAAATCTACCAATTAAATATCTTCCCAGTTTACTCACTTCCATGGTGGGATTTATGATGTAATTCTCTCTCAAAAATAAAATGAGCTGGGGATGTGACTCAATGGTTAAACAATCCTAGGTTCAATCCCTGATGATGATGATAATAACAATACTAATAATAATTTGTACATATTTATGGCATATAACATAATTTGAAAAATGTTACATTGAAGAACGTCTGAGTCAAGCTTTTTAACATATACATTACTTCATATTCTTATTTGTGGTGAGGACCCTTAAAATCTACTCTTTGAGTCATTTTTAGTGTAGATAACATTATCAACTGTACTCATTCTGTTGTATGTTATTATTAACTGTAGTCATTATATTGCACAATAGATCCCTTAAACTCATCCCTCTCATCTAAGTGTAATTTGTTCTCCTGGGACCAGCATCTTCCCCCTCCACAGCCCAGCCACTCCTGGGCCCCTGGCAGTCACCATTCTGCTCTCTGTTTCTATGAGTTCAACTTTTATAGATTCCACATGTAGGTGAGATCATGTGATTGTTGCCCTGTGCGTGGCTATTTCCCCCAATAAAACGTCCTTTGGCCTCATTCATTTGTCATAAAGGACAGAATTTCCTTATATTTTTTTTAAAGACTAAAGAGTATCCCCTTATATTTCTAAACCACATTTTCTGTATCCATTCATGCACCGATTGGCTGGACCATAGGGTAGTTTTTTGTTTTTTGTTTTTGTTTTTTTTGGTGCTGGGGATTGAACCCAGGGCCTTGTCCATGCAAGGCAAGCACTCTCCCAACTGAGCTCTATTTTTAAGTTTTAAAGAAACTTCCCATACTAATTTCCATAATGACTGTACTAATTTACATTCCCCCAAACATAGTACAAGAATTCTAGTTTCTCCACATCCTGACCAGTACTTAAAATCTTTTGTCTTTCTTTTTCTTTTATTTATGATGGGGGTTGAACCCAGGGGGACTTTAAACCTGATAGACATCTGGAGACCTTTTTACTTTTTATTTTGAGATCAGGTCTCACTGAGTTGCTGAGGTTTACCTTGAATTTATAATCCTCCTGCCCCAGCCTCCTGAGTTCCTGAGATTAAGGCATGTGCCACTGTTTCTTTTGTCTTTTTGATAATAACCATTCTAATAGGTGCGAAAGGGTATCCCATTATGATTTTAATTGCATTTCTCTAGTGATTAGTAATGTTGAATATTTTTTTTCAGATTTCTCTTGGTCAGTTGGGTTTCTACTGAGAATGAAGTGATGTTTGGGTCACAGTCTACCACCAAGTTTTATGTCTATTTGTGTTGTAGCACAAGAAGAAGGGATGACATGCATTGGGTCATGGGAAAAGTTAGCAGTGGTACTAGAATCATAACTACCAGGTCTATTGAGCTTTGGAGCAGACCATGCTAGCCTTAGGGTTTCTCTTTTTGTTTTGTATTTTTCATTAGATATATATGACAGCACCATGCATTTTAATTCATTGTACACAACTGCAGCACAAATTTACATTTCTATGGTTGTACCTGATGTAGCGTTCACACCATATGTGCATTCATACATGTACCTAGGGTAATGATGTCCATCTCATTCCACCATCTTTCCTACCCCCATGCCCCCTCCTCACCTCTGCCTCCCCTTTGCCCCATCAAAGTTCCTCCATTTTTCCTTATCAGAGAGAACATTCAGCCTTTGGATTTTTGGGATTGGCTTACTTGATTTAGCATGATATTCTCTAACTCCATTCATTACATGTCGTAATTTTATTCTCTTTTAATGCTGAGTAATATTCCATTAGGTATATATACCACATTTTCTCTATCCATTCATCTATTGACGGGCATCCAGGCTGTTTCCACAGTTTAGCAATTGTGAATTGAGCTGCTATAAACATTGATGTGACTGTGTCCCTGTAGTATGCTGATTTTAAGTCATTTAGGTATAGACCTAAGAGAGGGATAGCTGGGTCAAATGGTGGTTCTATTCCAAGTTTTCTAAGGAATCCCCATACTGCTTTCCAGATTGGGTTGCACCAATTTGCAGTCCCACCAGCAGTGTATGAGTGTACCTTTTCCCCTTCTACATCAGCATATATCGTGGTCTGTCTTCAGCACACAGGGCATTTGTGGCACAACCACTGTTCTATGTGGTTTACATGAATTAACCCACAATTCCTTGTTTTACAGATAGGGAAATTGAGTGACCAGTGCTAAGTGCTACCCAAGGTCTCCCTGCTGGACAGTTGTAGAGCTGTGATTCGGACTTATGAGGTCTGGCTCCAGAGTCCTTGCCACCAACCACCAAGCAAGTGACTCCAGGAGGAGTTGCAGTCAGGGGGCTGAGTAGAAAGGGAATGAAGTTGGAGCATGGGATCAGTGCCTGAGATGGGTGCTGCCAATAATGGAAAGGAGCCCTGATTGGTGAATCCCAGAGGGCAGACCACATTTAGGTCCCTTGAGAATAGTGATCCTGGACATGGAGGTAACCATTGTGAAAAGAGCAACCATTCTCCAGAACAGAAACCTACTCTACAAGTACAAGGATTTCACCATAGCCTTGTCCCTCAAGGGGGAAGGCGTTTCTCCTACTCCAGGCTCTTATCTCCTGCAAGGTGCTAGTGGTGGTGGAAAAGTAGGAAACACCAGTGAAAGTCACACCTCAGCAATACAGGCTCACTCAACACCATGATCTAATCATAGACCACAGAATCCTTCCTTCCTCTCTACTGTGCCACTATATAAAAAAGCCTCCGCACAACTTTAGAGAATTAGAGATGAAAGAGTTGAAGACACAAATTCTTTCTGGGCAAGAAATGAAAATAAGCACATTATAGGAATCTGAAAGTTTCTGGCCTCTTTGGCAACAGAAAACACTAAACATGACTGAACTTCTAGACAGATGAGCACAAAATCTCACCAAATAAATGGCCTATTTACCTCAGTTCCTATTATTCAGTACACTGTCTAGCTTTCAATCAAAAATCATTATAAGGTATACATACTAAAAAGCAAGAAGAAAGGACATAAAGCAAGCATTCGAATGAGACCCTCAAATGATGAGGCTGTGGGAATTATCAGACAGGGATTTGAAACAACTATGATTGAGATCCTAAGGGTTATAGAGGGTTAGAGCTGAACAAGAATATTCAAGAAAAGATAGATAATGTAAGCTGATGATGGAAATGGTAAACAAGAAAAAAAAGGAAAGACTGGAGATAAAATGACTAAGATGAATGCTTAACACCTTTGATGGGCTCACTAGTACCCTGGACATGACTGGGGAGAATATTAGTGAACTTGCAGATAGGTCAGAAGAAATTTCTCAGGCAAAATTGCAAAGAGAACAGAAAAATTGAAACAGAAAATTTAAGAACAACGGGGCAATTGCAAAAGATAAACACACGTGCAGTTGGAATAGGAGGAGGAGAAGCAAAATAGAAGAGAGTTGAGGAAAGACTTCGAGTAATAATGACAGAAAACTTTTATGAAGTAATAGATACAGGGAGTTCTGAGAACATCAAACAAGGCAAATACCCAAAATCTACACCTACCATCTTTCAAATTGCTGAAAATCAAAGCCAAAGAGATGGTATTTAAAGAAATCATCTTACTCATACAGGAGCCAAGATAAGAATCTTAGTGGACTTCTCCTAAAATGTGCTAGAGAAAGAGAGTTGAGTGAAATTTTGAAGTGTTGAAAGGAAAACCCACCAGCCTATAATCCTCTACCCAGTGTATCATGGTTTGATATTGTGTGTCCTCCAAAAGCTCATGTGGGAGACATGCCTTCAATATACATTTTAAATTGTTTTTCTGGACACAGTTTTGTTCCTGTATCTTCTTAAGAGATATCCTTGAGAAAAAGTTTTTTGAAAAATCTAGTCTCAGCCAGTCATTGCAGGACATGTCTCCTCATCCCCACTTCGCAAAAGGCTGAGGCAGGAAGATGGCAAATTTGATGCCAGCTTGGGCAACTCAGGTGGACCCTGTCTAAAATCAAGGGGGATTGGCTGGGTATGGTGCTCGTTAGTAGAGCACTTGCCTAGCATGTGAAAGCCCCTATTTCAATCCCCTGTACCAAAAAATGGGGTCCTTGAAGAGGCTAATATCAAGGCAAAAAGGATGCAATGATCATTTCTTTTTACTTTTTATTAAGTTGCTAAGGCTAGCCTTCAACTTGTGATAGTCTTGTCTCAGCCTCCTGAATTAGGCATGTGCCACTGTCCTGGCCCAGAACTTTTTAAAATAAAATCAACCCCACAGCATTGTCATCTGATAATATCAAAAAGGTAACAAAAACTATATGAAAAAAATGTTTCCCCCAAATATATGTGTATATATATATATATATATATATATATATATATATATATATATATATATATATATATTTAGTTGTAGTTGGACCCAATGTCTTTATTTATTTTTATGTGGTACTGAGGATCAAACCCAGTGCCTCACATGTGTGATTCGGGTGCTCTACCACTGAGCTACAGTCCCAGCCTTTCAGTTATCATTTCTAGTTGGAGGCACTTTGTGACAGAATAATATTATCTCTTTTTCTGGGTGGGGGGGTACTGGGGATTGAACTCATGACACTTGACCACTGAGCCCATATCCCCAGACCTATTTGGTATTTTATTTTAGAGACAGGGTCTCACTGAGTTGCTTAGCACCTTGATTTTACTGAGGCTGGCTTTGAATCTGAGATCCTCCTGTCTTAGCCTCCCAAGCTGCAGGGATTACAGGCAGGCACCACTGTACCCAGCCCAATATTATCTTCTTTTAGTATGATCCAACCCAGTTGTTTTCTTGACTGTTTTAAAATAAATCTGTTCTCATCATCTGATACAATGCTCATGTACTCATCAAAACCAATGATACAGCTCTTATCATTATATTCATTTGCTCATAGAACCACCCCTGAAATTGGCACCTATTTTGCAAGCATCTGAAGAAGAGGGTGATGGGCTGCACCATTGCCTTCTGTGCTTTTGGCCCGACCATACCCGTGGTGGAATCTCTGACAGACCACTCTCACTGCATGCTACTACCTCAGAAAGCCACTTGTGAGTAAATATATTTCTGCAGAATCTCTTAACGACGGCTACATAAAAATCTATAACAAATTATTATAATTTATATTATAATTTATTTAATTCTCTGTAGTAATTTCAAGCTTTACACGTTACCTTTACACTGTGGTGACCTTCCTTCTATCTAACAAACATCTTTGTGTACCGAACCACTTGTTTCTTTAAAGGATTTGGGAGATCCCTGTGCTGTGGATCAAACCCAGAGCCTCACATGAGCTAGGCAATTGCTCCATCACTGAATGACACCGTTGGACCAGAATGGAGAGATTTTACTGGGAAATTTTATTCAAGCTCTGATAGTACCTAATGAAATGTTGCTTTTTGACAAAATAATGGGTTTCTAGAAAATGATTATTTGTACCCACCAGATACACTTATGATGCCAGCCATCTGATTTACAGATTTACTCTGGGGTTGTTGATAAGAAAATACATTGCTTTTTTTCCCCCAAGTAAAAAATTGCAATCTATTTATTTATTTTTATTAGTAAAATTTTACATAAAACTGGGATTCATTATACCATATCCTTGCATGCACATAATTTGATCAGTCTCATGTTCCAGCTAACATATTCTTCTTTTTTTTTTTGGTACTGGGAATTGAACCCAGGGGTGCTTAGCCACTGAGCAACATCCCCAGCATGTTTTTGTATTTTATTTAGAGATAGAGTCTCACTGAGTTTCTTAAGGCCTCACTAAGTTGCTAAGGCTGGCTTTGAACCCACAGTTCTCCTGCCTCATCCTCCAAAGCCACTGGGATCACAGGTGCCACCACACCTGTCTAACATATTCTTTTGGAGTGAGGGGAGGTGGTATCTTGAACTTTTCTTTTGTTTTAAATGCTGGGAATTGAACCCAGGGCCTCATGCAAGCAACCAATTTATCACTGAGGTACATCCCCAGCCCTTGAGCATTATTTTTAATAGGTCTATCTTTTGGACACGACCTAATGGCTGGGTATCATGAGAAATCCAGTATTTTATGTGTCTGGAACTTTAAGTATATTTTCACTCAAAATTCCTGTAGGACAGGAGTTTCGCAGAGTAATGAACTGGCTCTGGTCATATTCAACAAGATGAGACAACCAGCAAATATGGGAAAGACCTAAGATTGAAATTCAGATTTATAGTACACCAGGATTCAATATCTGGGTTATGTGGCTTCTCTGCAAGAGGAAGAAGAAAGTTTTTTTTGTTTTTTTTTTTTTTCTTTTTAATACCAAGTATTTTGAGCCAGGTGTAGTGGCACGTGCCTGTAATCCTAGCAGCTGGGGAGACTGAGACAGGAGAACGAGAGTTCAAAGCCAGCCTCAGCAAAAGCAAGGCACTAAACAACTCAGTGAGATCCTGTCTCTAAATAAAAACACAAAATAGGGCTGGGGATGTGGCTCAGTGGTTGAATGCCCTTGGGTTCAATCCCCGGTACTAAAAAATAAATAAATATTTTATTGTATGTTGCTGCCAGTGTATATAAAATAATTACCATTGTGAAATAGAAATTCATGAAAATTCAGAGAGGTAGATGTTAAGGATTGACAAAAGTAGAACATTGTATTTTGGTACATGTGTTACAGAGAAATTTTTTGTACAGGCTTCAAATTATGCTCTCTTGAATATTCACTGGTTCTTGAGCAGTGGGTTTGGGAAACCTCAGAAAGATGACTACAAAAAGGAATAGACTTTCTGGGGTCTGAAGGAACTTGTACATGAAGATACTCCAGTCAGTAGGGGATCATGGTGAGCATTCTGCAGACAAAATTTTTCAAGTCAGCAACTGCCTGGGAAACCTTCATGTGGTTGAGTCCGGCCTCCAGCCAGAGCTGCTGAACCACCTTCTTCATAGTGTCAACGCTGGAGGAACAAGACATGGTGCATTCGAGGGCCAGGTGACTCTTCTGTCAGAGAGTCCACAGGTCACCGTCAGCTGGGCCAGATGACTGGGCAGCGTGCAGCAGAGAAGATTCTTTTTTTGAGGGGGTCTGTGGATTGAACTCAGGGCACTTGACCGCAGAGTCACATTCCCAGCCCTTTTTTGTATTTTCTTTAGACACAGGGTCTCACGAGTTGCTTAGCACCTCGCCATTGCTGAGGCTGGCTTTGAACTCACGATCCTCCTGTCTCAGACTCCCGAGCCAATGGGATTACTGGCTGTGCACCACTGCGACTGGCTAGAAAAGAGATTCTTATAGAAAAAGAGATAAATAATTGCCAGGAATTAACGGCTGATTCTTTTTTTTTTTTTTAATTGTTCTATTCTACATGACAGTAGAATGCATTTTGACACAACATGTATAAATAGAGTTTTACTTCTCATTCACTTGGTTAAGGGCTGATTCTTTATCTGAAAACCCAGAAAGAGAAGCATGTCTCTTGGGAGCATGCAAGCAGTCATTCCAGTGTAGCTGAAGTCTGGGAAAGCCCAAGACTAACTTCATGGAGACCCCATACTTCTGACACAGAAGGCAAAAGATAACCCAGTATCTTTGATAAGGGCCTAAGAGTAAATGGGAAGTCTCAACTGGTTCTAAGGATGAGTCACTGTCTATGGGGACACATTCCCCACTGAGCTAACAGAAGGAAACTCAGTTCCTTGTATCTAAATAGCATGTTTTAGGTTTCCATTTTCTTGTGAATTCAATGAACAAATATTTGTTCAGCTCCTATGTTAGCCTGGGAACTCCATGAAATACTTATTTTCTGTACCCCATTGTCCAGGTTCTTGTAGCTGTCTGGCCAGCTACATGAGGACTGTGATGGTCACTTTTTTCTTCTTCTGAAACTACACCCTTATATTTCCTACTTTACCAGTCACCGCCGCCCCGCCCCCCACCCAGCCCATCTCTCTTTTAGTATCAACGTGAATGACATTTGTCATTCTTCACAGTGCAATATCTAATTCCCCTCTTCTATTACCACCATATTCTTTTTTGAAATTTTTCTTATTGTGTGAAGGCTTTATTGGAACAATTCTTAGTATGTGTCTTCCATTGCAGCCTCCCATCTTGGGAGTTGAAGACCCTTCTTTTATCTCCTTTGGGTTAATTATTTCAAACAGGTAATTTAGACCATTGAAGTCCCAGGAATTTGAATCCTGGATCAGAAGGGATGCTGGAGGTGGGGCTAATGGCAATTCTAGGGACAGATTATTCATGAACCTGGGGATTTGTGCCAGCTCCCTGGAACTGCCTTGATTCTGCAATCTGCCACAATCCAGATAACTGCCTTAATTCTATGAACTCCTGATACCCTTCCAGGAATTTCTCTATTTGCTTTGTATAACTAGAGTTGGACCCTGTTCTATGCAAATCACAGCTGGAACTGATGCAGTAAAGCTTCCATTCATTCAACTGAATATGCAATAAATTTTATTGAACACCTATCCTGCCCCAGTCAGTCTCAGTGTCTGCCAAAGTGATTATCCAAACTGATTTGTGGTAATATGTCCAAGGAAAAGATTGGAATTCAGTTTGTTGATCAGCTTTGTGTCACTGACAAAATACTTAAGATATACAACTAGAAAAGAGAAAATATTTATATTTGGGTTATAGTTTCAGAGGTTTCATTCTATGATTAGCTGATTCTGTTGCTTTTAGGCCTATAGTGAGGCAGAACATCTCTGAGGGAGCATGTGGTAGACCAAAGCTATTGACCTCGTGGTGCCTAGGAAGCAAAGGAGAATTTGCTTTTATAACAAAGCCTCTCACTCAAAACCCAGTAAACTCTGAACCATAAATGAATGAATGCATTGTTGAAGTCAGAGTCCTTGTGATTTAATCTGTTCTCAAAGACCCCCATCTTTGAACACTGCTGCATTGGGGACCAACTCTTCAACACTTGAGCTTTAGGGGTCATCTAAGAATACCCAGAATTAGCAGAATTAAACCCTAAGCTGATATTTCGTTTTTTAAAAAAAATGTTTTTTTCTTAGATTTAGGTGGACACAATATCTTCATTTTACACTTATGTGGTGCTGAAGATGGAACCCAGTGCCTTCTGCATGCTAGGCGAGCACTTTACCACTGAGCCAAAACCCCAGCCCTCTAAGCTGATATTTCTTGAGAAACATCCCCACATTTCTATGTCAAGCTAGTTACTAGAAATCTTCAACAGCTGCAAATCATCAAAGAGAGACATTTCTCCCCTGCCAGATAACTTAAATTACCCTTTGATAGAGGCTATAACTAGGCAATTTATACCAAATAGAGTACGAGGAAACCCAGGTTATTGGCCAAGGTATTTCAAGCCAAGTGAGTCTTATAGCATCTCTCAACTATTATCAGTAATGTGAGTAATGACAGATTAGCTATAAAGATACTTTGCAAACACAGAGGAGCCTGGCAATTGAAGTTCTAGAAATGGATAGTTTTCTTTGATATTCAGAAGTTGTCAGACTACCTGGTTTTTGTTTGAAACTTACTAAGAATTCATTACATATAGGATATTCCTAATTCCTCAAAATTCCCCAGCAACCGCCTCCAAATCCCACCCAGTTTCTTTCTTTCTTTTTTTAAAGAGAGAGAGAGAGAGAGAGAGAGAGAGAGAGAGAGAGAGAGAATTTTTTGATATTTATTTTATACTTTTTTTTTTTGAGCGGACACAACATCTTTAATTTGTATGTGGTGCTGAGGATCGAACCCAGGGCACCGAGCATGCCAGGTGAGCACGCTACCACTTGAGCCACATCCACAGCCCCTTTTTCTTTCTTTCTTTTTTTTAGTTGTTGATGGACACAATATTTTTGTTTATGAATTTATTTTTTAATGTGGTGCTGAGGATCAAATCCAGTGCCTCACACGGGTGAGGCAAGCGCTCTACCACTGAGCTTCAGCCCCAGGCCCCCACCCAGTTTCTAAAACAAAAATTCTTGCTATGGTCTGAATGTTTGTATTCCTACTTCCAACCCCCAAATTCATATGTTGAATTTCTAAGCCTCCAAGGGCATGGCATCAGGAAGTGGGACCTATGGGAGATGATGAAGTCATGAGGGCAGAGCCCTATATTCCTGTATACAGTGCATGCCTATTGCCAGAGATTACTATCTTTAAAAATGGGATAGTGTTCTTCAAAATAAGCCAAGGGGGCTTATCTGCCCCTTTCAGTAAGTGAGGACACAGCAGGAAGTTATTTATGAATCAGGAAAGCTGGTACCATGACCTTACATTTTCCAGTCCCCAGAACTGTGAGGAATAAATTTGTTATTTTTTTATTTTAGCATCCCAGGAATACTAAGGTAGTTCATAAACAAATAAGTAGACTCTTTGCTCTGAGAATGATGAAACAGAACCCATGTGGGGAACAAACTCTTATCTAGTTATGTTTGTTTATACTAAACAAAATAGTAGGGGAGATATAGGTATCCACTGTTTTAAGTGTAACCAGAAATGGTGGTGGTTGTTTTTTTTTTTTCCTTGGTTGTTTGGACACCATGGATTGAGCCCAAGGGCACTTAATCATTGAGTATATCATACATCCCCAGCCTTTTTTTTTAATTTTTCATTTTGAGACAGGGCCTTGCTAAATTGATGAGGTGGCTTTGAACTTGATATCTTTTTGTCTCAGCCTACTGAACTGCTGGGATTATTGGTATGCACCATCATACCCAATCCCAGGATTGTTTGAAATGTGTGTTAAGTCACATAGACAAAGAAAGTACTGTCATGAAGGAAGAAGGGACTTATACTACTGATCCCTACAAACAGAAGGCACTGCAGGCTGTGAATGGGGAGCACACAGGGAAATACCAGGTCAGTCAGAAAACAAGGTCAGAGCCTTTATTGTGGTTTTTAAGGGAAGGACTGGGTAAAGGAGCATAAGTTTTGAATTGTTTGGTTTGGCTAACTCCAACAGGCTGCAGCATTTAGGAATGTCTCCTGCAATCTGGTACCTGGCCCTGGGGCAATTAGGTAAAGGGAACATTAAGAGCTTGCTAAAAGAAGAGGTTAGAAGTATAGCCCCCACCCCCAGTGGTTGGTATGCATATAAGAGGTGTGCCTTAGGCAGTTTTTTACTGTCTTTAGGAAATGGATAACCCCAAAGAAGCAGTCCCTTATTTAAAAACTACAACAATAACAACAAAAAGCAGAATATAACGGTATGATTAATACATTCACAGACAGTCCTACTTGTTTTGGCACTTTTCGTCTTTTTTACTAACTCTTTAAGTGTCCATCTCCCTTTCTAGGTCTGTGAACAATGAGCACGGGGTCACATCTTACTCTTGTCACTGGTGGGTATTCAGCATATGCCTCTAAATTAATGAGCCAGTGTGTGTGTTTAGGCAAAATTGAGGGTAGGTATAGTCAGCCAAAAGAAAACAAGCAATCAAATAATAAAAACTGTGAGTCAGCTAGGCAAGAGATTCAGCTTCTGTCCTGCTGCCCACTTTGGCTCTTCAGATACCACTGGGGCAAAAAGAAAGCCTCCCCTCACCACTTTTGCAGACTTCCCCCCATACCTGTATTCTCTCCAAAACTGCAAGAAAGGGAGTAGGTACGAATGAATAGGGAGACGGCCAGAGCTATCTTCTCAGTATTCCCTCCCCAAACACCAAACCTGCACTCCTTTCTCGGCCCTTTCCCCATTTGCTTGGTCCTATGAAATTCTAGCTTGGTCTCTGTGTTTTCTTTAGACAAAAGAGACAAGCGTGAGGACAGGCAAGCAGTGGGAGTCACTGTGTTAAAATCTTGACAGGCTCTTGGCTCATGTCCTTGTAAAATGAGGGAAATACATAAACTCAGGGAAAACTGAGCTTACAATTGTGCAGCTCCACCCTGTCTCCACCTCAGTCCTGTCCCTGACTATGGCCCTTCTACAAATGTTGGACCTCCAACTCAAGGAGGGGCTTCTCACTCTTGAGACAGATGGCATTCTCCCTTAAATGTGTATCTACTTTCTAAATAAACCTTTGTCTCTGCCTTTGCCAGACTCATGCTGAAATTCTTTGCTGCCCTTCTTGGAAGAGATCTCTTCTCCATGACAGTCAGTTACTGAATTAGACATGGTCCTGGCCACCCGCCTCCCATAGATGGCATGCCAATCACTGAACCTGTCACAGGAGAAGATATTTCTCTGAAGAATGGTCTGAGAAGTTTCCAGAGAAAGGGAGAACTTGACTCAGGGCCAGCAGGGTTCTTGCAGACATGACAGAAAAGAATTTTACCATGCACCAGTCAAAGGCAGAGACAGAGGTTTATTTGTGAAGTCGATACATATTCAAGGAAGAATGGGGACTTATCTTAAGAGAGAGACCCCTTTGGGGAAAAGCAGGCTATCTCCAGAGAGACAGACAGCAACCTGTTGGTATGGGGTGTTAGTATTTGCAGAGGGAGGATAGCTAGTGGCTGGTCTAGAGGTGGAGGCAGGGTAGAGCTACACAATTTTACACCCTCCTTTGCACATTGCCCTCAAAGTTGCAAGTGTTGGAGGGAGCCTTTCACATTTAGCGGTTTATGGCGCTGCTTTTGACACTTAGTATGTCTCTCTGTCTTCCCAAATGACTATCTCAAAATGACCAGTTTTGCAAACGAGAAAAGGTTTATTTAGGAGGCAGCCAAGCCAGAAGACAGATCAAGTCTCAGATCTCTCCCCCATAAGGTTTAGGGATATTTATGATAACGAAGCAGGGAGGTCGAAGGTACGGGGAGAGGTGATTGGAAGTAAGGAAAATTGAAGTAATCAGTGGTCTGTACACGTGGAATCAAATTTCATTGTCTTCATAGGACACATATTCAGAAAGTGTTGTTGGTGGGGACAAAAGGACAGTGCAAGTAATAAATAATGGGTAGATCAGAAAGATGGAGGCTGGTTTGAAAGGAAAAGTAATAAAATGTTAATACCTCTAGAGCACTTCCCCTTTTCCACCTGTTGCCAAGGTTACCAGCCTCCAGGGATTATTCCTCCCTGCAGGGAGTTGTAGGGGCTGTTAATGAATGCCTCCTAGGCTGCTCCCTTCTTGCCAGGACCCCTGATCCACTTCCTTCTGGCCCTTGGATCACTCCATCTTTTAGGTCAAGTAAGCAGGTTGTGAGGAAGTGAAGGCATGAGAACAAAGGAATTCTAAAGTGTGTAAAAGGGGCAGGACACCCCCACTTCCTCAGACAACCAGCTCCTCTGCCCCAGGGGTCCTAGCCTTGCCTCACCCTCAGCCACTTGCAGGCCTTCTTGGGTGGGGCCCTCAGGGCAGAGCAGGACAGGGCTGAGCCAGAGGCAGCAGGAGCACTATGGGCACAGTGCAGGGTTGGAGAGGGGTTCAAACTGGCCGCCTTTTCAGTAGACAGCCCTGTGATGAACTTCACTGCCAGCTCTAAGTTTGCCTCGAGAGTGGGGCCCTGTGGTCACTGTCCAAGCCCTTCCCCTGCTGGAATGGCCCTGGAAGCAGGAATGAGAGTGGTCCCCTGGGAACCAGAGAAAGCCATCAGGCTGATGCCACCAGGTTATCTTGGGCAAACTCTTCCCTCTGCAGGACCTAAGAGCCCCATCTGCAAAACTGGGGTTGGCAGACAGCTGGATGAGGTATCCCTGAGTCCCTACCCTCCCTAAAGACTTAAGAGTCTGTGACCCTCAGTGTGATATCTATGATTACCTTGAGGACTCCAAGTTTTAGCAAAGGGAAGACAGATTCTCCTGTGGCACATTAGTTGGCGGCAGAGCTGGGTGATTAGGTTGGGTCTCATCCTATATGCCCTGACTTCCAAGAGGCCCATGAGGAAAGGTCTGGAGATGCTAGGCTCTCCATCCCAGGTTCTGAGAAACTGATGTGACTCCATTTTTGAGAAATCAGCTTCTACCTCAAGGCCTGTCCAGAGAAAGGGGGCATGACTCTTGTCCTTGGAAAAACCCACAGAAGGTTCCTAGGCACATACCCACCCTGCTGAGTTGTTTAACAAAAGGGATCTGTGGTGCTAGGTGACCCTGACTCAGTTAAGCTAGGTGAGGACCCATAGCAACCCCCTAGCAACCACCAATCAGCAGGAGACAGGAAAAATATCTGAAATGTCAGGTGACCTCCCAGTAGTTTCCGTGATGTATAACATGATTAGGCAACCCTGCAGTTTGGCATAGAGACTCTTGCAACCCTTCCGGGCATAAACCAATTAGTTCAAATATATCCACCATTTGAATTCACCCACTACCCTTACCCAACTTGTTCCGGCCAGTGAATGTGCTCATCAATGTTAAGAATTGTTGTTTGATTTTCCCGCGGTATAAAATGATTTTCTGTGTGATGTTGTGATGCATAGTGTATCCCCCAAAACCTATAAATTCTCACTAACTAAGGGTTGGGACTCACTACTCAGGAACGCTGTATTGTAAACGGTTGAGAGTCCAGGCGGGAGCCTGCAATAAAGACTCTTGTGTAATTGCATCAGATTCGACTCCTGGAGGTCTATTGGGGTCCCATGAATCTGGCATTACGGTTCTATGAGCTTGTGGGCACCTGGTAGCCCTGCAGGCGTGGGGGCCATTTCTTGGCTCTGGCCCAGGGATGGCAGAGTTTCCTGGGTAGGTGGACAGTGGGCCCCATAACTGGTCCCCTATAACACCCCTTGCCTTATCCATGGGCCAAGGATTGGGTGGGGCATGTCTGAGAATCAAGGGCACATTCAGCAGAAATGAGAAGGGGGCAAAAAGGGAAGGGGGTGTAGCCCAGTTGCGTCCTCTCAACTTGGCAAGGAGTCACAAGACTGGCCCAAGGCTTAGGGTAGAGGGTATGGTGGAGGACGTCAAAGGAAGGAATGTTCTATGTCCCACTTAATGCTCAAGAAGCAATGAGCCTGATCCAAGGGTCTTTCTTAAGGAAATCCTAGGAATCCTAGGCTGGGGGCAGGGGGCGGACACACCTAAAATCTTCATCCCAGAGCAGGAAGTCTTTGCCTTTGGAAAGGCCATGTCCTCTTTTGAGAATCTGAGGGAAATTATGTCCTTTTCTAGTGGGGAAACTGAGGACCAGATTGTCAAGGAGATGTGTCACATCTAGCTTAGGACTTAAAAGGCCCTTGCCTGAGACTGAGTGAGGCCCTGTATACCTGAAGGCAGGGAGCCAATGAGTGCAGACCTGAACCAGGCAGGATGGCAGGGGGATAGGCAGGATGGCAGGGGGACAGCCAGCGGGGCTGGAGGAGGCAGCATGAACTCCTCAGAGACTGGGGCCTGGCCTTCTGGGCCCCGCTTGGAGCTGGACTCCCTCCAGCACTCCCCCACCCAGGCAGTTCCATGATGCACATCCAGGCCTTGGCCCAGGCTCCTGGACCACCTCTCTCCTCCCTCACTCAGATCCAGTTTATTGGGAGGGCTGTCCTTTGGGAATGAGCTTGGGAGCCTCTGGCTTCCCCACTCGGCCTTTCCCCCTGTTGGTTAGCAGGGTTGAGCCATCCCTACTGCACACACAGGTTCACAGGCACTAAAACCTGGGCACAGGGACTCCTCCCCTCTTTCTCTGCCATGTGCCCATGAACTTGGGCTTCCCAGACAGAGGAAGTGAGCAGGAATAAGATTTGAGAAAAGCCTTAAGCCCCAAAAGGACTTGAGCCCAGGGAGATAGATATTGGGACAGGGAAAGGGGATGAGAAGTGTTGGAGTTCAAGCCAGGGCAGGCGGGTGGGGCTGGGCCTGGGCTTCCCAGGAGAGGTTGAGGAGGAAAGGAAGAGGGAAGAGCAGTCTTGTCGTGGGACTTTGTGGTCTGGAGACTTGGAGACACATCCTGCATCATAGGTCACCCACCTCCTAAAGTTGGTCAGAAAGGATAAGGGGCTGGGCGAACACACCCCCGAGGATGAGCTCATACCAAACATGTGCATACTCTCTCTCTCTCTCTCTCTCTCTCTCTCTGTCTCTCTCTCTCTCTCTCTCACACACACACACACACACACACACACACACACACACACCCTAGGGACATGCATCTGACCCCTTGGGTGACATCCTTTTGCCTCCACCTTTATCACACAAGATGGTTTCACCCAGATACTAGTATGGAAAGAAGCAGTATAGTTTGTCTGTCCTGATGCTTCATGTGGCAAGATGATACGGGGTCCTTGATACAAATTCAGAGAGCCCCACAACCACTAATAGTACTCTGGAAATTCTGACATGGTTGGGTTGCCCAACTAGTGGAGAAAATAACCATAAATCATTCCAGCTGCATCCATTGCTTGCCTGCTGTGCACTAGATGAAACACCTCACCTCCTCCTCCAACAACCTACTACGAAGGTGATATTATTCCCAGTCCCAAGATCACACTCTGGAGACTAACAGACACACGGTTTGATGTGCCCCCTGCCCAACACTCTGGGGCCTGCAGACTCAAAATTCCTGAGTCTACCCCAGGGACAGGACCAGAACCAGCACCTGATGCACCCCAGGGGGAAGGGACCAGGGTGGGACACAGTTGCAGGAGAGATGCAGGATGAATGCCCCCACCCTCCCACATCTGGGGAGGAGGCGCCCAGGAGGGGGCTCCAGACTGACTCAGGCTGGCTCACCTCCCACTAGAGGGCTGGGCCAGACTTGGTTTTCAAATTCCTTGGCAGCTGGCACCCCCTGTAGTCAGACAGGGATGCTGCAGGACAGGGCTTGCTCCATCCCTAGTGCTAGCTGGGGGTTTTCTCTCCTCCCATCTCCAGCCCTTGCCAGGAAGCCAGCCAGGTCAGTCACTGTGATTATTACTGTTGCCACATTTTAAGGATGAGAGAAATGACAAGTGTCTTGCTCAAGGTCAATGAGCTAGACAATGTTGGTTCCCTAGCTTGGGTTCTCAGAGAGCAAGGATCTTTCCCTTCCAAGAGGGCTTTGTTCCAACCCCTCAGAGCCTCCCTACATCCCCAGGAAACACCGCTTCTCTAAACCTAGAACAAACAGACAGAGCAGCCATAGGAAGAAGTAAAAACTATTTACAAATGTACAACAGGAATGGAAGTCTTAGCACTCCCAATAGGGGAGTGATTGAGGGCTCAGCTACGAGAGGCCTCCACATGGAGGCTCAAAAGGTGAAGTTCAGATGTCCTGGTATCCAGCAGTGTGAATGGGTGAGTGAGAGGCTCGTGGATGGGAGGCCAAGTCTTCTCTGTGGGCTTTTTGCGGCGGCATCGGGCTGAAGGAAATCTAAACACATGAGTCAATACATGGGTGTTCTTTCTAGCTTCTACCCTGCAGTTCACAGTCATGGCTCTGGGCCCCAGGAGACAGGACAAAGGAGAGGGCTGGTACCCCAAGTAATGCAAGGGCCCTTGGTGGGCACCATGGGTTATCTACCCTACTGCACTCCTAATGCTCCACTTCATATATTTCACATGGGATTTCAAGTACAAATTTCCATAAAAAAAATAAATAAAGGGCCAGGCACAGTGGCACATGACTATAATTCTAGTGGCCTGGGAGGCTGAGGCAGGAGGATCACAAGTTCAAAGCCAGCCTCAGCAAAAGTGAGGCACTAAGTAACTTAGTGAGAACCTGTCTCTAAATAAAATACAAAATAAGGCTGGGGATGTGGCTCAGGGGTCGAGTGCCCTGAGTTCAATTCCCTGTCCCCCTCCCCCCAAAAAAAGAATCTCCTTTAAAACATAAATTACTAGTCTCAGTCCTCATTAATAACTGAGGAAACTGAGGCCTAGAAAGGTAAGGGACTGGCCAAGGCCAACTAGCAAATTAGTGGTGCAGTCTTTTCTCTTTGTCTATTCAGCAACACCTGGGAGTACTCTGAAACCTGGAACCCGCACACTCAGGTTCATATTTCCGTTCCTTAAGCTCCATGTGCTTCAGCTTTAGGGCCAGCCCAACCTCAGGAGCCTCCCCCAACACATGTGTGACCCACAGACATCCTTCTCCCAATGCACACCCACTATTCCTCACCTCCTGTAAAGCTGCAGCCTCGCCACTCCCTGGGGGGCCCTGCCCATGTGTTGGAGATGTGGGCCCAGGGAGCTCTGTGGGACGGTGTTGATGGGAATATTGTGGCGAGAACCGTGTGTGCACTGGGTCCCCTTGCTCAGGGTCCCACTCCGTGCCTTCCGCCTGCTGCATCCAAGTAGCTGCAGACATGTACCTGGGGCGTGATAGACCAAATGCAGGGAGTCACTACCCACCTTGGCCTGGGCCCCCTGACCACCCTCACCCTCAGCTTGGAAAGCACAGAGCCCAGGGTTCCCAGCCAGGAGTCTCATCCAGGCTGCATTTCCCCTCTACTCCATTTCTTAGGGCAAGAACCTAGAAGGGCAATGAATAGGGACGTTCCCAGAGGCTCCCAGAGTGCCCTGGAGAAAACCCCAAAGGAAAGGACAATGGGTGACAGGGCCTGGGAGCTGGGGTCAGGGACCAAAGAATAAAACCCAGCTTTATCTCACCCCACTCCCACCAGCCCCAGAGATCCACCACTTGAGCCTTCAGTTTACCAACTCACTTGGGTCCCACTGGCATACAAATGGTCAAATACCAGTTGTTGGCACAGCCCTGGTCGAAGGGGTTGTTGTTCCGGAGTGATTTGCCCTGGAGGGAGATGGGGATGGGAAGAGGAGCTCAGAATCAGCAGGACTGGGCAAGGCCATCTCCCAGTGACTCCTCCTAAGTCAGTCAGCTTAGCCAGGGCTCAGCCCAGGCCTGGAGCAAGATTCTAAGGGCAGGGGAGCCCAAGAGTGACCCAGGGCCTCCTGCCTTCCTATGCTCCTAGGAAGAGTGACCTCCCTTGACCCACTTGTGAGCAGCTCTCCGCAGACAGTGCTGACACTGCACTCCTTTCTCCTGCCTTCTCAGGGCTCCTCATCATCCTGTGCCTCCCTGTGCAAGATCCTTGTTCTGTCTCCATTGGCCACACCTGTCCTCTTACCTCATCCTTCCACACACCCCCCTTTTTAAAAAAAATATTTTTTAGTTGTTGATAGACCTTATTATTTTTTTTTAATTTGTATGGGGTGCTGAGGATCAAACTCAGTGCCTCACACATGCTAGGCAAGTTCTCTGCCACTGAGCTACAACCACAGCCCCTTTCAGATACCTTTTAAACTCTTCCTTGTGCTGCTCAATTGCTCCAAAGACAATGTCACCACCCCACTCCCACTTCATTTCCCCACCTCTCATTTTTTTTTCTAAAATTATGCCTTAACTGAATTTCACTATCTGGGAGGACAGGGGCAGTGGGGAGGCCCCATCATAGTTTCCTAGTCAAAAATCACATGGCCCAGGAAAATCTGGGCTGAAGGCCTTCAGTACACAAAGCAGTAAAGGTCAAGCTCAAAGTAAAGGCAGACCACAGGGCTGATGAATAAGGGCCAAGCACAGAGTGTCAGGTGGGAGGAGGACCAGATATGGCAGTGGTGGGCTGGGGACTAAAAGGATGGGAGGTGATGAGCAGGTAGGCTCCTCTGTCTGTTCACTGTCTCGGGGTCTGCAGCGTCCCCTCCCCCACTGATGCTGCCCACCAGTCTTACTGAAAGAGCCTTTAGTCAAGAGATTGCCATACTAAAGGAATCCCAGGGCAGAGATGCCCACCCCTATCATTCCTATTCAACACTAAAAAGAAAAAGCAATAAAGATACACAGATTGGAAAGAAGGTAATGAAACTGTTCTTCACAGATGACAATTTTCTATGTAGAATGTACAACAGCCACAAAATGCTGAGGGAGAACTCAGTGGTTGAGCACCCCTGATTCAACCCCTAGTCCTAGAAAAACAACACTAAGGACTCCTGCTCTTGGGAAGATGCTATGAAGAAAATGGAATGACAAGTCACAGATTGCAAGAAGAGATGTGCAAAACCTAGATCTGAATCTGATGTAGAAAACTCTTAAAACTCAATAAGAAAACAACCGTTTTTTCAAATGGGCAAAAGATTGGAGTAAACGCTTTTGGGGGGAGTGGGTACCACGGATTGAATATAGGGACACTCAACCACTGAGCCACATCCCCAGTCCATTTTTTTTTTTTTGTATTTTATTAGAGACAGGTTCTCACAGAGTTGCTTAGTGCCTCGCTTTGCTGAGGCTGGCTTTGAACTCGGAATCCACCTGTCTCAGCCTCCCAAGCTGCTGGGATTACAGGTGTGCGCCACTGTGCCCTGCCAGGAGTAAACATTTTACCAAAGACCTAATGAAGGCCAAACAGACATGAAAATAGGCTCAACATCATTACTCATTAGGAAAACACAACCTGGAACCTTAATGAAATACTACGACTCATTTAATAAGACAGGTTTGATTAAAAGTCAAAACAAAATAACGAAGGACAGTGTGAGGGGCTGGGGTTGTGGCTCAGTGGTACAATGCTTGCCTAGTGTGTGTGAGGCACTGAATTCGATTCTTAGCACTGCATATAAATAAATAAAAGGTCAACTGATACCTAAAATATATTTGAAAAAAAAAAGTGTGAAATGTTGGTGAGGATGTGAAGCAACTGGAGTTCCCAACATTGCTGGTAGAATTTAGAAACCTTACAGTTGTTTTGGAAGACAAATTTGGCAATTTCCTACAAAGTTCCACACGTGTTTACCTTATGACTCAGCAATGCCACCCTTAAGAATTTATTCAACAAAAATGAAAACTTATGTTCACATGCCTGTGCATCAATGTTTGGGGCAGCTTTATTTATAACTACCCCAAACTAGCTAGGCATAGTGGACCACACCTATAATCCCAGAGGCTTGGGAGCCTGAAGCAAGAGGATGGCAAGTTCAAAGTCAGCCTCAGCAACTTAGTGATGCGCTAGGCAACTTAGTGAGACCCTGTCTCAAAATTAAAAAAAAAAAATTATACATAATTTGAGGGGTGCTAGGAATGTGCCTCAGTGATTAAACACCCCCCGGTTCAATTTCTAGTATGAAACAAACAAAATAAAACAAACAAAAATACTGGCAAAAACTAGACATAATGTAAAAAATCCTTGGTTTGATGAATGTATAAACAATCTATAGGGCATCCATACGCTTCTACACAGCAATAAAAGAAATAAAATACTGGTATGAGCGACAACATGGATGAATCTCAAATACATTGTCCTAAATAAATAAAGCCAGATAAAAGAAGGCAATGACTCCATTTACATGTGATCCTGGAAAAAAAGAAAAACCAGAAGGACATAGGGAGAGAGACTGACAACAACAGGTGAATGAAAGGATATTCTGGAGTAAAGAAACTGCCTAAACTTGATCATGCTGGAGAATGCAGGACAGTATCCAGTTGTCAAAATCCCGTATCCTAGACTAAAAGGGTGAATTTGGCAGTTTTAATTTATTCCTCAATAAATGAGTTTTTGTTGTTTTTTTTTTTTTAAATCCCACCATGGCTCCCAGGTTTCCACTTCATCAAAACTAAATTTCACGCTCAACTTTTAGGGGCTTTTTAATCTTGACTCCTCCTTATAAATTATCTGGCACCTTGGGTTTGATTTAGAATCGTTCCTTCCTCATTTCCTTAACATCCTACATTCGGGTTTCTCTGCCTTTTTGCAAAGGTGTGCCTCTCACAGACAACACCCTCCTGTCTTCCACCTTTGCAAAATCACACCTAGGACAGGAAGAGTGGCACGTCCTCCTCTACAATGCTGGCCTCGCCAAACTCAGTTTCTTGCAGGCTGCTACACCACTCAGGACCGACCCCCGTCTCAAGCGTTTCCCTAGGTGTCTGCTGGTGTTATTCTGATCGCAGGGTTCTTATCAACACAAGCGCAGGATGCACCCATCCCTCAAATAACAGGCTCTCCATGCAATGCACCCACGAGGAAGAATGACCACTGAGCTCCAGGGGGAGGAAAGATCTGAGCTGCATCTTAAGGGGTGGGTCTGGAAGGACTCATGAGGCACCATCAGGACCAAGGGCAGTGAAGATCAGCCGAAAGTGCCGGATTCCCAAAGATGCAAGATGCCTCCGCACCGTCTGGTATTGCAGTACTCGCTTACCTTGCTCACCGACACAGCCTGTATCATCAGGAGCAGAATGACAGGCAGCAGGAGTACCAAGACGGGTACAGCTACTGCGATGCTGTGCATACACAAGCTAAGAAGAACAGACAAACTGTTCTCTCCTGGCCCCGCCCAACGACCGACAGCCCTCATTAGCCCCGCCCTGGCTGGCCCCGCCCACCCACTTTTGCCTCCCTGGACTGGACAATTAATCCAGCACACCCAAGAGAAACCTCACCCCACCATGCTGGCCTCCCACTTGACCCTTTTCAACCTTCATTACCCCACTTCTTGGCCTCCCTAGATTCTTAACTCCATAGTCCATCCTACCACGCCCATCTCCCTGACCCCACTCGCCTTCAATCTGTCCTTCATAGGTCCTCCCAAGTAGCTTCTCCCTTTAACCCTGCCCACAACATCAGCCCTCCCTCGGTTAACCCCACCTCTTGGCTGTCCTGCCCCTTGGCTGTCCGTCCCTCCCCACAACCCATTCTCTTCCCAGTGTGGGCCCTTGGGACTGGGTGGATACGCCATGGCTGAGTCCAGCGACAAGGGCATGTGTCTTGTACGAATGAGAAAAAGCACACTGGTAGCCAGAAGAACAACCAGATAAAGGCACAGGGACACCAGCAGCAGCACGAGTACGCGGAAATTTCTTTGACCTATACAATTGTTTACCCACAGGCAGTGGTGGTCAAAGTCCTAGGGGAGAGAAGGCAGACCTTGAGGGTCTATTTGGCTTAGCCCAATACCCCCAAATCTTGAGGCCCCCCCTCAACCCAGCCCCTAGACCTCCTGCTCTTGGCCCTGCACGTGAGCTCCCATCTCCAGGGTGAAACCAGCACGTCCATGGATAGAGCACAGTTAGGACGCCATGGCTCATCAGGTCGTTTGTCATGAGTGAGGTCTCTAGAGACAAGACCTGCCTGGTGTCACTTTGAGCAGGATACAGAAAAGCTGTGAAGCTGTATTTTTTCAGATACTGGGTAAGGATGAGAAGAATTTCTAGCCCAGCCAGCCTTCTGTACTTGGAAACCCGTGCAAGGTGTGCACATGAGAGAAGAGCACTCGGAACCCAGGAAACCCTCAATTGGACACCCAGAGGTGGACAGGCAACAATACCCAGAACAGGGCAGCAGCCGGCCTAAAGTAATGGGTATCTAGTATCAGCAAGCTAGTGGGACAGTCACTGCCTTTCCTCCCCTTGACTCCACCAGGCTCAGCACAGATGGTGCCCTTTGCATGTCAGCACCTGTGCAAGCAAGGCCAGCGTCTCAGGACAAGTGCAGAACTGGAGGCAATAACATATATAAGTGACCAAGAGTGGCTGAGAGCCACTTGTAGCAGTGTGGGAAGATGATCTCATACCCACCCCTGGACCACATATGATGTGAGGTTCCTGGTCCTGGCCAGGTGCCCTGGGATGGGTTGGTGAGTGGACAGGAAGGAGGAGTACTTACCTCCACACAGATATTACAGAAGGGACAGTGGTGGGTCCGGGGTGGACGATGGAAAGAACACTTCGAGCACCACTGCAGGCGAAAGGCCGTGTTGTTCACTCGTGCTATGTATTGAATGTTGGGGTCCTCTTCTAAGGAGCCTGGCAGGGGAAGAGATTTGGGCAGTGGCAGGAGGCCCTTCCACCACTCTACTGCTTGGGGCCGCCCCATAGCATCATTGGGCAACAAGAAGGGTGGGGAGGAGGAGGGCAGGGGAATCCCGGTCCCTGTTGAGCAAGCTGACCACTCAGATGGGCGGCAGTCAGAGAGAAAGGGCTGTCCAGCCACAGGAGCTCTATACAGAGCTCTCCCCTTTTGGAATAGTGATCAGTGCTTGAAGTCGTGTGTAAAATGGGAAGGAGGAGGAGTGAACTGCGTGGTTTGGAAGGGCCTGCTGGCCTCTCTTGCCAGCCTGCCCAGTCCTTGCTTCGAAAGCAGCTGGAACACCTCCAGGATTCTGTTTTTTCGCACTTCAGTGGCTTGGGAAATGAAGTGCCAGGGCCCAAGTAATGATGACATGGAGGGAAGGGCTCCTGAGGCCACGGGGGCGGGGGGTGGGGTTGAGGGGGGTTAGCATGTTTGAAATCACCCCTATAGGCATCAGCCCTTGGGATACCACCTCCTTCTCCAGGGGTCTGAGGCCTTACCTTTGTGCAAAATGCCTGGGTCTGACCCGTTGAGGAAAATGAGGCTGCAGAAGGACAGTATAAAGAATAGGCCCGAAACCACGGCAAATTCCCACTGCCCATTCTGAGCCAACCACCGGCACCTGAAACCAGAGCCAGACTCAGTCCTAGTCTGGGGAAACCCAGAGCTCCCCACAAGGCCTAGTTCACCTGAGGTAGGACTCACTCGCCTTAAGGACTGATCTAAATATCCAGGTTAGAGACAGACCATGGAGACTCCACAAAATGTCACCAGCATTAGCAGTCTCTCATAGTTCCCTAAATGCGTCAGGCACTCCAGACCTCTGTGCTTTCACATTGGGTTCCCTCTAACTCTATATCCTCCTTCCCCTGCTGACCCTCTCTCTCCACTTCCCTCCCTGCCTCTGTACTGTCCTTGTCTATTTTCTCTTCTGTGTCTAAGGCACTGACACCTTCCATGGGAGACTCACGGAAAGGCGAAGAAGATGCCACTTATTGTAATAAGAAGCATTGCATTAAAAGCTGGAAACAGGCTTGGTTTCAGCCATGAGGATTCGATCGGAGGTTCATTTGGGGGCGTGATACTCTGTGAAGAGGCCATGGCTAGACCACCAAGTCTCACAGACTGAAGCCACCAACGAACTCTTCTGGGTTGGCACCCAGACTGCCATGACAACAGAAGTGACATCACAGAGGTTCTGGAATGGGGGCTCTGGCTGCTTCCAGTGACTTGTGAGATCAACCTTCCCCATCCCCCACATACGCACATGTTGTAGACTGGGACATCCTGCTCTTATGATGGTAGCTTTGTTGGAGCTTGTGATGATATGATGTGGTTTGTCCCAAATGTTCAAAGGCTGGAGGGTTGGTCCTCAGTGATGAGGTGGTAGAACCTGAAAGAGGTGGGCCTAGTGGGAGGTAACTCAGTCACTCTGCAAGATGCCCTCTCAAGGGAGTAATGGACTTCTCATGGGCCCCCATTTGCTCCTGTAAGAGGGAGTTGTTATCAAAAGAGCCAGATTGGTCCCTCCCTGTTTTCTGACACACAATCTGGTGAACACCCTCACCAGAGATCCCTTGCAGGAGCTGCCAAATCTTTGATACTGAGTTAAATAAAACTTACCTCCTTATAAATTATCTGTTCTCGGGTATTTTGTTAGAGCAACAGAAAGCAGGCTAATACAGAGGCCATAAATTATGTGAAGATGGCATGGGGAGAAGTTTGGTGATGGTCATCCCCCTTTCAGGCCCAGTGCTAATTGGAGTCAACAGTCCTCATTGCTCATCCTAGCTCCACTTCTTCCTTTTGTTGTAACAGAGCTCCAGTTTGGGGAAGGAGGTAGAAATCTACCAATTAAATATCTTCCCAGTTTACTCACTTCCATGGTGGGATTTATGATGTAATTCTCTCTCAAAAATAAAATGAGCTGGGGATGTGACTCAATGGTTAAACAATCCTAGGTTCAATCCCTGATGATGATGATAATAACAATACTAATAATAATTTGTACATATTTATGGCATATAACATAATTTGAAAAATGTTATATTGAAGAACGTCTGAGTCAAGCTTTTTAACATATACATTACTTCATATTCTTATTTGTGGTGAGGACCCTTAAAATCTACTCTTTGAGTCATTTTTAGTGTAGATAACATTATCAACTGTACTCATTCTGTTGTATGTTATTATTAACTGTAGTCATTATATTGCACAATAGATCCCTTAAACTCATCCCTCTCATCTAAGTGTAATTTGTTCTCCTGGGACCAGCATCTTCCCCCTCCACAGCCCAGCCACTCCTGGGCCCCTGGCAGTCACCATTCTGCTCTCTGTTTCTATGAGTTCAACTTTTATAGATTCCACATGTAGGTGAGATCATGTGATTGTTGCCCTGTGCGTGGCTATTTCCCCCAATAAAACGTCCTTTGGCCTCATTCATTTGTCATAAAGGACAGAATTTCCTTATATTTTTTTAAAGACTAAAGAGTATCCCCTTATATTTCTAAACCACATTTTCTGTATCCATTCATGCACCGATTGGCTGGACCATAGGGTAGTTTTTTGTTTTTTGTTTTTGTTTTTTTTTGGTGCTGGGGATTGAACCCAGGGCCTTGTCCATGCAAGGCAAGCACTCTCCCAACTGAGCTCTATTTTTAAGTTTTAAAGAAACTTCCCATACTAATTTCCATAATGACTGTACTAATTTACATTCCCCCAAACATAGTACAAGAATTCTAGTTTCTCCACATCCTGACCAGTACTTAAAATCTTTTGTCTTTCTTTTTCTTTTATTTATGATGGGGGTTGAACCCAGGGGGACTTTATCCCTGATAGCCATCTGGAGACCTTTTTACTTTTTATTTTGAGATCAGCTCTCACTGAGTTGCTGAGGTTTACCTTGAATTTATAATCCTCCTGCCTCAGCCTCCTGAGTTCCTGAGATTAAGGCATGTGCCACTGGTTCTTTTGTCTTTTTGATAATAACCATTCTAATAGGTGCGAGAGGGTATCCCATTATGATTTTAATTGCATTTCTCTAGTGATTAGTAATGTTGAATATTTTTTTTCAGATTTCTCTTGGTCAGTTGGGTTTCTACTGAGAATGAAGTGATGTTTGGGTCACAGTCTACCACCAAGTTTTATGTCAATTTCTGTTGTAGCACAAGAAGAAGAGATGACATGCATTGGGTCATGGAAAAAGGTTAGCAGTGGTACTAGAATCATAACTACCAGGTCTATTGAGCTTTGGAGCAGACCATGCTAGCCTTAGGGTTTCTCTTTTTGTTTTGTATTTTTCATTAGATATATATGACAGCACCATGCATTTTAATTCATTGTACACAACTGCAGCACAAATTTACATTTCTATGGTTGTACCTGATGTAGCGTTCACACCATATGTGCATTCATACATGTACCTAGGGTAATGATATCCATCTCATTCCACCATCTTTCCTACCCCCATGCCCCCTCCTCACCTCTGCCTCCCCTTTGCCCCATCAAAGTTCCTCCATTTTTTCTTATCAGAGAGAACATTCAGCCTTTGGATTTTTGGGATTGGCTTACTTGATTTAGCATGATATTCTCTAACTCCATTCATTACATGTCGTAATTTTATTCTCTTTTAATGCTGAGTAATATTCCATTAGATATATATACCACAGTTTCTCTATCCATTCATCTATTGACGGGCATCCAGGCTGTTTCCACAGTTTAGCAATTGTGAATTGAGCTGCTATAAACATTGATGTGACTGTGTCCCTGTAATATGCTGATTTTAAGTCATTTAGGTATAGACCTAAGAGAGGGATAGCTGGGTCAAATGGTGGTTCTATTCCAAGTTTTCTAAGGAATCTCCATACTGCTTTCCAGATTGGGTGGCACCAATTTGCAGTCCCACCAGCAGTGTATGAGTGTACCTTTTCCCCTTCTACATCAGCGTATATCGTGGTCTGTCTTCAGCACACAGGGCACTTTGTGGCACAACCACTGTTCTATGTGGTTTACATGAATTAACCCACAATTCCTTGTTTTACAGACAGGGAAATTGAGTGACCAGGTGCTAAGTGCTACCCAAGGTCTCCCTGCTGGACAGTTGTAGAGCTGTGATTTGGACTTATGAGGTCTGGCTCCAGAGTCCTTGCCACCAACCACCAAGCAAGTGACTCCAGGAGGAGTTGCAGTCAGGGGGCTGAGTAGAAAGGGAATGAAGTTGGAGCATGGGATCAGTGCCTGAGATGGGTGCTGCCAATAATGGAAAGGAGCCCTGATTGGTGAATCCCAGAGGGCAGACCACATTTATGTCCCTTGAGAATAGTGATCCTGGACATGGAGGTAACCATTGTGAAAAGAGCAACCATTCTCCAGAACAGAAACCTACTCTACAAGTACAAGGATTTCACCAGAGCCTTGTCCCTCAAGGGGGGAAGGCGTTTCTCCTACTCCAGGCTCTTATCTCCTGCAAGGGGCTAGTGGTGGTGGAAAAGTAGGAAACACCAGTGAAAGTCACACCCCAGCAATACAGGCTCACTCAACACCATGATCTAATCATAGACCACAGAATCCTTCCTTCCTCTCTACTGTGCCACTATACCAAAAAGCCTCCGCACAACTTTAGAGAATTAGAGATGAAAGAGTTGATGACACAAATTCTTTCTGGGCAAGAAATGAAAATAAGCACATTATAGGAATCTGAAAGTTTCTGGCCTCTTTGGCAACAGAAAACACTAAACATGACTGAACTTCTAGACAGATGAGCACAAAATCTCACCAAATAAATGGCCTATTTACCTCAGTTCCTATTATTCAGTACACTGTCTAGCTTTCAATCAAAAATAATTATAAGGTATACATACTAAAAAGCAAGAAGAAAGGACATAAAGCAAGCATTCGAATGAGACCCTCAAATGATGAGGCTGTGGGAATTATCAGACAGGGATTTGAAATAACTATGATTGAGATAATAAGGGTTATAGAGGGTTAGAGCTGAACAAGAATATTCAAGAAAAGATAGATAATGTAAGCTGATGATGGAAATGGTAAACAAGAAAAAAAAGGAAAGACTGGAGATAAAATGATTAAGATGAATGCTTAACACCTTTGATGGGCTCACTAGTACCCTGGACATGACTGGGGAGAATATTAGTGAACTTGCAGATAGGTCAGAAGAAATTTCTCAGGCAAAATTGCAAAGAGAAAAGAAAAATTGAAACAGAAAATTTAAGAACCACGGGGCAATTGCAAAAGATAAACACACGTGGAGTTGGAATAGGAGGAGGAGAAGCAAAATAGAAGAGAGTTGAGGAAAGACTTCGAGTAATAATCACAGAAAACTTTTATGAAGTAATAGATACAGGGAGTTCTGAGAACATCAAACAAGGCAAATACCCAAAATCTACACCTACCATCTTTCAAATTGCTGAAAATCAAAGCCAAAGAGATGGTATTTAAAGAAATCATCTTACTCATACAGGAGCCAAGATAAGAATCTTAGTGGACTTCTCCTAAAATGTGCTAGAGAAAGAGAGTTGAGTGAAATTTTGAAGTGTTGAAAGGAAAACCCACCAGCCTATAATCCTCTACCCAGTGTATCATGGTTTGATATTGTGTGTCCTCCAAAAGCTCATGTGGGAGACATGCCTTCAATATACATTTTAAATTGTTTTTCTGGACACAGTTTTGTTCCTGTATCTTCTTAAGAGATATCCTTGAGAAAAAGTTTCTTGAAAAATCTAGTCTCAGCCAGTCATTGCAGGACATGTCTCCTCATCCCCACTACGCAAAAGGCTGAGGCAGGAAGATGGCAAATTTGATGCCAGCTTGGGCAACTCAGGGGGACCCTGTCTAAAATCAAGGGGGATTGGCTGGGTATGGTGCTCGTTAGTAGAGCACTTGCCTAGCATGTGAAAGCCCCTATTTCAATCCCCTGTACCAAAAAATGGGGTCCTTGAAGAGGCTAATATCAAGGCAAAAAGGATGCAATGATCATTTCTTTTTACTTTTTATTAAGTTGCTAAGGCTAGCCTTCAACTTGTGATAGTCTTGTCTCAGCCTCCTGAATTTAGGCATGTGCCACTGTCCTGGCATAGAACTTTTTAAAATAAAATCAACCCCACAGCATTGTCATCTGATAATATCAAAAAGGTAACAAAAACTATATGAAAAAAATGTTTCCCCCAAATATATGTGTATATATATATATATATATATATATATATATATATATATATATATATATATATATATATATATATTTAGTTGTAGTTGGACCCAATGTCTTTATTTATTTTTATGTGGTACTGAGGATCAAACCCAGTGCCTCACATGTGTGATTCGGGTGCTCTACCACTGAGCTACAGTCCCAGCCTTTCAGTTATCATTTCTAGTTGGAGGCACTTTGTGACAGAATAATATTATCTCTTTTTCTGGCTGGGGGGGTACTGGGGATTGAACTCATGACACTTGACCACTGAGCCCATATGCCCAGACCTATTTGGTATTTTATTTTAGAGGCAGGGTCTCACTGAGTTGCTTAGCACCTTGATTTTACTGAGGCTGGCTTTGAATCTGAGATCCTCCTGTCTTAGCCTCCCAAGCTGCAGGGATTACAGGCAGGCGCCACTGTACCCAGCCCAATATTATCTTCTTTTAGTATGATCCAACCCAGTTGTTTTCTTGACTGTTTTAAAATAAATCTGTTCTCATCATCTGATACAATGCTCATGTACTCATCAAAACCAATGATACAGCTCTTATCATTATATTCATTTGCTCATAGAACCACCCCTGAAATTGGCACCTATTTTGCAAGCATCTGAAGAAGAGGGTGATGGGCTGCACCATTGCCTTCTGTGCTTTTGGCCCGACCATACCCGTGGTGGAATCTCTGACAGACCACTCTCACTGCATGCTACTACCTCAGAAAGCCACTTGTGAGTAAATATATTTCTGCAGAATCTCTTAACGACGGCTACATAAAAATCTATAACAAATTATTATAATTTATATTATAATTTATTTAATTCTCTGTAGTAATTTCAAGCTTTACACGTTACCTTTACACTGTGGTGACCTTCCTTCTATCTAACAAACATCTTTGTGTACCGAACCACTTGTTTCTTTAAAGGATTTGGGAGATCCCTGTGCTGTGGATCAAACCCAGAGCCTCACATGAGCTAGGCAATTGCTCCATCACTGAATGACACCGTTGGACCAGAATGGAGAGATTTTACTGGGAAATTTAATTCAACCTCTGATAGTACCTAATGAAATGTTGCTTTTTGACAAAATAATGGGTTTCTAGAAAATGATTATTTGTACCCACCAGATACACTTATGATGCCAGCCATCTGATTTACAGATTTACTCTGGGGTTGTTGATAAGAAAATACATTGCTTTTTTTCCCCCAAGTAAAAAATTGCAATCTATTTATTTATTTTTATTAGTAAAATTTTACATAATACTGGGATTCATTATACCATATCCTTGCATGCACATAATTTGATCAGTCTCATGTTCCAGCTAACATATGCTTTTTTTTTTTTTTTTTTGGTACTGGGAATTGAACCCAGGGGTGCTTAGCCACTGAGCAACATCCCCAGCATGTTTTTGTATTTTATTTAGAGATAGAGTCTCACTGAGTTTCTTAAGGCCTCACTAAGTTGCTAAGGCTGGCTTTGAACCCACAGTTCTCCTGTCTCATCCTCCAAAGCCACTGGGATCACAGGTGCCACCACACCTGTCTAACATATTCTTTTGGAGTGAGGGGAGGTGGTATCTTGAACTTTTCTTTTGTTTTAAATGCTGGGAATTGAACCCAGGGCCTCATGCAAGCAACCAATTTATCACTGAGGTACATCCCCAGCCCTTGAGCATTATTTTTAATAGGTCTATCTTTTGGACACGACCTAATGGCTGGGTATCATGAGAAATCCAGTATTTTATGTGTCTGGAACTTTAAGTATATTTTCACTCAAAATTCCTGTAGGAGAGGAGTTTCGCAGAGTAATGAACTGGCTCTGGTCATATTCAACAAGATGAGACAACCAGCAAATATGGGAAAGACCTAAGATTGAAATTCAGATTTATAGTACACCAGGATTCAATATCTGGGTTATGTGGCTTCTCTGCAAGAGGAAGAAGAAAGTTTTTTTTTTGTTTTCTTTTTTTCTTTTTAATACCAAGTATTTTGAGCCAGGTGTAGTGGCACGTGCCTGTAATCCTAGCAGCCGGGGAGACTGAGACAGGAGAACGAGAGTTCAAAGCCAGCCTCAGCAAAAGCAAGGCACTAAACAACTCAGTGAGATCCTGTCTCTAAATAAAAACACAAAATAGGGCTGGGGATGTGGCTCAGTGGTTGAACGCCCTTGGGATCAATCCCCGGTACTAAAAAATAAATAAATATTTTATTGTATGTTGCTGCCAGTGTATATAAAATAATTACCATTGTGAAATAGAAATTCATGAAAATTCAGAGAGGTAGATGTTAAGGATTGACAAAAGTAGAAGATTGTATTTTGGTACATGTGTTACAGGGAAATTTTTTGTACAGGCTTCAAATTAAGCTCTCTTGAATATTCACTGGTTCTTGAGCAGTGGGTTTGGGAAACCTCAGAAAGATGACTACAAAAAGGAATAGACTTTCTGGGGTCTGAAGGAACTTGTACATGAAGATACTCCAGTCAGTAGGGGATCATGGTGAGCATTCTGCAGACAAAATTTTTTCAAGTCAGCAACTGCCTGGGAAACCTTCATGTGGTTGAGTCCGGCCTCCAGCCAGAGCTGCTGAACCACCTTCTTCATAGTGTCAACGCTGGAGGAACAAGACATGGTGCATTCGAGGGCCAGGTGACTCTTCTGTCAGAGAGTCCACAGGTCACCGTCAGCTGGGCCAGATGACTGGGCAGAGTGCAGCAGAGAAGATTCTTTTTTTGAGGGGGTCTGTGGATTGAACTCAGGGCACTTGACGCAGAGTCACATTCCCAGCCCTTTTTTGTATTTTCTTTAGACACAGGGTCTCACGAGTTGCTTAGCACCTCGCCACTGCTGAGGCTGGCTTTGAACTCAGGATCCTCCTGTCTCAGACTCCCGAGCCACTGGGATTACTGGCTGTGCACCACTGCGATTGGCTAGAAAAGAGATTCTTATAGAAAAAGAGATAAATAATTGCCAGGAATTAACGGCTGATTCTTTTTTTTTTTTTAAATTGTTCTATTCTACATGACAGTAGAATGCATTTTGACACAACATGTATAAATAGAGTTTTACTTCTCATTCACCTGGTTAAGGGCTGATTCTTTATCTGAAAACCCAGAAAGAGAAGCATGTCTCTTGGGAGCATGCAAGCAGTCATTCCAGTGTAGCTGAAGTCTGGGAAAGCCCAAGACTAACTTCATGGAGACCCCATACTTCTGACACAGAAGGCAAAAGATAACCCAGTATCTTTGATAAGGGCCTAAGAGTAAATGGGAAGTCTCAACTGGTTCTAAGGATGAGTCACTGTCTATGGGGACACATTCCCCACTGAGCTAACAGAAGGAAACTCAGTTCCTTGTATCTAAATAGCATGTTTTAGGTTTCCATTTTCTTGTGAATTCAATGAACAAATATTTGTTCAGCTCCTATGTTAGCCTGGGAACTCCATGAAATACTTATTTTCTGTACCCCATTGTCCAGGTTCTTGTAGCTGTCTGGCCAGCTACATGAGGACTGTGATGGTCACTTTTTTCTTCTTCTGAAACTACACCCTTATATTTCCTACTTTACCAGTCACCGCCGCCCCGCCCCCCACCCAGCCCATCTCTCTTTTAGTATCAATGTGAATGACATTTGTCTTTCTTCACAGTGCAATATCTAATTCCCCTCTTCTATTACCACCATATTCTTTTTTGAAATTTTTCTTATTGTGTGAAGGCTTTATTGGAACAATTCTTAGTATGTGTCTTCCATTGCAGCCTCCCATCTTGGGAGTTGAAGACCCTTCTTTTATCTCCTTTGGGTTAATTATTTCAAACAGGTAATTTAGACCATTGAAGTCCCAGGAATTTGAATCCTGGATCAGAAGGGATGCTGGAGGTGGGGCTAATGGCAATTCTAGGGACAGATTATTCATGAACCTGTGGATTTGTGCCAGCTCCCTGGAACTGCCTTGATTCTGCAATCTGCCACAATCCAGATAACTGCCGTAATTCTATGAACTCCTGATACCCTTCCAGGAATTTCTCTATTTGCTTTGTATAACTAGAGTTGGACCCTGTTCTATGCAAATCACAGCTGGAACTGATGCAGTAAAGCTTCCATTCATTCAACTGAATATGCAATAAATTTTATTGAACACCTATCCTGCCCCAGTCAGTCTCAGTGTCTGCCAAAGTGATTATCCAAACTGATTTGTGGTAATATGTCCAAGGAAAAGATTGGAATTCAGTTTGTTGATCAGCTTTGTGTCACTGACAAAATACTTAAGATATACAACTAGAAAAGAGAAAATATTTATATTTGGGTTATAGTTTCAGAGGTTTCATTCTCTGATTAGCTGATTCTGTTGCTTTTAGGCCTATAGTGAGGCAGAACATCACTGAGGGAGCATGTGGTAGACCAAAGCTATTGACCTCGTGGTGCCTAGGAAGCAAAGGAGAATTTGCTTTTATAACAAAGCCTCTCACTCAAAACCCAGTAAACTCTGAACCATAAATGAATGAATGCATTGTTAAAGTCAGAGTCCTTGTGATTTAATCTGTTCTCAAAGACCCCCATCTTTGAACACTGCTGCATTGGGGACCAACTCTCCAACACTTGAGCTTTAGGGGTCATCTAAGAATACGCTGAATTAGCAGAATTAAACCCTAAGCTGATATTTCTTTTTTAAAAAAAAAATGTTTATTTCTTAGTTTTAGGTGGACACAATATCTTCATTTACACTTATGTGGTGCTGAAGATGGAACCCAGTGTCTTCTGCATGCTAGGCGAGCACTTTACCACTGAGCCAAAACCCCAGCCCTCTAAGCTGATATTTCTAGAGAAACATCCCCACAATTCTATGTCAAGCTAGTTACTAGAAATCTTCAAGAGCTGCAAATCATCAAAGAGAGACATTTCTCCCCTGCCAGATAACTTAAATTACCCTTTGATAGAGGCTATAACTAGGCAATTTATACCAAATAGAGTAGGAGGAAACCCAGGTTATTGGCCACGGTATTTCAAGCCAAGTGAGTCTTATAGCATCTCTCAACTATTATCAGTAATGTGAGTAATGACAGATTAGCTATAAAGATACTTTGCAAACCCAGAGGAGCCTGGCAATTGAAGTTACTGAAATGAATAGTTTTCTTTGATATTCAGAAGTTGTCAGACTACCTGGTTTTTGTTTGAAACTTACTAAGAATTCATTACATATAGGATATTCCTAATTCCTCAAAATTCCCCAGCAACCACCTCCAAATCCCACCCAGTTTCTTTCTTTCTTTTTTTAAAGAGAGAGAGAGAGAGAGAGAGAGAGAGAGAGAGAGAGAGAGAATTTTTTGATATTTATTTTATACTTTTTTTTTTTGAGCGGACACAACATCTTTAATTTGCATGTGGTGCTGAGGATCAAACCCAGGGCACCGAGCATGCCAGGTGAGCACGCTACCACTTGAGCCACATCCACAGCCCCTCTTTCTTTCTTTCTTTTTTTTTAGTTGTTGATGGAGACAATATTTTTGTTTATGAATTTATTTTTTAATGTGGTGCTGAGGATCAAATCCAGTGCCTCACACGGGTGAGGCAAGCGCTCTACCACTGAGCTTCAGCCCCAGGCCCCCACCCAGTTTCTTAAACAAAAATTCTTGCTATGGTCTGAATGTTTGTATTCCTACTTCCAACCCCCAAATTCATATGTTGAATTTCTAAGCCTCCAAGGGCATGGCATCAGGAAGTGGGACCTATGGGAGATGATGAAGTCATGAGGGCAGAGCCCTATATTCCTGTATACAGTGCATGCCTATTGCCAGAGATTACTATCTTTAAAAATGGGATAGTGTTCTTCAAAATAAGCCAAGGGGGCTTATCTGCCCCTTTCAGTAAGTGAGGACACAGCAGGAAGTTATTTCTGAGTCAGGAAAGCTGGTACCATGACCTTACATTTTCCAGTCCCCAGAACTGTGAGGAATAAATTTGTTATTTTTTATTTTAGCATCCCAGGAATACTAAGGTAGTTCATAAACCAATAAGTAGACTCTTTGCTCTGAGAATGATGAAACAGAACCCATGTGGGGAACAAACTCTTATCTAGTTATGTTTGTTTATACTAAACAAAATAGTAGGGGAGATATAGGTATTCACTGTTTTAAGTGTAACCAGAAATGGTGGTGGTTGTTTTTTTTTTTTTTTTTTCCCTTGGTTGTTTGGACACCATGGATTGAGCCCAAGGGCACTTAATCATTGAGTATATCATACATCCCCAGCCTTTTTTTTTATTTTTCATTTTGAGACAGGGCCTTGCTAAATTGCTGAGGTGGCTTTGAACTTGTTATCTTCCTGTCTCAGCCTACTGAACTGCTGGGATTACTGGTATGCACCATCATACCCAATCCCAGGATTGTTTGAAATGTGTGTTAAGTCACATAGACAAAGAAAGTACTGTCATGAAGGAAGAAGGGACTTATACTACTGATCCCTACAAAGAGAAGGCACTGCAGGCTGTGAATGGGGAGCACACAGGGAAATACCAGGTCAGTCAGAAAACAAGGTCAGAGCCTTTATTGTGGTTTTTAAGGGAAGGACTGGGTAAAGGAGCATAAGTTTTGAATTGTTTGGTTTGGCTAACTCCAACAGGCTGCAGCATTTAGGAATGTCTCTTGCAATCTGGTACCTGGCCCTGGGGCAATTAGGTAAAGGGAACATTAAGAGCTTGCTAAAAGAAGAGGTTAGAAGTATAGCCCCCACCCCCAGTGGTTGGTATGCATATAAGAGGTGTGCCTTAGGCAGTTTTTTACTGTCTTTAGGAAATGGATAACCCCAAAGAAGCAGTCCCTTATTTAAAAACTACAACAATAACAACAAAAAGCAGAATATAAAGGTATGATTAATTCACAGACAGTCCTACTTGTTTTGGCACTTTTCATCTTTTTTACTAACTCTTTAAGTGTCCATCTCCCTTTCTAGGTCTGTGAACAATGAGCACGGGGTCACATCTTACTCTTGTCACTGGTGGGTATTCAGCATATGCCTCTAAATTAATGAGCCAGTGTGTGTGTTTAGGCAAAATTGAGGGTAGGTATAGTCAGCCAAAAGAAAACAAGCAATCAAATAATAAAAACTGTGAGTCAGCTAGGCAAGAGAGTCAGCTTCTGTCCTGCTGCCCACTTTGGCTCTTCAGATACCACTGGGGCAAAAAGAAAGCCTCCCCCCACCCCTTTTGCAGCCTTCCCCCCATACCTGTATTCTCTCCAAAACTGCAAGAAAGGGAGTAGGTACGAATGAATAGGGAGACAGCCAGAGCTATCTTCTCAGTATTCCCTCCCCAAACCCCAAACCTGCACTCCTTTCTAGACCCTTTCCCCATTTGCTTGGTCCTATGAAATTCTAGCTTGGTCTCTGTGTTTTCTTTAGACAAAAGAGACAAGCTTGAGGACAGGCAAGCAGTGGGAGTCACTGTGTTAAAATCTTGACAGGCTCTTGGCTCATGTCCTTGTAAAATGAGGGAAATACATAAACTCAGGGAAAACTGAGCTTACAATTGTGCAGCTCCACCCTGTCTCCACCTCAGTCCTGTCCCTGACTATGGCCCTTCTACAAATGTTGGACCTCCAACTCAAGGAGGGGCTTCTCACTCTTGAGACAGATGGCATTCTCCCTTAAATGTGTATCTACTTTCTAAATAAACCTTTGTCTCTGCCTTTGCCAGACTCATGCTGAAATTCTTTGCTGCCCTTCTTGGAAGAGATCTCTTCTCCATGACAGTCAGTTACTGAATTAGGCATGGTCCTGGCCACCCGCCTCCCATAGATGGCATGCCAATCACTGAACCTGTCGCAGGAGAAGATATTTCTCTGAAGAATCGTCTGAGAAGTTTCCAGAGAAAGGGAGAACTTGACTCAGGGCCAGCAGGGTTCTTGCAGACATGACAGAAAAGAATTTTACCATGCACCAGTCAAAGGCAGAGACAGAGGTTTATTTGTGAAGTAGATACATATTCAAGGAAGAATGGGGGCTTATCTTAAGAGAGAGACCCCTTTGGGGAAAAGCAGGCTATCTCCAGAGAGACAGACAGCAACCTGTTGGTATGGGGTGTTAGTATTTGCAGAGGGAGGATAGCTAGGGGCTGGTCTAGAGGTGGAGGCAGGGTAGAGGTACACAATTTACACCCTCCTTTGCACATTGCCCTCAAAGTTGCAAGTGTTGGAGGGAGCCTTTCACATTTAGCGGTTTATGGCGCTGCTTTTGACACTTAGTATGTCTCTCTGTCTTCCCAAATTACTATCTCAAAATGACCAGTTTTGCAAACAAGAAAAGGTTTATTTAGGAGGCAGCCAAGCCAGAAGACAGATCAAGTCTCAGATCTCTCCCCCATAAGGTTTAGGGATATTTATGATAACGAAGCAGGGAGGTCGAAGGTACGGGGAGAGGTGATTGGAAGTAAGGAAAATTGAAGTAATCAGTGGTCTGTACACGTGGAATCAAATTTCATTGTCTTCATAGGACACATATTCAGAAAGTGTTGTTGGTGGGGACAAAAGGACAGTGCAAGTAATAAATAATGGGTCAGATCAGAAAGATGGAGGCTGGTTTGAAAGGAAAAGTAATAAAATGTTAATACCTCTAGAGCACTTCCCCTTTTCCACCTGTTGCCAAGGTTACCAGCCTCCAGGGATTATTCCTCCCTGCAGGGAGTTGTAGGGGCTGTTAATGAATGCCTCCTAGGCTGCTCCCTTCTTGCCAGGACCCCTGATCCACTTCCTTCTGGCCCTTGGATCACTCCATCTTTTAGGTCAAGTAAGCAGGTTGTGAGGAAGTGAAGGCATGAGAACAAAGGAATTCTAAAGTGTGTAAAAGGGGCAGGACACCCCCACTTCCTCAGACAACCAGCTCCTCTGCCCCAGGGGTCCTAGCCTTGCCTCACCCTCAGCCACTTGCAGGCCTTCTTGGGTGGGGCCCTCAGGGCAGAGCAGGACAGGGCTGAGCCAGAGGCAGCAGGAGCACTATGGGCACAGTGCAGGGTTGGAGAGGGGTTCAAACTGGCCGCCTTTTCAGTAGACAGCCCTGTGCTGACTTCACTGCCAGCTCTAAGTTTGCCTAGAGAGTGGGGCCCTGTGGTCACTGTCCAAGCCCTTCCCCTGCTGGAATGGCCCTGGAAGCAGGAATGAGAGTGGTCCCCTGGGAACCAGAGAAAGCCATCAGGCTGATGCCACCAGGTTATCTTGGGCAAACTCTTCCCTCTGCAGGACCTAAGAGCCCCATCTGCAAAACTGGGGGTGGCAGACAGCTGGATGAGGTATCCCTGAGTCCCTACCCTCCCTAAAGACTTAAGAGTCTGTGACCCTCAGTGTGATATCTATGATTACCTTGAGCACTCCAAGTTTTAGCAAAGGGAAGACAGATTCTCCTGTGGCACATTAGTTGGCGGCAGAGCTGGGTGACTAGGTTGAGTCTCATCCTATATGCCCTGACTTCCCAAGAGGCCCATGAGGAAAGGTCTGGAGATGCTAGGCTCTCCATCCCAGGTTCTGAGAAACTGATGTGACTCCATTTTTGAGAAATCAGCTTCTACCTCAAGGCCTGTCCAGAGAAAGGGGGCATGACTCTTGTCCTTGGAAAAACACACAGAAGGTTCTTAGGCACATACCCACCCTGCTGAGTTGTTTAACAAATGGGATCTGTGGTGCTAGGTGACCCTGACTCAGTTAAGCTAGGTGAGGACCCATAGCAACCCCCTAGCAACCACCAATCAGCAGGAGACAGGAAAAATATCTGAAAAGTCAGGTGACCTCCCAGTAGTTTCCGTGATGTATAACATGATTAGGCAACCCTACAGTTTGGCATAGAGACTCTTGCAACCTAACCACAGTTCAGAGCACCCAACTGTGATGCACCACATTCCCTTTTCCCTGATTCTGCTGATGTGTTGATTCTCAGACATGCCCCACCCAATCCTTGGCCCATGGATAAGGCAAGGGGTGTCATAGGGACCAGTTATGGGGCCCACTGTCCACCTACCAGAAACTGCCATCCCTGGGCCAGAGCCAAGAAATGGCCCCCACACCTGCAGGGCTACCAGGTGCCCACAAGCTCCTAGAACCGTAATGCCAGATTCGTGGGACCCCAATAGACCTCCAGTTGTGTAATTGCATCAGATTCGGCTCCTGGAGGTCTATTGGGGTCCCACGAATCTGGCATTACGGTTCTAGGAGCTTGTGGGCACCTGGTAGCCCTGCAGGTGTGGGGGCCATTTCTTGGCTCTGGCCCAGGGATGGCAGAGTTTCCTGGGTAGGTGGACAGTGGGCCCCATAACTGGTCCCCTATGACACCCCTTGCCTTATCCATGGGCCAAGGATTGGGTGGGGCATGTCTGAGAATCAAGGGCACATTCAGCAGAAATGAGAAGGGGGCAAAAAGGGAAGGGGGTGCAGCCCAGTTGGGTGCTCTCAACTTGGCAAGGAGTCACAAGACTGGCCCAAGGCTTATTGTAGAGGGTATGGTGGAGGACGTCAAAGGAAGGAATGTTCTATGTCCCACTTAATGCTCAAGAAGCAATGAGCCTGATCCAAGGGTCTTTCTTAAGGAAATCCTAGGAATCCTAGGCTGGGGGCAGGGGGCGGACACACCTAAAATCTTCATCCCAGAGCAGGAAGTCTTTGCCTTTGGAAAGGCCATGTCCTCTTTTGAGAATCTGAGGGAAATTACATCCTTTTCTAGTGGGGAAACTGAGGACCAGATTGTCAAGGAGATGTGTCACATCTAGCTTAGGACTTAAAAGGCCCTTGCCTGAGACTGAGTGAGGCCCTGTTTACCTGAAGGCAGGGAGCCAATGAGTGCAGACCTGAACCAGGCAGGATGGCAGGGGGATAGGCAGGATGGCAGGGGGACAGCCAGCGGGGCTGGAGGAGGCAGCATGAACTCCTCAGAGACTGGGGCCTGGCCTTCTGGGCCCCGCTTGGAGCTGGACTCCCTCCAGCACTCCCCCACCCAGGCAGTTCCATGATGCACATCCAGGCCTTGGCCCAGGCTCCTGGACCACCTCTCTCCTCCCTCACTCAGATCCAGTTTATTGGGAGGGCTGTCCTTTGGGAATGAGCTTGGGAGCCTCTGGCTTCCCCACTCGGCCTTTCCCCCTGTTGGTCAGCAGGGTTGAGCCATCCCTACTGCACACACAGGTTCACAGGCACTAAAACCTGGGCACAGGGACTCCTCCCCTCTTTCTCTGCCATGTGCCCATGAACTTGGGCTTCCCAGACAGAGGAAGTGAGGAGGAATAAGATTTGAGAAAAGCCTTAAGCCCCAAAAGGACTTGAGCCCAGGGAGATAGATATTGGGACAGGGAAAGGGGATGAGAAGTGTTGGAGTTCAAGCCAGGGCAGGTGGGTGGGGCTGGGCCTGGGCTTCCCAGGAGAGGTTGAGGAGGAAAGGAAGAGGGAAGAGCAGTCTTGTCGTGGGACTTTGTGGTCTGGAGACTTGGAGACACATCCTGCATCATAGGTCACCCACCACCTAAAGTTGGTCAGAAAGGATAAGGGGCTGGGCGAACACACCCCTGAGGATGAGCTCATACCAAACATGTGCATACTCTCTCTCTCTCTCTCTCTCTCTCTCTCTCTCTCTCTCTCTCTCTCTCTCTCTCTCACACACACACACACACACACACACACACACACACCCTAGGGACATGCATCTGACCCCTTGGGTGACATCCTTTTGCCTCCACCTTTATCACACAAGATGGTTTCACCCAGATACTAGTATGGAAAGAAGCAGTATAGTTTGTCTGTCCTGATGCTTCATGTGGCAAGATGATACGGGGTCCTTGATACAAATTCAGAGAGCCCCACAACCACTAATAGTACTCTGGAAATTCTGACATGGTTGGGTCGCCCAACTAGTGGAGAAAATAACCATAAATCATTCCAGCTGCATCCATTGCTTGCCTGCTGTGCACTAGATGAAACACCTCACCTCCTCCTCCAACAACCTACTACGAAGGTGATATTATTCCCAGTCCCAAGATCACACTCTGGAGACTAACAGACACACGGTTTGATGTGCCCCCTGCCCAACACTCTGGGGCCTGCAGACTCAAAATTCCTGAGTCTACCCCAGGGACAGGACCAGAACCAGCACCTGATGCACCCCAGGGGGAAGGGACCAGGGTGGGACACAGTTGCAGGAGAGATGCAGGATGAATGCCCCCACCCTCCCACATCTGGGGAGGAGGCGCCCAGGAGGGGGCTCCAGACTGACTCAGGCTGGCTCACCTCCCACTAGAGGGCTGGGCCAGACTTGGTTTTCAAATTCCTGGGCAGCTGGCACCCCCTGTAGTCAGACAGGGATGCTGCAGGACAGGGCTTGCTCCATCCCTAGTGCTAGCTGGGGGTTTTCTCTCCTCCCATCTCCAGCCCTTGCCAGGAAGCCAGCCAGGTCAGTCACTGTGATTATTACTGTTGCCACATTTTAAGGATGAGAGAAATGACAAGTGTCTTGCTCAAGGTCAATGAGCTAGACAATGTTGGTTCCCTAGCTTGGGTTCTCAGAGAGCAAGGATCTTTCCCTTCCAAGAGGGCTTTGTTCCAACCCCTCAGAGCCTCCCTACATCCCCAGGAAACACCGCTTCTCGAAACCTAGAACAAACAGACAGAGCAGCCATAGGAAGAAGTAAAAACTATTTACAAATGTACAACAGGAATGGAAGTCTTAGCACTCCCAATAGGGGAGTGATTGAGGGCTCAGCTACGAGAGGCCTCCACATGGAGGCTCAAAAGGTGAAGTTCAGATGTCCTGGTATCCAGCAGTGTGAATGGGTGAGTGAGAGGCTCGTGGATGGGAGGCCAAGTCTTCTCTGTGGGCTTTTTGCTGCGGCATCGGGCTGATGGAAATCTAAACACATAAGTCAATACATGGGTGTTCTTTCTAGCTTCTACCCTGCAGTTCACAGTCATGGCTCTGGGCCCCAGGAGACAGGACAAAGGAGAGGGCTGGTACCCAAAGTAATGCAAGGGCCCTTGGTGGGCACCATGGGTTATCTACCCTACTGCACTCCTAATGCTCCACTTCATACATTTCACATGGGATTTCAAGTACAAATTTCCATAAAAAAAAAAAAAATAAAGAGCCAGGCACAGTGGCACATGACTATAATTCTAGTGGCCTGGGAGGCTGAGGCAGGAGGATCACAAGTTCAAAGCCAGCCTCAGCAAAAGTGAGGCACTAAGTAACTTAGTGAGAACCTGTCTCTAAATAAAATACAAAATAGGGCTGGGGATGTGGCTCAGGGGTCGAGTGCCCTGAGTTCAATTCCCTGTCCCCCTCCCCCCCAAAAAAGAATCTCCTTTAAAACATAAATTACTAGTCTCAGTCCTCATTAATAACTGAGGAAACTGAGGCCTAGAAAGGTAAGGGACTGGCCAAGGCCAACTAGCAAATTAGTGGTGCAGTCTTTTCTCTTTGTCTATTCAACAACACCTGGGAGTACTCTGAAACCTGGAACCCGCACACTCAGGTTCATATTTCTGTTCCTTAAGCTCCATGTGCTTCAGCTTCAGGGCCAGCCCAACCTCAGGAGCCTCCCCAACACATGTGTGACCCACAGACATCCTTCTCCCAATGCACACCCACTATTCCTCACCTCCTGTAAAGCTGCAGCCTCGCCACTCCCTGGGGGGCCCTGCCCATGTGTTGGAGATGTGGGCCCAGGGAGCTCTGTGGGACGGTGTTGACGGGAATATTGTGGCGAGAACCGTGTGTGCACTGGGTCCCCTTGCTCAGGGTCCCACTCCGTGCCTTCCGCCTGCTGCATCCAAGTAGCTGCAGACATGTACCTGGGGCGTGATAGACCAAATGCAGGGAGTCACTACCCACCTTGGCCTGGGCCCCCTGACCACCCTCACCCTCAGCTTGGAAAGCACAGAGCCCAGGGTTCCCAGCCAGGAGTCTCATCCAGGCTGCATTTCCCCTCTACTCCATTTCTTAGGGCAAGAACCTAGAAGGGCAATGAATAGGGACGTTCCCAGAGGCTCCCAGAGTGCCCTGGAGAAAACCCCAAAGGAAAGGACAATGGGTGACAGGGCCTGGGAGCTGGGGTCAGGGACCAAAGAAGAAAACCCAGCTTTATCTCACCCCACTCCCACCAGCCCCAGAGATCCACCACTTGAGCCTTCAGTTTACCAACTCACTTGGGTCCCACTGGCATACAAATGGTCAAATACCAGTTGTTGGCACAGCCCTGGTCGAAGGGGTTGTTGTTCCGGAGTGATTTGCCCTGGAGGGAGATGGGGATGGGAAGAGGAGCTCAGAATCAGCAGGACTGGGCAAGGCCATCTCCCAGTGACTCCTCCTAAGTCAGTCAGCTTAGCCAGGGCTCAGCCCAGGCCTGGAGCAAGATTCTAAGGGCAGGGGAGCCCAAGAGTGACCCAGGGCCTCCTGCCTTCCTATGCTCCTAGGAAGAGTGACCTCCCTTGACCCACTTGTGAGCAGCTCTCCGCAGACAGTGCTGACACTGCACTCCTTTCTCCTGCCTTCTCAGGGCTCCTCATCATCCTGTGCCTCCCTGTGCAAGATCCTTGTTCTGTCTCCATTGGCCACACCTGTCCTCTTACCTCATCCTTCCACACACCCCCCTTTTTAAAAAAAATATTTTTTAGTTGTTGATAGACCTTATTATTTTTTTTTAATTTGTATGGGGTGCTGAATATCAAACTCAGTGCCTCACACATGCTAGGCAAGTTCTCTGCCACTGAGCTACAACCACAGCCCCTTTCAGATACCTTTTAAACTCTTCCTTGTGCTGCTCAATTGCTCCAAAGACAATGTCACCACCCCACTCCCACTTCATTTCCCCACCTCTCATTTTCTTTTCTAAAATTATGCCTTAACTGAATTTCACTATCTGGGAGGACAGGGGCAGTGGGGAGGCCCCATCATAGTTTCCTAGTCAAAAATCACATGGCCCAGGAAAATCTGGGCTGAAGGCCTTCAGTACACAAAGCAGTAAAGGTCAAGCTCAAAGTAAAGGCAGACCACAGGGCTGATGAATAAGGGCCAAGCACAGAGTGTCAGGTGGGAGGAGGACCAGATATGGCAGTGGTGGGCTGGGGACTAAAAGGATGGGAGGTGATGAGCAGGTAGGCTCCTCTATCTGTTCACTGTCTCCGGGTCTGCAGCGTCCCCTCCCCCACTGATACTGCCCACCAGTCTTACTGAAAGAGCCTTTAGTCAAGAGATTGCCATACTAAAGGAATCCCAGGGCAGAGATGCCCACCCCTATCATTCCTATTCAACACTAAAAAGAAAAAGCAATAAAGATACACAGATTGGAAAGAAGGTAATGAAACTGTTCTTCACAGATGACAATTTTCTATGTAGAATGTACAACAGCCACAAAATGCTGAGGGAGAACTCAGTGGTTGAGCACCCCTGATTCAACCCCTAGTCCTAGAAAAACAACACTAAGGACTCCTGCGCTTGGGAAGATGCTATGAAAAAAATGGAATGACAAGTCACAGATTGCAAGAAGAGATGTGCAAAACCTAGATCTGAATCTGATGTAGAAAACTCTTAAAACTCAATAAGAAAACAACCGTTTTTTCAAATGGGCAAAAGATTGGAGTAAACGCTTTTGGGGGGAGTGGGTACCACGGATTGAATATAGGGACACTCAACCACTGAGCCACATCCCCAGTCCATTTTTTTTTTTGTATTTTATTAGAGACAGGGTCTCACAGAGTTGCTTAGTGCCTCGCTTTGCTGAGGCTGGCTTTGAACTTGGAATCCTCCTGTCTCAGCCTCCCAAGCTGCTGGGATTACAGGTGTGCGCCACTGTGCCCTGCCAGGAGTAAACATTTTACCAAAGACCTAATGAAGGCCAAACAGACATGAAAATAGGCTCAACATCATTACTCATTAGGAAAACACAACCTGGAACCTTAATGAAATACTACGACTCATTTAATAAGACAGGTTTGATTAAAAGACAAAACAAAATAACAAAGGACAGTGTGAGGGGCTGGGGTTGTGGCTCAGTGGTACAATGCTTGCCTAGTGTGTGTGAGGCACTGAATTCGATTCTTAGCACTGCATATAAATAAATAAAAGGTCAACTGATACCTAAAATATATTTGAAAAAAAAAGTGTGAAATGTTGGTGAGGATGTGAAGCAACTGGAATTCCCAACATTGCTGGTAGAATTTACAAACCTTACAGTTGTTTTGGAAGACAAATTTGGCAATTTCCTACAAAGTTCCACACGTGTTTACCTTATGACTCAGCAATGCCACCCTTAAGAATTTATTCAACAAAAATGAAAACTTATGTTCACATGCCTGTGCATCAATGTTTGGGGCAGCTTTATTTATAACTACCCCAAACTAGCTAGGCATAGTGGCCCACACCTATAATCCCAGAGGCTTGGGAGCCTGAAGCAAGAGGATGACAAGTTCAAAGTCAGCCTCAGCAACTTAGTGATGCGCTAAGCAACTTAGTGAGACCCTATCTCAAAATTAAAAAAAAAAAATTAAACATAATTTGAGGGGTGCTAGGAATGTGCCTCAGTGATTAAACACCCCCCGGTTCAATTTCTAGTATGAAACAAACAAAACAAAACAAACAAAAATACTGGCAAAAACTAGACATAATGTAAAAAATCCTTGGTTTGATGAATGTATAAACAATCTATAGGGCATCCATACTCTTCTACACAGCAATAAAAGAAATAAAATACTGATATGAGCGACAACATGGATGAATCTCAAATACATTGTCCTAAATAAATAAAGCCAGAGAAAAGAAGGCAATGACTCCATTTACATGTGATCCTGGAAAAAAAGAAAAACCAGAAGGACATAGGGAGAGAGACTGACAACAACAGGTCAATGAAAGGATATTCTGGAGTAAAGAAACTGCCTAAACTTGATCATGCTGGAGAATGCAGGACAGTATCCAGTTGTCAAAATCCCGTATCCTAGACTAAAAGGGTAAATTTGGCAGTTTTAACTTATTCCTCAATAAATGAGTTTTTGTTGTTTTTTTTTTTTTTAAATCCCACCATGGCTCCCAGGTTTCCACTTCATCAAAACTAAATTTCACGCTCAACTTTTAGGGGCTTTTTAACCCTGACTCCTCCTTATAAATTATCTGGCACCTTGGGTTTGATTTAGAATCGTTCCTTCCTCATTTCCTTAACATCCAACATTCGGGTTTCTCTGCCTTTTTGCAAAGGTGTGCCTCTCACAGACAACACCCTCCTGTCTTCCACCTTTGCAAAATCACACCTAGGACAGGAAGAGTGGCACGTCCTCCTCTACAATGCTGGCCTCGCCAAACTCAGTTTCTTGGAGGCTGCTACACCACTCAGGACCGACCCCCGTCTCAAGCGTTTCCCTAGGTGTCTGCTGGTGTTATTCTGATCGCAGGGTTCTTATCAACACAAGCGCAGGATGCACCCATCCCTCAAATAACAGGCTCTCCATGCAATGCACCCACGAGGAAGAATGACCACTGAGCTCCAGGGGGAGGAAAGATCTGAGCTGCATCTTAAGGGGTGGGTCTGGAAGGACTCATGAGGCACCATCAGGACCAAGGGCAGTGAAGATCAGCCGAAAGTGCCGGATTCCCAAAGATGCAAGATGCCTCCGCACCGTCTGGTATTGCAGTACTCGCTTACCTTGCTCACCGACACAGCCTGTATCATCAGGAGCAGAATGACAGGCAGCAGGAGTACCAAGACGGGTACAGCTACTGCGATGCTGTGCATACACAAGCTAAGAAGAACAGACAAACTGTTCTCTCCTGGCCCCGCCCAACGACCGACAGCCCTCATTAGCCCCGCACTGGCTGGCCCCGCCCACCCACTTTTGCCTCCCTGGACTGGACAATTAATCCAGCACACCCAAGAGAAACCTCACCCCACCATGCTGGCCTCCCACTTGACCCTTTTCAACCTTCATTACCCCACTTCTTGGCCTCCCTAGATTCTTAACTCCATAGTCCATCCTACCACGCCCATCTCCCTGACCCCACTCGCCTTCAATCTGTCCTTCATAGGTCCTCCCAAGTAGCTTCTCCCTTTAGCCCTGCCCACAACATCAGCCCTCCCTCGGTTAACCCCACCTCTTGGCTGTCCTGCCCCTTGGCTGTCCATCCCTCCCCACAACCCATTCTCTTCCCATTGTGGGCCCTTGGGACTGGGTGGATACGCCATGGCTGAGTCCAGCGACAAGGGCATGTGTCTTGTACGAATGAGAAAAAGCACACTGGTAGCCAGAAGAACAACCAGATAAAGGCACAGGGACACCAGCAGCAGCACGAATACGCGGAAATTTCTTTGACCTACACAATTGTTTACCCACAGGCAGTGGTGGTCAAAGTCCTAGGGGAGAGAAGGCAGACCTTGAGGGTCTATTTGGTTTAGCCCAATACCCCCAAATCTTGAGGCCCCCCCTCAACCCAGCCCCTAGACCTCCTGCTCTTGGCCCTGCACGTGAGCTCCCATCTCCAGGGTGAAACCAGCACGTCCATGGATAGAGCACAGTTAGGACGCCATGGCTCATCAGGTCATTTGTCATGAGTGAGGTCTCTAGAGACAAGACCTGCCTGGTGTCACTTTGAGCAGGATACAGAAAAGCTGTGAAGCTGTATTTTTTCAGATACTGGGTAAGGATGAGAAGAATTTCTAGCCCAGCCAGCCTTCTGTACTTGGAAACCCGTGCAAGGTGTGCACATGAGAGAAGAGCACTTGGAACCCAGGAAACCCTCAATTGGACACCCAGAGGTGGACAGGCAACAATACCCAGAACAGGGCAGCAGCCGGCCTAAAGTTATGGGTATCTAGTATCAGCAAGCTAGTGGGACAGTCACTGCCTTTCCTCCCCTTGACTCCACGAGGCTCAGCACAGATGGTGCCCTTTGCATGTCAGCACCTGTGCAAGCAAGGCCAGCGTCTCAGGACAAGTGCAGAACTGGAGGCAATAACATATATAAGTGACCAAGAGTGGCTGAGAGCCACTTGTAGCAGTGTGGGAAGATGATCTCATACCCACCCCTGGACCACATATGATGTGAGGTTCCTGGTCCTGGCCAGGTGTCCTGGGATGGGTTGGTGAGTGGACAGGAAGGAGGAGTACTTACCTCCACACAGATATTACAGAAGGGACAGTGGTGGGTCCGGGGTGGACGATGGAAAGAACACTTTGAGCACCACTGCAGGCGAAAGGCCGTGTTGTTCACTCGTGCTATGTATTGAATGTTGGGGTCCTCTTCTAAGGAGCCTGGCAGGGGAAGAGATTTGGGCAGTGGCAGGAGGCCCTTCCACCACTCTACTGCTTGGGGCCGCCCCATGGCATCATTGGGCAACAAGAAGGGTGGGGAGGAGGAGGGCAGGGGAATCCCGGTCCCTGTTGAGCAAGCTGACCACTCAGATGGGCGGCAGTCAGAGAGAAAGGGCTGTCCAGCCACAGGAGCTCTATACAGAGCTCTCCCCTTTTGGAATAGTGATCAGTGCTTGAAGTCGTGTGTAAAATGGGAAGGAGGAGGAGTGAACTGCGTGGTTTGGAAGGGCCTGCTGGCCTCTCTTGCCAGCCTGCCCAGTCCTTGCTTCGAAAGCAGCTGGAACACCTCCAGGATTCTGTTTTTTCGCACTTCAGTGGCTTGGGAAATGAAGTGCCAGGGCCCAAGTAATGATGACATGGAGGAAAGGGCTCCTGAGGCCACGGGGGCGGGGGGTGGGGTTGAGGGGGGTTAGCATGTTTGAAATCACCCCTATAGGCATCAGCCCTTGGGATACCACCTCCTTCTCCAGGGGTCTGAGGCCTTACCTTTGTGCAAAATGCCTGGGTCTGACCCGTTGAGGAAAATGAGGCTGCAGAAGGACAGTATAAAGAATAGGCCCGAAACCACGGCAAATTCCCACTGCCCATTCTGAGCCAACCACCGGCACCTGAAACCAGAGCCAGACTCAGTCCTAGTCTGGGGAAACCCAGAGCTCCCCACAAGGCCTAGTTCACCTGAGGTAGGACTCACTCGCCTTAAGGACTGATCTAAATATCCAGGTTAGAGACAGACCATGGAGACTCCACAAAATGTCACCAGCATTAGCAGTCTCTCATAGTTCCCTAAATGCGTCAGGCACTCCAGACCTCTGTGCTTTCACATTGGGTTCCCTCTAACTCTATATCCTCCTTCCCCTGCTGACCCTCTCTCTCCACTTCCCTCCCTGCCTCTGTACTGTCCTTGTCTATTTTCTCTTCTGTGTCTAAGACACTGACACCTTCCATGGGAGACTCACGGAAAGGCGAAGAAGATGCCACTTATTGTAATAAGGAGCATTGCATTAAAAGCTGGAAACAGGCTTGGTTTCAGCCATGAGGATTCGATCGGAGGTTCATTTGGGGGCGTGATACTCTGTGAAGAGGCCATGGCTAGACCACCAAGTCTCACAGACTGAAGCCACCAACGAACTCTTCTGGGTTGGCACCCAGACTGCCATGACAACAGAAGTGACATCACAGAGGTTCTGGAATGGGGGCTCTGGCTGCTTCCAGTGACTTGTGAGATCAACCTTCCCCAACCCCCACATACGCACATGTTGTAGACTGGGACATCCTGCTCTTATGATGGTAGCTTTGTTGGAGCTTGTGATGATATGATGTGGTTTGTCCCAAAGGTTCAAAGGCTGGAGGGTTGGTCCTCAGTGATGAGGTGGTAGAACCTGAAAGAGGTGGGCCTAGTGGGAGGTAACTCAGTCACTCTGCAAGATGCCCTCTCAAGGGAGTAATGGACTTCTCATGGGCCCCCATTTGCTCCTGTAAGAGGGAGTTGTTATCAAAAGAGCCAGATTGGTCCCTCCCTGTTTTCTGACACACAATCTGGTGAACACCCTCACCAGAGATCCCTTGCAGGAGCTGCCAAATCTTGGATACTGAGTTAAATAAAACTTACCTCCTTATAAATTATCTGTTCTCGGGTATTTTGTTAGAGCAACAGAAAGCAGGCTAATACAGAGGCCATAAATTATGTGAAGATGGCATGGGGAGAAGTTTGGTGATGGTCATCCCCCTTTCAGGCCCAGTGCTAATTGGAGTCAACAGTGCTCATTGCTCATCCTAGCTCCACTTCTTCCTTTTTGTTGTAACAGAGCTCCAGTTTGGGGAAGGAGGTAGAAATCTACCAATTAAATATCTTCCCAGTTTACTCACTTCCATGGTGGGATTTATGATGTAATTCTCTCTCAAAAATAAAATGAGCTGGGGATGTGACTCAATGGTTAAACAATCCTAGGTTCAATCCCTGATGATGATGATAATAACAATACTAATAATAATTTGTACATATTTATGGCATATAACATAATTTGAAAAATGTTACATTGAAGAACGTCTGAGTCAAGCTTTTTAACATATACATTACTTCATATTCTTATTTGTGGTGAGGACCCTTAAAATCTACTCTTTGAGTCATTTTTAGTGTAGATAACATTATCAACTGTACTCATTCTGTTGTATGTTATTATTAACTGTAGTCATTATATTGCACAATAGATCCCTTAAACTCATCCCTCTCATCTAAGTGTAATTTGTTCTCCTGGGACCAGCATCTTCCCCCTCCACAGCCCAGCCACTCCTGGGCCCCTGGCAGTCACCATTCTGCTCTCTGTTTCTATGAGTTCAACTTTTATAGATTCCACATGTAGGTGAGATCATGTGATTGTTGCCCTGTGCGTGGCTATTTCCCCCAATAAAACGTCGTTTGGCCTCATTCATTTGTCATAAATGACAGAATTTCCTTATATTTTTTTAAAGACTAAAGAGTATCCCCTTATATTTCTAAACCACATTTTCTGTATCCATTCATGCACCGATTGGCTGAACCATAGGGTAGTTTTTTGTTTTTTGTTTTTGTTTTTTTTGGTGCTGGGGATTGAACCCAGGGCCTTGTCCATGCAAGGCAAGCACTCTCCCAACTGAGCTCTATTTTTAAGTTTTAAAGAAACTTCCCATACTAATTTCCATAATGACTGTACTAATTTACATTCCCCCAAACATAGTACAAGAATTCTAGTTTCTCCACATCCTGACCAGTACTTAAAATCTTTTGTCTTTCTTTTTCTTTTATTTATGATGGGGGTTGAACCCAGGGGGACTTTAACCCTGATAGACATCTGGAGACCTTTTTACTTTTTATTTTGATATCAGGTCTCACTGAGTTGCTGAGGTTTACCTTGAATTTATAATCCTCCTGCCTCAGCCTCCTGAGTTCCTGAGATTAAGGCATGTGCCACTGGTTCTTTTGTCTTTTTGATAATAACCATTCTAATAGGTGCGAGAGGGTATCCCATTATGATTTTAATTGCATTTCTCTAGTGATTAGTAATGTTGAATATTTTTTTTCAGATTTCTCTTGGTCAGTTGGGTTTCTACTGAGATGAAGTGATGTTTGGGTCACAGTCTACCACCAAGTTTTATGTCAATTTCTGTTGTAGCACAAGAAGAAGGGATGACATGCATTGGGTCATGGGAAAAGTTAGCAGTGGTACTAGAATCATAACTACCAGGTCTATTGAGCTTTGGAGCAGACCATGCTAGCCTTAGGGTTTCTCTTTTTGTTTTGTATTTTTCATTAGATATATATGACAGCACCATGCATTTTAATTCATTGTACACAACTGCAGCACAAATTTACATTTCTATGGTTGTACCTGATGTAGCGTTCACACCATATGTGCATTCATACATGTACCTAGGGTAATGATGTCCATCTCATTCCACCATCTTTCCTACCCCCATGCCCCCTCCTCACCTCTGCCTCCCCTTTGCCCCATCAAAGTTCCTCCATTTTTTCTTATCAGGGAGAACATTCAGCCTTTGGATTTTTGGGATTGGCTTACTTGATTTAGCATGATATTCTCTAACTCCATTCATTACATGTCGTAATTTTATTCTCTTTTAATGCTGAGTAATATTCCATTAGGTATATATACCACAGTTTCTCTATCCATTCATCTATTGACGGGCATCCAGGCTGTTTCCACAGTTTAGCAATTGTGAATTGAGCTGCTATAAACATTGATGTGACTGTGTCCCTGTAATATGCTGATTTTAAGTCATTTAGGTATAGACCTAAGAGAGGGATAGCTGGGTCAAATGGTGGTTCTATTCCAAGTTTTCTAAGGAATCTCCATACTGCTTTCCAGATTGGGTTGCACCAATTTGCAGTCCCACCAGCAGTGTATGAGTGTACCTTTTCCCCTTCTACATCAGCATATATCGTGGTCTGTCTTCAGCACACAGGGCACTTTGTGGCACAACCACTGTTCTATGTGGTTTACATGAATTAACCCACAATTCCTTGTTTTACAGATAGGGAAATTGAGTGACCAGGTGCTAAGTGCTACCCAAGGTCTCCCTGCTGGACAGTTGTAGAGCTGTGATTTGGACTTATGAGATCTGGCTCCAGAGTCCTTGCCACCAACCACCAAGCAAGTGACTCCAGGAGGAGTTGCAATCAGGGGGCTGAGTAGAAAGGGAATGAAGTTGGAGCATGGGATCAGTGCCTGAGATGGGTGCTGCCAATAATGGAAAGGAGCCCTGATTGGTGAATCCCAGAGGGCAGACCACATTTAGGTCCCTTGAGAATAGTGATCCTGGACATGGAGGTAACCATTGTGAAAAGAGCAACCATTCTCCAGAACAGAAACCTACTCTCCAAGTACAAGGATTTCACCAGAGCTTTGTCCTTCAAGGGGGGAAGGCGTTTCTCCTACTCCAGGCTCTTATCTCCTGCAAGGTGCTAGTGGTGGTGGAAAAGTAGGAAACACCAGTGAAAGTCACACCCCAGCAATACAGGCTCACTCAACACCATGATCTAATCATAGACCACAGAATCCTTCCTTCCTCTCTACTGTGCCACTATACCAAAAAGCCTCCGCACAACTTTAGAGAATTAGAGATGAAAGAGTTGAAGACACAAATTCTTTCTGGGCAAGAAATGAAAATAAGCACATTATAGGAATCTGAAAGTTTCTGGCCTCTTTGGCAACAGAAAACACTAAACATGACTGAACTTCTAGACAGATGAGCACAAAATCTCACCAAATAAATGGCCTATTTACCTCAGTTCCTATTATTCAGTACACTGTCTAGCTTTCAATCAAAAATAATTATAAGGTATACATACTAAAAAGCAAGAAGAAAGGACATAAAGCAAGCATTCGAATGAGACCCTCAAATGATGAGGCTGTGGGAATTATCAGACAGGGATTTGAAACAACTATGATTGAGATCCTAAGGGTTATAGAGGGTTAGAGCTGAACAAGAATATTCAAGAAAAGATAGATAATGTAAGCTGATGATGGAAATGGTAAACAAGAAAAAAAAGGAAAGACTGGAGATAAAATGACTAAGATGAATGCTTAACACCTTTGATGGGCTCACTAGTACCCTGGACATGACTGGGGAGAATATTAGTGAACTTGCAGATAGGTCAGAAGAAATTTCTCAGGCAAAATTGCAAAGAGAAAAGAAAAATTGAAACAGAAAATTTAAGAACCACGGGGCAATTGCAAAAGATAAACACACGTGGAGTTGGAATAGGAGGAGGAGAAGCAAAATAGAACAGAGTTGAGGAAAGACTTCGAGTAATAATGACAGAAAACTTTTATGAAGTAATAGATACAGGGAGTTCTGAGAACATCAAACAAGGCAAATACCCAAAATCTATACCTACCATCTTTCAAATTGCTGAAAATCAAAGCCAAAGAGATGGTATTTAAAGAAATCATCTTACTCATACGGAGCCAAGATAAGAATCTTAGTGGACTTCTCCTAAAATGTGCTAGAGAAAGAGAGTTGAGTGAAATTTTGAAGTGTTGAAAGGAAAACCCACCAGCCTATAATCCTCTACCCAGTGTATCATGGTTTGATATTGTGTGTCCTCCAAAAGCTCATGTGGGAGACATGCCTTCAATATACATTTTAAATTGTTTTTCTGGACACAGTTTTGTTCCTGTATCTTCTTAAGAGATATCCTTGAGAAAAAGTTTTTTGAAAAATCTAGTCTCAGCCAGTCATTGCAGGACATGTGTCCTCATTCCCACTATGCAAAAGGCTGAGGCAGGAAGATGGCAAATCTGATGCCAGCTTGGGCAACTCAGGTGGACCCTGTCTAAAATCAAGGGGGATTGGCTGGGTATGGTGCTCGTTAGTAGAGCACTTGCCTAGCATGTGAAAGCCCCTATTTCAATCCCCTGTACCAAAAAATGGGGTCCTTGAAGAGGCTAATATCAAGGCAAAAAGGATGCAATGATCATTTCTTTTTACTTTTTATTAAGTTGCTAAGGCTAGCCTTCAACTTGTGATAGTCTTGTCTCAGCCTCCTGAATTTAGGCATGTGCCACTGTCCTGGCCCAGAACTTTTTAAAATAAATTCAACCCCACAGCATTGTCATCTGATAATATCAAAAAGGTAACAAAAACTATATGAAAAAATGTTTCCCCCAAATATATGTATATGTATATATATATATATATATATATATATATATATATATATATATATATATATATATATATATATATATTTAGTTGTAGTTGGACCCAATGTCTTTATTTATTTTTATGTGGTACTGGGGATCAAACCCAGTGCCTCACATGTGTGATTCGGGTGCTCTACCACTGAGCTACAGTCCCAGACTTTCAGTTATCATTTCTAGTTGGAGGCACTTTGTGACAGAATAATATTATCTCTTTTTCTGGGTGGGGGGGTACTGGGGATTGAACTCATGACACTTGACCACTGAGCCCATATCCCCAGACCTATTTGGTATTTTATTTTAGAGACAGGGTCTCACTGAGTTGCTTAGCACCTTGATTTTACTGAGGCTGGCTTTGAATCTGAGATCCTCCTGTCTTAGCCTCCCAAGCTGCAGGGATTACAGGCAGGCACCACTGTACCCAGCCCAATATTATCTTCTTTTAGTATGATCCAACCCAGTTGTTTTCTTGACTGTTTTAAAATAAATCTGTTCTCATCATCTGATACAATGCTCATGTACTCATCAAAACCAATGATACAGCTCTTATCATTATATTCATTTGCTCATAGAACCACCCCTGAAATTGGCACCTATTTTGCAAGCATCTGAAGAAGAGGGTGATGGGCTGCACCATTGCCTTCTGTGCTTTTGGCCTGACCATACCCGTGGTGGAATCTCTGACAGACCACTCTCACTGCATGCTACTACCTCAGAAAGCCACTTGTGAGTAAATATATTTCTGCAAAATCTCTTAACGACAGCTACATAAAAATCTATAACAAATTATTATAATTTATATTATAATTTATTTAATTCTCTGTAGTAATTTCAAGCTTTACACGTTACCTTTACACTGTGGTGACCTTCCTTCTATCTAACAAACATCTTTGTGTACCGAACCACTTGTTTCTTTAAAGGATTTGGGAGATCCCTGTGCTGTGGATCAAATCCAGAGCCTCACATGAGCTAGGCAATTGCTCCATCACTGAATGACACCGTTGGACCAGAATGTAGAGATTTTACTGGGAAATTTTATTCAAGCTCTGATAGTACCTAATGAAATGTTGCTTTTTGACAAAATAATGGGTTTCTAGAAAATGATTATTTGTACCCACCAGATACACTTATGATGCCAGCCATCTGATTTACAGATTTACTCTGGGGTTGTTGATAAGAAAATACATTGCTTTTTTTCCCCCAAGTAAAAAATTGCAATCTATTTATTTATTTTTATTAGTAAAATTTTACATAATACTGGGATTCATTATACCATATCCTTGCATGCACATAATTTGATCAGTCTCATGTTCCAGCTAACATATTCTTTTTTTTTTTTTTTTTTCTGTACTGGGAATTGAACCCAGGGGTGCTTAGCCACTGAGCAACATCCCCAGCATGTTTTTGTATTTTATTTAGAGATAGAGTCTCACTGAGTTTCTTAAGGCCTCACTAAGTTGCTAAGGCTGGCTTTGAACCCACAGTTCTCCTGCCTCAACCTCCAAAGCCACTGGGATCACAGGTGCCACCACACCTGTCTAACATATTCTTTTGGAGTGAGGGGAGGTGGTATCTTGAACTTTTCTTTTGTTTTAAATGCTGGGAATTGAACCCAGGGCCTCATGCAAGCAACCAATTTATCACTGAGGTACATCCCCAGCCCTTGAGCATTATTTTTAATAGGTCTATCTTTTGGACACGACCTAATGGCTGGGTATCATGAGAAATCCAGTATTTTATGTGTCTGGAACTTTAAGTATATTTTCACTCAAAATTCCTGTAGGACAGGTGTTTCGCAGAGTAATGAACTGGCTCTGGTCATATTCAACAAGATGAGACAACCAGCAAATATGGGAAAGACCTAAGATTGAAATTCAGATTTATAGTACACCAGGATTCAATATCTGGGTTATGTGGCTTCTCTGCAAGAGGAAGAAGAAAGTTTTTTTTTTTTTTCTTTTTAATACCAAGTATTTTGAGCCAGGTGTAGTGGCACGTGCCTGTAATCCTAGCAGAGCCGGGGAGACTGAGACAGGAGAACGAGAGTTCAAAGCCAGCCTCAGCAAAAGCAAGGCACTAAACAACTCAGTGAGATCCTGTCTCTAAATAAAAACACAAAATAGGGCTGGGGATGTGGCTCAGTGGTTGAATGCCCTTGGGTTCAATCCCCGGTACTAAAAAATAAATAAATATTTTATTGTATGTTGCTGCCAGTGTATATAAAATAATTACCATTGTAAAATAGAAATTCATGAAAATTCAGAGAGGTAGATGTTAAGGATTGACAAAAGTAGAAGATTGTATTTTGGTACATGTGTTACAGGAAAATTTTTTGTACAGGCTTCTGAAGATGGAACCCAGTGCCTTCTGCATGCTAGGCGAGCACTTTACCACTGAGCCACAACCCCAGCCCTCTAAGCTGATATTTCTTGAGAAACATCCCCACATTTCTATGTCAAGCTAGTTACTAGAAATCTTCAACAGCTGCAAATCATCAAAGAGAGACATTTCTCCCCTGCCAGATAACTTAAATTACCCTTTGATAGAGGCTATAACTAGGCAATTTATACCAAATAGAGTAGGAGGAAACCCAGGTTATTGGCCACGGTATTTCAAGCCAAGTGAGTCTTATAGCATCTCTCAACTATTATCAGTAATGTGAGTAATGACAGATTAGCTATAAAGATACTTTGCAAACACAGAGGAGCCTGGCAATTGAAGTTCTAGAAATGGATAGTTTTCTTTGATATTCAGAAGTTGTCAGACTACCTGGTTTTTGTTTGAAACTTACTAAGAATTCATTACATATAGGATATTCCTAATTCCTCAAAATTCCCCAGCAACCGCCTCCAAATCCCACCCAGTTTCTTTCTTTCTTTTTTTAAAGAGAGAGAGAGAGAGAGAGAGAGAGAGAGAGAGAGAGAGAGAGAATTTTTTGATATTTATTTTATACTTTTTTTTTTGAGCGGACACAACATCTTTAATTTGTATGTGGTGCTGAGGATCGAACCCAGGGCACCGAGCATGCCAGGTGAGCACGCTACCACTTGAGCCACATCCACAGCCCCTTTTTCTTTCTTTCTTTTTTTTAGTTGTTGATGGACACAATATTTTTGTTCATGAATTTATTTTTTAATGTGGTGCTGAGGATCAAATCCAGTGCCTCACACGGGTGAGGCAAGCGCTCTACCACTGAGCTTCAGCCCCAGGACCCCACCCAGTTTCTAAAACAAAAATTCTTGCTATGGTCTGAATGTTTGTATTCCTATTTCCAACCCCCAAATTCATATGTTGAATTTCTAAGCCTCCAAGGGGATGGCATCAGGAAGTGGGACCTATGGGAGATGATGAAGTCATGAGGGCAGAGCCCTATATTCCTGTATACAGTGCATGCCTATTGCCAGAGATTACTATCTTTAAAAATGGGATAGTGTTCTTCAAAATAAGCCAAGGGGGCTTATCTGCCCCTTTCAGTAAGTGAGGACACAGCAGGAAGTTATTTATGAATCAGGAAAGCTGGTACCATGACCTTACATTTTCCAGTCCCCAGAACTGTGAGGAATAAATTTGTTATTTTTTATTTTAGCATCCCAGGAATACTAAGGTAGTTCATAAACAAATAAGTAGACTCTTTGCTCTGAGAATGATGAAACAGAACCCATGTGGGGAACAAACTCTTATCTAGTTATGTTTGTTTATACTAAACAAAATAGTAGGGGAGATATAGGTATTCACTGTTTTAAGTGTAACCAGAAATGGTGGTGGTTGTTTTTTTTTTTTCCCCTTGGTTGTTTGGACACCATGGATTGAGCCCAAGGGCACTTAATCATTGAGTATATCATACATCCCCAGCCTTTTTTTTTATTTTTCATTTTGAGACAGGGCCTTGCTAAATTGCTGAGGTGGCTTTGAACTTGTTATCTTCCTGTCTCAGCCTACTGAACTGCTGGGATTACTGGTATGCACCATCATACCCAATCCCAGGATTGTTTGAAATGTGTGTTAAGTCACATAGACAAAGAAAGTACTGTCATGAAGGAAGAAGGGACTTATACTACTGATCCCTACAAAGAGAAGGCACTGCAGGCTGTGAATGGGGAGCACACAGGGAAATACCAGGTCAGTCAGAAAACAAGGTCAGAGCCTTTATTGTGGTTTTTAAGGGAAGGACTGGGTAAAGGAGCATAAGTTTTGAATTGTTTGGTTTGGCTAACTCCAACAGGCTGCAGCATTTAGGAATGTCTCCTGCAATCTGGTACCTGGCCCTGGGGCAATTAGGTAAAGGGAACATTAAGAGCTTGCTAAAAGAAGAGGTTAGAAGTATAGCCCCCACCCCCAGTGGTTGGTATGCATATAAGAGGTGTGCCTTAGGCAGTTTTTTACTGTCTTTAGGAAATGGATAACCCCAAAGAAGCAGTCCCTTATTTAAAAACTACAACAATAACAACAAAAAGCAGAATATAAAGGTATGATTAATACATTCACAGACAGTCCTACTTGTTTTGGCACTTTTCATCTTTTTTACTAACTCTTTAAGTGTCCATCTCCCTTTCTAGGTCTGTGAACAATGAGCACGGGGTCACATCTTACTCTTGTCACTGGTGGGTATTCAGCATATGCCTCTAAATTAATGAGCCAGTGTGTGTGTTTAGGCAAAATTGAGGGTAGGTATAGTCAGCCAAAAGAAAACAAGCAATCAAATAATAAAAACTGTGAGTCAGCTAGGCAAGAGAGTCAGCTTCTGTCCTGCTGCCCACTTTGGCTCTTCAGATACCACTGGGGCAAAAAGACAGCCTCCCCCCACCCCTTTTGCAGCCTTCCCCCCATACCTGTATTCTCTCCAAAACTGCAAGAAAGGGAGTAGGTACGAATGAATAGGGAGACAGCCAGAGCTATCTTCTCAGTATTCCCTCCCCAAACACCAAACCTGCACTCCTTTCTCAGCCCTTTCCCCATTTGCTTGGTCCTATGAAATTCTAGCTTGGTCTCTGTGTTTTCTTTAGACAAAAGAGACAAGCTTGAGGACAGGCAAGCAGTGGGAGTCACTGTGTTAAAATCTTGACAGGCTCTTGGCTCATGTCCTTGTAAAATGAGGGAAATACATAAACTCAGGGAAAACTGAGCTTACAATTGTGCAGCTCCACCCTGTCTCCACCTCAGTCCTGTCCCTGACTATGGCCCTTCTACAAATGTTGGACCTCCAACTCAAGGAGGGGCTTCTCACTCTTGAGACAGATGGCATTCTCCCTTAAATGTGTATCTACTTTCTAAATAAACCTTTGTCTCTGCCTTTGCCAGACTCATGCTGAAATTCTTTGCTGCCCTTCTTGGAAGAGATCTCATCTCCATGACAGACAGTTACTGAATTAGGCATGGTCCTGGCCACCCGCCTCCCATAGATGGCATGCCAATCACTGAACCTGTCACAGGAGAAGATATTTCTCTGAAGAATGGTCTGAGAAGTTTCCAGAGAAAGGGAGAACTTGACTCAGGGCCAGCAGGGTTCTTGCAGACATGACAGAAAAGAATTTTACCATGCACCAGTCAAAGGCAGAGACAGAGGTTTATTTGTGAAGTTGATACATATTCAAGGAAGAATGGGGGCTTATCTTAAGAGAGAGACCCCTTTGGGGAAAAGCAGGCTATCTCCAGAGAGACAGACAGCAACCTGTTGGTATGGGGTGTTAGTATTTGCAGAGGGAGGATAGCTAGGGGCTGGTCTAGAGGTGGAGGCAGGGTAGAGCTACACAATTTTACACCCTCCTTTGCACATTGCCCTCAAAGTTGCAAGTGTTGGAGGGAGCCTTTCACATTTAGCGGTGTATGGCGCTGCTTTTGACACTTAGTATGTCTCTCTGTCTTCCCAAATTACTATCTCAAAATGACCAGTTTTGCAAACGAGAAAAGGTTTATTTAGGAGGCAGCCAAGCCAGAAGACAGATCAAGTCTCAGATCTCTCCCCCATAAGGTTTAGGGATATTTATGATAACGAAGCAGGGAGGTCGAAGGTACGGGGAGAGGTGATTGGAAGTAAGGAAAATTGAAGTAATCAGTGGTCTGTACAAGTGGAATCAAATTTCATTGTCTTCATAGGACACATATTCAGAATGTGTTGTTGGTGGGGACAAAAGGACAGTGCAAGTAATAAATAATGGGTCAGACCAGAAAGATGGAGGCTGGTTTGAAAGGAAAAGTAATAAAATGTTAATACCTCTAGAGCACTTCCCCTTTTCCACCTGTTGCCAAGGTTACCAGCCTCCAGGGATTATTCCTCCCTGCAGGGAGTTGTAGGGGCTGTTAATGAATGCCTCCTAGGCTGCTCCCTTCTTGCCAGGACCCCTGATCCACTTCCTTCTGGCCCTTGGATCACTCCATCTTTTAGGTCAAGTAAGCAGGTTGTGAGGAAGTGAAGGCATGAGAACAAAGGAATTCTAAAGTGTGTAAAAGGGGCAGGACACACCCACTTCCTCAGACAACCAGCTCCTCTGCCCCAGGGGTCCTAGCCTTGCCTCACCCTCAGCCACTTGCAGGCCTTCTTGGGTGGGGCCCTCAGGGCAGAGCAGGACAGGGCTGAGCCAGAGGCAGCAGGAGCACTATGGGCACAGTGCAGGGTTGGAGAGGGGTTCAAACTGGCCGCCTTTTCAGTAGACAGCCCTGTGATGAACTTCACTGCCAGCTCTAAGTTTGCCTCGAGAGTGGGGCCCTGAGGTCACTGTCCAAGCCCTTCCCCTGCTGGAATGGCCCTGGAAGCAGGAATGAGAGTGGTCCCCTGGGAACCAAGAAAGCCATCAGGCTGATGCCACCAGGTTATCTTGGGCAAACTCTTCCCTCTGCAGGACCTAAGAGGCCCATCTGCAAAACTGGGGGTGGCAGACAGCTGGATGAGGTAGCCCTGAGTCCCTACCCTCCCTAAAGACTTAAGAGTCTGTGACCCTCAGTGTGATATCTATGATTACCTTGAGGACTCCAAGTTTTAGCAAAGGGAAGACAGATTCTCCTGTGGCACATTAGTTGGCGGCAGAGCTGGGTGACTAGGTTGAGTCTCATCCTATATGCCCTGACTTCCCAGGAGGCCCATGAGGAAAGGTCTGGAGATGCTAGGCTCTCCATCCCAGGTTCTGAGAAACTGATGTGACTCCATTTTTGAGAAATCAGCTTCTACCTCAAGGCCTGTCCAGAGGGAGGGGGCATGACTCTTGTCCTTGGAAAAACCCACAGAAGGTTCTTAGGCACATACCCACCCTGCTGAGTTGTTTAACAAAAGGGATCTGTGGTGCTAGGTGACCCTGACTCAGTTAAGCTAGGTGAGGACCCATAGCAACCTCCTAGCAACCACCAATCAGCAGGAGACAGGAAAAATATCTGAAATGTCAGGTGACCTCCCAGTAGTTTCCGTGATGTATAACATGATTAGGCAACCCAGCAGTTTGGCATAGAGACTCTTGCAACCCTTCCGGGCCTAAACCAATCAGTTCAAATGTATCCACCATTTGAATTCACCCACTACCCTTACCCAACTTGTTCCGGCCAGTGAATGTGCTCATCAATGTTAAGAATTGTTGTTTGATTTTCCCGCGGTATAAAATGATTTTCTGTGTGATGTTGTGATGCATAGTGTATCCCCCCAAAACCTATAAATTCTCACTAACTAAGGGTTGGGACTCACTACTCAGGACCGCTGTACTGAAAACGGTTGAGAGCCCAGGCGCGAGCCTGCAATAAAGACTCTTGTGTAATTGCATCAGATTCGGCTCCTGGAGGTCTATTGGGGTCCCACGAATCTGGCATTACGGTTCTAGGAGCTTGTGGGCACCTGGTAGCCCTGCAGGCGTGGGGGCCATTTCTTGGCTCTGGCCCAGGGATGGCAGAGTTTCCTGGGTAGGTGGACAGTGGGCCCCATAACTGGTCCCCTATAACACCCCTTGCCTTATCCATGGGCCAAGGATTGGGTGGGACATGTCTGAGAATCAAGGGCACATTCAGCAGAAATGAGAAGAGGGCAAAAAGGGAAGGGGGTGCAGCCCAGTTGGGTCCTCTCAACTTGGCAAGGAGTCACAAGACTGGCCCAAGGCTTAGGGTAGAGGGTATGGTGGAGGACGTCAAAGGAAGGAATGTTCTATGTCCCACTTAATGCTCAAGAAGCAATGAGCCTGATCCAAGGGTCTTTCTTAAGGAAATCCTAGGAATCCTAGGCTGGGGGCAGGGGGCGGACACACCTAAAATCTTCATCCCAGAGCAGGAAGTCTTTGCCTTTGGAAAGGCCATGTCCTCTTTTGAGAATCTGAGGGAAATTACATCCTTTTCTAGTGGGGAAACTGAGGACCAGATTGTCAAGGAGATGTGTCACATCTAGCTTAGGACTTAAAAGGCCCTTGCCTGAGACTGAGTGAGGCCCTGTATACCTGAAGGCAGGGAGCCAATGAGTGCAGACCTGAACCAGGCAGGATGGCAGGGGGATAGGCAGGATGGCAGGGGGACAGCCAGCGGGGCTGGAGGAGGCAGCATGAACTCCTCAGAGACTGGGGCCTGGCCTTCTGGGCCCCGCTTGGAGCTGGACTCCCTCCAGCACTCCCCCACCCAGGCAGTTCCATGATGCACATCCAGGCCTTGGCCCAGGCTCCTGGACCACCTCTCTCCTCCCTCACTCAGATCCAGTTTATTGGGAGGGCTGTCCTTTGGGAATGAGCTTGGGAGCCTCTGGCTTCCCCACTCGGCCTTTCCCCCTGTTGGTCAGCAGGGTTGAGCCATCCCTACTGCACACACAGGTTCACAGGCACTAAAACCTGGGCACAGGGACTCCTCCCCTCTTTCTCTGCCATGTGCCCATGAACTTGGGCTTCCCAGACAGAGGAAGTGAGCAGGAATAAGATTTGAGAAAAGCCTTAAGCCCCAAAAGGACTTGAGCCCAGGGAGATAGATATTGGGACAGGGAAAGGGGATGAGAAGTGTTGGAGTTCAAGCCAGGGCAGGCGGGTGGGGCTGGGCCTGGGCTTCCCAGGAGAGGTTGAGGAGGAAAGGAAGAGGGAAGAGCAGTCTTGTCGTGGGACTTTGTGGTCTGGAGACTTGGAGACACATCCTGCATCATAGGTCACCCACCTCCTAAAGTTGGTCAGAAAGGATAAGGGGCTGGGCGAACACACCCCCGAGGATGAGCTCATACCAAACATGTGCATACTCTCTCTCTCTCTCTCTCTCTCTCTCACACACACACACACACACACACACACATCCTAGGGACATGCATCTGACCCCTTGGGTGACATCCTTTTGCCTCCACCTTTATCACACAAGATGGTTTCACCCAGATACTAGTATGGAAAGAAGCAGTATAGTTTGTCTGTCCTGATGCTTCATGTGGCAAGATGATATGGGGTCCTTGATACAAATTCAGAGAGCCCCACAACCACTAATAGTACTCTGGAAATTCTGACATGGTTGGGTCGCCCAACTAGTGGAGAAAATAACCATAAGTCATTCCAGCTGCATCCATTGCTTGCCTGCTGTGCACTAGATGAAACACCTCAACTCCTCCTCCAACAACCTACTACGAAAGTGATATTATTCCCAGTCCCAAGATCACACTCTGGAGACTAACAGACACACGGTTTGATGTGCCCCCTGCCCAACACTCTGGGGCCTGCAGACTCAAAATTCCTGAGTCTACCCCAGGGACAGGACCAGAACCAGCACCTGATGCACCCCAGGGGGAAGGGACCAGGGTGGGACACAGTTGCAGGAGAGATGCAGGATGAATGCCCCCACCCTCCCACATCTGGGGAGGAGGCGCCCAGGAGGGGGCTCCAGACTGACTCAGGCTGGCTCACCTCCCACTAGAGGGCTGGGCCAGACTTGGTTTTCAAATTCCTGGGCAGCTGGCACCCCCTGTAGTCAGACAGGGATGCTGCAGGACAGGGCTTGCTCCATCCCTAGTGCTAGCTGGGGGTTTTCTCTCCTCCCATCTCCAGCCCTTGCCAGGAAGCCAGCCAGGTCAGTCACTGTGATTATTACTGTTGCTACATTTTAAGGATGAGAGAAATGACAAGTGTCTTGCTCAAGGTCAATGAGCTAGACAATGTTGGTTCCCTAGCTTGGGTTCTCAGAGAGCAAAAATCTTTCCCTTCCAAGAGGGCTTTGTTCCAACCCCTCAGAGCCTCCCTACATCCCCAGGAAACAGCGCTTCTCTAAACCTAGAACAAACAGACAGAGAAGCCATAGGAAGAAGTAAAAACTATTTACAAATGTACAACAGGAATGGAAGTCTTAGCACTCCCAATAGGGGAGTGATTGAGGGCTCAGCTACGAGAGGCCTCCACATGGATGCTCAAAAGGTGAAGTTCAGATGTCCTGGTATCCAGCAGTGTGAATGGTTGAGTGAGAGGCTCGTGGATGGGAGGCCAAGTCTTCTCTGTGGGCTTTTTGCTGCGGCATCGGGCTGATGGAAATCTAAACACATAAGTCAATACATGGGTGTTCTTTCTAGCTTCTACCCTGCAGTTCACAGTCATGGCTCGGGGCCCCAGGAGACAGGACAAAGGAGAGGGCTGGTACCCCAAGTAATGCAAGGGCCCTTGGTGGGCACCATGGGTTATCTACCCTACTGCACTCCTAATGCTCCACTTCATACATTTCACATGTGATTTCAAGTACAAATTTCCATAAAAAAAAAAAAAATAAAGAGCCAGGCACAGTGGCACATGACTATAATTCTAGTGGCCTGGGAGGCTGAGGCAGGAGGATCACAAGTTCAAACCAGCCTCAGCAAAAGTGAGGCACTAAGTAACTTAGTGAGAACCTGTCTCTAAATAAAATACAAAATAGGGCTGGGGATGTGGCTCAGGGGTCGAGTGCCCTGAGTTCAATTCCCTGTCCCCCTCCCCCCCAAAAAAGAATCTCCTTTAAAACTTAAATTACTAGTCTCAGTCCTCATTAATAACTGAGGAAACTGAGGCCTAGAAAGGTAAGGGACTGGCCAAGGCCAACTAGCAAATTAGTGGTGCAGTCTTTTCTCTTTGTCTATTCAGCAACACCTGGGAGTACTCTGAAACCTGGAACCCGCACACTCAGGTTCATATTTCCGTTCCTTCAGCTCCATGTGCTTCAGCTTCAGGGCCAGCCCAACCTCAGGAGCCTCCCCCAACACATGTGTGACCCACAGACATCCTTCTCCCAATGCACACCCACTATTCCTCACCTCCTGTAAAGCTGCAGCCTCGCCACTCCCTGGGGGGCCCTGCCCATGTGTTGGAGATGTGGGCCCAGGGAGCTCTGTGGGACGGTGTTGACGGGAATATTGTGGCGAGAACCGTGTGTGCACTGGGTCCCCTTGCTCAGGGTCCCACTCCGTGCCTTCCGCCTGCTGCATCCAAGTAGCTGCAGACATGTACCTGGGGCGTGATAGACCAAATGCAGGGAGTCACTACCCACCTTGGCCTGGGCCCCCTGACCACCCTCACCCTCAGCTTGGAAAGCACAGAGCCCAGGGTTCCCAGCCAGGAGTCTCATCCAGGCTGCATTTCCCCTCTACTCCATTTCTTAGGGCAAGAACCTAGAAGGGCAATGAATAGGGACGTTCCCAGAGGCTCCCAGAGTGCCCTGGAGAAAACCCCAAAGGAAAGGACAATGGGTGACAGGGCCTGGGAGCTGGGGTCAGGGACCAAAGAAGAAAACCCAGCTTTATCTCACCCCACTCCCACCAGCCCCAGAGATCCACCACTTGAGCCTTCAGTTTACCAACTCACTTGGGTCCCACTGGCATACAAATGGTCAAATACCAGTTGTTGGCACAGCCCTGGTCGAAGGGGTTGTTGTTCCGGAGTGATTTGCCCTGGAGGGAGATGGGGATGGGAAGAGGAGCTCAGAATCAGCAGGACTGGGCAAGGCCATCTCCCAGTGACTCCTCCTAAGTCAGTCAGCTTAGCCAGGGCTCAGCCCAGGCCTGGAGCAAGATTCTAAGGGCAGGGGAGCCCAAGAGTGACCCAGGGCCTCCTGCCTTCCTATGCTCCTAGGAAGAGTGACCTCCCTTGACCCACTTGTGAGCAGCTCTCCGCAGACAGTGCTGACACTGCACTCCTTTCTCCTGCCTTCTCAGGGCTCCTCATCATCCTGTGCCTCCCTGTGCAAGATCCTTGTTCTGTCTCCATTGGCCACACCTGTCCTCTTACCTCATCCTTCCACACACCCCCCTTTTTAAAAAAAAATATTTTTTAGTTGTTGATAGACCTTATTATTTTTTTTTAATTTGTATGGGGTGCTGAGGATCAAACTCAGTGCCTCACACATGCTAGGCAAGTTCTCTGCCACTGAGCTACAACCACAGCCCCTTTCAGATACCTTTTAAACTCTTCCTTGTGCTGCTCATTTGCTCCAAAGACAATGTCACCACCCCACTCCCACTTCATTTCCCCACCTCTCATTTTTTTTTCAAAAATTATGCCTTAACTGAATTTCACTATCTGGGAGGACAGGGGCAGTGGGGAGGCCCCATCATAGTTTCCTAGTCAAAAATCACATGGCCCAGGAAAATCTGGGCTGAAGGCCTTCAGTACACAAAGCAGTAAAGGTCAAGCTCAAAGTAAAGGCAGACCACAGGGCTGATGAATAAGGGCCAAGCACAGAGTCTCAGGTGGGAGGAGGACCAGATATGGCAGTGGTGGGCTGGGGACTAAAAGGATGGGAGGTGATGAGCAGGTAGGCTCCTCTGTCTGTTCACTGTCTCGGGGTCTGCAGCGGCCCCTCCCCCACTGATGCTGCCCACCAGTCTTACTGAAAGAGCCTTTAGTCAAGAGATTGCCATACTAAAGGAATCCCAGGGCAGAGATGCCCACCCCTATCATTCCTATTCAACACTAAAAAGAAAAAGCAATAAAGATACACAGATTGGAAAGAAGGTAATGAAACTGTTCTTCACAGATGACAATTTTCTATGTAGAATGTACAACAGCCACAAAATGCTGAGGGAGAACTCAGTGGTTGAGCACCCCTGATTCAACCCCTAGTCCTAGAAAAACAACACTAAGGACTCCTGCTCTTGGGAAGATGCTATGAAGAAAATGGAATGACAAGTCACAGATTGCAAGAAGAGATGTGCAAAACCTAGATCTGAATCTGATGTAGAAAACTCTTAAAACTCAATAAGAAAACAACCGTTTTTTCAAATGGGCAAAAGATTGGAGTAAACGCTTTTGGGGGGAGTGGGTACCACGGATTGAATATAGGGACACTCAACCACTGAGCCACATCCCCAGTCCATTTTTTTTTTTTTGTATTTTATTAGAGACAGGTTCTCACAGAGTTGCTTAGTGCCTCGCTTTGCTGAGGCTGGCTTTGAACTCGGAATCCACCTGTCTCAGCCTCCCAAGCTGCTGGGATTACAGGTGTGCGCCACTGTGCCCTGCCAGTTGTAAACATTTTACCAAAGACCTAATGAAGGCCAAACAGACATGAAAATAGGCTCAACATCATTACTCATTAGGAAAACACAACCTGGAACCTTAATGAAATACTACGACTCATTTAATAAGACAGGTTTGATTAAAAGACAAAACAAAATAACAAAGGACAGTGTGAGGGGCTGGGGTTGTGGCTCAGTGGTACAATGCTTGCCTAGTGTGTGTGAGGCACTGAATTCGATTCTTAGCACTGCATATAAATAAATAAAAGGTCAACTGATACCTAAAATATATTTGAAAAAAAAAGTGTGAAATGTTGGTGAGGATGTGAAGCAACTGGAATTCCCAACATTGCTGGTAGAATTTAGAAACCTTACAGTTGTTTTGGAAGACAAATTTGGCAATTTCCTACAAAGTTCCACACGTGTTTACCTTATGACTCAGCAATGCCACCCTTAAGAATTTATTCAACAAAAATGAAAACTTATGTTCACATGCCTGTGCATCAATGTTTGGGGCAGCTTTATTTATAACTACCCCAAACTAGCTAGGCATAGTGGCCCACACCTATAATCCCAGAGGCTTGGGAGCCTGAAGCAAGAGGATGGCAAGTTCAAAGTCAGCCTCAGCAACTTAGTGATGCGCTAAGCAACTTAGTGAGACCCTGTCTCAAAATTAAAAAAAAAAAATTATACATAATTTGAGGGGTGCTAGGAATGTGCCTCAGTGATTAAACACCCCGCGGTTCAATTTCTAGTATGAAACAAACAAAACAAAACAAACAAAAATACTGGCAAAAACTAGACATTATGTAAAAAATCCTTCGTTTGATGAATGTATAAACAATCTATAGGGCATCCATACGCTTCTACACAGCAATAAAAGAAATAAAATACTGATATGAGCGACAACGTGGATGAATCTCAAATACATTGTCCTAAATAAATAAAGCCAGAGAAAAGAAGGCAATGACTCCATTTACATGTGATCCTGGAAAAAAAGAAAAACCAGAAGGACATAGGGAGAGAGACTGACAACAACAGGTGAATGAAAGGATATTCTGGAGTAAAGAAACTGCCTAAACTTGATCATGCTGGAGAATGCAGGACAGTATCCAGTTGTCAAAATCCCGTATCCTAGACTAAAAGGGTGAATTTGGCAGTTTTAATTTATTCCTCAATAAATGAGTTTTTGTTGTTTTTTTTTTTTAAATCCCACCATGGCTCCCAGGTTTCCACTTCATCAAAACTAAATTTCACGCTCAACTATTAGGGGCTTTTTAATCTTGACTCCTCCTTATAAATTATCTGGCACCTTGGGTTTGATTTAGAATCGTTCCTTCCTCATTTCCTTAACATCCTACATTCGGGTTTCTCTGCCTTTTTGCAAAGGTGTGCCTCTCACAGACAACACCCTCCTGTCTTCCACCTTTGCAAAATCACACCTAGGACAGGAAGAGTGGCACGTCCTCCTCTACAATGCTGGCCTCGCCAAACTCAGTTTCTTGCAGGCTGCTACACCACTCAGGACCGACCCCCGTCTCAAGCGTTTCCCTAGGTGTCTGCTGGTGTTATTCTGATCGCAGGGTTCTTATCAACACAAGCGCAGGATGCACCCATCCCTCAAATAACAGGCTCTCCATGCAATGCACCCACGAGGAAGAATGACCACTGAGCTCCAGGGGGAGGAAAGATCTGAGCTGCATCTTAAGGGGTGGGTCTGGAAGGACTCATGAGGCACCATCAGGACCAAGGGCAGTGAAGATCAGCCGAAAGTGCCGGATTCCCAAAGATGCAAGATGCCTCCGCACCGTCTGGTATTGCAGTACTCGCTTACCTTGCTCACCGACACAGCCTGTATCATCAGGAGCAGAATGACAGGCAGCAGGAGTACCAAGACGGGTACAGCTACTGCGATGCTGTGCATACACAAGCTAAGAAGAACAGACAAACTGTTCTCTCCTGGCCCCGCCCAACGAACAACAGCCCTCATTAGCCCCGCCCTGGCTGGCCCCTCCCACCCACTTTTGCCTCCCTGGACTGGACAATTAATCCAGCACACCCAAGAGAAACCTCACCCCACCATGCTGGCCTCCCACTTGACCCTTTTCAACCTTCATTACCCCACTTCTTGGCCTCCCTAGATTCTTAACTCCATAGTCCATCCTACCACGCCCATCTCCCTGACCCCACTCGCCTTCAATCTGTCCTTCATAGGTCCTCCCAAGTAGCTTCTCCCTTTAGCCCTGCCCACAACATCAGCCCTCCCTCGGTTAACCCCAACTCTTGGCTGTCCTGCCCCTTGGCTGTCCGTCCCTCCCCACAACCCATTCTCTTCCCAGTGTGGGCCCTTGGGACTGGGTGGATACGCCATGGCTGAGTCCAGCGACAAGGGCATGTGTCTTGTACGAATGAGAAAAAGCACACTGGTAGCCAGAAGAACAACCAGATAAAGGCACAGGGACACCAGCAGCAGCACGAATACGCGGAAATTTCTTTGACCTACACAATTGTTTACCCACAGGCAGTGGTGGTCAAAGTCCTAGGGGAGAGAAGGCAGACCTTGAGGGTCTATTTGGCTTAGCCCAATACCCCCAAATCTTGAGGCCCCCCCTCAACCCAGCCCCTAGACCTCCTGCTCTTGGCCCTGCACGTGAGCTCCCATCTCCAGGGTGAAACCAGCACGTCCATGGATAGAGCACAGTTAGGACGCCATGGCTCATCAGGTCGTTTGTCATGAGTGAGGTCTCTAGAGACAAGACCTGCCTGGTGTCACTTTGAGCAGGATACAGAAAAGCTGTGAAGCTGTATTTTTTCAGATACTGGGTAAGGATGAGAAGAATTTCTAGCCCAGCCAGCCTTCTGTACTTGGAAACCCGTGCAAGGTGTGCACATGAGAGAAGAGCACTCGGAACCCAGGAAACCCTCAATTGGACACCCAGAGGTGGACAGGCAACAATACCCAGAACAGGGCAGCAGCCGGCCTAAAGTTATGGGTATCTAGTATCAGCAAGCTAGTGGGACAGTCACTGCCTTTCCTCCCCTTGACTCCACCAGGCTGAGCACAGATGGTGCCCTTTGCATGTCAGCACCTGTGCAAGCAAGGCCAGCGTCTCAGGACAAGTGCAGAACTGGAGGCAATAACATATATAAGTGACCAAGAGTGGCTGAGAGCCACTTGTAGCAGTGTGGGAAGATGATCTCATACCCACCCCTGGACCACATATGATGTGAGGTTCCTGGTCCTGGCCAGGTGCCCTGGGATGGGTTGGTGAGTGGACATGAAGGAGGAGTACTTACCTCCACACAGATATTACAGAAGGGACAGTGGTGGGTCCGGGGTGGACGATGGAAAGAACACTTCGAGCACCACTGCAGGCGAAAGGCCGTGTTGTTCACTCGTGCTATGTATTGAATGTTGGGGTCCTCTTCTAAGGAGCCTGGCAGGGGAAGAGATTTGGGCAGTGGCAGGAGGCCCTTCCACCACTCTACTGCTTGGGGCCGCCCCATAGCATCATTGGGCAACAAGAAGGGTGGGGAGGAGGAGGGCAGGGGAATCCCGGTCCCTGTTGAGCAAGCTGACCACTCAGATGGGCGGCAGTCAGAGAGAAAGGGCTGTCCAGCCACAGGAGCTCTATACAGAGCTCTCCCCTTTTGGAATAGTGATCAGTGCTTGAAGTCGTGTGTAAAATGGGAAGGAGGAGGAGTGAACTGCGTGGTTTATAAGGGCCTGCTGGCCTCTCTTGCCAGCCTGCCCAGTCCTTGCTTCGAAAGCAGCTGGAACACCTCCAGGATTCTCTTTTTTCACACTTCAGTGGCTTGGGAAATGAAGTGCCAGGGCCCAAGTAATGATGACATGGAGGGAAGGGCTCCTGAGGCCACGGGGGCGGGGGGTGGGGTTGAGGGGGGTTAGCATGTTTGAAATCACCCCTATAGGCATCAGCCCTTGGGATACCACCTCCTTCTCCAGGGTTCTGAGGCCTTACCTTTGTGCAAAATGCCTGGGTCTGACCCGTTGAGGAAAATGAGGCTGCAGAAGGACAGTATAAAGAATAGGCCCGAAACCACGGCAAATTCCCACTGCCCATTCTGAGCCAACCACCGGCACCTGAAACCAGAGCCAGACTCAGTCCTAGTCTGGGGAAACCCAGAGCTCCCCACAAGGCCTAGTTCACCTGAGGTAGGACTCACTCGCCTTAAGGACTGATCTAAATATCCAGGTTAGAGACAGACCATGGAGACTCCACAAAATGTCACCAGCATTAGCAGTCTCTCATAGTTCCCTAAATGCGTCAGGCACTCCAGACCTCTGTGCTTTCACATTGGGTTCCCTCTAACTCTATATCCTCCTTCCCCTGCTGACCCTCTCTCTCCACTTCCCTCCCTGCCTCTGTACTGTCCTTGTCTATTTTCTCTTCTGTGTCTAAGACACTGACACCTTCCATGGGAGACTCACGGAAAGGCGAAGAAGATGCCACTTATTGTAATAAGAAGCATTGCATTAAAAGCTGGAAACAGGCTTGGTTTCAGCCATGAGGATTCGATCGGAGGTTCATTTGGGGGCGTGATACTCTGTGAAGAGGCCATGGCTAGACCACCAAGTCTCACAGACTGAAGCCACCAACGAACTCTTCTGGGTTGGCACCCAGACTGCCATGACAACAGAAGTGACATCACAGAGGTTCTGGAATGGGGGCTCTGGCTGCTTCCAGTGACTTGTGAGATCAACCTTCCCCAACCCCCACATACGCACATGTTGTAGACTGGGACATCCTGCTCTTATGATGGTAGCTTTGTTGGAGCTTGTGATGATATGATGTGGTTTGTCCCAAAGGTTCAAAGGCTGGAGGGTTGGTCCTCAGTGATGAGGTGGTAGAACCTGAAAGAGGTGGGCCTAGTGGGAGGTAACTCAGTCACTCTGCAAGATGCCCTCTCAAGGGAGTAATGGACTTCTCATGGGCCCCCATTTGCTCCTGTAAGAGGGAGTTGTTATCAAAAGAGCCAGATTGGTCCCTCCCTGTTTTCTGACACACAATCTGGTGAACACCCTCACCAGAGATCCCTTGCAGGAGCTGCCAAGTCTTGGATACTGAGTTAAATAAAACTTACCTCCTTATAAATTATCTGTTCTCGGGTATTTTGTTAGAGCAACAGAAAGCAGGCTAATACAGTGGCCATAAATTATGTGAAGATGGCATGGGGAGAAGTTTGGTGATGGTCATCCCCCTTTCAGGCCCAGTGCTAATTGGAGTCAACAGTGCTCATTGCTCATCCTAGCTCCACTTCTTCCTTTTTGTTGTAACAGAGCTCCAGTTTGGGGAAAGAGGTAGAAATCTACCAATTAAATATCTTCCCAGTTTACTCACTTCCATGGTGGGATTTATGATGTAATTCTCTCTCAAAAATAAAATGAGCTGGGGATGTGACTCAATGGTTAAACAATCCTAGGTTCAATGCCTGATGATGATGATAATAACAATACTAATAATAATTTGTACATATTTATGGCATATAACATAATTTGAAAAATGTTACATTGAAGAACGTCTGAGTCAAGCTTTTTAACATATACATTACTTCATATTCTTATTTGTGGTGAGGACCCTTAAAATCTACTCTTTGAGTCATTTTTAGTGTAGATAACATTATCAACTGTACTCATTCTGTTGTATGTTATTATTAACTGTAGTCATTATATTGCACAATAGATCCCTTAAACTCATCCCTCTCATCTAAGTGTAATTTGTTTTCCTGGGACCAGCATCTTCCCCCTCCACAGCCCAGCCACTCCTGGGTCCCTGGCAGTCACCATTCTGCTCTCTGTTTCTATGAGTTCAACTTTTATAGATTCCACATGTAGGTGAGATCATGTGATTGTTGCCCTGTGCGTGGCTATTTCCCCCAATAAAACGTCCTTTGGCCTCATTCATTTGTCATAAATGACAGAATTTCCTTCTATTTTTTTTAAAGACTAAAGAGTATCCCCTTATATTTCTAAACCACATTTTCTGTATCCATTCATGCACCGATTGGCTGGACCATACGGTAGTTTTTTGGTTTTTTTTTTTTTTTTTTGGTGCTGGGGATTGAACCCAGGGCCTTGTCCATGCAAGGCAAGCACTCTCCCAACTGAGCTCTATTTTTAAGTTTTAAAGAAACTTCCCATACTAATTTCCATAATGACTGTACTAATTTACATTCCCCCAAACATAGTACAAGAATTCTAGTTTCTCCACATCCTGACCAGTACTTAAAGTCTTTTGTCTTTCTTTTTCTTTTATTTATGATGGGGGTTGAACCCAGGGGGACTTTAACCCTGATAGCCATCTGGAGACCTTTTCACTTTTTATTTTGAGATCAGGTCTCACTGAGTTGCTGAGGTTTACCTTGAATTTATAATCCTCCTGCCTCAGCCTCCTGAGTTCCTGAGATTAAGGCATGTGCCACTGGTTCTTTTGTCTTTTTGATAATAACCATTCTAATAGGTGCGAGAGGGTATCCCATTATGATTTTAATTGCATTTCTCTAGTGATTAGTAATGTTGAATATTTTTTTTTCAGATTTCTCTTGGTCAGTTGGGTTTCTACTGAGAATGAAGTGATGTTTGGGTCACAGTCTACCACCAAGTTTTATGTCAATTTCTGTTGTAGCACAAGAAGAAGGGATGACATGCATTGGGTCATGGAAAAAGGTTAGCAGTGGTACTAGAATCATAACTACCAGGTCTATTGAGCTTTGGAGCAGACCATGCTAGCCTTAGGGTTTCTCTTTTTGTTTTGTATTTTTCATTAGATATATATGACAGCACCATGCATTTTAATTCATTGTACACAACTGCAGCACAAATTTACATTTCTATGGTTGTACCTGATGTAGCGTTCACACCATATATGCATTCATACATGTACCTAGGGTAATGATGTCCCTCTCATTCCACCATCTTTCCTACCTCCATGCCCCCTCCTCAACTCTGCCTCCCCTTTGCCCCATCAAAGTTCCTCCATTTTTCCTTATCAGAGAGAACATTCAGCCTTTGGATTTTTGGGATTGGCTTACTTGATTTAGCATGATATTCTCTAACTCCATTCATTACATGTCGTAATTTTATTCTCTTTTAATGCTGAGTAATATTCCATTAGGTATATATACCACAGTTTCTCTATCCATTCATCTATTGACGGGCATCCAGGCTGTTTCCACAGTTTAGCAATGGTGAATTGAGCTGCTATAAACATTGATGTGACTGTGTCCCTGTAATATGCTGATTTTAAGTCATTTAGGTAAAGACCTAAGAGAGGGATAGCTGGGTCAAATGGTGGTTCTATTCCAAGTTTTCTAAGGAATCTCCATACTGCTTTCCAGATTGGGTGGCACCAATTTGCAGTCCCACCAGCAGTGTATGAGTGTACCTTTTCCCCTTCTACATCAGCATATATCGTGGTCTGTCTTCAGCACACAGGGCACTTTGTGGCACAACCACTGTTCTATGTGGTTTACATGAATTAACCCACAATTCCTTGTTTTACAGATAGGGAAATTGAGTGACCAGGTGCTAAGTGCTACCCAAGGTCTCCCTGCTGGACAGTTGTAGAGCTGTGATTTGGACTTATGAGGTCTGGCTCCAGAGTCCTTGCCACCAACCACCAAGCAAGTGACTCCAGGAGGAGTTGCAGTCAGGGGGCTGAGTAGAAAGGGAATGAAGTTGGAGCATGGGATCAGTGCCTGAGATGGGTGCTGCCAATAATGGAAAGGAGCCCTGATTGGTGAATCCCAGAGGGCAGACCACATTTAGGTCCCTTGAGAATAGTGATCCTGGACATGGAGGTAACCATTGTGAAAAGAGCAACCATTCTCCAGAACAGAAACCTACTCTCCAGGTACAAGGATTTCACCAGAGCCTTGTCCCTCAAGGGGGGAAGGCGTTTCTCCTACTCCAGGCTCTTATCTCCTGCAAGGTGCTAGTGGTGGTGGAAAAGTAGGAAACACCAGTGAAAGTCACACCCCAGCAATACAGGCTCACTCAACACCATGATCTAATCATAGACCACAGAATCCTTCCTTCCTCTCTACTGTGCCACTATACCAAAAAGCCTCCGCACAACTTTAGAGAATTAGAGATGAAAGAGTTGAAGACACAAATTCTTTCTGGGCAAGAAATGAAAATAAGCACATTATAGGAATCTGAAAGTTTCTGGCCTCTTTGGCAACAGAAAACACTAAACATGACTGAACTTCTAGACAGATGAGCACAAAATCTCACCAAATAAATGGCCTATTTACCTCAGTTCCTATTATTCAGTACACTGTCTAGCTTTCAATCAAAAATAATTATAAGGTATACATACTAAAAAGCAAGAAGAAAGGACATAAAGCAAGCATTCGAATGAGACCCTCAAATGATGAGGCTGTGGGAATTATCAGACAGGGATTTGAAACAACTATGATTGACATCCTAAGGGTTATAGAGGGTTAGAGCTGAACAAGAATATTCAAGAAAAGATAGATAATGTAAGCTGATGATGGAAATGGTAAACAAGAAAAAAAAGGAAAGACTGGAGATAAAATGACTAAGATGAATGCTTAACACCTTTGATGGGCTCACTAGTACCCTGGACATGACTGGGGAGAATATTAGTGAACTTGCAGATAGGTCAGAAGAAATTTCTCAGGCAAAATTGCAAAGAGAAAAGAAAAATTGAAACAGAAAATTTAAGAACAACGGGGCAATTGCAAAAGATAAACACACGTGCAGTTGGAATAGGAGGAGGAGAAGCAAAATAGAACAGAGTTGAGGAAAGACTTCGAGTAATAATGGCAGAAAACTTTTATGAAGTAATAGATACAGGGAGTTCTGAGAACATCAAACAAGGCAAATACCCAAAATCTACACCTACCATCTTTCAAATTGCTGAAAATCAAAGCCAAAGAGATGGTATTTAAAGAAATCAGCTTACTCATACAGGAGCCAAGATAAGAATCTTAGTGGACTTCTCCTAAAATGTGCTAGAGAAAGAGAGTTGAGTGAAATTTTGAAGTGTTGAAAGGAAAACCCACCAGCCTATAATCCTCTACCCAGTGTATCATGGTTTGATATTGTGTGTCCTCCAAAAGCTCATGTGGGAGACATGCCTTTATATACATTTTAAATTGTTTTTCTGGACACAGTTTTGTTCCTGTATCTTCTTAAGAGATATCCTTGAGAAAAAGTTTTTTGAAAAATCTAGTCTCAGCCAGTCATTGCAAGACATGTCTCCTCATCCCCACCACGCAAAAGGCTGAGGCAGGAAGATGGCAAATTTGATGCCAGCTTGGGCAACTCAGGTGGACCCTGTCTAAAATCAAGGGGGATTGGCTGGGTATGGTGCTCGTTAGTAGAGCACTTGCCTAGCATGTGAAAGCCCCTATTTCAATCCCCTGTACCAAAAAATAGGGTCCTTGAAGAGGCTAATATCAAGGCAAAAAGGATGCAATGATCATTTCTTTTTACTTTTTATTAAGTTGCTAAGGCTAGCCTTCAACTTGTGATAGTCTTGTCTCAGTCTCCTGAATTTAGGCATGTGCCACTGTCCTGGCCCAGAACTTTTTAAAATAAAATCAACCCCACAGCATTGTCATCTGATAATATCAAAAAGGTAACAAAAACTATATGAAAAAAATGTTTCCCCCAAATATATGTGTATATATATATATATATATATATATATATATATATATATATATATATATATATTTAGTTGTAGTTGGACCCACTGTCTTTATTTATTTTTATGAGGTACTGAGGATCAAACCCAGTGCCTCACATGTGTGATTCGGGTGCTCTACCACTGAGCTACAGTCCCAGCCTTTCAGTTATCATTTCTAGTTGGAGGCACTTTGTGACAGAATAATATTATCTCTTTTTCTGGCTGGGGGGGTACTGGGGATTGAACTCATGACACTTGACCACTGAGCCCATATGCCCAGACCTATTTGGTATTTTATTTTAGAGACAGGGTCTCACTGAGTTGCTTAGCACCTTGATTTTACTGAGGCTGGCTTTGAATCTGAGATCCTCCTGTCTTAGCCTCCCAAGCTGCAGGGATTACAGGCAGGCGCCACTGTACCCAGCCCAATATTATCTTCTTTTAGTATGATCCAACCCAGTTGTTTTCTTGACTGTTTTAAAATAAATCTGTTCTCATCATCTGATACAATGCTCATGTACTCATCAAAACCAATGATACAGCTCTTATCATTATATTCATTTGCTTATAGAACCACCCCTGAAATTGGCACTTATTTTGCAAGCATCTGAAGAAGAGGGTGATGGGCTGCACCATTGCCTTCTGTGCTTTTGGCCTGACCATACCCGTGGTGGAATCTCTGACAGACCACTCTCACTGCATGCTACTACCTCAGAAAGCCACTTGTGAGTAAATATATTTCTGCAGAATCTCTTAACGACGGATACATAAAAATCTATAACAAATTATTATAATTTATATTATAATTTATTTAATTCTCTGTAGTAATTTCAAGCTTTACACATTACCTTTACACTGTGGTGACCTTCCTTCTATCTAACAAACATCTTTGTGTACCGAACCACTTGTTTCTTTAAAGGATTTGGGGGATCCCTGTGCTGTGGATCAAATCCAGAGCCTCACATGAGCTAGGCAATTGCTCCATCACGAAATGACACCGTTGGACCAGAATGGAGAGATTTTACTGGGAAATTTTATTCAAGCTCTGATAGTACCTAATGAAATGTTGCTTTTTGACAAAATAATGGGTTTCTAGAAAATGATTATTTGTACCCACCAGATACACTTATGATGCCAGCCATCTGATTTACAGATTTACTCTGGGGTTGTTGATAAGAAATTACATTGCTTTTTTTCCCCCAAGTAAAAAATTGCAATCTATTTATTTATTTTTATTAGTAAAATTTTACATAATACTGGGATTCATTATACCATATCCTTGCATGCACATAATTTGATCAGTCTCATGTTCCAGCTAACATATTCTTTTTTTTTTTTTTTTTTGTACTGGGAATTGAACCCAGGGGTGCTTAGCCACTGAGCAACATCCCCAGCATGTTTTTGTATTTTATTTAGAGATAGAGTCTCACTGAGTTTCTTAAGGCCTCACTACGTTGCTAAGGCTGGCTTTGAACCCACAGTTCTCCTGCCTCATCCTCCAAAGCCACTGGGATCACAGGTGCCACCACACCTGTCTAACATATTCTTTTGGAGTGAGGGGAGGTGGTATCTTGAACTTTTCTTTTGTTTTAAATGCTGGGAATTGAACCCAGGGCCTCATGCAAGCAACCAATTTATCACTGAGGTACATCCCCAGCCCTTGAGCATTATTTTTAATAGGTCTATCTTTTGGACACGACCTAATGGCTGGGTATCATGAGAAATCCAGTATTTTATGTGTCTGGAACTTTAAGTATATTTTCACTCAAAATTCCTGTAGGACAGGAGTTTCGCAGAGTAATGAACTGGCTCCGGTCATATTCAACAAGATGAGACAACCAGCAAATATGGGAAAGACCTAAGATTGAAATTCAGATTTATAGTACACCAGGATTCAATATTGGGTTATGTGGCTTCTCTGCAAGAGGAAGAAGAAAGTTTTTTTTTTTTTTTTTCTTTTTAATACCAAGTATTTTGAGCCAGGTGTAGTGGCACGTGCCTGTAATCCTAGCAGCCGGGGAGACTGAGACAGGAGAATGAGAGTTCAAAGCCAGCCTCAGCAAAAGCAAGGCACTAAACAACTCAGTGAGATCCTGTCTCTAAATAAAAACACAAAATAGGGCTGGGGATGTGGCTCAGTGGTTGAATGCCCTTGGGTTCAATCCCCGGTACTAAAAAATAAATAAATATTTTATTGTATGTTGCTGCCAGTGTATATAAAATAATTACCATTGTGAAATAGAAATTCATGAAAATTCAGAGAGGTAGATGTTAAGGATTGACAAAAGTAGAAGATTGTATTTTGGTACATGTGTTACAGGGAAATTTTTTGTACAGGCTTCAAATTAAGCTCTCTTGAATATTCACTGGTTCTTGAGCAGTGGGTTTGGGAAACCTCAGAAAGATGACTACAAAAAGGAATAGACTTTCTGGGGTCTGAAGGAACTTGTACATGAAGATACTCCAGTCAGTAGGGGATCATGGTGAGCATTCTGCAGACAAAATTTTTTCAAGTCAGCAACTGCCTGGGAAACCTTCATGTGGTTGAGTCCGGCCTCCAGCCAGAGCTGCTGAACCACCTTCTTCATAGTGTCAACGCTGGAGGAACAAGACATGGTGCATTCGAGGGCCAGGTGACTCTTCTGTCAGAGAGTCCACAGGTCACCGTCACCTGGGCCAGATGACTGGGCAGCGTGCAGCAGAGAAGATTCTTTTTTTGAGGGGGTCTGTGGATTGAACTCAGGGCACTTGACCGCAGAGTCACATTCCCAGCCCTTTTTTGTATTTTCTTTAGACACAGGGTCTCACGAGTTGCTTAGCACCTCGCCATTGCTGAGGCTGGCTTTGAACTCACGATCCTCCTGTCTCAGACTCCCGAGCCAATGGGATTACTGGCTGTGCACCACTGCGACTGGCTAGAAAAGAGATTCTTATAGAAAAAGAGATAAATAATTGCCAGGAATTAAGGGCTGATTCTTTTTTTTTTTTTAATTGTTCTATTCTACATGACAGTAGAATGCATTTTGACACAACATGTATAAATAGAGTTTTACTTCTCATTCACTTGGTTAAGGGCTGATTCTTTATCTGAAAACCCAGAAAGAGAAGCATGTCTCTTGGAAGCATGCAAGCAGTCATTCCAGTGTAGCTGAAGTCTGGGAAAGCCCAAGACTAACTTCATGGAGACCCCATACTTCTGACACAGAAGGCAAAAGATAACCCAGTATCTTTGATAAGGGCCTAAGAGTAAATGGGAAGTCTCAACTGGTTCTAAGGATGAGTCACTGTCTATGGGGACACATTCCCCACTGAGCTAACAGAAGGAAACTCAGTTCCTTGTATCTAAATAGCATGTTTTAGGTTTCCATTTTCTTGTGAATTCAATGAGCAAATATTTGTTCAGCTCCTATGTTAGCCTGGGAACTCCATGAAATACTTATTTTCTGTACCCCATTGTCCAGGTTCTTGTAGCTGTCTGGCCAGCTACATGAGGACTGTGATGGTCACTTTTTTCTTCTTCTGAAACTACACCCTTATATTTCCTCCTTTACCAGTAACCGCCGCCCCCCCCCACCCAGCCCATCTCTCTTTTAGTATCAATGTGAATGACATTTGTCTTTCTTCACAGTGCAATATCTAATTCCCCTCTTCTATTACCACCATATTCTTTTTTGAAATTTTTCTTATTGTGTGAAGGCTTTATTGGAACAATTCTTAGTATGTGTCTTCCATTGCCGCCTCCCATCTTGGGAGTTGAAGACCCTTCTTTTATCTCCTTTGGGTTAATTATTTCAAACAGGTAATTTAGACCATTGAAGTCCCAGGAATTTGAATCCTGGATCAGAAGGGATGCTGGAGGTGGGGCTAATGGCAATTCTAGGAACAGATTATTCATGAACCTGTGGATTTGTGCCAGCTCCCTGGAATTGCCTTGATTCTGCAATCTGCCACAATCCAGATAACTGCCGTAATTCTATGAACTCCTGATACCCTTCCAGGAATTTCTCTATTTGCTTTGTATAACTAGAGTTGGTCCCTGTTCTATGCAAATCACAGCTGGAACTGATGCAGTAAACCTTCCATTCATTCAACTGAATATGCAATAAATTTTATTGAACACCTATCCTGCCCCAGTCAGTCTCAGTGTCTGCCAAAGTGATTATCCAAACTGATTTGTGGTAATATGTCCAAGGAAAAGATTGGAATTCAGTTTGTTGATCAGCTTTGTTTCACTGACAAAATACTTAAGATATACAACTAGAAAAGAGAAAATATTTATATTTGGGTTATAGTTTCAGAGGTTTCATTCTCTGATTAGCTGATTCTGTTGCTTTTAGGCCTATAGTGAGGCAGAACATCACTGAGGGAGCATGTGGTAGACCAAAGCTATTGACCTCGTGGTGCCTAGGAAGCAAAGGAGAATTTGCTTTTATAACAAAGCCTCTCACTCAAAACCCAGTAAACTCTGAACCATAAATGAATGAATGCATTGTTAAAGTCCGAGTCCTTGTGATTTAATCTGTTCTCAAAGACCCCCATCTTTGAACACTGCTGCATTGGGGACCAACTCTTCAACACTTGAGCTTTAGGGGTCATCTAAGAATACCCAGAATTAGCAGAATTAAACCCTAAGCTGATATTTCTTTTTTTAAAAAAAAATGTTTATTTCTTAGTTTTAGGTGGACACAATATCTTCATTTTACACTTATGTGGTGCTGAAGATGGAACCCAGTGCCTTCTGCATGCTAGGCGAGCACTTTACCACTGAGCCACAACCCCAGCCCTCTAAGCTGATATTTCTTGAGAAACATCCCCACATTTCTATGTCAAGCTAGTTACTAGAAATCTTCAACAGCTGCAAATCATCAAAGAGAGACATTTCTCCCCTGCCAGATAACTTAAATTACCCTTTGATAGAGGCTATAACTAGGCAATTTATACCAAATAGAGTAGGAGGAAACCCAGGTTATTGGCCAAGGTATTTCAAGCCAAGTGAGTCTTATAGCATCTCTCAACTATTATCAGTAATGTGAGTAATGACAGATTAGCTATAAATATACTTTGCAAACACAGAGGAGCCTGGAAATTGAAGTTCTAGAAATGGATAGTTTTCTTTGATATTCAGAAGTTGTCAGGCTACCTGGTTTTTGTTTGAAAATTACTAAGAATTCATTACATATAGGATATTCCTAATTCCTCAAAATTCCCCAGCAACCGCCTCCAAATCCCACCCAGTTTCTTTCTTTCTTTTTTTAAAGAGAGAGAGAGAGAGAGAGAGAGAGAGAGAGAGAGAGAGAGAGAGAGAGAATTTTTTGATATTTATTTTATAGGTTTTTTTTGAGCGGACACAACATCTTTAATTTGCATGTGGTGCTGAGGATCGAACTCAGGGCACCGAGCATGCCAGGTGAGCACGCTACCACTTGAGCCACATCCACAGCCCCTCTTTCTTTCTTTCTTTTTTTTTTAGTTGTTGATGGAGACAATATTTTTGTTTATGAATTTGTTTTTTAATGTGGTGCTGAGGATCAAATCCAGTGCCTCACACGGGTGAGGCAAGCGCTCTACCACTGAGCTTCAGCCCCAAGCCCCCACCCAGTTTCTTAAACAAAAATTCTTGCTATGGTCTGAATGTTTGTATTCCTACTTCCAACCCCCAAATTCATATGTTGAATTTCTAAGCCTCCAAGGGGATGGCATCAGGAAGTGGGACCTATGGGAGATGATGAAGTCATGAGGGCAGAGCCCTATATTCCTGTATACAGTGCATGCCTATTGCCAGAGATTACTATCTTTAAAAATGGGATAGTGTTCTTCAAAATAAGCCAAGGGGGCTTATCTGCCCCTTTCAGTAAGTGAGGACACAGCAGGAAGTTATTTATGAATCAGGAAAGCTGGTACCATGACCTTACATTTTCCAGTCCCCAGAACTGTGAGGAATAAATTTGTTATTTTTTATTTTAGCATCCCAGGAATACTAAGGTAGTTCATAAACAAATAAGTAGACTCTTTGCTCTGAGAATGATGAAACAGAACCCATGTGGGGAACAAACTCTTATCTAGTTATGTTTGTTTATACTAAACAAAATAGTAGGGGAGATATAGGTATTCACTGTTTTAAGTGTAACCAGAAATGGTGGTGGTTGTTTTTTTTTTTCCCCTTGGTTGTTTGGACACCATGGATTGAGCCCAAGGGCACTTAATCATTGAGTATATCATACATCCCCAGCCTTTTTTTTTTATTTTTCATTTTGAGACAGGGCCTTGCTAAATTGCTGAGGTGGCTTTGAACTTGTTATCTTCCTGTCTCAGCCTACTGAACTGCTGGGATTACTGGTATGCACCATCATACCCAATCCCAGGATTGTTTGAAATGTGTGTTAAGTCACATAGACAAAGAAAGTACTGTCATGAAGGAAGAAGGGACTTATACTACTGATCCCTACAAAGAGAAGGCACTGCAGGCTGTGAATGGGGAGCACACAGGAAATACCAGGTCAGTCAGAAAACAAGGTCAGAGCCTTTATTGTGGTTTTTAAGGGAAGGACTGGGTAAAGGAGCATAAGTTTTGAATTGTTTGGTTTGGCTAACTCCAACAGGCTACAGCATTTAGGAATGTCTCTTGCAATCTGGTACCTGGCCCTGGGGCAATTAGGTAAAGGGAACATTAAGAGCTTGCTAAAAGAAGAGGTTAGAAGTATAGCCCCCACCCCCAGTGGTTGGTATGCATATAAGAGGTGTGCCTTAGGCAGTTTTTTACTGTCTTTAGGAAATGGATAACCCCAAAGAAGCAGTCCCTTATTTAAAAACTACAACAATAACAACAAAAAGCAGAATATAAAGGTATGATTAATACATTCACAGACAGTCCTACTTGTTTTGGCACTTTTCATCTTTTTTACTAACTCTTTAAGTGTCCATCTCCCTTTCTAGGTCTGTGAACAATGAGCACGGGGTCACATCTTACTCTTGTCACTGGTGGGTATTCAGCATATGCCTCTAAATTAATGAGCCAGTGTGTGTGTTTAGGCAAAATTGAGGGTAGGTATAGTCAGCCAAAAGAAAACAAGCAATCAAATAATAAAAACTGTGAGTCAGCTAGGCAAGAGAGTCAGCTTCTGTCCTGCTGCCCACTTTGGCTCTTCAGATACCACTGGGGCAAAAAGAAAGCCTCCCCCCACCCCTTTTGCAGCCTTCCCCCGATACCTGTATTCTCTCCAAAACTGCAAGAAAGGGAGTAGGTACGAATGAATAGGGAGACAGCCAGAGCTATCTTCTCAGTATTCCTTCCCCAAACCCCAAACCTGCACTCCTTTCTCGGCCCTTTCCCCATTTGCTTGGTCCTATGAAATTCTAGCTTGGTCTCTGTGTTTTCTTTAGACAAAAGAGACAAGCTTGAGGACAGGCAAGCAGTGGGAGTCACTGTGTTAAAATCTTGACAGGCTCTTGGCTCATGTCCTTGTAAAATGAGGGAAATACATAAACTCAGGGAAAACTGAGCTTACAATTGTGCAGCTCCACCCTGTCTCCACCTCAGTCCTGTCCCTGACTATGGCCCTTCTACAAATGTTGGACCTCCAACTCCAGGAGGGGCTTCTCACTCTTGAGACAGATGGCATTCTCCCTTAAATGTGTATCTGCTTTCTAAATAAACCTTTGTCTCTGCCTTTGCCAGACTCATGCTGAAATTCTTTGCTGCCCTTCTTGGAAGAGATCTCTTCTCCATGACAGTCAGTTACTGAATTAGGCATGGTCCTGGCCACCCGCCTCCCATAGATGGCATGCCAATCACTGAACCTGTCATAGGAGAAGATATTTCTCTGAAGAATGGTCTGAGAAGTTTCCAGAGAAAGGGAGAGCTTGACTCAGGGCCAGCAGGGTTCTTGCAGACATGACAGAAAAGAATTTTACCATGCACCAGTCAAAGGCAGAGACAGAGGTTTATTTGTGAAGTAGATACATATTCAAGAAAGAATGGGGGCTTATCTTAAGAGAGAGACCCCTTTGGGGAAAAGCAGGCTATCTCCAGAGAGACAGACAGCAACCTGTTGGTATGGGGTGTTAGTATTTGCAGAGGGAGGATAGCTAGGGGCTGGTCTAGAGGTGGAGGAAGGGTAGAGCTACACAATTTTACACCCTCCTTTGCACATTGCCCTCAAAGTTGCAAGTGTTGGAGGGAGCCTTTCACATTTAGCGGTTTATGGCGCTGCTTTTGACACTTAGTATGTCTCTCTGTCTTCCCAAATTACTTTCTCAAAATGACCAGTTTTGCAAATGAGAAAAGGTTTATTTAGGAGGCAGCCAAGCCAGAAGACAGATCAAGTCTCAGATCTCTCCCCCATAAGGTTTAGGGATATTTATGATAACGAAGCAGGGAGGTCGAAGGTATGGGGAGAGGTGATTGGAAGTAAGGAAAATTGAAGTAATCAGTGGTCTGTATGGTCTGTACACGTGGACTCAAATTTCATTGTCTTCATAGGACACATATTCAGAATGTGTTGTTGCTGGGGACAAAAGGACAGTGCAAGTAATAAATAATGGGTCAGATCAGAAAGATGGAGGCTGGTTTGAAAGGAAAAGTAATAAAATGTTAATACCTCTAGAGCACTTCCCCTTTTCCACCTGTTGCCAAGGTTACCAGCCTCCAGGGATTATTCCTCCCTGCAGGGAGTTGTAGGGGCTGTTAATGAATGCCTCCTAGGCTGCTCCCTTCTTGCCAGGACCCCTGATCCACTTCCTTCTGGCCCTTGGATCACTCCATCTTTTAGGTCAAGTAAGCAGGTTGTGAGGAAGTGAAGGCATGAGAACAAAAAAATTCTAAAGTGTGTAAAAGGGGCAGGACACCCCCACTTCATCAGACAACCAGCTCCTCTGCCCCAGGGGTCCTAGCCTTGCCTCACCCTCAGCCACTTGCAGGCCTTCTTGGGTGGGGCCCTCAGGGCAGAGCAGGACAGGGCTAAGCCAGAGGCAGCAGGAGCACTATGGGCACAGTGCAGGGTTGGAGAGGGGTTCAAACTGGCCGCCTTTTCAGTAGACAGCCCTGTGCTGAACTTCACTGCCAGCTCTAAGTTTGCCTCGAGAGTGGGGCCCTGTGGTCACTGTCCAAGCCCTTCCCCTGCTGGAATGGCCCTGGAAGCAGGAATGAGAGTGGTCCCCTGGGAACCAGAGAAAGCCATCAGGCTGATGCCACCAGGTTATCTTGGGCAAACTCTTCCCTCTGCAGGACCTAAGAGCCCCATCTGCAAAACTGGGGGTGGCAGACAGCTGGATGAGGTAGCCCTGAGTCCCTACCCTCCCTAAAGACTTAAGAGTCTGTGACCCTCAGTGTGATATCTATGATTACCTTGAGGACTCCAAGTTTTAGCAAAGGGAAGACAGATTCTCCTGTGGCACATTAGTTGGCGGCAGAGCTGGGTGACTAGGTTGAGTCTCATCCTATATGCCCTGACTTCCCAAGAGGCCCATGAGGAAAGGTCTGGAGATGCTAGGCTCTCCATCCCAGGTTCTGAGAAACTGATGTGACTCCATTTTTGAGAAATCAGCTTCTACCTCAAGGCCTGTCCAGAGGGAGGGGGCATGACTCTTGTCCTTGGAAAAACCCACAGAAGGTTCTTAGGCACATACCCACCCTGCTGAGTTGTTTAACAAAAGGGATCTGTGGTGCTAGGTGACCCTGACTCAGTTAAGCTAGGTGAGGACCCATAGCAACCCCCTAGCAACCACCAATCAGCAGGAGACAGGAAAAATATCTGAAATGTCAGGTGACCTCCCAGTAGTTTCCGTGATGTATAACATGATTAGGCAACCCTGCAGTTTTGCATAGAGACTCTTGCAACCCTTCCGGGCCTAAACCAATCAGTTCAAATGTATCCACCATTTGAATTCACCCACTACCCTTACCCAACTTGTTCCGGCCAGTGAATGTGCTCATCAATGTTAAGAATTGTTGTTTGATTTTCCCGCGGTATAAAATGATTTTCTGTGTGATGTTGTGATGCATAGTGTATCCCCCCAAAACCTATAAATTCTCACTAACTAAGGGTTGGGACTCACTACTCAGGACCGCTGTACTGTAAACGGTTGAGAGTCCAGGCGCGAGCCTGCAATAAAGACTCTTGTGTAATTGCATCAGATTCGGCTCCTGGAGGTCTATTGGGGTCCCACGAATCTGGCATTACGGTTCTAGGAGCTTGTGGGCACCTGGTAGCCCTGCAGGCGTGGGGGCCATTTCTTGGCTCTGGCCCAGGGATGGCAGAGTTTCCTGGGTAGGTGGACAGTGGGCCCCATAACTGGTCCCCTATAACACCCCTTGCCTTATCCATGGGCCAAGGATTGGGTGGGACATGTCTGAGAATCAAGGGCACATTCAGCAGAAATGAGAAGGGGGCAAAAAGGGAAGGGGGTGCAGCCCAGTTGGGTCCTCTCAACTTGGCAAGGAGTCACAAGACTGGCCCAAGGCTTAGGGTAGAGGGTATGGTGGAGGACGTCAAAGGAAGGAATGTTCTATGTCCCACTTAATGCTCAAGAATCAATGAGCCTGATCCAAGGGTCTTTCTTAAGGAAATCCTAGGAATCCTAGGCTGGGGGCAGGGGGCGGACACACCTAAAATCTTCATCCCAGAGCAGGAAGTCTTTGCCTTTGGAAAGGCCATGTCCTCTTTTGAGAATCTGAGGGAAATTACATCCTTTTCTAGTGGGGAAACTGAGGACCAGATTGTCAAGGAGATGTGTCACATCTAGCTTAGGACTTAAAAGGCCCTTGCCTGAGACTGAGTGAGGCCCTGTATACCTGAAGGCAGGGAGCCAATGAGTGCAGACCTGAACCAGGCAGGATGGCAGGGGGATAGGCAGGATGGCAGGGGGACAGCCAGCGGGGCTGGAGGAGGCAGCATGAACTCCTCAGAGACTGGGGCCTGGCCTTCTGGGCCCCGCTTGGAGCTGGACTCCCTCCAGCACTCCCCCACCCAGGCAGTTCCATGATGCACATCCAGGCCTTGGCCCAGGCTCCTGGACCACCTCTCTCCTCCCTCACTCAGATCCAGTTTATTGGGAGGGCTGTCCTTTGGGAATGAGCTTGGGAGCCTCTGGCTTCCCCACTCGGCCTTTCCCCCTGTTGGTCAGCAGGGTTGAGCCATCCCTACTGCACACACAGGTTCACAGGCACTAAAACCTGGGCACAGGGACTCCTCCCCTCTTTCTCTGCCATGTGCCCATGAACTTGGGCTTCCCAGACAGAGGAAGTGAGCAGGAATAAGATTTGAGAAAAGCCTTAAGCCCCAAAAGGACTTGAGCCCAGGGAGATAGATATTGGGACAGGGAAAGGGGATGAGAAGTGTTGGAGTTCAAGCCAGGGCAGGCGGGTGGGGCTGGGCCTGGGCTTCCCAGGAGAGGTTGAGGAGGAAAGGAAGAGGGAAGAGCAGTCTTGTCGTGGGACTTTGTGGTCTGGAGACTTGGAGACACATCCTGCATCATAGGTCACCCACCTCCTAAAGTTGGTCAGAAAGGATAAGGGGCTGGGCGAACACACCCCCGAGGATGAGCTCATACCAAACATGTGCATACTCTCTCTCTCTCTCTCTCTCTCTCTCTCTCTCACACACACACACACACACACACACACACATCCTAGGGACATGCATCTGACCCCTTGGGTGACATCCTTTTGCCTCCACCTTTATCACACAAGATGGTTTCACCCAGATACTAGTATGGAAAGAAGCAGTATAGTTTGTCTGTCCTGATGCTTCATGTGGCAAGATGATACGGGGTCCTTGATACAAATTCAGAGAGCCCCACAACCACTAATAGTACTCTGGAAATTCTGACATGGTTGGGTCGCCCAACTAGTGGAGAAAATAACCATAAATCATTCCAGCTGCATCCATTGCTTGCCTGCTGTGCACTAGATGAAACACCTCACCTCCTCCTCCAACAACCTACTACGAAGGTGATATTATTCCCAGTCCCAAGATCACACTCTGGAGACTAACAGACACACGGTTTGATGTGCCCCCTGCCCAACACTCTGGGGCCTGCAGACTCAAAATTCCTGAGTCTACCCCAGGGACAGGACCAGAACCAGCACCTGATGCACCCCAGGGGGAAGGGACCAGGGTGGGACACAGTTGCAGGAGAGATGCAGGATGAATGCCCCCACCCTCCCACATCTGGGGAGGAGGCACCCAGGAGGGGGCTCCAGACTGACTCAGGCTGGCTCACCTCCCACTAGAGGGCTGGGCCAGACTTGGTTTTCAAATTCCTGGGCAGCTGGCACCCCCTGTAGTCAGACAGGGATGCTGCAGGTCAGGGCTTGCTCCATCCCTAGTGCTAGCTGGGGGTTTTCTCTCCTCCCATCTCCAGCCCTTGCCAGGAAGGCAGCCAGGTCAGTCACTGTGATTATTACTGTTGCCACATTTTAAGGATGAGAGAAATGACAAGTGTCTTGCTCAAGGTCAATGAGCTAGACAATGTTGGTTCCCTAGCTTGGGTTCTCAGAGAGCAAGGATCTTTCCCTTCCAAGAGGGCTTTGTTCCAACCCCTCAGAGCCTCCCTACATCCCCAGGAAACACCGCTTCTCTAAACCTAGAACAAACAGACAGAGCAGCCATAGGAAGAAGTAAAAACTATTTACAAATGTACAACAGGAATGGAAGACTTAGCACTCCCAATAGGGGGGTGATTGAGGGCTCAGCTACGAGAGGCCTCCACATGGAGGCTCAAAAGGTGAAGTTCAGATGTCCTGGTATCCAGCAGTGTGAATGGGTGAGTGAGAGGCTCGTGGATGGGAGGCCAAGTCTTCTCTGTGGGCTTTTTGCTGCGGCATCGGGCTGATGGAAAACTAAACACATAAGTCAATACATGGGTGTTCTTTCTAGCTTCTACCCTGCAGTTCACAGTCATGGCTCTGGGCCCCAGGAGACAGGACAAAGGAGAGGGCTGGTACCCCAAGTAATGCAAGGGCCCTTGGTGGGCACCATGGGTTATCTACCCTACTGCACTCCTAATGCTCCACTTCATACATTTCACATGGGATTTCAAGTACAAATTTCCATAAAAAAAAATAAATAAAGAGCCAGGCACAGTGGCACATGACTATAATTCTAGTGGCCTGGGAGGCTGAGGCAGGAGGATCACAAGTTCAAAGCCAGCCTCAGCAAAAGTGAGGCACTAAGTAACTTAGTGAGAACCTGTCTCTAAATAAAATACAAAATAGGGCTGGGGATGTGGCTCAGGGGTCGAGTGCCCTGAGTTCAATTCCCTGTCCCCCTCCCCCCAAAAAAAGAATCTCCTTTAAAACATAAATTACTAGTCTCAGTCCTCATTAATAACTGAGGAAACTGAGGCCTAGAAAGGTAAGGGACTGGCCAAGGCCAACTAGCAAATTAGTGGTGCAGTCTTTTCTCTTTGTCTATTCAGCAACACCTGGGAGTACTCTGAAACCTGGAACCCGCACACTCAGGTTCATATTTCCGTTCCTTAAGCTCCATGTGCTTCAGCTTCAGGGCCAGCCCAACCTCAGGAGCCTCCCCCAACACATGTGTGACCCACAGACATCCTTCTCCCAATGCACACCCACTATTCCTCACCTCCTGTAAAGCTGCAGCCTCGCCACTCCCTGGGGGGCCCTGCCCATGTGTTGGAGATGTGGGCCCAGGGAGCTCTGTGGGACGGTGTTGACGGGAATATTGTGGCGAGAACCGTGTGTGCACTGGGTCCCCTTGCTCAGGGTCCCACTCCGTGCCTTCCGCCTGCTGCATCCAAGTAGCTGCAGACATGTACCTGGGGCGTGATAGACCAAATGCAGGGAGTCACTACCCACCTTGGCCTGGTCCCCCTGACCACCCTCACCCTCAGCTTGGAAAGCACAGAGCCCAGGGTTCCCAGCCAGGAGTCTCATCCAGGCTGCATTTCCCCTCTACTCCATTTCTTAGGGCAAGAACCTAGAAGGGCAATGAATAGGGACGTTCCCAGAGGCTCCCAGAGTGCCCTGGAGAAAACCCCAAAGGAAAGGACAATGGGTGACAGGGCCTGGGAGCTGGGGTCAGGGACCAAAGAAGAAAACCCAGCTTTATCTCACCCCACTCCCACCAGCCCCAGAGATCATACACTTGAGCCTTCAGTTTACCAACTCACTTGGGTCCCACTGGCATACAAATGGTCAAATACCAGTTGTTGGCACAGCCCTGGTCGAAGGGGTTGTTGTTCCAGAGTGATTTGCCCTGGAGGGAGATGGGGATGGGAAGAGGAGCTCAGAATCAGCAGGACTGGGCAAGGCCATCTCCCAGTGACTCCTCCTAAGTCAGTCAGCTTAGCCAGGGCTCAGCCCAGGCCTGGAGCAAGATTCTAAGGGCAGGGGAGCCCAAGAGTGACCCAGGGCCTCCTGCCTTCCTATGCTCCTAGGAAGAGTGACCTCCCTTGACCCACTTGTGAGCAGCTCTCCGCAGACAGTGCTGACACTGCACTCCTTTCTCCTGCCTTCTCAGGGCTCCTCATCATCCTGTGCCTCCCTGTGCAAGATCCTTGTTCTGTCTCCATTGGCCACACCTGTCCTCTTACCTCATCCTTCCACACACCCCCCTTTTTTAAAAAAATATTTTTTAGTTGTTGATAGACCTTATTATTTTTTTTTAATTTGTATGGGGTGCTGAATATCAAACTCAGTGCCTCACACATGCTAGGCAAGTTCTCTGCCACTGAGCTACAACCACAGCCCCTTTCAGATACCTTTTAAACTCTTCCTTGTGCTGCTCAATTGCTCCAAAGACAATGTCACCACCCCACTCCCACTTCATTTCCCCACCTCTCATTTTCTTTTCTAAAATTATGCCTTAACTGAATTTCACTATCTGGGAGGACAGGGGCAGTGGGGAGGCCCCATCATAGTTTCCTAGTCAAAAATCACATGGCCCAGGAAAATCTGGGCTGAAGGCCTTCAGTACACAAAGCAGTAAAGGTCAAGCTCAAAGTAAAGGCAGACCACAGGGCTGATGAATAAGGGCCAAGCACAGAGTGTCAGGTGGGAGGAGGACCAGATATGGCAGTGGTGGGCTGGGGACTAAAAGGATGGGAGGTGATGAGCAGGTAGGCTCCTCTATCTGTTCACTGTCTCGGGGTCTGCAGCGTCCCCTCCCCCACTGATACTGCCCACCAGTCTTACTGAAAGAGCCTTTAGTCAAGAGATTGCCATACTAAAGGAATCCCAGGGCAGAGATGCCCACCCCTATCATTCCTATTCAACACTAAAAAGAAAAAGCAATAAAGATACACAGATTGGAAAGAAGGTAATGAAACTGTTCTTCACAGATGACAATTTTCTATGTAGAATGTACAACAGCCACAAAATGCTGAGGGAGAACTCAGTGGTTGAGCACCCCTGATTCAACCCCTAGTCCTAGAAAAACAACACTAAGGACTCCTGCGCTTGGGAAGATGCTATGAAAAAAATGGAATGACAAGTCACAGATTGCAAGAAGAGATGTGCAAAACCTAGATCTGAATCTGATGTAGAAAACTCTTAAAACTCAATAAGAAAACAACCGTTTTTTCAAATGGGCAAAAGATTGGAGTAAACGCTTTTGGGGGGAGTGGGTACCACGGATTGAATATAGGGACACTCAACCACTGAGCCACATCCCCAGTCCATTTTTTTTTTGTATTTTATTAGAGACAGGGTCTCACAGAGTTGCTTAGTGCCTCGCTTTGCTGAGGCTGGCTTTGAACTTGGAATCCTCCTGTCTCAGCCTCCCAAGCTGCTGGGATTACAGGTGTGCGCCACTGTGCCCTGCCAGGAGTAAACATTTTACCAAAGACCTAATGAAGGCCAAACAGACATGAAAATAGGCTCAACATCATTACTCATTAGGAAAACACAACCTGGAACCTTAATGAAATACTACGACTCATTTAATAAGACAGGTTTGATTAAAAGACAAAACAAAATAACAAAGGACAGTGTGAGGGGCTGGGGTTGTGGCTCAGTGGTACAATGCTTGCCTAGTGTGTGTGAGGCACTGAATTCGATTCTTAGCACTGCATATAAATAAATAAAAGGTCAACTGATACCTAAAATATATTTGAAAAAAAAAGTGTGAAATGTTGGTGAGGATGTGAAGCAACTGGAGTTCCCAACATTGCTGGTAGAATTTACAAACCTTACAGTTGTTTTGGAAGACAAATTTGGCAATTTCCTACAAAGTTCCACACGTGTTTACCTTATGACTCAGCAATGCCACCCTTAAGAATTTATTCAACAAAAATGAAAACTTATGTTCACATGCCTGTGCATCAATGTTTGGGGCAGCTTTATTTATAACTACCCCAAACTAGCTAGGCATAGTGGCCCACACCTATAATCCCAGAGGCTTGGGAGCCTGAAGCAAGAGGATGACAAGTTCAAAGTCAGCCTCAGCAACTTAGTGATGCGCTAAGCAACTTAGTGAGACCCTGTCTCAAAATTAAAAAAAAAAAATTAAACATAATTTGAGGGGTGCTAGGAATGTGCCTCAGTGATTAAACACCCCCCGGTTCAATTTCTAGTATGAAACAAACAAAACAAAACAAACAAAAATACTGGCAAAAACTAGACATAATGTAAAAAATCCTTGGTTTGATGAATGTATAAACAATCTATAGGGCATCCATACTCTTCTACACAGCAATAAAAGAAATAAAATACTGATATGAGCGACAACATGGATGAATCTCAAATACATTGTCCTAAATAAATAAAGCCAGAGAAAAGAAGGCAATGACTCCATTTACATGTGATCCTGGAAAAAAAGAAAAACCAGAAGGACATAGGGAGAGAGACTGACAACAACAGGTCAATGAAAGGATATTCTGGAGTAAAGAAACTGCCTAAACTTGATCATGCTGGAGAATGCAGGACAGTATCCAGTTGTCAAAATCCCGTATCCTAGACTAAAAGGGTAAATTTGGCAGTTTTAACTTATTCCTCAATAAATGAGTTTTTGTTGTTTTTTTTTTTTTAAATCCCACCATGGCTCCCAGGTTTCCACTTCATCAAAACTAAATTTCACGCTCAACTTTTAGGGGCTTTTTAACCCTGACTCCTCCTTATAAATTATCTGGCACCTTGGGTTTGATTTAGAATCGTTCCTTCCTCATTTCCTTAACATCCAACATTCGGGTTTCTCTGCCTTTTTGCAAAGGTGTGCCTCTCACAGACAACACCCTCCTGTCTTCCACCTTTGCAAAATCACACCTAGGACAGGAAGAGTGGCACGTCCTCCTCTACAATGCTGGCCTCGCCAAACTCAGTTTCTTGCAGGCTGCTACACCACTCAGGACCGACCCCCGTCTCAAGCGTTTCCCTAGGTGTCTGCTGGTGTTATTCTGATCGCAGGGTTCTTATCAACACAAGCGCAGGATGCACCCATCCCTCAAATAACAGGCTCTCCATGCAATGCACCCACGAGGAAGAATGACCACTGAGCTCCAGGGGGAGGAAAGATCTGAGCTGCATCTTAAGGGGTGGGTCTGGAAGGACTCATGAGGCACCATCAGGACCAAGGGCAGTGAAGATCAGCCGAAAGTGCCGGATTCCCAAAGATGCAAGATGCCTCCGCACCGTCTGGTATTGCAGTACTCGCTTACCTTGCTCACCGACACAGCCTGTATCATCAGGAGCAGAATGACAGGCAGCAGGAGTACCAAGACGGGTACAGCTACTGCGATGCTGTGCATACACAAGCTAAGAAGAACAGACAAACTGTTCTCTCCTGGCCCCGCCCAACGACCGACAGCCCTCATTAGCCCCGCCCTGGCTGGCCCCGCCCACCCACTTTTGCCTCCCTGGACTGGACAATTAATCCAGCACACCCAAGAGAAACCTCACCCCACCATGCTGGCCTCCCACTTGACCCTTTTCAACCTTCATTACCCCACTTCTTGGCCTCCCTAGATTCTTAACTCCATAGTCCATCCTACCACGCCCATCTCCCTGACCCCACTCGCCTTCAATCTGTCCTTCATAGGTCCTCCCAAGTAGCTTCTCCCTTTAGCCCTGCCCACAACATCAGCCCTCCCTCGGTTAACCCCAACTCTTGGCTGTCCTGCCCCTTGGCTGTCCGTCCCTCCCCACAACATATTCTCTTCCCAGTGTGGGCCCTTGGGACTGGGTGGATACGCCATGGCTGAGTCCAGCGACAAGGGCATGTGTCTTGTACGAATGAGAAAAAGCACACTGGTAGCCAGAAGAACAACCAGATAAAGGCACAGGGACACCAGCAGCAGCACGAATACGCGGAAATTTCTTTGACCTACACAATTGTTTACCCACAGGCAGTGGTGGTCAAAGTCCTAGGGGAGAGAAGGCAGACCTTGAGGGTCTATTTGGTTTAGCCCAATACCCCCAAATCTTGAGGCCCCCCCTCAACCCAGCCCCTAGACCTCCTGCTCTTGGCCCTGCACGTGAGCTCCCATCTCCAGGGTGAAACCAGCACGTCCATGGATAGAGCACAGTTAGGACGCCATGGCTCATCAGGTCATTTGTCATGAGTGAGGTCTCTAGAGACAAGACCTGCCTGGTGTCACTTTGAGCAGGATACAGAAAAGCTGTGAAGCTGTATTTTTTCAGATACTGGGTAAGGATGAGAAGAATTTCTAGCCCAGCCAGCCTTCTGTACTTGGAAACCCGTGCAAGGTGTGCACATGAGAGAAGAGCACTCGGAACCCAGGAAACCCTCAATTGGACACCCAGAGGTGGACAGGCAACAATACCCAGAACAGGGCAGCAGCCGGCCTAAAGTTATGGGTATCTAGTATCAGCAAGCTAGTGGGACAGTCACTGCCTTTCCTCCCCTTGACTCCACCAGGCTCAGCACAGATGGTGCCCTTTGCATGTCAGCAACTGTGCAAGCAAGGCCAGCGTCTCAGGACAAGTGCAGAACTGGAGGCAATAACATATATAAGTGACCAAGAGTGGCTGAGAGCCACTTGTAGCAGTGTGGGAAGATGATCTCATACCCACCCCTGGACCACATATGATGTGAGGTTCCTGGTCCTGGCCAGGTGTCCTGGGATGGGTTGGTGAGTGGACAGGAAGGAGGAGTACTTACCTCCACACAGATATTACAGAAGGGACAGTGGTGGGTCCGGGGTGGACGATGGAAAGAACACTTTGAGCACCACTGCAGGCGAAAGGCCGTGTTGTTCACTCGTGCTATGTATTGAATGTTGGGGTCCTCTTCTAAGGAGCCTGGCAGGGGAAGAGATTTGGGCAGTGGCAGGAGGCCCTTCCACCACTCTACTGCTTGGGGCCGCCCCATGGCATCATTGGGCAACAAGAAGGGTGGGGAGGAGGAGGGCAGGGGAATCCCGGTCCCTGTTGAGCAAGCTGACCACTCAGATGGGCGGCAGTCAGAGAGAAAGGGCTGTCCAGCCACAGGAGCTCTATACAGAGCTCTCCCCTTTTGGAATAGTGATCAGTGCTTGAAGTCGTGTGTAAAATGGGAAGGAGGAGGAGTGAACTGCGTGGTTTGGAAGGGCCTGCTGGCCTCTCTTGCCAGCCTGCCCAGTCCTTGCTTCGAAAGCAGCTGGAACACCTCCAGGATTCTGTTTTTTCGCACTTCAGTGGCTTGGGAAATGAAGTGCCAGGGCCCAAGTAATGATGACATGGAGGGAAGGGCTCCTGAGGCCACGGGGGCGGGGGGTGGGGTTGAGGGGGGTTAGCATGTTTGAAATCACCCCTATAGGCATCAGCCCTTGGGATACCACCTCCTTCTCCAGGGGTCTGAGGCCTTACCTTTGTGCAAAATGCCTGGGTCTGACCCGTTGAGGAAAATGAGGCTGCAGAAGGACAGTATAAAGAATAGGCCCAAAACCACGGCAAATTCCCACTGCCCATTCTGAGCCAACCACCGGCACCTGAAACCAGAGCCAGACTCAGTCCTAGTCTGGGGAAACCCAGAGCTCCCCACAAGGCCTAGTTCACCTGAGGTAGGACTCACTCGCCTTAAGGACTGATCTAAATATCCAGGTTAGAGACAGACCATGGAGACTCCACAAAATATCACCAGCATTAGCAGTCTCTCATAGTTCCCTCAATGCGTCAGGCACTCCAGACCTCTGTGCTTTCACATTGGGTTCCCTCTAACTCTATATCCTCCTTCCCCTGCTGACCCTCTCTCTCCACTTCCCTCCCTGCCTCTGTACTGTCCTTGTCTATTTTCTCTTCTGTGTCTAAGACACTGACACCTTCCATGGGAGACTCACGGAAAGGCGAAGAAGATGCCACTTATTGTAATAAGAAGCATTGCATTAAAAGCTGGAAACAGGCTTGGTTTCAGCCATGAGGATTCGATCGGAGGTTCATTTGGGGGCGTGATACTCTGTGAAGAGGCCATGGCTAGACCACCAAGTCTCACAGACTGAAGCCACCAACGAACTCTTCTGGGTTGGCACCCAGACTGCCATGACAACAGAAGTGACATCACAGAGGTTCTGGAATGGGGGCTCTGGCTGCTTCCAGTGACTTGTGAGATCAACCTTCCCCATCCCCCACATACGCACATGTTGTAGACTGGGACATCCTGCTCTTATGATGGTAGCTTTGTTGGAGCTTGTGATGATATGATGTGGTTTGTCCCAAAGGTTCAAAGGCTGGAGGGTTGGTCCTCAGTGATGAGGTGGTAGAACCTGAAAGAGGTGGGCCTAGTGGGAGGTAACTCATTCACTCTGCAAGATGCCCTCTCAAGGGAGTAATGGACTTCTCATGGGCCCCCATTTGCTCCTGTAAGAGGGAGTTGTTATCAAAAGAGCCAGATTGGTCCCTCCCTGTTTTCTGACACACAATCTGGTGAACACCCTCACCAGAGATCCCTTGCAGGAGCTGCCAAATCTTGGATACTGAGTTAAATAAAACTTACCTCCTTATAAATTATCTGTTCTCGGGTATTTTGTTAGAGCAACAGAAAGCAGGCTAATACAGAGGCCATAAATTATGTGAAGATGGCATGGGGAGAAGTTTGGTGATGGTCATCCCCCTTTCAGGCCCAGTGCTAATTGGAGTCAACAGTGCTCATTGCTCATCCTAGCTCCACTTCTTCCTTTTTGTTGTAACAGAGCTCCAGTTTGGGGAAGGAGGTAGAAATCTACCAATTAAATATCTTCCCAGTTTACTCAATTCCATGGTGGGATTTATGATGTAATTCTCTCTCAAAAATAAAATGAGCTGGGGATGTGACTCAATGGTTAAACAATCCTAGGTTCAATCCCTGATGATGATGATAATAACAATACTAATAATAATTTGTACATATTTATGGCATATAACATAATTTGAAAAATGTTACATTGAAGAACGTCTGAGTCAAGCTTTTTAACATATACATTACTTCATATTCTTATTTGTGGTGAGGACCCTTAAAATCTACTCTTTGAGTCATTTTTAGTGTAGATAACATTATCAACTGTACTCATTCTGTTGTATGTTATTATTAACTGTAGTCATTATATTGCACAATAGATCCCTTAAACTCATCCCTCTCATCTAAGTGTAATTTGTTCTCCTGGGACCAGCATCTTCCCCCTCCACAGCCCAGCCACTCCTGGGCCCCTGGCAGTCACCATTCTGCTCTCTGTTTCTATGAGTTCAACTTTTATAGATTCCACATGTAGGTGAGATCATGTGATTGTTGCCCTGTGCGTGGCTATTTCCCCCAATAAAACGTCCTTTGGCCTCATTCATTTGTCATAAAGGACAGAATTTCCTTATATTTTTTTAAAGACTAAAGAGTATCCCCTTATATTTCTAAACCACATTTTCTGTATCCATTCATGCACCGATTGGCTGGACCATAGGGTAGTTTTTTGTTTTTTGTTTTTGTTTTTTTTGGTGCTGGGGATTGAACCCAGGGCCTTGTCCATGCAAGGCAAGCACTCTCCCAACTGAGCTCTATTTTTAAGTTTTAAAGAAACTTCCCATACTAATTTCCATAATGACTGTACTAATTTACATTCCCCCAAACATAGTACAAGAATTCTAGTTTCTCCACATCCTGACCAGTACTTAAAATCTTTTGTCTTTCTTTTTCTTTTATTTATGATGGGGGTTGAACCCAGGGGGACTTTAACCCTGATAGCCATCTGGAGACCTTTTTACTTTTTATTTTGAGATCAGCTCTCACTGAGTTGCTGAGGTTTACCTTGAATTTATAATCCTCCTGCCTCAGCCTCCTGAGTTCCTGAGATTAAGGCATGTGCCACTGGTTCTTTTGTCTTTTTGATAATAACCATTCTAATAGGTGCGAGAGGGTATCCCATTATGATTTTAATTGCATTTCTCTAGTGATTAGTAATGTTGAATATTTTTTTTCAGATTTCTCTTGGTCAGTTGTGTTTCTACTGAGAATGAAGTGATGTTTGGGTCACAGTCTACCACCAAGTTTTATGTCAATTTCTGTTGTAGCACAAGAAGAAGGGATGACATGCATTGGGTCATGGAAAAAGGTTAGCAGTGGTACTAGAATCATAACTACCAGGTCTATTGAGCTTTGGAGCAGACCATGCTAGCCTTAGGGTTTCTCTTTTCGTTTTGTATTTTTCATTAGATATATATGACAGCACCATGCATTTTAATTCATTGTACACAACTGCAGCACAAATTTACATTTCTATGGTTGTACCTGATGTAGCGTTCACACCATATATGCATTCATACATGTACCTAGGGTAATGATGTCCCTCTCATTCCACCATCTTTCCTACCCCCATGCCCCCTCCTCACCTCTGCCTCCCCTTTGCCCCATCAAAGTTCCTCCATTTTTCCTTATCAGAGAGAACATTCAGCCTTTGGATTTTTGGGATTGGCTTACTTGATTTAGCATGATATTCTCTAACTCCATTCATTACATGTCGTAATTTTATTCTCTTTTAATGCTGAGTAATATTCCATTAGGTATATATACCACAGTTTCTCTATCCATTCATCTATTGACGGGCATCCAGGCTGTTTCCACAGTTTAGCAATTGTGAATTGAGCTGCTATAAACATTGATGTGACTGTGTCCCTGTAATATGCTGATTTTAAGTCATTTAGGTATAGACCTAAGAGAGGGATAGCTGGGTCAAATGGTGGTTCTATTCCAAGTTTTCTAAGGAATCTCCATACTGCTTTCCAGATTGGGTGGCACCAATTTGCAGTCCCACCAGCAGTGTATGAGTGTACCTTTTCCCCTTCTACATCAGCATATATCGTGGTCTGTCTTCAGCACACAGGGCACTTTGTGGCACAACCACTGTTCTATGTGGTTTACATGAATTAACCCACAATTCCTTGTTTTACAGATAGGGAAATTGAGTGACCAGGTGCTAAGTGCTACCCAAGGTCTCCCTGCTGGACAGTTGTAGAGCTGTGATTTGGACTTATGAGATCTGGCTCCAGAGTCCTTGCCACCAACCACCAAGCAAGTGACTCCAGGAGGAGTTGCAGTCAGGGGGCTGAGTAGAAAGGGAATGAAGTTGGAGCATGGGATCAGTGCCTGAGATGGGTGCTGCCAATAATGGAAAGGAGCCCTGATTGGTGAATCCCAGAGGGCAGACCACATTTAGGTCCCTTGAGAATAGTGATCCTGGACATGGAGGTAACCATTGTGAAAAGAGCAACCATTCTCCAGAACAGAAACCTACTCTCCAAGTACAAGGATTTCACCAGAGCCTTGTCCCTCAAAGGGGGAAGGCGTTTCTCCTACTCCAGGCTCTTATCTCCTGCAAGGTGCTAGTGGTGGTGGAAAAGTAGGAAACACCAGTGAAAGTCACACCCCAGCAATACAGGCTCACTCAACACCATGATCTAATCATAGACCACAGAATCCTTCCTTCCTCTCTACTGTGCCACTATACCAAAAAGCCTCCGCACAACTTTAGAGAATTAGAGATGAAAGAGTTGAAGACACAAATTCTTTCTGGGCAAGAAATGAAAATAAGCACATTATAGGAATCTGAAAGTTTCTGGCCTCTTTGGCAACAGAAAACACTAAACATGACTGAACTTCTAGACAGATGAGCACAAAATCTCACCAAATAAATGGCCTATTTACCTCAGTTCCTATTATTCAGTACACTGTCTAGCTTTCAATCAAAAATAATTATAAGGTATACATACTAAAAAGCAAGAAGAAAGGACATAAAGCAAGCATTCGAATGAGACCCTCAAATGATGAGGCTGTGGGAATTATCAGACAGGGATTTGAAACAACTATGATTGAGATCCTAAGGGTTATAGAGGGTTAGAGCTGAACAAGAATATTCAAGAAAAGATAGATAATGTAAGCTGATGATGGAAATGGTAAACAAGAAAAAAAAGGAAAGACTGGAGATAAAATGACTAAGATGAATGCTTAACAGCTTTCATGGGCTCACTAGTACCCTGGACATGACTGGGGAGAATATTAGTGAACTTGCAGATAGGTCAGAAGAAATTTCTCAGGCAAAATTGCAAAGAGAACAGAAAAATTGAAACAGAAAATTTAAGAACAACGGGGCAATTGCAAAAGATAAACACACGTGCAGTTGGAATAGGAGGAGGAGAAGCAAAATAGAAGAGAGTTGAGGAAAGACTTCGAGTAATAATGACAGAAAACTTTTATGAAGTAATAGATACAGGGAGTTCTGAGAACATCAAACAAGGCAAATACCCAAAATCTACACCTACCATCTTTCAAATTGCTGAAAATCAAAGCCAAAGAGATGGTATTTAAAGAAATCATCTTACTCATACAGGAGCCAAGATAAGAATCTTAGTGGACTTCTCCTAAAATGTGCTAGAGAAAGAGAGTTGAGTGAAATTTTGAAGTGTTGAAAGGAAAACCCACCAGCCTATAATCCTCTACCCAGTGTATCATGGTTTGATATTGTGTGTCCTCCAAAAGCTCATGTGGGAGACATGCCTTCAATATACATTTTAAATTGTTTTTCTGGACACAGTTTTGTTCCTGTATCTTCTTAAGAGATATCCTTGAGAAAAAGTTTTTTGAAAAATCTAGTCTCAGCCAGTCATTGCAGGACATGTCTCCTCATCCCCACTACGCAAAAGGCTGAGGCAGGAAGATGGCAAATTTGATGCCAGCTTGGGCAACTCAGGTGGACCCTGTCTAAAATCAAGGGGGATTGGCTGGGTATGGTGCTCGTTAGTAGAGCACTTGCCTAGCATGTGAAAGCCCCTATTTCAATCCCCTGTACCAAAAAATGGGGTCCTTGAAGAGGCTAATATCAAGGCAAAAAGGATGCAATGATCATTTCTTTTTACTTTTTATTAAGTTGCTAAGGCTAGCCTTCAACTTGTGATAGTCTTGTCTCAGCCTCCTGAATTTAGGCATGTGCCACTGTCCTGGCATAGAACTTTTTAAAATAAAATCAACCCCACAGCATTGTCATCTGATAATATCAAAAAGGTAACAAAAACTATATGAAAAAATGTTTCCCCCAAATATATGTATATATATATATATATATATATATATATATATATATATATATATATATATATATATATATTATATGTAGTTGGACCCAATGTCTTTATTTATTTTTATGTGGTACTGAGGATCAAACCCAGTGCCTCACATGTGTGATTCGGGTGCTCTACCACTGAGCTACAGTCCCAGCCTTTCAGTTATCATTTCTAGTTGGAGGCACTTTGTGACAGAATAATATTATCTCTTTTTCTGGCTGGGGGGGTACTGGGGATTGAACTCATGACACTTGACCACTGAGCCCATATCCCCAGACCTATTTGGTATTTTATTTTAGAGACAGGGTCTCACTGAGTTGCTTAGCACCTTGATTTTACTGAGGCTGGCTTTGAATCGGAGATCCTCCTGTCTTAGCCTCCCAAGCTGCAGGGATTACAGGCAGGCGCCACTGTACCCAGCCCAATATTATCTTCTTTTAGTATGATCCAACCCAGTTGTTTTCTTGACTGTTTTAAAATAAATCTGTTCTCATCATCTGATACAATGCTCATGTACTCATCAAAACCAATGATACAGCTCTTATCATTATATTCATTTGCTCATAGAACCACCCCTGAAATTGGCACCTATTTTGCAAGCATCTGAAGAAGAGGGTGATGGGCTGCACCATTGCCTTCTGTGCTTTTGGCCCGACCATACCCGTGGTGGAATCTCTGACAGACCAATCTCACTGCATGCTACTACCTCAGAAAGCCACTTGTGAGTAAATATATTTCTGCAGAATCTCTTAACGACGGCTACATAAAAATCTATAACAAATTATTATAATTTATATTATAATTTATTTAATTCTCTGTAGTAATTTCAAGCTTTACACGTTACCTTTACACTGTGGTGACCTTCCTTCTATCTAACAAACATCTTTGTGTACCGAACCACTTGTTTCTTTAAAGGATTTGGGAGATCCCTGTGCTGTGGATCAAACCCAGAGCCTCACATGAGCTAGGCAATTGCTCCATCACTGAATGACACCGTTGGACCAGAATGGAGAGATTTTACTGGGAAATTTAATTCAACCTCTGATAGTACCTAATGAAATGTTGCTTTTTGACAAAATAATGGGTTTCTAGAAAATGATTATTTGTACCCACCAGATACACTTATGTTGCCAGCCATCTGATTTACAGATTTACTCTGGGGTTGTTGATAAGAAAATACATTGCTTTTTTTCCCCCAAGTAAAAAATTGCAATCTATTTATTTATTTTTATTAGTAAAATTTTACATAATACTGGGATTCATTATACCATATCCTTGCATGCACATAATTTGATCAGTCTCATGTTCCAGCGAACATATTCTTTTTTTTTTTTTTTTTTTGGTACTGGGAATTGAACCCAGGGGTGCTTAGCCACTGAGCAACATCCCCAGCATGTTTTTGTATTTTATTTAGAGATAGAGTCTCACTGAGTTTCTTAAGGCCTCACTAAGTTGCTAAGGCTGGCTTTGAACCCACAGTTCTCCTGCCTCATCCTCCAAAGCCACTGGGATCACAGGTGCCACCACACCTGTCTAACATATTCTTTTGGAGTGAGGGGAGGTGGTATCTTGAACTTTTCTTTTGTTTTAAATGCTGGGAATTGAACCCAGGGCCTCATGCAAGCAACCAATTTATCACTGAGGTACATCCACAGCCCTTGAGCATTATTTTTAATAGGTCTATCTTTTGGACACGACCTAATGGCTGGGTATCATGAGAAATCCAGTATTTTATGTGTCTGGAACTTTAAGTATATTTTCACTCAAAATTCCTGTAGGACAGGAGTTTTGCAGAGTAATGAACTGGCTCTGGTCATATTCAACAAGATGAGACAACCAGCAAATATGGGAAAGACCTAAGATTGAAATTCAGATTTATAGTACACCAGGATTCAATATCTGGGTTATGTGGCTTCTCTGCAAGAGGAAGAAGAAAGTTTTTTTTTTTTTCTTTTTAATACCAAGTATTTTGAGCCAGGTGTCTTGGCACGTGCCTGTAATCCTAGCAGCCGGGGAGACTGAGACAGGAGAACGAGAGTTCAAAGCCAGCCTCAGCAAAAGCAAGGCACTAAACAACTCAGTGAGATCCTGTCTCTAAATAAAAACACAAAATAGGGCTGGGGATGTGGCTCAGTGGTTGAATGCCCTTGGGTTCAATCCCCGGTACTAAAAATAAATTAATATTTTATTGTATGTTGCTGCCAGTGTATATAAAATAATTACCATTGTGAAATAGAAATTCATGAAAATTCAGAGAGGTAGATGTTAAGGATTGACAAAAGTAGAAGATTGTATTTTGGTACATGTGTTACAGGGAAATTTTTTGTACAGGCTTCAAATTAAGCTCTCTTGAATATTCACTGGTTCTTGAGCAGTGGGTTTGGGAAACCTCAGAAAGATGACTACAAAAAGGAATAGACTTTCTGGGGTCTGAAGGAACTTGTACATGAAGATACTCCAGTCAGTAGGGGATCATGGTGAGCATTCTGCAGACAAAATTTTTCAAGTCAGCAACTGCCTGGGAAACCTTCATGTGGTTGAGTCCGGCCTCCAGCCAGAGCTGCTGAACCACCTTCTTCATAGTGTCAACACTGGAGGAACAAGACATGGTGCATTCGAGGGCCAGGTGACTCTTCTGTCAGAGAGTCCACAGGTCACCGTCAGCTGGGCCAGATGACTGGGCAGCGTGCAGCAGAGAAGATTCTTTTTTTGAGGGGGTCTGTGGATTGAACTCAGGGCACTTGACCGCAGAGTCACATTCCCAGCCCTTTTTTGTATTTTCTTTAGATACAGGGTCTCACGAGTTGCTTAGCACCTCGCCATTGCTGAGGTTGGCTTTCAACTCACGATCCTCCTGTCTCAGACTCCCGAGCCACTGGGATTACTGGCTGTGCACCACTGCGATTGGCTAGAAAAGAGATTCTTATAGAAAAAGAGATAAATAATTGCCAGGAATTAAGGGCTGATTCTTTTTTTTTTTAATTGTTCTATTCTACATGACAGTAGAATGCATTTTGACACAACATGTATAAATAGAGTTTTACTTCTCATTCACCTGGTTAAGGGTTGATTCTTTATCTGAAAATCCAGAAAGAGAAGCATGTCTCTTGGGAGCATGCAAGCAGTCATTCCAGTGTAGATGAAGTCTGGGAAAGCCCAAGACTAACTTCATGGAGACCCCATACTTCTGACACAGAAGGCAAAAGATAACCCAGTATCTTTCATAAGGGCCTAAGAGTAAATGGGAAGTCTCAACTGGTTCTAAGGTTAGTCACTGTCTATGGGGACACATTCCCCACTGAGCTAACAGAAGGAAACTCAGTTCCTTGTATCTAAATAGCACGTTTTAGGTTTCCATTTTCTTGTGAATTCAATGAACAAATATTTGTTCAGCTCCTATGTTAGCCTGGGAACTCCATGAAATACTTATTTTCTGTACCCCATTGTCCAGGTTCTTGTAGCTGTCTGGCCACCTACATGAGGACTGTGATGGTCACTTTTTTCTTCTTCTGAAACTACACCCTTATATTTCCTACTTTACCAGTAACCGCCGCCCCCCCCACCCAGCCCATCTCTCTTTTAGTATCAATGTGAATGACATTTGTCTTTCTTCACAGTGCAATATCTAATTCCCCTCTTCTATTACCACCATATTCTTTTTTGAAATTTTTCTTATTGTGTGAAGGCTTTATTGGAACAATTCTTAGTATGTGTCTTCCATTGCAGCCTCTCATTGGGAGTTGAAGACCCTTCTTTTATCTCCTTTGGGTTAATTATTTCAAACAGGTAATTTAGACCATTGAAGTCCCAGGAATTTGAATCCTGGATCAGAAGGGATGCTGGAGGTGGGGCTAATGGCAATTCTAGGGACAGATTATTCATGAACCTGTGGATTTGTGCCAGCTCCCTGGAACTGCCTTGATTCTGCAATCTGCCACAATCCAGATAACTGCCTTAATTCTATGAACTCCTGATACCCTTCCAGGAATTTCTCTATTTGCTTTGTATAACTAGAGTTGGACCCTGTTCTATGCAAACACAGCTGGAACTGATGCAGTAAAGCTTCCATTCATTCAACTGAATATGCAATAAATTTTATTGAACACCTATCCTGCCCCAGTCAGTCTCAGTGTCTGCCAAAGTGATTATCCAAACTGATTTGTGGTAATATGTCCAAGGAAAAGATTGGAATTCAGTTTGTTGATCAGCTTTGTGTCACTGACAAAATACTTAAGATATACAACTAGAAAAGAGAAAATATTTATATTTGGGTTATAGTTTCAGAGGTTTCATTCTATGATTAGCTGATTCTGTTGCTTTTAGGCCTATAGTGAGGCAGAACATCACTGAGGGAGCATGTGGTAGACCAAAGCTATTGACCTCGTGGTGCCTAGGAAGCAAAGGAGAATTTGCTTTTATAACAAAGCCTCTCACTCAAAACCCAGTAAACTCTGAACCATAAATGAATGAATGCATTGTTGAAGTCAGAGTCCTTGTGATTTAATCTGTTCTCAAAGACCCCCATCTTTGAACACTGCTGCATTGGGGACCAACTCTTCAACACTTGAGATTTAGGGGTCATCTAAGAATACCCAGAATTAGCAGAATTAAACCCTAAGCTGATATCTCTTTTTTTAAAAAAAATGTTTATTTCTTAGTTTTAGGTGGACACAATATCTTCATTTTACACTTATGTGGTGCTGAAGATGGAACCCAGTGCCTTCTGCATGCTAGGCGAGCACTTTACCACTGAGCCACAACCCCAGCCCTCTAAGCTGATATTTCTTGAGAAACATCCCCACATTTCTATGTCAAGCTAGTTACTAGAAATCTTCAACAGCTGCAAATCATCAAAGAGAGACATTTCTCCCCTGCCAGATAACTTAAATTACCCTTTGATAGAGGCTATAACTAGGCAATTTATACCAAATAGAGTAGGAGGAAACCCAGGTTATTGGCCACGGTATTTCAAGCCAAGTGAGTCTTATAGCATCTCTCAACTATTATCAGTAATGTGAGTAATGACAGATTAGCTACAAAGATACTTTGCAAACACAGAGGAGCCTGGCAATTGAAGTTCAAGAAATGGATAGTTTTCTTTGATATTCAGAAGTTGTCAGACTACCTGGTTTTTGTTTGAAACTTACTAAGAATTCATTACATATAGGATATTCCTAATTCCTCAAAATTCCCCAGCAACCGCCTCCAAATCCCACCCAGTTTCTTTCTTTCTTTTTTTAAAGAGAGAGAGAGAGAGAGAGAGAGAGAGAGAGAGAGAGAGAGAATTTTTTGATATTTATTTTATAGTTTTTTTTTTGAGCGGACACAACATCTTTAATTTGCATGTGGTGCTGAGGATCGAACCCAGAACACCGAGCATGCCAGGTGAGCACGCTACCACTTGAGCCACATCCACAGCCCCTCTTTCTTTCTTTCTTTCTTTTAGTTGTTGATGGAGACAATATTTTTTTTTATGAATTTATTTTTTAATGTGGTGCTGAGGATCAAATCCAGTGCCTCACACGGGTGAGGCAAGCGCTCTACCACTGAGCTTCAGCCCCAGGCCCCCACCCAGTTTCTTAAACAAAAATTCTTGCTATGGTCTGAATGTTTGTATTCCTGCTTCCAACCCCCAAATTCATATGTTGAATTTCTAAGCCTCCAAGGGGATGGCATCAGGAAGTGGGACCTATGGGAGATGATGAAGTCATGAGGGCAGAGCCCTATATTCCTGTATACAGTGCATGCCTATTGCCAGAGATTACTATCTTTAAAAATGGTATAGTGTTCTTCAAAATAAGCCAAGGGGGCTTATCTGCCCCTTTCAGTAAGTGAGGACACAGCAGGAAGTTATTTATGAATCAGGAAAGCTGGTACCATGACCTTACATTTTCCAGTCCCCAGAACTGTGAGGAATAAATTTGTTATTTTTTATTTTAGCATCCCAGGAATACTAAGGTAGTTCATAAACAAATAAGTAGACTCTTTGCTCTGAGAATGATGAAACAGAACCCATGTGGGGAACAAACTCTTATCTAGTTATGTTTGTTTATACTAAACAAAATAGTAGGGGAGATATAGGTATTCACTGTTTTAAGTGTAACCAGAAATGGTGGTGGTTGTTTTTTTTTTTCCCCTTGGTTGTTTGGACACCATGGATTGAGCCCAAGGGCACTTAATCATTGAGTATATCATACATCCCCAGCCTTTTTTTTATTTTTCATTTTGAGACAGGGCCTTGCTAAATTGCTGAGGTGGATTTGAACTTGTTATCTTCCTGTCTCAGCCTACTGAACTGCTGGGATTACTGGTATGCACCATCATACCCAATCCCAGGATTGTTTGAAATGTGTGTTAAGTCACATAGACAAAGAAAGTATACTGTCATGAAGGAAGAAGGGACTTATACTACTGATCCCTACAAAGAGAAGGCACTGCAGGCTGTGAATGGGGAGCACACAGGGAAATACCAGGTCAGTCAGAAAACAAGGTCAGAGCCTTTATTGTGGTTTTTAAGGGAAGGACTGGGTAAAGGAGCATAAGTTTTGAATTGTTTGGTTTGGCTAACTCCAACAGGCTGCAGCATTTAGGAATGTCTCTTGCAATCTGGTACCTGGCCCTGGGGCAATTAGGTAAAGGGAACATTAAGAGCTTGCTAAAAGAAGAGGTTAGAAGTATAGCCCCCACCCCCAGTGGTTGGTATGCATATAAGAGGTGTGCCTTAGGCAGTTTTTTACTGTCTTTAGGAAATGGATAACCCCAAAGAAGCAGTCCCTTATTTAAAAACTACAACAATAACAACAAAAAGCAGAATATAAAGGTATGATTAATACATTCACAGACAGTCCTACTTGTTTTGGCACTTTTCATCTTTTTTACTAACTCTTTAAGTGTCCATCTCCCTTTCTAGGTCTGTGAACAATGAGCACGGGGTCACATCTTACTCTTGTCACTGGTGGGTATTCAGCATATGCCTCTAAATTAATGAGCCAGTGTGTGTGTTTAGGCAAAATTGAGGGTAGGTATAGTCAGCCAAAAGAAAACAAGCAATCAAATAATAAAAACTGTGAGTCAGCTAGGCAAGAGAGTCAGCTTCTGTCCTGCTGCCCACTTTGGCTCTTCAGATACCACTGGGGCAAAAAGAAAGCCTCCCCCCACCCCTTTTGCAGCCTTCCCCCGATACCTGTATTCTCTCCAAAACTGCAAGAAAGGGAGTAGGTACGAATGAATAGGGAGACAGCCAGAGCTATCTTCTCAGTATTCCTTCCCCAAACCACAAACCTGCACTCCTTTCTCGGCCCTTTCCCCATTTGCTTGGTCCTATGAAATTCTAGCTTGGTCTCTGTGTTTTCTTTAGACAAAAGAGACAAGCTTGAGGACAGGCAAGCAGTGGGAGTCACTGTGTTAAAATCTTGACAGGCTCTTGGCTCATGTCCTTGTAAAATGAGGGAAATACATAAACTCAGGGAAAACTGAGCTTACAATTGTGCAGCTCCACCCTGTCTCCACCTCAGTCCTGTCCCTGACTATGGCCCTTCTACAAATGTTGGACCTCCAACTCCAGGAGGGGCTTCTCACTCTTGAGACAGATGGCATTCTCCCTTAAATGTGTATCTACTTTCTAAATAAACCTTTGTCTCTGCCTTTGCCAGACTCATGCTGAAATTCTTTGCTGCCCTTCTTGGAAGAGATCTCTTCTCCATGACAGTCAGTTACTGAATTAGGCATGGTCCTGGCCACCCGCCTCCCATAGATGGCATGCCAATCACTGAACCTGTCACAGGAGAAGATATTTCTCTGAAGAATCGTCTGAGAAGTTTCCAGAGAAAGGGAGAACTTGACTCAGGGCCAGCAGGGTTCTTGCAGACATGACAGAAAAGAATTTTACCATGCACCAGTCAAAGGCAGAGACAGAGGTTTATTTGTGAAGTAGATACATATTCAAGGAAGAATGGGGGCTTATCTTAAGAGAGAGACCCCTTTGGGGAAAAGCAGGCTATCTCCAGAGAGACAGACAGCAACCTGTTGGTATAGGGTGTTAGTATTTGCAGAGGGAGGATAGCTAGGGGCTGGTCTAGAGGTGGAGGCAGGGTAGAGCTACACAATTTTACACCCTCCTTTGCACATTGCCCTCAAAGTTGCAAGTGTTGGAGGGAGCCTTTCACATTTAGCGGTGTATTGCGCTGCTTTTGACACTTAGTATGTCTCTCTGTCTTCCCAAATTACTATCTCAAAATGACCAGTTTTGCAAACGAGAAAAGGTTTATTTAGGAGGCAGCCAAGCCAGAAGACAGATCAAGTCTCAGATCTCTCCCCCATAAGGTTTAGGGATATTTATGATAACGAAGCAGGGAGGTCGAAGGTACGGGGAGAGGTGATTGGAAGTAAGGAAAATTGAAGTAATCAGTGGTCTGTACACGTGGAATCAAATTTCATTGTCTTCATAGGACACATATTCAGAAAGTGTTGTTTTTGGGGACAAAAGGACAGTGCAAGTAATAAATAATGGGTCAGATCAGAAAGATGGAGGCTGGTTAGAAAGGAAAAGTAATAAAATGTTAATACCTCTAGAGCACTTCCCCTTTTCCACCTGTTGCCAAGGTTACCAGCCTCCAGGGATTATTCCTCCCTGCAGGGAGTTGTAGGGGCTGTTAATGAATGCCTCCTAGGCTGCTCCCTTCTTGCCAGGACCCCTGATCCACTTCCTTCTGGCCCTTGGATCACTCCATCTTTTAGGTCAAGTAAGCAGGTTGTGAGGAAGTGAAGGCATGAGAACAAAGGAATTCTAAAGTGTGTAAAAGGGGCAGGACACCCCCACTTCCTCAGACAACCAGCTCCTCTGCCCCAGGGGTCCTAGCCTTGCCTCACCCTCAGCCACTTGCAGGCCTTCTTGGGTGGGGCCCTCAGGGCAGAGCAGGACAGGGCTGAGCCAGAGGCAGCAGGAGCACTATGGGCACAGTGCAGGGTTGGAGAGGGGTTCAAACTGGCCGCCTTTTCAGTAGAGAGCCCTGTGCTGTACTTCACTGCCAGCTCTAAGTTTGCCTCGAGAGTGGGGCCCTGTGGTCACTGTCCAAGCCCTTCCCCTGCTGGAATGGCCCTGGAAGCAGGAATGAGAGTGGTCCCCTGGGAACCAGAGAAAGCCATCAGGCTGATGCCACCAGGTTATCTTGGGCAAACTCTTCCCTCTGCAGGACCTAAGAGCCCCATCTGCAAAACTGGGGGTGGCAGACAGCTGGATGAGGTATCCCTGAGTCCCTACCCTCCCTAAAGGCTTAAGAGTCTGTGACCCTCAGTGTGATATCTATGATTACCTTGAGGACTCCAAGTTTTAGGAAAGGGAAGACGGATTCTCCTGTGGCACATTAGTTGGCGGCAGAACTGGGTGACTAGGTTGAGTCTCATCCTATATGCCCTGACTTCCCAAGAGGCCCATGAGGAAAGGTCTGGAGATGCTAGGCTCTCCATCCCAGGTTCTGAGAAACTGATGTGACTCCATTTTTGAGAAATCAGCTTCTACCTCAAGGCCTGTCCAGAGGGAGGGGGCATGACTCTTGTCCTTGGAAAAACCCACAGAAGGTTCTTAGGCACATACCCACCCTGCTGAGTTGTTTAACAAAAGGGATCTGTGGTGCTAGGTGACCCTGACTCAGTTAAGCTAGGTGAGGACCCATAGCAACCCCCTAGCAACCACCAATCAGCAGGAGACAGGAAAAATATCTGAAATGTCAGGTGACCTGCCAGTAGTTTCCATGATGTATAACATGATTAGGCAACCCTGCAGTTTTGCATAGAGACTCTTGCAACCCTTCTGGGCCTAAACCAATCAGTTAAAATATATCCACCATTTGAATTCACCCACTACCCTTACCCAACTTGTTCCGGCCAGTGAATGTGCTCATCAATGTTAAGAATTGTTATTTGATTTTCCCGCGGTATAAAATGATTTTCTGTGTGATGTTGTGATGCATGGTGTATCCCCCAAAACCTATAAATTCTCACTAACTAAGGGTTGGGACTCACTACTCAGGAACGCTGTATTGTAAACGGTTGAGAGTCCAGGCGGGAGCCTGCAATAAAGACTCTTGTGTAATTGCATCAGATTCGACTCCTGGAGGTCTATTGGGGTCCCATGAATCTGGCATTACGGTTCTAGGAGCTTGTGGGCACCTGGTAGCCCTGCAGGCGTGGGGGCCATTTCTTGGCTCTGGCCCAGGGATGGCAGAGTTTCCTGGGTAGGTGGACAGTGGGCCCCATAACTGGTCCCCTATAACACCCCTTGCCTTATCCATGGGCCAAGGATTGGGTGGGGCATGTCTGAGAATCAAGGGCACATTCAGCAGAAATGAGAAGAAGGCAAAAAGGGAAGGGGGTGTAGCCCAGTTGCGTCCTCTCAACTTGGCAAGGAGTCACAAGACTGGCCCAAGGCTTAGGGTAGAGGGTATGGTGGAGGACATCAAAGGAAGGAATGTTCTATGTCCCACTTAATGCTCAAGAAGCAATGAGCCTGATCCAAGGGTCTTTCTTAAGGAAATCCTAGGAATCCTAGGCTGGGGGCAGGGGGCGGACACACCTAAAATCTTCATCCCAGAGCAGGAAGTCTTTGCCTTTGGAAAGGCCATGTCCTCTTTTGAGAATCTGAGGGAAATTACGTCCTTTTCTAGTGGGGAAACTGAGGACCAGATTGTCAAGGAGATGTGTCACATCTAGCTTAGGACTTAAAAGGCCCTTGCCTGAGACTGAGTGAGGCCCTGTATACCTGAAGGCAGGGAGCCAATGAGTGCAGACCTGAACCAGGCAGGATGGCAGGGGGATAGGCAGGATGGCAGGGGGACAGCCAGCGGGGCTGGAGGAGGCAGCATGAACTCCTCAGAGACTGGGGCCTGGCCTTCTGGGCCCCGCTTGGAGCTGGACTCCCTCCAGCACTCCCCAACCCAGGCAGTTCCATGATGCACATCCAGGCCTTGGCCCAGGCTCCTGGACCACCTCTCTCCTCCCTCACTCAGATCCAGTTTATTGGGAGGGCTGTCCTTTGGGAATGAGCTTGGGAGCCTCTGGCTTCCCCACTCGGCCTTTCCCCCTGTTGGTTAGCAGGGTTGAGCCATCCCTACTGCACACACAGGTTCACAGGCACTAAAACCTGGGCACAGGGAATCCTCCCCTCTTTCTCTGCCATGTGCCCATGAACTTGGGCTTCCCAGACAGAGGAAGTGAGCAGGAATAAGATTTGAGAAAAGCCTTAAGCCCCAAAAGGACTTGAGCCCAGGGAGATAGATATTGGGACAGGGAAAGGGGATGAGAAGTGTTGGAGTTCAAGCCAGGGCAGGTGGGTGGGGCTGGGCCTGGGCTTCCCAGGAGAGGTTGAGGAGGAAAGGAAGAGGGAAGAGCAGTCTTGTCGTGGGACTTTGTGGTCTGGAGACTTGGAGACACATCCTGCATCATAGGTCACCCACCTCCTAAAGTTGGTCAGAAAGGATAAGGGGCTGGGCGAACACACCCCCGAGGATGAGCTCATACCAAACATGTGCATACTCTCTCTCTCTCTCTCTCTCTCTCTCTCTCTCTCTCTCTCTCTCTCTCACACACACACACACACACACACACACACACACACACACACCCTAGGGACATGCATCTGACCCCTTGGGTGACATCCTTTTGCCTCCACCTTTATCACACAAGATGGTTTCACCCAGATACTAGTATGGAAAGAAGCAGTATAGTTTGTCTGTCCTGATGCTTCATGTGGCAAGATGATACGGGGTCCTTGATACAAATTCAGAGAGCCCCACAACCACTAATAGTACTCTGGAAATTCTGACATGGTTGGGTCGCCCAACTAGTGGAGAAAATAACCATAAATCATTCCAGCTGCATCCATTGCTTGCCTGCTGTGCACTAGATGAAACACCTCACCTCCTCCTCCAACAACCTACTACGAAGGTGATATTATTCCCAGTCCCAAGATCACACTCTGGAGACTAACAGACACACGGTTTGATGTGCCCCCTGCCCAAAACTCTGGGGCCTGCAGACTCAAAATTCCTGAGTCTACCCCAGGGACAGGACCAGAACCAGCACCTGATGCACCCCAGGGGGAAGGGACCAGGGTGGGACACAGTTGCAGGAGAGATGCAGGATGAATGCCCCCACCCTCCCACATCTGGGGAGGAGGCGCCCAGGAGGGGGCTCCAGACTGACTCAGGCTGGCTCACCTCCCACTAGAGGGCTGGGCCAGACTTGGTTTTCAAATTCCTGGGCAGCTGGCACCCCCTGTAGTCAGACAGGGATGCTGCAGGACAGGGCTTGCTCCATCCCTAGTGCTAGCTGGGGGTTTTCTCTCCTCCCATCTCCAGCCCTTGCCAGGAAGCCAGCCAGGTCAGTCACTGTGATTATTACTGTTGCCACATTTTAAGGATGAGAGAAATGACAAGTGTCTTGCTCAAGGTCAATGAGCTAGACAATGTTGGTTCCCTAGCTTGGGTTCTCAGAGAGCAAGGATCTTTCCCTTCCAAGAGGGCTTTGTTCCAACCCCTCAGAGCCTCCCTACATCCCCAGGAAACACCGCTTCTCGAAACCTAGAACAAACAGACAGAGCAGCCATAGGAAGAAGTAAAAACTATTTACAAATGTACAACAGGAATGGAAGTCTTAGCACTCCCAATAGGGGAGTGATTGAGGGCTCAGCTACGAGAGGCCTCCACATGGAGGCTCAAAAGATGAAGTTCAGATGTACTGGTATCCAGCAGTGTGAATGGGTGAGTGAGAGGCTCGTGGATGGGAGGCCAAGTCTTCTCTGTGGGCTTTTTGCTGCGGCATCGGGCTGATGGAAATCTAAACACATAAGTCAATACATGGGTGTTCTTTCAAGCTTCTACCCTGCAGTTCACAGTCATGGCTCTGGGCCCCAGGAGACAGGACAAAGGAGAGGGCTGGTACCCCAAGTAATGCAAGGGCCCTTGGTGGGCACCATGGGTTATCGACCCTACTGCACTCCTAATGCTCCACTTCATATATTTCACATGGGATTTCAAGTACAAATTTCCATAAAAAAAAAAATAAAGAGCCAGGCACAGTGGCACATGACTATAATTCTAGTGGCCTGGGAGGCTGAGGCAGGAGGATCACAAGTTCAAAGCCAGCCTCAGCAAAAGTGAGGCACTAAGTAACTTAGTGAGAACCTGTCTCTAAATAAAATACAAAATAGGGCTGGGGATGTGGCTCAGGGGTCGAGTGCCCTGAGTTCAATTCCCTGTCCCCCTCCCCCCCAAAAAAGAATCTCCTTTAAAACATAAATTACTAGTCTCAGTCCTCATTAATAAATGAGGAAACTGAGGCCTAGAAAGGTAAGGGACTGGCCAAGGCCAACTAGCAAATTAGTGGTGCAGTCTTTTCTCTTTGTCTATTCAGCAACACCTGGGAGTACTCTGAAACCTGGAACCCGCACACTCAGGTTCATATTTCCGTTCCTTAAGCTCCATGTGCTTCAGCTTCAGGGCCAGCCCAACCTCAGGAGCCTCCCCCAACACATGTGTGACCCACAGACATCCTTCTCCCAATGCACACCCACTATTCCTCACCTCCTGTAAAGCTGCAGCCTCGCCACTCCCTGGGGGGCCCTGCCCATGTGTAGGAGATGTGGGCCCAGGGAGCTCTGTGGGACAGTGTTGACGGGAATATTGTGGCGAGAACCGTGTGTGCACTGGGTCCCCTTGCTCAGGGTCCCACTCCGTGCCTTCCGCCTGCTGCATCCAAGTAGCTGCAGACATGTACCTGGGGCGTGATAGACCAAATGCAGGGAGTCACTACCCACCTTGGCCTGGGCCCCCTGACCACCCTCACCCTCAGCTTGGAAAGCACAGAGCCCAGGGTTCCCAGCCAGGACTCTCATCCAGGCTGCATTTCCCCTCTACTCCATTTCTTAGGGCAAGAACCTAGAAGGGCAATGAATAGGGACGTTCCCAGAGGCTCCCAGAGTGCCCTGGAGAAAACCCCAAAGGAAAGGACAATGGGTGACAGGGCCTGGGAGCTGGGGTCAGGGACCAAAGAAGAAAACCCAGCTTTATCTCACCCCACTCCCACCAGCCCCAGAGATCCACCACTTGAGCCTTCAGTTTACCAACTCACTTGGGTCCCACTGGCATACAAATGGTCAAATACCAGTTGTTGGCACAGCCCTGGTCGAAGGGGTTGTTGTTCCGGAGTGATTTGCCCTGGAGGGAGATGGGGATGGGAAGAGGAGCTCAGAATCAGCAGGACTGGGCAAGGCCATCTCCCAGTGACTCCTCCTAAGTCAGTCAGCTTAGCCAGGGCTCAGCCCAGGCCTGGAGCAAGATTCTAAGGGCAGGGGAGCCCAAGAGTGACCCAGGGCCTCCTGCCTTCCTATGCTCCTAGGAAGAGTGACCTCCCTTGACCCACTTGTGAGCAGCTCTCCGCAGACAGTGCTGACACTGCACTCCTTTCTCCTGCCTTCTCAGGGCTCCTCATCATCCTGTGCCTCCCTGTGCAAGATCCTTGTTCTGTCTCCATTGGCCACACCTGTCCTCTTACCTCATCCTTCCACACACCCCCCTTTTTAAAAAAAATATTTTTTAGTTGTTGATAGACCTTATTATTTTTTTTTAATTTGTATGGGGTGCTGAGGATCAAACTCAGTGCCTCACACATGCTAGGCAAGTTCTCTGCCACTGAGCTACAACCACAGCCCCTTTCAGATACCTTTTAAACTCTTCCTTGTGCTGCTCAATTGCTCCAAAGACAATGTCACCACCCCACTCCCACTTCATTTCCCCACCTCTCATTTTTTTTTCTAAAATTATGCCTTAACTGAATTTCACTATCTGGGAGGACAGGGGCAGTGGGGAGGCCCCATCATAGTTTCCTAGTCAAAAATCACATGGCCCAGGAAAATCTGGGCTGAAGGCCTTCAGTACACAAAGCAGTAAAGGTCAAGCTCAAAGTAAAGGCAGACCACAGGGCTGATGAATAAGGGCCAAGCACAGAGTCTCAGGTGGGAGGAGGACCAGATATGGCAGTGGTGGGCTGGGGACTAAAAGGATGGGAGGTGATGAGCAGGTAGGCTCCTCTGTCTGTTCACTGTCTCGGGGTCTGCAGCGGCCCCTCCCCCACTGATGCTGCCCACCAGTCTTACTGAAAGAGCCTTTAGTCAAGAGATTGCCATACTAAAGGAATCCCAGGGCAGAGATGCCCACCCCTATCATTCCTATTCAACACTAAAAAGAAAAAGCAATAAAGATACACAGATTGGAAAGAAGGTAATGAAACTGTTCTTCACAGATGACAATTTTCTATGTAGAATGTACAACAGCCACAAAATGCTGAAGGAGAACTCAGTGGTTGAGCACCCCTGATTCAACCCCTAGTCCTAGAAAAACAACACTAAGGACTCCTGCTCTTGGGAAGATGCTATGAAGAAAATGGAATGACAAGTCACAGATTGCAAGAAGAGATGTGCAAAACCTAGATCTGAATCTGATGTAGAAAACTCTTAAAACTCAATAAGAAAACAACCGTTTTTTCAAATGGGCAAAAGATTGGAGTAAACGCTTTTGGGGGGAGTGGGTACCACGGATTGAATATAGGGACACTCAACCACTGAGCCACATCCCCAGTCCATTTTTTTTTGTATTTTATTAGAGACAGGTTCTCACAGAGTTGCTTAGTGCCTCGCTTTGCTGAGGCTGGCTTTGAACTCGGAATCCACCTGTCTCAGCCTCCCAAGCTGCTGGGATTACAGGTGTGCGCCACTGTGCCCTGCCAGGAGTAAACATTTTACCAAAGACCTAATGAAGGCCAAACAGACATGAAAATAGGCTCAACATCATTACTCATTAGGAAAACACAACCTGGAACCTTAATGAAATACTACGACTCATTTAATAAGACAGGTTTGATTAAAAGTCAAAACAAAATAACAAAGGACAGTGTGAGGGGCTGGGGTTGTGGCTCAGTGGTACAATGCTTGCCTAGTGTGTGTGAGGCACTGAATTCGATTCTTAGCACTGCATATAAATAAATAAAAGGTCAACTGATACCTAAAATATATTTGAAAAAAAAAAGTGTGAAATGTTGGTGAGGATGTGAAGCAACTGGAGTTCCCAACATTGCTGGTAGAATTTAGAAACCTTACAGTTGTTTTGGAAGACAAATTTGGCAATTTCCTACAAAGTTCCACACGTGTTTACCTTATGACTCAGCAATGCCACCCTTAAGAATTTATTCAACAAAAATGAAAACTTATGTTCACATGCCTGTGCATCAATGTTTGGGGCAGCTTTATTTATAACTACCCCAAACTAGCTAGGCATAGTGGACCACACCTATAATCCCAGAGGCTTGGGAGCCTGAAGCAAGAGGATGGCAAGTTCAAAGTCAGCCTCAGCAACTTAGTGATGCGCTAGGCAACTTAGTGAGACCCTGTCTCAAAATTAAAAAAAAAAAAATTATACATAATTTGAGGGGTGCTAGGAATGTGCCTCAGTGATTAAACACCCCCCGGTTCAATTTCTAGTATGAAACAAACAAAATAAAACAAACAAAAATACTGGCAAAAACTAGACATAATGTAAAAAATCCTTGGTTTGATGAATGTATAAACAATCTATAGGGCATCCATACGCTTCTACACAGCAATAAAAGAAATAAAATACTGGTATGAGCGACAACATGGATGAATCTCAAATACATTGTCCTAAATAAATAAAGCCAGAGAAAAGAAGGCAATGACTCCATTTACATGTGATCCTGGAAAAAAAGAAAAACCAGAAGGACATAGGGAGAGAGACTGACAACAACAGGTCAATGAAAGGATATTCTGGAGTAAAGAAACTGCCTAAACTTGATCATGCTGGAGAATGCAGGACAGTATCCAGTTGTCAAAATCCCGTATCCTAGACTAAAAGGGTGAATTTGGCAGTTTTAACTTATTCCTCAATAAATGAGTTTTTGTTGTTTTTTTTTTTTTAAATCCCACCATGGCTCCCAGGTTTCCACTTCATCAAAACTAAATTTCACGCTCAACTTTTAGGGGCTTTTTAATCTTGACTCCTCCTTATAAATTATCTGGCACCTTGGGTTTGATTTAGAATCGTTCCTTCCTCATTTCCTTAACATCCTACATTCGGGTTTCTCTGCCTTTTTGCAAAGGTGTGCCTCTCACAGACAACACCCTCCTGTCTTCCACCTTTGCAAAATCACACCTAGGACAGGAAGAGTGGCACGTCCTCCTCTACAATGCTGGCCTCGCCAAACTCAGTTTCTTGCAGGCTGCTACACCACTCAGGACCGACCCCCGTCTCAAGCGTTTCCCTAGGTGTCTGCTGGTGTTATTCTGATCGCAGGGTTCTTATCAACACAAGCGCAGGATGCACCCATCCCTCAAATAACAGGCTCTCCATGCAATGCACCCACGAGGAAGAATGACCACTGAGCTCCAGGGGGAGGAAAGATCTGAGCTGCATCTTAAGGGGTGGGTCTGGAAGGACTCATGAGGCACCATCAGGACCAAGGGCAGTGAAGATCAGCCGAAAGTGCCGGATTCCCAAAGATGCAAGATGCCTCCGCACCGTCTGGTATTGCAGTACTCGCTTACCTTGCTCACCGACACAGCCTGTATCATCAGGAGCAGAATGACAGGCAGCAGGAGTACCAAGACGGGTACAGCTACTGCGATGCTGTGCATACACAAGCTAAGAAGAACAGACAAACTGTTCTCTCCTGGCCCCGCCCAACGACCGACAGCCCTCATTAGCCCCGCCCTGGCTGGCCCCGCCCACCCACTTTTGCCTCCCTGGACTGGACAATTAATCCAGCACACCCAAGAGAAACCTCACCCCACCATGCTGGCCTCCCACTTGACCCTTTTCAACCTTCATTACCCCACTTCTTGGCCTCCCTAGATTCTTAACTCCATAGTCCATCCTACCACGCCCATCTCCCTGACCCCACTCGCCTTCAATCTGTCCTTCATAGGTCCTCCCAAGTAGCTTCTCCCTTTAGCCCTGCCCACAACATCAGCCCTCCCTCGGTTAACCCCACCTCTTGGCTGTCCTGCCCCTTGGCTGTCCGTCCCTCCCCACAACCCATTCTCTTCCCAGTGTGGGCCCTTGGGACTGGGTGGATACGCCATGGCTGAGTCCAGCGACAAGGGCATGTGTCTTGTACGAATGAGAAAAAGCACACTGGTAGCCAGAAGAACAACCAGATAAAGGCACAGGGACACCAGCAGCAGCACGAATACGCGGAAATTTCTTTGACCTATACAATTGTTTACCCACAGGCAGTGGTGGTCAAAGTCCTAGGGGAGAGAAGGCAGACCTTGAGGGTCTATTTGGCTTAGCCCAATACCCCCAAATCTTGAGGCCCCCCCTCAACCCAGCCCCTAGACCTCCTGCTCTTGGCCCTGCACGTGAGTTCCCATCTCCAGGGTGAAACCAGCACGTCCATGGATAGAGCACAGTTAGGACGCCATGGCTCATCAGGTCGTTTGTCATGAGTGAGGTCTCTAGAGACAAGACCTGCCTGGTGTCACTTTGAGCAGGATACAGAAAAGCTGTGAAGCTGTATTTTTTCAGATACTGGGTAAGGATGAGAAGAATTTCTAGCCCAGCCAGCCTTCTGTACTTGGAAACCCGTGCAAGGTGTGCACATGAGAGAAGAGCACTCGGAACCCAGGAAACCCTCAATTGGACACCCAGAGGTGGACAGGCAACAATACCCAGAACAGGGCAGCAGCCGGCCTAAAGTTATGGGTATGTAGTATCAGCAAGCTAGTGGGACAGTCACTGCCTTTCCTCCCCTTGACTCCACCAGGCTCAGCACAGATGGTGCCCTTTGCATGTCAGCACCTGTGCAAGCAAGGCCAGCGTCTCAGGACAAGTGCAGAACTGGAGGCAATAACATATATAAGTGACCAAGAGTGGCTGAGAGCCACTTGTAGCAGTGTGGGAAGATGATCTCATACCCACCCCTGGACCACATATGATGTGAGGTTCCTGGTCCTGGCCAGGTGCCCTGGGATGGGTTGGTGAGTGGACAGGAAGGAGGAGTACTTACCTCCACACAGATATTACAGAAGGGACAGTGGTGGGTCCGGGGTGGACGATGGAAAGAACACTTCGAGCACCACTGCAGGCGAAAGGCCGTGTTGTTCACTCGTGCTATGTATTGAATGTTGGGGTCCTCTTCTAAGGAGCCTGGCAGGGGAAGAGATTTGGGCAGTGGCAGGAGGCCCTTCCACCACTCTACTGCTTGGGGCCGCCCCATAGCATCATTGGGCAACAAGAAGGGTGGGGAGGAGGAGGGCAGGGGAATCCCGGTCCCTGTTGAGCAAGCTGACCACTCAGATGGGCGGCAGTCAGAGAGAAAGGGCTGTCCAGCCACAGGAGCTCTATACAGAGCTCTCCCCTTTTGGAATAGTGATCAGTGCTTGAAGTCGTGTGTAAAATGGGAAGGAGGAGGAGTGAACTGCGTGGTTTGGAAGTGCCTGCTGGCCTCTCTTGCCAGCCTGCCCAGTCCTTGCTTCGAAAGCAGCTGGAACACCTCCAGGATTCTGTTTTTTCGCACTTCAGTGGCTTGGGAAATGAAGTGCCAGGGCCCAAGTAATGATGACATGGAGGGAAGGGCTCCTGAGGCCACGGGGGCGGGGGGTGGGGTTGAGGGGGGTTAGCATGTTTGAAATCACCCCTATAGGCATCAGCCCTTGGGATACCACCTCCTTCTCCAGGGGTCTGAGGCCTTACCTTTGTGCAAAATGCCTGGGTCTGACCCGTTGAGGAAAATGAGGCTGCAGAAGGACAGTATAAAGAATAGGCCCAAAACCACGGCAAATTCCCACTGCCCATTCTGAGCCAACCACCGGCACCTGAAACCAGAGCCAGACTCAGTCCTAGTCTGGGGAAACCCAGAGCTCCCCACAAGGCCTAGTTCACCTGAGGTAGGACTCACTCGCCTTAAGGACTGATCTAAATATCCAGGTTAGAGACAGACCATGGAGACTCCACAAAATGTCACCAGCATTAGCAGTCTCTCATAGTTCCCTAAATGCGTCAGGCACTCCAGACCTCTGTGCTTTCACATTGGGTTCCCTCTAACTCTATATCCTCCTTCCCCTGCTGACCCTCTCTCTCCACTTCCCTCCCTGCCTCTGTACTGTCCTTGTCTATTTTCTCTTCTGTGTCTAAGGCACTGACACCTTCCATGGGAGACTCACGGAAAGGCGAAGAAGATGCCACTTATTGTAATAAGAAGCATTGCATTAAAAGCTGGAAACAGGCTTGGTTTCAGCCATGAGGATTCGATCGGAGGTTCATTTGGGGGCGTGATACTCTGTGAAGAGGCCATGGCTAGACCACCAAGTCTCACAGACTGAAGCCACCAACGAACTCTTCTGGGTTGGCACCCAGACTGCCATGACAACAGAAGTGACATCACAGAGGTTCTGGAATGGGGGCTCTGGCTGCTTCCAGTGACTTGTGAGATCAACCTTCCCCATCCCCCACATACGCACATGTTGTAGACTGGGACATCCTGCTCTTATGATGGTAGCTTTGTTGGAGCTTGTGATGATATGATGTGGTTTGTCCCAAAGGTTCAAAGGCTGGAGGGTTGGTCCTCAGTGATGAGGTGGTAGAACCTGAAAGAGGTGGGCCTAGTGGGAGGTAACTCAGTCACTCTGCAAGATGCCCTCTCAAGGGAGTAATGGACTTCTCATGGGCCCCCATTTGCTCCTGTAAGAGGGAGTTGTTATCAAAAGAGCCAGATTGGTCCCTCCCTGTTTTCTGACACACAATCTGGTGAACACCCTCACCAGAGATCCCTTGCAGGAGCTGCCAAATCTTGGATACTGAGTTAAATAAAACTTACCTCCTTATAAATTATCTGTTCTCGGGTATTTTGTTACAGCAACAGAAAGCAGGCTAATACAGAGGCCATAAATTATGTGAAGATGGCATGGGGAGAAGTTTGGTGATGGTCATCCCCCTTTCAGGCCCAGTGCTAATTGGAGTCAACAGTCCTCATTGCTCATCCTAGCTCCACTTCTTCCTTTTTGTTGTAACAGAGCTCCAGTTTGGGGAAGGAGGTAGAAATCTACCAATTAAATATCTTCCCAGTTTACTCACTTCCATGGTGGGATTTATGATGTAATTCTCTCTCAAAAATAAAATGAGCTGGGGATGTGACTCAATGGTTAAACAATCCTAGGTTCAATCCCTGATGATGATGATAATAACAATACTAATAATAATTTGTACATATTTATGGCATATAACATAATTTGAAAATGTTACATTGAAGAACGTCTGAGTCAAGCTTTTTAACATATACATTACTTCATATTCTTATTTGTGGTGAGGACCCTTAAAATCTACTCTTTGAGTCATTTTTAGTGTAGATAACATTATCAACTGTACTCATTCTGTTGTATGTTATTATTAACTGTAGTCATTATATTGCACAATAGATCCCTTAAACTCATCCCTCTCATCTAAGTGTAATTTGTTCTCCTGGGACCAGCATCTTCCCCCTCCACAGCCCAGCCACTCCTGGGCCCCTGGCAGTCACCATTCTGCTCTCTGTTTCTATGAGTTCAACTTTTATAGATTCCACATGTAGGTGAGATCATGTGATTGTTGCCCTGTGCGTGGCTATTTCCCCCAATAAAACGTCCTTTGGCCTCATTCATTTGTCATAAAGGACAGAATTTCCTTATATTTTTTTAAAGACTAAAGAGTATCCCCTTATATTTCTAAACCACATTTTCTGTATCCATTCATGCACCGATTGGCTGGACCATAGGGTAGTTTTTTGTTTTTTGTTTTTGTTTTTTTTGGTGCTGGGGATTGAACCCAGGGCCTTGTCCATGCAAGGCAAGCACTCTCCCAACTGAGCTCTATTTTTAAGTTTTAAAGAAACTTCCCATACTAATTTCCATAATGACTGTACTAATTTACATTCCCCCAAACATAGTACAAGAATTCTAGTTTCTCCACATCCTGACCAGTACTTAAAATCTTTTGTCTTTCTTTTTCTTTTATTTATGATGGGGGTTGAACCCAGGGGGACTTTAACCCTGATAGCCATCTGGAGACCTTTTTACTTTTTATTTTGAGATCAGCTCTCACTGAGTTGCTGAGGTTTACCTTGAATTTATAATCCTCCTGCCTCAGCCTCCTGAGTTCCTGAGATTAAGGCATGTGCCACTGGTTCTTTTGTCTTTTTGATAATAACCATTCTAATAGGTGCGAGAGGGTATCCCATTATGATTTTAATTGCATTTCTCTAGTGATTAGTAATGTTGAATATTTTTTTTCAGATTTCTCTTGGTCAGTTGTGTTTCTACTGAGAATGAAGTGATGTTTGGGTCACAGTCTACCACCAAGTTTTATGTCAATTTCTGTTGTAGCACAAGAAGAAGGGATGACATGCATTGGGTCATGGAAAAAGGTTAGCAGTGGTACTAGAATCATAACTACCAGGTCTATTGAGCTTTGGAGCAGACCATGCTAGCCTTAGGGTTTCTCTTTTCGTTTTGTATTTTTCATTAGATATATATGACAGCACCATGCATTTTAATTCATTGTACACAACTGCAGCACAAATTTACATTTCTATGGTTGTACCTGATGTAGCGTTCACACCATATATGCATTCATACATGTACCTAGGGTAATGATGTCCCTCTCATTCCACCATCTTTCCTACCCCCATGCCCCCTCCTCACCTCTGCCTCCCCTTTGCCCCATCAAAGTTCCTCCATTTTTCCTTATCAGAGAGAACATTCAGCCTTTGGATTTTTGGGATTGGCTTACTTGATTTAGCATGATATTCTCTAACTCCATTCATTACATGTCGTAATTTTATTCTCTTTTAATGCTGAGTAATATTCCATTAGGTATATATACCACAGTTTCTCTATCCATTCATCTATTGACGGGCATCCAGGCTGTTTCCACAGTTTAGCAATTGTGAATTGAGCTGCTATAAACATTGATGTGACTGTGTCCCTGTAATATGCTGATTTTAAGTCATTTAGGTATAGACCTAAGAGAGGGATAGCTGGGTCAAATGGTGGTTCTATTCCAAGTTTTCTAAGGAATCTCCATACTGCTTTCCAGATTGGGTGGCACCAATTTGCAGTCCCACCAGCAGTGTATGAGTGTACCTTTTCCCCTTCTACATCAGCATATATCGTGGTCTGTCTTCAGCACACAGGGCACTTTGTGGCACAACCACTGTTCTATGTGGTTTACATGAATTAACCCACAATTCCTTGTTTTACAGATAGGGAAATTGAGTGACCAGGTGCTAAGTGCTACCCAAGGTCTCCCTGCTGGACAGTTGTAGAGCTGTGATTTGGACTTATGAGGTCTGGCTCCAGAGTCCTTGCCACCAACCACCAAGCAAGTGACTCCAGGAGGAGTTGCAGTCAGGGGGCTGAGTAGAAAGGGAATGAAGTTGGAGCATGGGATCAGTGCCTGAGATGGGTGCTGCCAATAATGGAAAGGAGCCCTGATTGGTGAATCCCAGAGGGCAGACCACATTTAGGTCCCTTGAGAATAGTGATCCTGGACATGGAGGTAACCATTGTGAAAAGAGCAACCATTCTCCAGAACAGAAACCTACTCTCCAAGTACAAGGATTTCACCAGAGCCTTGTCCCTCAAGGGGGGAAGGCGTTTCTCCTACTCCAGGCTCTTATCTCCTGCAAGGGGCTAGTGGTGGTGGAAAAGTAGGAAACACCAGTGAAAGTCACACCCCAGCAATACAGGCTCACTCAACACCATGATCTAATCATAGACCACAGAATCCTTCCTTCCTCTCTACTGTGCCACTATACCAAAAAGCCTCCACACAACTTTAGAGAATTAGAGATGAAAGAGTTGATGACACAAATTCTTTCTGGGCAAGAAATGAAAATAAGCACATTATAGGAATCTGAAAGTTTCTGGCCTCTTTGGCAACAGAAAACACTAAACATGACTGAACTTCTAGACAGATGAGCACAAAATCTCACCAAATAAATGGCCTATTTACCTCAGTTCCTATTATTCAGTACACTGTCTAGCTTTCAATCAAAAATAATTATAAGGTATACATACTAAAAAGCAAGAAGAAAGGACATAAAGCAAGCATTCGAATGAGACCGTCAAATGATGAGGCTGTGGGAATTATCAGACAGGGATTTGAAATAACTATGATTGAGATCCTAAGGGTTATAGAGGGTTAGAGCTGAACAAGAATATTCAAGAAAAGATAGATAATGTAAGCTGATGATGGAAATGGTAAACAAGAAAAAAAAGGAAAGACTGGAGATAAAATGACTAAGATGAATGCTTAACACCTTTGATGGGCTCACTAGTACCCTGGACATGACTGGGGAGAATATTAGTGAACTTGCAGATAGGTCAGAAGAAATTTCTCAGGCAAAATTGCAAAGAGAAAAGAAAAATTGAAACAGAAAATTTAAGAACCACGGGGCAATTGCAAAAGATAAACACACGTGGAGTTGGAATAGGAGGAGGAGAAGCAAAATAGAAGAGAGTTGAGGAAAGACTTCGAGTAATAATGACAGAAAACTTTTATGAAGTAATAGATACAGGGAGTTCTGAGAACATCAAACAAGGCAAATACCCAAAATCTACACCTACCATCTTTCAAATTGCTGAAAATCAAAGCCAAAGAGATGGTATTTAAAGAAATCATCTTACTCATACAGGAGCCAAGATAAGAATCTTAGTGGACTTCTCCTAAAATGTGCTAGAGAAAGAGAGTTGAGTGAAATTTTGAAGTGTTGAAAGGAAAACCCACCAGCCTATAATCCTCTACCCAGTGTATCATGGTTTGATATTGTGTGTCCTCCAAAAGCTCATGTGGGAGACATGCCTTCAATATACATTTTAAATTGTTTTTCTGGACACAGTTTTGTTCCTGTATCTTCTTAAGAGATATCCTTGAGAAAAAGTTTCTTGAAAAATCTAGTCTCAGCCAGTCATTGCAGGACATGTCTCCTCATCCCCACTACGCAAAAGGCTGAGGCAGGAAGATGGCAAATTTGATGCCAGCTTGGGCAACTCAGGTGGACCCTGTCTAAAATCAAGGGGGATTGGCTGGGTATGGTGCTCGTTAGTAGAGCACTTGCCTAGCATGTGAAAGCCCCTATTTCAATCCCCTGTACCAAAAAATGGGGTCCTTGAAGAGGCTAATATCAAGGCAAAAAGGATGCAATGATCATTTCTTTTTACTTTTTATTAAGTTGCTAAGGCTAGCCTTCAACTTGTGATAGTCTTGTCTCAGCCTCCTGAATTTAGGCATGTGCCACTGTCCTGGCATAGAACTTTTTAAAATAAAATCAACCCCACAGCATTGTCATCTGATAATATCAAAAAGGTAACAAAAACTATATGAAAAAAATGTTTCCCCCAAATATATATATATATATATATATATATATATATATATATATATATATATATATATATATATGTAGTTGGACCCAATGTCTTTATTTATTTTTATGTGGTACTGAGGATCAAACCCAGTGCCTCACATGTGTGATTTGGGTGCTCTACCACTGAGCTACAGTCCCAGCCTTTCAGTTATCATTTCTAGTTAAAGGCACTTTGTGACAGAATAATATTATCTCTTTTTCTGGGTGGGGGGGTACTGGGGATTGAACTCATGACACTTGACCACTGAGCCCATATCCCCCGACCTATTTGGTATTTTATTTTAGAGACAGGGTCTCACTGAGTTGCTTAGCACCTTGATTTTACTGAGGCTGGCTTTGAATCTGAGATCCTCCTGTCTTAGCCTCCCAAGCTGCAGGGATTACAGGCAGGCGCCACTGTACACAGCCCAATATTATCTTCTTGTAGTATGATCCAACCCCGTTGTTTTCTTGACTGTTTTAAAATAAATCTGTTCTCATCATCTGATACAATGCTCATGTACTCATCAAAACCAATGATACAGCTCTTATCATTATATTCATTTGCTCATAGAACCACCCCTGAAATTGGCACCTATTTTGCAAGCATCTGAAGAAGAGGGTGATGGGCTGCACCATTGCCTTCTGTGCTTTTGGCCCGACCATACCCGTGGTGGAATCTCTGACAGACCACTCTCACTGCATGCTACTACCTCAGAAAGCCACTTGTGAGTAAATATATTTCTGCAGAATCTCTTAACGACGGCTACATAAAAATCTATAACAAATTATTATAATTTATATTATAATTTATTTAATTCTCTGTAGTAATTTCAAGCTTTACACGTTACCTTTACACTGTGGTGACCTTCCTTCTATCTAACAAACATCTTTGTGTACCGAACCACTTGTTTCTTTAAAGGATTTGGGAGATCCCTGTGCTGTGGATCAAACCCAGAGCCTCACATGAGCTAGGCAATTGCTCCATCACTGAATGACACCGTTGGACCAGAATGGAGAGATTTTACTGGGAAATTTAATTCAACCTCTGATAGTACCTAATGAAATGTTGCTTTTTGACAAAATAATGGGTTTCTAGAAAATGATTATTTGTACCCACCAGATACACTTATGATGCAAGCCATCTGATTTACAGATTTACTCTGGGGTTGTTGATAAGAAAATACATTGCTTTTTTTCCCCCAAGTAAAAAATTGCAATCTATTTATTTATTTTTATTAGTAAAATTTTACATAATACTGGGATTCATTATACCATATCCTTGCATGCACATAATTTGATCAGTCTCATGTTCCAGCTAACATATGCTTTTTTTTTTTTTTTTTTTTTGGTACTGGGAATTGAACCCAGGGGTGCTTAGCCACTGAGCAACATCCCCAGCATGTTTTTGTATTTTATTTAGAGATAGAGTCTCACTGAGTTTCTTAAGGCCTCACTAAGTTGCTAAGGCTGGCTTTGAACCCACAGTTCTCCTGTCTCATCCTCCAAAGCCACTGGGATCACAGGTGCCACCACACCTGTCTAACATATTCTTTTGGAGTGAGGGGAGGTGGTATCTTGAACTTTTCTTTTGTTTTAAATGCTGGGAATTGAACCCAGGGCCTCATGCAAGCAACCAATTTATCACTGAGGTACATCCCCAGCCCTTGAGCATTATTTTTAATAGGTCTATCTTTTGGACACGACCTAATGGCTGGGTATCATGAGAAATCCAGTATTTTATGTGTCTGGAACTTTAAGTATATTTTCACTCAAAATTCCTGTAGGACAGGAGTTTCGCAGAGTAATGAACTGGCTCTGGTCATATTCAACAAGATGAGACAACCAGCAAATATGGGAAAGACCTAAGATTGAAATTCAGATTTATAGTACACCAGGATTCAATATTGGGTTATGTGGCTTCTCTGCAAGAGGAAGAAGAAAGTTTTTTTTTTTTTTTTCTTTTTAATACCAAGTATTTTGAGCCAGGTGTAGTGGCACGTGCCTGTAATCCTAGCAGCCGGGGAGACTGAGACAGGAGAACGAGAGTTCAAAGCCAGCCTCAGCAAAAGCAAGGCACTAAACAACTCAGTGAGATCCTGTCTCTAAATAAAAACACAAAATAGGGCTGGGGATGTGGCTCAGTGGTTGAATGCCCTTGGGTTCAATCCCCGGTACTAAAAAATAAATAAATATTTTATTGTATGTTGCTGCCAGTGTATATAAAATAATTACCATTGTGAAATAGAAATTCATGAAAATTCAGAGAGGTAGATGTTAAGGATTGACAAAAGTAGAAGATTGTATTTTGGTACATGTGTTACAGGGAAATTTTTTGTACAGGCTTCAAATTAAGCTCTCTTGAATATTCACTGGTTCTTGAGCAGTGGGTTTGGGAAACCTCAGAAAGATGACTACAAAAAGGAATAGACTTTCTGGGGTCTGAAGGAACTTGTACATGAAGATACTCCAGTCAGTAGGGGATCATGGTGAGCATTCTGCGGACAAAATTTTTTCAAGTCAGCAACTGCCTGGGAAACCTTCATGTGGTTGAGTCCGGCCTCCAGCCAGAGCTGCTGAACCACCTTCTTCATAGTGTCAACGCTGGAGGAACAAGACATGGTGCATTCGAGGGCCAGGTGACTCTTCTGTCAGAGAGTCCACAGGTCACCATCAGCTGGGCCAGATGACTGGGCAGCGTGCAGCAGAGAAGATTCTTTTTTTGAGGGGGTCTGTGGATTGAACTCAGGGCACTTGACCGCAGAGTCACATTCCCAGCCCTTTTTTGTATTTTCTTTAGACACAGGGTCTCACGAGTTGCTTAGCACCTCGCCATTGCTGAGGCTGGCTTTGAACTCAGGATCCTCCTGTCTCAGAATCCCGAGCCACTGGGATTACTGGCTGTGCACCACTGCGATTGGCTAGAAAAGAGATTCTTATAGAAAAAGAGATAAATAATTGCCAGGAATTAACGGCTGATTCTTTTTTTTTTTTAAATTGTTCTATTCTACATGACAGTAGAATGCATTTTGACACAACATGTATAAATAGAGTTTTACTTCTCATTCACCTGGTTAAGGGCTGATTCTTTATCTGAAAACCCAGAAAGAGAAGCATGTCTCTTGGGAGCATGCAAGCAGTCATTCCAGTGTAGATGAAGTCTGGGAAAGCCCAAGACTAACTTCATGGAGACCCCATACTTCTGACACAGAAGGCAAAAGATAACCCAGTATCTTTGATAAGGGCCTAAGAGTAAATGGGAAGTCTCAACTGGTTCTAAGGATGAGTCACTGTCTATGGGGACACATTCCCCACTGAGCTAACAGAAGGAAACTCAGTTCCTTGTATCTAAATAGCATGTTTTGGGTTTCCATTTTCTTGTGAATTCAATGAACAAATATTTGTTCAGCTCCTATGTTAGCCTGGGAACTCCATGAAATACTTATTTTCTGTACCCCATTGTCCAGGTTCTTGTAGCTGTCTGGCCAGCTACATGAGGACTGTGATGGTCACTTTTTTCTTCTTCTGAAACTACACCCTTATATTTCCTACTTTACCAGTCACCGCCGCCCCGCCCCCCACCCAGCCCATCTCTCTTTTAGTATCAATGTGAATGACATTTGTCTTTCTTCACAGTGCAATATCTAATTCCCCTCTTCTATTACCACCATATTCTTTTTTGAAATTTTTCTTATTGTGTGAAGGCTTTATTGGAACAATTCTTAGTATGTGTCTTCCATTGCAGCCTCCCATCTTGGGAGTTGAAGACCCTTCTTTTATCTCCTTTGGGTTAATTATTTCAAACAGGTAATTTAGACCATTGAAGTCCCAGGAATTTGAATCCTGGATCAGAAGGGATGCTGGAGGTGGGGCTAATGGCAATTCTAGGGACAGATTATTCATGAACCTGTGGATTTGTGCCAGCTCCCTGGAACTGCCTTGATTCTGCAATCTGCCACAATCCAGATAACTGCCGTAATTCTATGAACTCCTGATACCCTTCCAGGAATTTCTCTATTTGCTTTGTATAACTAGAGTTGGACCCTGTTCTATGCAAATCACAGCTGGAACTGATGCAGTAAAGCTTCCATTCATTCAACTGAATATGCAATAAATTTTATTGAACACCTATCCTGCCCTAGTCAGTCTCAGTGTCTGCCAAAGTGATTATCCAAACTGATTTGTGGTAATATGTCCAAGGAAAAGATTGGAATTCAGTTTGTTGATCAGCTTTGTGTCACTGACAAATACTTAAGATATACAACTAGAAAAGAGAAAATATTTATATTTGGGTTATAGTTTCAGAGGTTTCATTCTCTGATTAGCTGATTCTGTTGCTTTTAGGCCTATAGTGAGGCAGAACATCACTGAGGGAGCATGTGGTAGACCAAAGCTATTGACCTCGTGGTGCCTAGGAAGCAAAAGAGAATTTGCTTTTATAACAAAGCCTCTCACTCAAAACCCAGTAAACTCTGAACCATAAATGAATGAATGCATTGTTAAAGTCAGAGTCCTTGTGATTTAATCTGTTCTCAAAGACCCCCATCTTTGAACACTGCTGCATTGGGGACCAACTCTCCAACACTTGAGCTTTAGGGGTCATCTAAGAATACCCAGAATTAGCAGAATTAAACCCTAAGCTGATATTTCTTTTTTAAAAAAAAAATGTTTATTTCTTAGTTTTAGGTGGACACAATATCTTCATTGTACACTTATGTGGTGCTGAAGATGGAACCCAGTGCCTTCTGCATGCTAGGCGAGCACTTTACCACTGAGCCAAAACCCCAGCCCTCTAAGCTGATATTTCTAGAGAAACATCCCCACAATTCTATGTCAAGCTAGTTACTAGAAATCTTCAACAGCTGCAAATCATCAAAGAGAGACATTTCTCCCCTGCCAGATAACTTAAATTACCCTTTGATAGAGGCTATAACTAGGCAATTTATACCAAATAGAGTAGGAGGAAACCCAGGTTATTGGCCACGGTATTTCAAGCCAAGTGAGTCTTATAGCATCTCTCAACTATTATCAGTAATGTGAGTAATGACAGATTAGCTATAAAGATACTTTGCAAACACAGAGGAGCCTGGCAATTGAAGTTCTAGAAATGGATAGTTTTCTTTGATATTCAGAAGTTGTCAGACTACCTGGTTTTTGTTTGAAACTTACTAAGAATTCATTACATATAGGATATTCCTAATTCCTCAAAATTCCCCAGCAACCGCCTCCAAATCCCACCCAGTTTCTTTCTTTCTTTTTTTAAAGAGAGAGAGAGAGAGAGAGAGAGAGAGAGAGAGAGAGAGAATTTTTTGATATTTATTTTATACTTTTTTTTTTTGAGCGGACACAACATCTTTAATTTGCATGTGGTGCTGAGGATCAAACCCAGGGCACCGAGCATGCCAGGTGAGCACGCTACCACTTGAGCCACATCCACAGCCCCTCTTTCTTTCTTTCTTTTTTTTTAGTTGTTGATGGAGACAATATTTTTGTTTATGAATTTATTTTTTAATGTGGTGCTGAGGATCAAATCCAGTGCCTCACACGGGTGAGGCAAGCGCTCTACCACTGAGCTTCAGCCCCAGGCCCCCACCCAGTTTCTTAAACAAAAATTCTTGCTATGGTCTGAATGTTTGTATTCCTACTTCCAACCCCCAAATTCATATGTTGAATTTCTAAGCCTCCAAGGGCATGGCATCAGGAAGTGGGACCTATGGGAGATGATGAAGTCATGAGGGCAGAGCCCTATATTCCTGTATACAGTGCATGCCTATTGCCAGAGATTACTATCTTTAAAAATGGGATAGTGTTCTTCAAAATAAGCCAAGGGGGCTTATCTGCCCCTTTCAGTAAGTGAGGACACAGCAGGAAGTTATTTCTGAGTCAGGAAAGCTGGTACCATGACCTTACATTTTCCAGTCCCCAGAACTGTGAGGAATAAATTTGTTATTTTTTAGTTTAGCATCCCAGGAATACTAAGGTAGTTCATAAACCAATAAGTAGACTCTTTGCTCTGAGAATGATGAAACAGAACCCATGTGGGGAACAAACTCTTATCTAGTTATGTTTGTTTATACTAAACAAAATAGTAGGGGAGATATAGGTATTCACTGTTTTAAGTGTAACCAGAAATGGTGGTGGTTGTTTTTTTTTTTTTTTTCCCTTGGTTGTTTGGACACCATGGATTGAGCCCAAGGGCACTTAATCATTGAGTATATCATACATCCCCAGCCTTTTTTTTTATTTTTCATTTTGAGACAGGGCCTTGCTAAATTGCTGAGGTGGCTTTGAACTTGTTATCTTCCTGTCTCAGCCTACTGAACTGCTGGGATTACTGGTATGCACCATCATACCCAATCCCAGGATTGTTTGAAATGTGTGTTAAGTCACATAGACAAAGAAAGTACTGTCATGAAGGAAGAAGGGACTTATACTACTGATCCCTACAAAGAGAAGGCACTGCAGGCTGTGAATGGGGAGCACACAGGGAAATACCAGGTCAGTCAGAAAACAAGGTCAGAGCCTTTATTGTGGTTTTTAAGGGAAGGACTGGGTAAAGGAGCATAAGTTTTGAATTGTTTGGTTTGGCTAACTCCAACAGGCTGCAGCATTTAGGAATGTCTCTTGCAATCTGGTACCTGGCCCTGGGGCAATTAGGTAAAGGGAACATTAAGAGCTTGCTAAAAGAAGAGGTTAGAAGTATAGCCCCCACCCCCAGTGGTTGGTATGCATATAAGAGGTGTGCCTTAGGCAGTTTTTTACTGTCTTTAGGAAATGGATAACCCCAAAGAAGCAGTCCCTTATTTAAAAACTACAACAATAACAACAAAAAGCAGAATATAAAGGTATGATTAATTCACAGACAGTCCTACTTGTTTTGGCACTTTTCATCTTTTTTACTAACTCTTTAAGTGTCCATCTCCCTTTCTAGGTCTGTGAACAATGAGCACGGGGTCACATCTTACTCTTGTCACTGGTGGGTATTCAGCATATGCCTCTAAATTAATGAGCCAGTGTGTGGGTTTAGGCAAAATTGAGGGTAGGTATAGTCAGCCAAAAGAAAACAAGCAATCAAATAATAGAAACTGTGAGTCAGCTAGGCAAGAGAGTCAGCTTCTGTCCTGCTGCCCACTTTGGCTCTTCAGATACCACTGGGGCAAAAAGAAAGCCTCCCCCCACCCCTTTTGCAGCCTTCCCCCGATACCTGTATTCTCTCCAAAACTGCAAGAAAGGGAGTAGGTACGAATGAATAGGGAGACAGCCAGAGCTATCTTCTCAGTATTCCTTCCCCAAACCCCAAACCTGCACTCCTTTCTCGGCCCTTTCCCCATTTGCTTGGTCCTATGAAATTCTAGCTTGGTCTCTGTGTTTTCTTTAGACAAAAGAGACAAGCTTGAGGACAGGCAAGCAGTGGGAGTCACTGTGTTAAAATCTTGACAGGCTCTTGGCTCATGTCCTTGTAAAATGAGGGAAATACATAAACTCAGGGAAAACTGAGCTTACAATTGTGCAGCTCCACCCTGTCTCCACCTCAGTCCTGTCCCTGACTATGGCCCTTCTACAAATGTTGGACCTCCAACTCCAGGAGGGGCTTCTCACTCTTGAGACAGATGGCATTCTCCCTTAAATGTGTATCTACTTTCTAAATAAACCTTTGTCTCTGCCTTTGCCAGACTCATGCTGAAATTCTTTGCTGCCCTTCTTGGAAGAGATCTCTTCTCCATGACAGTCAGTTACTGAATTAGGCATGGTCCTGGCCACCCGCCTCCCATAGATGGCATGCCAATCACTGAACCTGTCACAGGAGAAGATATTTCTCTGAAGAATCGTCTGAGAAGTTTCCAGAGAAAGGGAGAACTTGACTCAGGGCCAGCAGGGTTCTTGCAGACATGACAGAAAAGAATTTTACCATGCACCAGTCAAAGGCAGAGACAGAGGTTTATTTGTGAAGTAGATACATATTCAAGGAAGAATGGGGGCTTATCTTAAGAGAGAGACCCATTTGGGGAAAAGCAGGCTATCTCCAGAGAGACAGACAGCAACCTGTTGGTATGGGGTGTTAGTATTTGCAGAGGGAGGATAGCTAGGGGCTGGTCTAGAGGTGGAGGCAGGGTAGAGGTACACAATTTTACACCCTCCTTTGCACATTGCCCTCAAAGTTGCAAGTGTTGGAGGGAGCCTTTCACATTTAGCGGTTTATGGCGCTGCTTTTGACAGTTAGTATGTCTCTCTGTCTTCCCAAATTACTATCTCAAAATGACCAGTTTTGCAAACAAGAAAAGGTTTATTTAGGAGGCAGCCAAGCCAGAAGACAGATCAAGTCTCAGATCTCTCCCCCATAAGGTTTAGGGATATTTATGATAACGAAGCAGGGAGGTCGAAGGTATGGGGAGAGGTGATTGGAAGTAAGGAAAATTGAAGTAATCAGTGGTCTGTACACGTGGAATCAAATTTCATTGTCTTCATAGGACACATATTCAGAAAGTGTTGTTGGTGGGGACAAAAGGACAGTGCAAGTAATAAATAATGGGTCAGATCAGAAAGATGGAGGCTGGTTTGAAAGGAAAAGTAATAAAATGTTAATACCTCTAGAGCACTTCCCCTTTTCCACCTGTTGCCAAGGTTACCAGCCTCCAGGGATTATTCCTCCCTGCAGGGAGTTGTAGGGGCTGTTAATGAATGCCTCCTAGGGTGCTCCCTTCTTGCCAGGACCCCTGATCCACTTCCTTCTGGCCCTTGGATCACTCCATCTTTTAGGTCAAGTAAGCAGGTTGTGAGGAAGTGAAGGCATGAGAACAAAGGAATTCTAAAGTGTGTAAAAGGGGCAGGACACCCCCACTTCCTCAGACAACCAGCTCCTCTGCCCCAGGGGTCCTAGCCTTGCCTCACCCTCAGCCACTTGCAGGTCTTCTTGGGTGGGGCCCTCAGGGCAGAGCAGGACAGGGCTGAGCCAGAGGCAGCAGGAGCACTATGGGCACAGTGCAGGGTTGGAGAGGGGTTCAAACTGGCCGCCTTTTCAGTAGAGAGCCCTGTGCTGTACTTCACTGCCAGCTCTAAGTTTGCCTCGAGAGTGGGGCCCTGTGGTCACTGTCCAAGCCCTTCCCCTGCTGGAATGGCCCTGGAAGCAGGAATGAGAGTGGTCCCCTGGGAACCAGAGAAAGCCATCAGGCTGATGCCACCAGGTTATCTTGGGCAAACTCTTCCCTCTGCAGGACCTAAGAGCCCCATCTGCAAAACTGGGGGTGGCAGACAGCTGGATGAGGTATCCCTGAGTCCCTACCCTCCCTAAAGACTTAAGAGTCTGTGACCCTCAGTGTGATATCTATGATTACCTTGAGGACTCCAAGTTTTAGCAAAGGGAAGACGGATTCTCCTGTGGCACATTAGTTGGCGGCAGAGCTGGGTGACTAGGTTGAGTCTCATCCTATATGCCCTGACTTCCCAAGAGGCCCATGAGGAAAGGTCTGGAGATGCTAGGCTCTCCATCCCAGGTTCTGAGAAACTGATGTGACTCCATTTTTGAGAAATCAGCTTCTACCTCAAGGCCTGTCCAGAGGGAGGGGGCATGACTCTTGTCCTTGGAAAAACACACAGAAGGTTCTTAGGCACATACCCACCCTGCTGAGTTGTTTAACAAATGGGATCTGTGGTGCTAGGTGACCCTGACTCAGTTAAGCTAGGTGAGGACCCATAGCAACCCCCTAGCAACCACCAATCAGCAGGAGACAGGAAAAATATCTGAAATGTCAGGTGACCTCCCAGTAGTTTCCGTGATGTATAACATGATTAGGCAACCCTGCAGTTTGGCATAGAGACTCTTGCAACCCTTCCGGGCCTAAACCAATCAGTTCAAATATATCCACCATTTGAATTCACCCACTACCATTACCCAACTTGTTCCGGCCAGTGAATGTGCTCATCAATGTTAAGAATTGTTGTTTGATTTTCCCACGGTATAAAATGATTTTCTGTGTGATGTTGTGATGCATAGTGTATCCCCCCAAAACCTATAAATTCTCACTAACTAAGGGTTGGGACTCACTACTCAGGACCGCTGTATTGCAAATGGTTGAGAGTCCAGGTGCGAGCCTGCAATAAAGACTCTTGTGTAATTGCATCAGATTCGGCTCCTGGAGGTCTATTGGGGTCCCACGAATCTGGCATTACGGTTCTAGGAGCTTGTGGGCACCTGGTAGCCCTGCAGGTGTGGGGGCCATTTCTTGGCTCTGGCCCAGGGATGGCAGAGTTTCCTGGGTAGGTGGACAGTGGGCCCCATAACTGGTCCCCTATGACACCCCTTGCCTTATCCATGGGCCAAGGATTGGGTGGGGCATGTCTGAGAATCAAGGGCACATTCAGCAGAAATGAGAAGGGGGCAAAAAGGGAAGGGGGTGCAGCCCAGTTGGGTGCTCTCAACTTGGCAAGGAGTCACAAGACTGGCCCAAGGCTTAGGGTAGAGGGTATGGTGGAGGACGTCAAAGGAAGGAATGTTCTATGTCCCACTTAATGCTCAAGAAGCAATGAGCCTGATCCAAGGGTCTTTCTTAAGGAAATCCTAGGAATCCTAGGCTGGGGGCAGGGGGCGGACACACCTAAAATCTTCATCCCAGAGCAGGAAGTCTTTGCCTTTGGAAAGGCCATGTCCTCTTTTGAGAATCTGAGGGAAATTACATCCTTTTCTAGTGGGGAAACTGAGGACCAGATTGTCAAGGAGATGTGTCACATCTAGCTTAGGACTTAAAAGGCCCTTGCCTGAGACTGAGTGAGGCCCTGTATACCTGAAGGCAGGGAGCCAATGAGTGCAGACCTGAACCAGGCAGGATGGCAGGGGGATAGGCAGGATGGCAGGGGGACAGCCAGCGGGGCTGGAGGAGGCAGCATGAACTCCTCAGAGACTGGGGCCTGGCCTTCTGGGCCCCGCTTGGAGCTGGACTCCCTCCAGCACTCCCCCACCCAGGCAGTTCCATGATGCACATCCAGGCCTTGGCCCAGGCTCCTGGACCACCTCTCTCCTCCCTCACTCAGATCCAGTTTATTGGGAGGGCTGTCCTTTGGGAATGAGCTTGGGAGCCTCTGGCTTCCCCACTCGGCCTTTCCCCCTGTTGGTCAGCAGGGTTGAGCCATCCCTACTGCACACACAGGTTCACAGGCACTAAAACCTGGGCACAGGGACTCCTCCCCTCTTTCTCTGCCATGTGCCCATGAACTTGGGCTTCCCAGACAGAGGAAGTGAGCAGGAATAAGATTTGAGAAAAGCCCTAAGCCCCAAAAGGACTTGAGCCCAGGGAGATAGATATTGGGACAGGGAAAGGGGATGAGAAGTGTTGGAGTTCAAGCCAGGGCAGGCGGGTGGGGCTGGGCCTGGGCTTCCCAGGAGAGGTTGAGGTGGAAAGGAAGAGGGAAGAGCAGTCTTGTCGTGGGACTTTGTGGTCTGGAGACTTGGAGACACATCCTGCATCATAGGTCACCCACCTCCTAAAGTTGGTCAGAAAGGATAAGAAGCTGGGCGAACACACCCCTGAGGATGAGCTCATACCAAACATGTGCATACTCTCTCTCTCTCTCTCTCTCTCTCTCTCTCTCTCTCTCTCTCTCTCTCACACACACACACACACACACACACACCCTAGGGACATGCATCTGACCCCTTGGGTGACATCCTTTTGCCTCCACCTTTATCACACAAGAGGGTTTCACCCAGATACTAGTATGGAAAGAAGCAGTATAGTTTGTCTGTCCTGATGCTTCATGTGGCAAGATGATACGGGGTCCTTGATACAAATTCAGAGAGCCCCACAACCACTAATAGTACTCTGGAAATTCTGACATGGTTGGGTCGCCCAACTAGTGGAGAAAATAACCATAAATCATTCCAGCTGCATCCATTGCTTGCCTGCTGTGCACTAGATGAAACACCTCACCTCCTCCTCCAACAACCTACTACGAAGGTGATATTATTCCCAGTCCCAAGATCACACTCTGGAGACTAACAGACACACGGTTTGATGTGCCCCCTGCCCAACACTCTGGGGCCTGCAGACTCAAAATTCCTGAGTCTACCCCAGGGACAGGACCAGAACCAGCACCTGATGCACCCCAGGGGGAAGGGACCAGGGTGGGACACAGTTGCAGGAGAGATGCAGGATGAATGCCCCCACCCTCCCACATCTGGGGAGGAGGCGCCCAGGAGGGGGCTCCAGACTGACTCAGGCTGGCTCACCTCCCACTAGAGGGCTGGGCCAGACTTGGTTTTCAAATTCCTGGGCAGCTGGCACCCCCTGTAGTCAGACAGGGATGCTGCAGGACAGGGCTTGCTCCATCCCTAGTGCTAGCTGGGGGTTTTCTCTCCTCCCATCTCCAGCCCTTGCCAGGAAGCCAGCCAGGTCAGTCACTGTGATTATTACTGTTGCCACATTTTAAGGATGAGAGAAATGACAAGTGTCTTGCTCAAGGTCAATGAGCTAGACAATGTTGGTTCCCTAGCTTGGGTTCTCAGAGAGCAAGGATCTTTCCCTTCCAAGAGGGCTTTGTTCCAACCCCTCAGAGCCTCCCTACATCCCCAGGAAACACCGCTTCTCGAAACCTAGAACAAACAGACAGAGCAGCCATAGGAAGAAGTAAAAACTATTTACAAATGTACAACAGGAATGGAAGTCTTAGCACTCCCAATAGGGGAGTGATTGAGGGCTCAGCTACGAGAGGCCTCCACATGGAGGCTCAAAAGGTGAAGTTCAGATGTCCTGGTATCCAGCAGTGTGAATGGGTGAGTGAGAGGCTCGTGGATGGGAGGCCAAGTCTTCTCTGTGGGCTTTTTGCTGCGGCATCGGGCTGATGGAAATCTAAACACATAAGTCAATTCATGGGTGTTCTTTCAAGCTTCTACCCTGCAGTTCACAGTCATGGCCCTGGGCCCCAGGAGACAGGACAAAGGAGAGGGCTGGTACCCCAAGTAATGCAAGGGCCCTTGATGGGCACCATGGGTTATCTACCCTACTGCACTCCTAATGCTCCACTTCATATATTTCACATGGGATTTCAAGTACAAATTTCCATAAAAAAAAAAAAATAAAGAGCCAGGCACAGTGGCACATGACTATAATTCTAGTGGCCTGGGAGGCTGAGGCAGGAGGATCACAAGTTCAAAGCCAGCCTCAGCAAAAGTGAGGCACTAAGTAACTTAGTGAGAACCTGTCTCTAAATAAAATACAAAATAGGGCTGGGGATGTGGCTCAGGGGTCGAGTGCCCTGAGTTCAATTCCCTGTCCCCCTCCCCCCCAAAAAAGAATCTCCTTTAAAACATAAATTACTAGTCTCAGTCCTCATTAATAACTGAGGAAACTGAGGCCTAGAAAGGTAAGGGACTGGCCAAGGCCAACTAGCAAATTAGTGGTGCAGTCTTTTCTCTTTGTCTATTCAGCAACACCTGGGAGTACTCTGAAACCTGGAACCCGCACACTCAGGTTCATATTTCCGTTCCTTAAGCTCCATGTGCTTCAGCTTCAGGGCCAGCCCAACCTCAGGAGCCTCCCCCAACACATGTGTGACCCACAGACATCCTTCTCCCAATGCACACCCACTATTCCTCACCTCCTGTAAAGCTGCAGCCTCGCCACTCCCTGGGGGGCCCTGCCCATGTGTAGGAGATGTGGGCCCAGGGAGCTCTGTGGGACAGTGTTGACGGGAATATTGTGGCGAGAACCGTGTGTGCACTGGGTCCCCTTGCTCAGGGTCCCACTCCGTGCCTTCCGCCTGCTGCATCCAAGTAGCTGCAGACATGTACCTGGGGCGTGATAGACCAAATGCAGGGAGTCACTACCCACCTTGGCCTGGGCCCCCTGACCACCCTCACCCTCAGCTTGGAAAGCACAGAGCCCAGGGTTCCCAGCCAGGAGTCTCATCCAGGCTGCATTTCCCCTCTACTCCATTTCTTAGGGCAAGAACCTAGAAGGGCAATGAATAGGGACGTTCCCAGAGGCTCCCAGAGTGCCCTGGAGAAAACCCCAAAGGAAAGGACAATGGGTGACAGGGCCTGGGAGCTGGGGTCAGGGACCAAAGAAGAAAACCCAGCTTTATCTCACCCCACTCCCACCAGCCCCAGAGATCCACCACTTGAGCCTTCAGTTTACCAACTCACTTGGGTCCCACTGGCATACAAATGGTCAAATACCAGTTGTTGGCACAGCCCTGGTCGAAGGGGTTGTTGTTCCGGAGTGATTTGCCCTGGAGGGAGATGGGGATGGGAAGAGGAGCTCAGAATCAGCAGGACTGGGCAAGGCCATCTCCCAGTGACTCCTCCTAAGTCAGTCAGCTTAGCCAGGGCTCAGCCCAGGCCTGGAGCAAGATTCTAAGGGCAGGGGAGCCCAAGAGTGACCCAGGGCCTCCTGCCTTCCTATGCTCCTAGGAAGAGTGACCTCCCTTGACCCACTTGTGAGCAGCTCTCCGCAGACAGTGCTGACACTGCACTCCTTTCTCCTGCCTTCTCAGGGCTCCTCATCATCCTGTGCCTCCCTGTGCAAGATCCTTGTTCTGTCTCCATTGGCCACACCTGTCCTCTTACCTCATCCTTCCACACACCCCCCTTTTTAAAAAAAATATTTTTTAGTTGTTGATAGACCTTATTATTTTTTTTTAATTTGTATGGGGTGCTGAGGATCAAACTCAGTGCCTCACACATGCTAGGCAAGTTCTCTGCCACTGAGCTACAACCACAGCCCCTTTCAGATACCTTTTAAACTCTTCCTTGTGCTGCTCAATTGCTCCAAAGACAATGTCACCACCCCACTCCCACTTCATTTCCCCACCTCTCATTTTTTTTTCTAAAATTATGCCTTAACTGAATTTCACTATCTGGGAGGACAGGGGCAGTGGGGAGGCCCCATCATAGTTTCCTAGTCAAAAATCACATGGCCCAGGAAAATCTGGGCTGAAGGCCTTCAGTACACAAAGCAGTAAAGGTCAAGCTCAAAGTAAAGGCAGACCACAGGGCTGATGAATAAGGGCCAAGCACAGAGTGTCAGGTGGGAGGAGGACCAGATATGGCAGTGGTGGGCTGGGGACTAAAAGGATGGGAGGTGATGAGCAGGTAGGCTCCTCTATCTGTTCACTGTCTCGGGGTCTGCAGCGTCCCCTCCCCCACTGATACTGCCCACCAGTCTTACTGAAAGAGCCTTTAGTCAAGAGATTGCCATACTAAAGGAATCCCAGGGCAGAGATGCCCACCCCTATCATTCCTATTCAACACTAAAAAGAAAAAGCAATAAAGATACACAGATTGGAAAGAAGGTAATGAAACTGTTCTTCACAGATGACAATTTTCTATGTAGAATGTACAACAGCCACAAAATGCTGAGGGAGAACTCAGTGGTTGAGCACCCCTGATTCAACCCCTAGTCCTAGAAAAACAACACTAAGGACTCCTGCGCTTGGGAAGATGCTATGAAGAAAATGGAATGACAAGTCACAGATTGCAAGAAGAGATGTGCAAAACCTAGATCTGAATCTGATGTAGAAAACTCTTAAAACTCAATAAGAAAACAACCGTTTTTTCAAATGGGCAAAAGATTGGAGTAAACGCTTTTGGGGGGAGTGGGTACCACGGATTGAATATAGGGACACTCAACCACTGAGCCACATCCCCAGTCCATTTTTTTTTGTATTTTATTAGAGACAGGGTCTCACAGAGTTGCTTAGTGCCTCGCTTTGCTGAGGCTGGCTTTGAACTTGGAATCCTCCTGTCTCAGCCTCCCAAGCTGCTGGGATTACAGGTGTGCGCCACTGTGCCCTGCCAGGAGTAAACATTTTACCAAAGACCTAATGAAGGCCAAACAGACATGAAAATAGGCTCAACATCATTACTCATTAGGAAAACACAACCTGGAACCTTAATGAAATACTACGACTCATTTAATAAGACAGGTTTGATTAAAAGACAAAACAAAATAACAAAGGACAGTGTGAGGGGCTGGGGTTGTGGCTCAGTGGTACAATGCTTGCCTAGTGTGTGTGAGGCACTGAATGCGATTCTTAGCACTGCATATAAATAAATAAAAGGTCAACTGATACCTAAAATATATTTGAAAAAAAAAGTGTGAAATGTTGGTGAGGATGTGAAGCAACTGGAATTCCCAACATTGCTGGTAGAATTTAGAAACCTTACAGTTGTTTTGGAAGACAAATTTGGCAATTTCCTACAAAGTTCCACACGTGTTTACCTTATGACTCAGCAATGCCACCCTTAAGAATTTATTCAACAAAAATGAAAACTTATGTTCACATGCCTGTGCATCAATGTTTGGGGCAGCTTTATTTATAACTACCCCAAACTAGCTAGGCATAGTGGCCCACACCTATAATCCCAGAGGCTTGGGAGCCTGAAGCAAGAGGATGGCAAGTTCAAAGTCAGCCTCAGCAACTTAGTGATGCGCTAAGCAACTTAGTGAGACCCTGTCTCAAAATTAAAAAAAAAAAAAATTTAAACATAATTTGAGGGGTGCTAGGAATGTGCCTCAGTGATTAAACACCCCCCGGTTCAATTTCTACTATGAAACAAACAAAACAAAACAAACAAAAATACTGGCAAAAACTAGACATAATGTAAAAAATCCTTGGTTTGATGAATGTATAAACAATCTATAGGGCATCCATACGCTTCTACACAGCAATAAAAGAAATAAAATACTGATATGAGCGACAACATGGATGAATCTCAAATACATTGTCCTAAATAAATAAAGCCAGAGAAAAGAAGGCAATGACTCCATTTACATGTGATCCTGGAAAAAAAGAAAAACCAGAAGGACATAGGGAGAGAGACTGACAACAACAGGTCAATGAAAGGATATTCTGGAGTAAAGAAACTGCCTAAACTTGATCATGCAGGAGAATGCAGGACAGTATCCAGTTGTCAAAATCCCGTATCCTAGACTAAAAGGGTGAATTTGGCAGTTTTAACTTATTCCTCAATAAATGAGTTTTTGTTGTTTTTTTTTTTTAAATCCCACCATGGCTCCCAGGTTTCCACTTCATCAAAACTAAATTTCACGCTCAACTTTTAGGGGCTTTTTAACCCTGACTCCTCCTTATAAATTATCTGGCACCTTGGGTTTGATTTAGAATCGTTCCTTCCTCATTTCCTTAACATCCAACATTCGGGTTTCTCTGCCTTTTTGCAAAGGTGTGCCTCTCACAGACAACACCCTCCTGTCTTCCACCTTTGCAAAATCACACCTAGGACAGGAAGAGTGGCACGTCCTCCTCTACAATGCTGGCCTCGCCAAACTCAGTTTCTTGGAGGCTGCTACACCACTCAGGACCGACCCCCGTCTCAAGCGTTTCCCTAGGTGTCTGCTGGTGTTATTCTGATCGCAGGGTTCTTATCAACACAAGCGCAGGATGCACCCATCCCTCAAATAACAGGCTCTCCATGCAATGCACCCACGAGGAAGAATGACCACTGAGCTCCAGGGGGAGGAAAGATCTGAGCTGCATCTTAAGGGGTGGGTCTGGAAGGACTCATGAGGCACCATCAGGACCAAGGGCAGTGAAGATCAGCCGAAAGTGCAGGATTCCCAAAGATGCAAGATGCCTCCGCACCGTCTGGTATTGCAGTACTCGCTTACCTTGCTCACCGACACAGCCTGTATCATCAGGAGCAGAATGACAGGCAGCAGGAGTACCAAGACGGGTACAGCTACTGCGATGCTGTGCATACACAAGCTAAGAAGAACAGACAAACTGTTCTCTCCTGGCCCCGCCCAACGACCAACAGCCCTCATTAGCCCCGCCCTGGCTGGCCCCGCCCACCCACTTTTGCCTCCCTGGACTGGACAATTAATCCAGCACACCCAAGAGAAACCTCACCCCACCATGCTGGCCTCCCACTTGACCCTTTTCAACCTTCATTACCCCACTTCTTGGCCTCCCTAGATTCTTAACTCCATAGTCCATCCTACCACGCCCATCTCCCTGACCCCACTCGCCTTCAATCTGTCCTTCATAGGTCCTCCCAAGTAGCTTCTCCCTTTAGCCCTGCCCACAACATCAGCCCTCCCTCGGTTAACCCCACCTCTTGGCTGTCCTGCCCCTTGGCTGTCCGTCCCTCCCCACAACCCATTCTCTTCCCATTGTGGGCCCTTGGGACTGGGTGGATACGCCATGGCTGAGTCCAGCGACAAGGGCATGTGTCTTGTACGAATGAGAAAAAGCACACTGGTAGCCAGAAGAACAACCAGATAAAGGCACAGGGACACCAGCAGCAGCACGAATACGCGGAAATTTCTTTGACCTACACAATTGTTTACCCACAGGCAGTGGTGGTCAAAGTCCTAGGGGAGAGAAGGCAGACCTTGAGCGTCTATTTGGTTTAGCCCAATACCCCCAAATCTTGAGGCCCCCCCTCAACCCAGCCCCTAGAACTCCTGCTCTTGGCCCTGCACGTGAGCTCCCATCTCCAGGGTGAAACCAGCACGTCCATGGATAGAGCACAGTTAGGACGCCATGGCTCATCAGGTCATTTGTCATGAGTGAGGTCTCTAGAGACAAGACCTGCCTGGTGTCACTTTGAGCAGGATACAGAAAAGCTGTGAAGCTGTATTTTTTCAGATACTGGGTAAGGATGAGAAGAATTTCTAGCCCAGCCAGCCTTCTGTACTTGGAAACCCGTGCAAGGTGTGCACATGAGAGAAGAGCACTCGGAACCCAGGAAACCCTCAATTGGACACCCAGAGGTGGACAGGCAACAATACCCAGAACAGGGCAGCAGCCGGCCTAAAGTTATGGGTATCTAGTATCAGCAAACTAGTGGGACAGTCACTGCCTTTCCTCCCCTTGACTCCACCAGGCTCAGCACAGATGGTGCCCTTTGCATGTCAGCACCTGTGCAAGCAAGGCCAGCGTCTCAGGACAAGTGCAGAACTGGAGGCAATAACATATATAAGTGACCAAGAGTGGCTGAGAGCCACTTGTAGCAGTGTGGGAAGATGATCTCATACCCACCCCTGGACCACATATGATGTGAGGTTCCTGGTCCTGGCCAGGTGTCCTGGGATGGGTTGGTGAGTGGACAGGAAGGAGGAGTACTTACCTCCACACAGATATTACAGAAGGGACAGTGGTGGGTCCGGGGTGGACGATGGAAAGAACACTTTGAGCACCACTGCAGGCGAAAGGCCGTGTTGTTCACTCGTGCTATGTATTGAATGTTGGGGTCCTCTTCTAAGGAGCCTGGCAGGGGAAGAGATTTGGGCAGTGGCAGGAGGCCCTTCCACCACTCTACTGCTTGGGGCCGCCCCATGGCATCATTGGGCAACAAGAAGGGTGGGGAGGAGGAGGGCAGGGGAATCCCGGTCCCTGTTGAGCAAGCTGACCACTCAGATGGGCGGCAGTCAGAGAGAAAGGGCTGTCCAGCCACAGGAGCTCTATACAGAGCTCTCCCCTTTTGGAATAGTGATCAGTGCTTGAAGTCGTGTGTAAAATGGGAAGGAGGAGGAGTGAACTGCGTGGTTTGGAAGGGCCTGCTGGCCTCTCTTGCCAGCCTGCCCAGTCCTTGCTTCGAAAGCAGCTGGAACACCTCCAGGATTCTGTTTTTTCGCACTTCAGTGGCTTGGGAAATGAAGTGCCAGGGCCCAAGTAATGATGACATGGAGGGAAGGGCTCCTGAGGCCACGGGGGCGGGGGGTGGGGTTGAGGGGGGTTAGCATGTTTGAAATCACCCCTATAGGCATCAGCCCTTGGGATACCACCTCCTTCTCCAGGGGTCTGAGGCCTTACCTTTGTGCAAAATGCCTGGGTCTGACCCGTTCAGGAAAATGAGGCTGCAGAAGGACAGTATAAAGAATAGGCCCGAAACCACGGCAAATTCCCACTGCCCATTCTGAGCCAACCACCGGCACCTGAAACCAGAGCCAGACTCAGTCCTAGTCTGGGGAAACCCAGAGCTCCCCACAAGGCCTAGTTCACCTGAGGTAGGACTCACTCGCCTTAAGGACTGATCTAAATATCCAGGTTAGAGACAGACCATGGAGACTCCACAAAATATCACCAGCATTAGCAGTCTCTCATAGTTCCCTAAATGCGTCAGGCACTCCAGACCTCTGTGCTTTCACATTGGGTTCCCTCTAACTCTATATCCTCCTTCCCCTGCTGACCCTCTCTCTCCACTTCCCTCCCTGCCTCTGTACTGTCCTTGTCTATTTTCTCTTCTGTGTCTAAGACACTGACACCTTCCATGGGAGACTCACGGAAAGGCGAAGAAGATACCACTTATTGTAATAAGAAGCATTGCATTAAAAGCTGGAAACAGGCTTGGTTTCAGCCATGAGGATTCGATCGGAGGTTCATTTGGGGGCGTGATACTCTGTGAAGAGGCCATGGCTAGACCACCAAGTCTCACAGACTGAAGCCACCAACGAACTCTTCTGGGTTGGCACCCAGACTGCCATGACAACAGAAGTGACATCACAGAGGTTCTGGAATGGGGGCTCTGGCTGCTTCCAGTGACTTGTGAGATCAACCTTCCCCAACCCCCACATACGCACATGTTGTAGACTGGGACATCCTGCTCTTATGATGGTAGCTTTGTTGGAGCTTGTGATGATATGATGTGGTTTGTCCCAAAGGTTCAAAGGCTGGAGGGTTGGTCCTCAGTGATGAGGTGGTAGAACCTGAAAGAGGTGGGCCTAGTGGGAGGTAACTCATTCACTCTGCAAGATGCCCTCTCAAGGGAGTAATGGACTTCTCATGGGCCCCCATTTGCTCCTGTAAGAGGGAGTTGTTATCAAAAGAGCCAGATTGGTCCCTCCCTGTTTTCTGACACACAATCTGGTGAACACCCTCACCAGAGATCCCTTGCAGGAGCTGCCAAATCTTGGATACTGAGTTAAATAAAACTTACCTCCTTATAAATTATCTGTTCTCGGGTATTTTGTTAGAGCAACAGAAAGCAGGCTAATACAGAGGCCATAAATTATGTGAAGATGGCATGGGGAGAAGTTTGGTGATGGTCATCCCCCTTTCAGGCCCAGTGCTAATTGGAGTCAACAGTGCTCATTGCTCATCCCAGCTCCACTTCTTCCTTTTTGTTGTAACAGAGCTCCAGTTTGGGGAAAGAGGTAGAAATCTACCAATTAAATATCTTCCCAGTTTACTCACTTCCATGGTGGGATTTATGATGTAATTCTCTCTCAAAAATAAAATGAGCTGGGGATGTGACTCAATGGTTAAACAATCCTAGGTTCAATCCCTGATGATGATGATAATAACAATACTAATAATAATTTGTACATATTTATGGCATATAACATAATTTGAAAAATGTTACATTGAAGAACGTCTGAGTCAAGCTTTTTAACATATACATTACTTCATATTCTTATTTGTGGTGAGGACCCTTAAAATCTACTCTTTGAGTCATTTTTAGTGTAGATAACATTATCAACTGTACTCATTCTGTTGTATGTTATTATTAACTGTAGTCATTATATTGCACAATAGATCCCTTAAACTCATCCCTCTCATCTAAGTGTAATTTGTTCTCCTGGGACCAGCATCTTCCCCCTCCACAGCCCAGCCACTCCTGGGCCCCTGGCAGTCACCATTCTGCTCTCTGTTTCTATGAGTTCAACTTTTATAGATTCCACATGTAGGTGAGATCATGTGATTGTTGCCCTGTGCGTGGCTATTTCCCCCAATAAAACGTCCTTTGGCCTCATTCATTTGTCATAAAGGACAGAATTTCCTTATATTTTTTTTAAAGACTAAAGAGTATCCCCTTATATTTCTAAACCACATTTTCTGTATCCATTCATGCACCGATTGGCTGGACCATAGGGTAGTTTTTTGTTTTTTGTTTTTGTTTTTTTTGGTGCTGGGGATTGAACCCAGGGCCTTGTCCATGCAAGGCAAGCACTCTCCCAACTGAGCTCTATTTTTAAGTTTTAAAGAAACTTCCCATACTAATTTCCATAATGACTGTACTAATTTACATTCCCCCAAACATAGTACAAGAATTCTAGTTTCTCCACATCCTGACCAGTACTTAAAATCTTTTGTCTTTCTTTTTCTTTTATTTATGATGGGGGTTGAACCCAGGGGGACTTTAACCCTGATAGACATCTGGAGACCTTTTTACTTTTTATTTTGAGATCAGCTCTCACTGAGTTGCTGAGGTTTACCTTGAATTTATAATCCTCCTGCCTCAGCCTCCTGAGTTCCTGAGATTAAGGCATGTGCCACTGGTTCTTTTGTCTTTTTGATAATAACCATTCTAATAGGTGCGAGAGGGTATCCCATTATGATTTTAATTGCATTTCTCTAGTGATTAGTAATGTTGAATATTTTTTTTCAGATTTCTCTTGGTCAGTTGGGTTTCTACTGAGAATGAAGTGATGTTTGGGTCACAGTCTACAACCAAGTTTTATGTCAACTTCTGTTGTAGCACAAGAAGAAGGGATGACATGCATTGGGTCATGGGAAAAGTTAGCAGTGGTACTAGAATCATAACTACCAGGTCTATTGAGCTTTGGAGCAGACCATGCTAGCCTTAGGGTTTCTCTTTTTGTTTTGTATTTTTCATTAGATATATATGACAGCACCATGCATTTTAATTCATTGTACACAACTGCAGCACAAATTTACATTTCTATGGTTGTACCTGATGTAGCGTTCACACCATATGTGCATTCATACATGTACCTAGGGTAATGATGTCCCTCTCATTCCACCATCTTTCCTACCCCCATGCCCCCTCCTCACCTCTGCCTCCCCTTTGCCCCATCAAAGTTCCTCCATTTTTCCTTATCAGGGAGAACATTCAGCCTTTGGATTTTTGGGATTGGCTTACTTGATTTAGCATGATATTCTCTAACTCGATTCATTACATGTCGTAATTTTATTCTCTTTTAATGCTGAGTAATATTCCATTAGGTATATATACCACAGTTTCTCTATCCATTCATCTATTGACGGGCATCCAGGCTGTTTCCACAGTTTAGCAATTGTGAATTGAGCTGCTATAAACATTGATGTGACTGTGTCCCTGTAATATGCTGATTTTAAGTCATTTAGGTATAGACCTAAGAGAGGGATAGCTGGGTCAAATGGTGGTTCTATTCCAAGTTTTCTAAGGAATCTCCATACTGCTTTCCAGATTGGGTTGCACCAATTTGCAGTCCCACCAGCAGTGTATGAGTGTACCTTTTCCCCTTCTACATCAGCATATATCGTGGTCTGTCTTCAGCACACAGGGCACTTTGTGGCACAACCACTGTTCTATGTGGTTTACATGAATTAACCCACAATTCCTTGTTTTACAGATAGGGAAATTGAGTGACCAGGTGCTAAGTGCTACCCAAGGTCTCCCTGCTGGACAGTTGTAGAGCTGTGATTTGGACTTATGAGATCTGGCTCCAGAGTCCTTGCCACCAACCACCAAGCAAGTGACTCCAGGAGGAGTTGCAATCAGGGGGCTGAGTAGAAAGGGAATGAAGTTGGAGCATGGGATCAGTGCCTGAGATGGGTGCTGCCAATAATGGAAAGGAGCCCTGATTGGTGAATCCCAGAGGGCAGACCACATTTAGGTCCCTTGAGAATAGTGATCCTGGACATGGAGGTAACCATTGTGAAAAGAGCAACCATTCTCCAGAACAGAAACCTACTCTCCAAGTACAAGGATTTCACCAGAGCTTTGTCCTTCAAGGGGGGAAGGCATTTCTCCTACTCCAGGCTCTTATCTCCTGCAAGGTGCTAGTGGTGGTGGAAAAGTAGGAAACACCAGTGAAAGTCACACCCCAGCAATACAGGCTCACTCAACACCATGATCTAATCATAGACCACAGAATCCTTCCTTCCTCTCTACTGTGCCACTATACCAAAAAGCCTCCGCACAACTTTAGAGAATTAGAGATGAAAGAGTTGATGACACAAATTCTTTCTGGGCAAGAAATGAAAATAAGCACATTATAGGAATCTGAAAGTTTCTGGCCTCTTTGGCAACAGAAAACACTAAACATGACTGAACTTCTAGACAGATGAGCACAAAATCTCACCAAATAAATGGCCTATTTACCTCAGTTCCTATTATTCAGTACACTGTCTAGCTTTCAATCAAAAATAATTATAAGGTATACATACTAAAAAGCAAGAAGAAAGGACATAAAGCAAGCATTCGAATGAGACCCTCAAATGATGAGGCTGTGGGAATTATCAGACAGGGATTTGAAACAACTATGATTGAGATCCTAAGGGTTATAGAGGGTTAGAGCTGAACAAGAATATTCAAGAAAAGATAGATAATGTAAGCTGATGATGGAAATGGTAAACAAGAAAAAAAAGGAAAGACTGGAGATAAAATGACTAAGATGAATGCTTAACACCTTTGATGGGCTCACTAGTACCCTGGACATGACTGGGGAGAATATTAGTGAACTTGCAGATAGGTCAGAAGAAATTTCTCAGGCAAAATTGCAAAGAGAAAAGAAAAATTGAAACAGAAAATTTAAGAACCACGGGGCAAATGCAAAAGATAAACACACGTGGAGTTGGAATAGGAGGAGGAGAAGCAAAATAGAAGAGAGTTGAGGAAAGACTTCGAGTAATAATGACAGAAAACTTTTATGAAGTAATAGATACAGGGAGTTCTGAGAACATCAAACAAGGCAAATACCCAAAATCTATACCTACCATCTTTCAAATTGCTGAAAATCAAAGCCAAAGAGATGGTATTTAAAGAAATCATCTTACTCATACGGAGCCAAGATAAGAATCTTAGTGGACTTCTCCTAAAATGTGCTAGAGAAAGAGAGTTGAGTGAAATTTTGAAGTGTTGAAAGGAAAACCCACCAGCCTATAATCCTCTACCCAGTGTATCATGGTTTGATATTGTGTGTCCTCCAAAAGCTCATGTGGGAGACATGCCTTCAATATACATTTTAAATTGTTTTTCTGGACACAGTTTTGTTCCTGTATCTTCTTAAGAGATATCCTTGAGAAAAAGTTTTTTGAAAAATCTAGTCTCAGCCAGTCATTGCAGGACATGTGTCCTCATTCCCACTATGCAAAAGGCTGAGGCAGGAAGATGGCAAATCTGATGCCAGCTTGGGCAACTCAGGTGGACCCTGTCTAAAATCAAGGGGGATTGGCTGGGTATGGTGCTCGTTAGTAGAGCACTTGCCTAGCATGTGAAAGCCCCTATTTCAATCCCCTGTACCAAAAAATGGGGTCCTTGAAGAGGCTAATATCAAGGCAAAAAGGATGCAATGATCATTTCTTTTTACTTTTTATTAAGTTGCTAAGGCTAGCCTTCAACTTGTGATAGTCTTGTCTCAGCCTCCTGAATTTAGGCATGTGCCACTGTCCTGGCCCAGAACTTTTTAAAATAAATTCAACCCCACAGCATTGTCATCTGATAATATCAAAAAGGTAACAAAAACTATATGAAAAAAATGTTTCCCCCAAATATATGTGTATATATATATATATATATATATATATATATATATATATATATATATATATATATATATATATATTTAGTTGTAGTTGGACCCACTGTCTTTATTTATTTTTATGAGGTACTGAGGATCAAACCCAGTGCCTCACATGTGTGATTCGGGTGCTCTACCAGTGAGCTACAGTCCCAGCCTTTCAGTTATCATTTCTAGTTGGAGGCACTTTGTGACAGAATAATATTATCTCTTTTTCTGGCTGGGGGGGTACTGGGGATTGAACTCATGACACTTGACCACTGAGCCCATATCCCCAGACCTATTTGGTATTTTATTTTAGAGACAGGGTCTCACTGAGTTGCTTAGCACCTTGATTTTACTGAGGCTGGCTTTGAATCTGAGATCCTCCTGTCTTAGCCTCCCAAGCTGCAGGGATTACAGGCAGGCGCCACTGTACCCAGCCCAATATTATCTTCTTTAAGTATGATCCAACCCAGTTGTTTTCTTGACTGTTTTAAAATAAATCTGTTCTCATCATCCGATACAATGCTCATGTACTCATCAAAACCAATGATACAGCTCTTATCATTATATTCATTTGCTTATAGAACCACCCCTGAAATTGGCACTTATTTTGCAAGCATCTGAAGAAGAGGGTGATGGGCTGCACCATTGCCTTCTGTGCTTTTGGCCTGACCATAACCGTGGTGGAATCTCTGACAGACCAATCTCACTGCATGCTACTACCTCAGAAAGCCACTTGTGAGTAAATATATTTCTGCAGAATCTCTTAACGACGGATACATAAAAATCTATAACAAATTATTATAATTTATATTATAATTTATTTAATTCTCTGTAGTAATTTCAAGCTTTACACATTACCTTTACACTGTGGTGACCTTCCTTCTATCTAACAAACATCTTTGTGTACCGAACCACTTGTTTCTTTAAAGGATTTGGGGGATCCCTGTGCTGTGGATCAAATCCAGAGCCTCACATGAGCTAGGCAATTGCTCCATCACTGAATGACACCGTTGGACCAGAATGGAGAGATTTTACTGGGAAATTTTATTCAAGCTCTGATAGTACCTAATGAAATGTTGCTTTTTGACAAAATAATGGGTTTCTAAAAAATGATTATTTGTACCCACCAGATACACTTATGATGCCAGCCATCTGATTTACAGATTTACTCTGGGGTTGTTGATAAGAAATTACATTGCTTTTTTTCCCCCAAGTAAAAAATTGCAATCTATTTATTTATTTTTATTAGTAAAATTTTACATAATACTGGGATTTATTATACCATATCCTTGCATGCACATAATTTGATCAGTCTCATGTTCCAGCTAACATATTCTTTTTTTTTTTTTTTTTTGTACTGGGAATTGAACCCAGGGGTGCTTAGCCACTGAGCAACATCCCCAGCATGTTTTTGTATTTTATTTAGAGATAGAGTCTCACTGAGTTTCTTAAGGCCTCACTACGTTGCTAAGGCTGGCTTTGAACCCACAGTTCTCCTGCCTCATCCTCCAAAGCCACTGGGATCACAGGTGCCACCACACCTGTCTAACATATTCTTTTGGAGTGAGGGGAGGTGGTATCTTGAACTTTTCTTTTGTTTTAAATGCTGGGAATTGAACCCAGGGCCTCATGCAAGCAACCAATTTATCACTGAGGTACATCCCCAGCCCTTGAGCATTATTTTTAATAGGTCTATCTTTTGGACACGACCTAATGGCTGGGTATCATGAGAAATCCAGTATTTTATGTGTCTGGAACTTTAAGTATATTTTCACTCAAAATTCCTGTAGGACAGGTGTTTCGCAGAGTAATGAACTGGCTCTGGTCATATTCAACAAGATGAGACAACCAGCAAATATGGGAAAGACCTAAGATTGAAATTCAGATTTATAGTACACCAGGATTCAATATCTGGGTTATGTGGCTTCTCTGCAAGAGGAAGAAGAAAGTTTTTTTTTTTTTTCTTTTTAATACCAAGTATTTTGAGCCAGGTGTAGTGGCACGTGCCTGTAATCCTAGCAGAGCCGGGGAGACTGAGACAGGAGAACGAGAGTTCAAAGCCAGCCTCAGCAAAAGCAAGGCACTAAACAACTCAGTGAGATCCTGTCTCTAAATAAAAACACAAAATAGGGCTGGGGATGTGGCTCAGTGGTTGAATGCCCTTGGGTTCAATCCCCGGTACTAAAAAATAAATAAATATTTTATTGTATGTTGCTGCCAGTGTATATAAAATAATTACCATTGTAAAATAGAAATTCATGAAAATTCAGAGAGGTAGATGTTAAGGATTGACAAAAGTAGAAGATTGTATTTTGGTACATGTGTTACAGGAAAATTTTTTGTACAGGCTTCTGAAGATGGAACCCAGTGCCTTCTGCATGCTAGGCGAGCACTTTACCACTGAGCCACAACCCCAGCCCTCTAAGCTGATATTTCTTGAGAAACATCCCCACATTTCTATGTCAAGCTAGTTACTAGAAATCTTCAACAGCTGCAAATCATCAAAGAGAGACATTTCTCCCCTGCCAGATAACTTAAATTACCCTTTGATAGAGGCTATAACTAGGCAATTTATACCAAATAGAGTAGGAGGAAACCCAGGTTATTGGCCACGGTATTTCAAGCCAAGTGAGTCTTATAGCATCTCTCAACTATTATCAGTAATGTGAGTAATGACAGATTAGCTATAAAGATACTTTGCAAACACAGAGGAGCCTGGCAATTGAAGTTCTAGAAATGGATAGTTTTCTTTGATATTCAGAAGTTGTCAGACTACCTGGTTTTTGTTTGAAACTTACTAAGAATTCATTACATATAGGATATTCCTAATTCCTCAAAATTCCCCAGCAACCGCCTCCAAATCCCACCCAGTTTCTTTCTTTCTTTTTTTAAAGAGAGAGAGAGAGAGAGAGAGAGAGAGAGAGAGAATTTTTTGATATTTATTTTATAGTTTTTTTTTTGAGCGGACACAACATCTTTAATTTGTATGTGGTGCTGAGGATCGAACCCAGGGCACCGAGCATGCCAGGTGAGCACGCTACCACTTGAGCCACATCCACAGCCCCTTTTTCTTTCTTTCTTTTTTTTAGTTGTTGATGGACACAATATTTTTGTTTATGAATTTATTTTTTAATGTGGTGCTGAGGATCAAATCCAGTGCCTCACACGGGTGAGGCAAGCGCTCTACCACTGAGCTTCAGCCCCAGGCCCCCACCCAGTTTCTAAAACAAAAATTCTTGCTATGGTCTGAATGTTTGTATTCCTGCTTCCAACCCCCAAATTCATATGTTGAATTTCTAAGCCTCCAAGGGGATGGCATCAGGAAGTGGGACCTATGGGAGATGATGAAGTCATGAGGGCAGAGCCCTATATTCCTGTATACAGTGCATGCCTATTGCCAGAGATTACTATCTTTAAAAATGGGATAGTGTTCTTCAAAATAAGCCAAGGGGGCTTATCTGCCCCTTTCAGTAAGTGAGGACACAGCAGGAAGTTATTTATGAATCAGGAAAGCTGGTACCATGACCTTACATTTTCCAGTCCCCAGAACTGTGAGGAATAAATTTGTTATTTTTTATTTTAGCATCCCAGGAATACTAAGGTAGTTCATAAACCAATAAGTAGACTCTTTGCTCTGAGAATGATGAAACAGAACCCATGTGGGGAACAAACTCTTATCTAGTTATGTTTGTTTATACTAAACAAAATAGTAGGGGAGATATAGGTATTCACTGTTTTAAGTGTAACCAGAAATGGTGGTGGTTGTTTTTTTTTTCCCCTTGGTTGTTTGGACACCATGGATTGAGCCCAAGGGCACTTAATCATTGAGTATATCATACATCCCCAGCCTTTTTTTTTATTTTTCATTTTGAGACAGGGCCTTGCTAAATTGCTGAGGTGGCTTTGAACTTGTTATCTTCCTGTCTCAGCCTACTGAACTGCTGGGATTACTGGTATGCACCATCATACCCAATCCCAGGATTGTTTGAAATGTGTGTTAAGTCACATAGACAAAGAAAGTACTGTCATGAAGGAAGAAGGGACTTATACTACTGATCCCTACAAAGAGAAGGCACTGCAGGCTGTGAATGGGGAGCACACAGGGAAATACCAGGTCAGTCAGAAAACAAGGTCAGAGCCTTTATTGTGGTTTTTAAGGGAAGGACTGGGTAAAGGAGCATAAGTTTTGAATTGTTTGGTTTGGCTAACTCCAACAGGCTGCAGCATTTAGGAATGTCTCCTGCAATCTGGTACCTGGCCCTGGGGCAATTAGGTAAAGGGAACATTAAGAGCTTGCTAAAAGAAGAGGTTAGAAGTATAGCCCCCACCCCCAGTGGTTGGTATGCATATAAGAGGTGTGCCTTAGGCAGTTTTTTACTGTCTTTAGGAAATGGATAACCCCAAAGAAGCAGTCCCTTATTTAAAAACTACAACAATAACAACAAAAAGCAGAATATAAAGGTATGATTAATACATTCACAGACAGTCCTACTTGTTTTGGCACTTTTCATCTTTTTTACTAACTCTTTAAGTGTCCATCTCCCTTTCTAGGTCTGTGAACAATGAGCACGGGGTCACATCTTACTCTTGTCACTGGTGGGTATTCAGCATATGCCTCTAAATTAATGAGCCAGTGTGTGTGTTTAGGCAAAATTGAGGGTAGGTATAGTCAGCCAAAAGAAAACAAGCAATCAAATAATAAAAACTGTGAGTCAGCTAGGCAAGAGAGTCAGCTTCTGTCCTGCTGCCCACTTTGGCTCTTCAGATACCACTGGGGCAAAAAGACAGCCTCCCCCCACCCCTTTTGCAGCCTTCCCCCCATACCTGTATTCTCTCCAAAACTGCAAGAAAGGGAGTAGGTACGAATGAATAGGGAGACAGCCAGAGCTATCTTCTCAGTATTCCCTCCCCAAACACCAAACCTGCACTCCTTTCTCGGCCCTTTCCCCATTTGCTTGGTCCTATGAAATTCTAGCTTGGTCTCTGTGTTTTCTTTAGACAAAAGAGACAAGCTTGAGGACAGGCAAGCAGTGGGAGTCACTGTGTTAAAATCTTGACAGGCTCTTGGCTCATGTCCTTGTAAAATGAGGGAAATACATAAACTCAGGGAAAACTGAGCTTACAATTGTGCAGCTCCACCCTGTCTCCACCTCAGTCCTGTCCCTGACTATGGCCCTTCTACAAATGTTGGACCTCCAACTCCAGGAGGGGCTTCTCACTCTTGAGACAGATGGCATTCTCCCTTAAATGTGTATCTACTTTCTAAATAAACCTTTGTCTCTGCCTTTGCCAGACTCATGCTGAAATTCTTTGCTGCCCTTCTTGGAAGAGATCTCTTCTCCATGACAGACAGTTACTGAATTAGGCATGGTCCTGGCCACCCGCCTCCCATAGATGGCATGCCAATCACTGAACCTGTCACAGGAGAAGATATTTCTCTGAAGAATCGTCTGAGAAGTTTCCAGAGAAAGGGAGAACTTGACTCAGGGCCAGCAGGGTTCTTGCAGACATGACAGAAAAGAATTTTACCATGCACCAGTCAAAGGCAGAGACAGAGGTTTATTTGTGAAGTTGATACATATTCAAGGAAGAATGGGGGCTTATCTTAAGAGAGAGACCCCTTTGGGGAAAAGCAGGCTATCTCCAGAGAGACAGACAGCAACCTGTTGGTATGGGGTGTTAATATTTGCAGAGGGAGGATAGCTAGGGGCTGGTCTAGAGGTGGAGGCAGGGTAGAGCTACACAATTTTACACCCTCCTTTGCACATTGCCCTCAAAGTTGCAAGTGTTGGAGGGAGCCTTTCACATTTAGCGGTGTATGGCGCTGCTTTTGACACTTAGTATGTCTCTCTGTCTTCCCAAATTACTATCTCAAAATGACCAGTTTTGCAAACGAGAAAAGGTTTATTTAGGAGGCAGCCAAGCCAGAAGACAGATCAAGTCTCAGATCTCTCCCCCATAAGGTTTAGGGATATTTATGATAACGAAGCAGGGAGGTCGAAGGTACGGGGAGAGGTGATTGGAAGTAAGGAAAATTGAAGTAATCAGTGGTCTGTACACGTGGAATCAAATTTCATTGTCTTCATAGGACACATATTCAGAATGTGTTGTTGGTGGGGACAAAAGGACAGTGCAAGTAATAAATAATGGGTCAGACCAGAAAGATGGAGGCTGGTTTGAAAGGAAAAGTAATAAAATGTTAATACCTCTAGAGCACTTCCCCTTTTCCACCTGTTGCCAAGGTTACCAGCCTCCAGGGATTATTCCTCCCTGCAGGGAGTTGTAGGGGCTGTTAATGAATGCCTCCTAGGCTGCTCCCTTCTTGCCAGGACCCCTGATCCACTTCCTTCTGGCCCTTGGATCACTCCATCTTTTAGGTCAAGTAAGCAGGTTGTGAGGAAGTGAAGGCATGAGAACAAAGGAATTCTAAAGTGTGTAAAAGGGGCAAAACACACCCACTTCCTCAGACAACCAGCTCCTCTGCCCCAGGGGTCCTAGCCTTGCCTCACCCTCAGCCACTTGCAGGCCTTCTTGGGTGGGGCCCTCAGGGCAGAGCAGGACAGGGCTGAGCCAGAGGCAGCAGGAGCAATATGGGCACAGTGCAGGGTTGGAGAGGGGTTCAAACTGGCCGCCTTTTCAGTAGACAGCCCTGTGCTGAACTTCATTGCCAGCTCTAAGTTTGCCTCGAGAGTGGGGCCCTGAGGTCACTGTCCAAGCCCTTCCCCTGCTGGAATGGCCCTGGAAGCAGTAATGAGAGTGGTCCCCTGGGAACCAAGAAAGCCATCAGGCTGATGCCACCAGGTTATCTTGGGCAAACTCTTCCCTCTGCAGGACCTAAGGGGCCCATCTGCAAAACTGGGGGTGGCAGACAGCTGGATGAGGTAGCCCTGAGTCCCTACCCTCCCTAAAGACTTAAGAGTCTGTGACCCTCAGTGTGATATCTATGATTACCTTGAGCACTCCAAGTTTTAGCAAAGGGAAGACAGATTCTCCTGTGGCACATTAGTTGGCGGCAGAGCTGGGTGACTAGGTTGAGTCTCATCCTATATGCCCTGACTTCCCAAGAGGCCCATGAGGAAAGGTCTGGAGATGCTAGGCTCTCCATCCCAGGTTCTGAGAAACTGATGTGACTCCATTTTTGAGAAATCAGCTTCTACCTCAAGGCCTGTCCAGAGGGAGGGGGCATGACTCTTGTCCTTGGAAAAACCCACAGAAGGTTCTTAGGCACATACCCACCCTGCTGAGTTGTTTAACAAAAGGGATCTGTGGTGCTAGGTGACCCTGACTCAGTTAAGCTAGGTGAGGACCCATAGCAACCCCCTAGCAACCACCAATCAGCAGGAGACAGGAAAAATATCTGAAATGTCAGGTGACCTCCCAGTAGTTTCCCTGATGTATAACATGATTAGGCAACCCTGCAGTTTGGCATAGAGACTCTTGCAACCCTTCCGGGCCTAAACCAATCAGTTCAAATGTATCCACCATTTGAATTCACCCACTACCCTTACCCAACTTGTTCCGGCCAGTGAATGTGCTCATCAATGTTAAGAATTGTTGTTTGATTTTCCCGCGGTATAAAATGATTTTCTGTGTGATGTTGTGATGCATAGTGTATCCCCCCAAAACCTATAAATTCTCACTAACTAAGGGTTGGGACTCACTACTCAGGACCGCTGTACTGTAAACGGTTGAGAGTCCAGGCGCGAGCCTGCAATAAAGACTCTTGTGTAATTGCATCAGATTCGGCTCCTGGAGGTCTATTGGGGTCCCACGAATCTGGCATTACGGTTCTAGGAGCTTGTGGGCACCTGGTAGCCCTGCAGGCGTGGGGGCCATTTCTTGGCTCTGGCCCAGGGATGGCAGAGTTTCCTGGGTAGGTGGACAGTGGGCCCCATAACTGGTCCCCTATAACACCCCTTGCCTTATCCATGGGCCAAGGATTGGGTGGGACATGTCTGAGAATCAAGGGCACATTCAGCAGAAATGAGAAGGGGGCAAAAAGGGAAGGGGGTGCAGCCCAGTTGGGTCCTCTCAACTTGGCAAGGAGTCACAAGACTGGCCCAAGGCTTAGGGTAGAGGGTATGGTGGAGGACGTCAAAGGAAGGAATGTTCTATGTCCCACTTAATGCTCAAGAAGCAATGAGCCTGATCCAAGGGTCTTTCTTAAGGAAATCCTAGGAATCCTAGGCTGGGGGCAGGGGGCGGACACACCTAAAATCTTCATCCCAGAGCAGGAAGTCTTTGCCTTTGGAAAGGCCATGTCCTCTTTTGAGAATCTGAGGGAAATTACGTCCTTTTCTAGTGGGGAAACTGAGGACCAGATTGTCAAGGAGATGTGTCACATCTAGCTTAGGACTTAAAAGGCCCTTGCCTGAGACTGAGTGAGGCCCTGTATACCTGAAGGCAGGGAGCCAATGAGTGCAGACCTGAACCAGGCAGGATGGCAGGGGGATAGGCAGGATGGCAGGGGGACAGCCAGCGGGGCTGGAGGAGGCAGCATGAACTCCTCAGAGACTGGGGCCTGGCCTTCTGGGCCCCGCTTGGAGCTGGACTCCCTCCAGCACTCCCCCACCCAGGCAGTTCCATGATGCACATCCAGGCCTTGGCCCAGGCTCCTGGACCACCTCTCTCCTCCCTCACTCAGATCCAGTTTATTGGGAGGGCTGTCCTTTGGGAATGAGCTTGGGAGCCTCTGGCTTCCCCACTCGGCCTTTCCCCCTGTTGGTCAGCAGGGTTGAGCCATCCCTACTGCACACACAGGTTCACAGGCACTAAAACCTGGGCACAGGGACTCCTCCCCTCTTTCTCTGCCATGTGCCCATGAACTTGGGCTTCCCAGACAGAGGAAGTGAGCAGGAATAAGATTTGAGAAAAGCCTTAAGCCCCAAAAGGACTTGAGCCCAGGGAGATAGATATTGGGACAGGGAAAGGGGATGAGAAGTGTTGGAGTTCAAGCCAGGGCAGGCGGGTGGGGCTGGGCCTGGGCTTCCCAGGAGAGGTTGAGGAGGAAAGGAAGAGGGAAGAGCAGTCTTGTCGTGGGACTTTGTGGTCTGGAGACTTGGAGACACATCCTGCATCATAGGTCACCCACCTCCTAAAGTTGGTCAGAAAGGATAAGGGGCTGGGCGAACACACCCCCGAGGATGAGCTCATACCAAACATGTGCATACTCTCTCTCTCTCTCTCTCTCTCTCTCTCTCTCACACACACACACACACACACACATACACACACACACACCCTAGGGACATGCATCTGACCCCTTGGGTGACATCCTTTTGCCTCCACCTTTATCACACAAGATGGTTTCACCCAGATACTAGTATGGAAAGAAGCAGTATAGTTTGTCTGTCCTGATGCTTCATGTGGCAAGATGATATGGGGTCCTTGATACAAATTCAGAGAGCCCCACAACCACTAATAGTACTCTGGAAATTCTGACATGGTTGGGTCACCCAACTAGTGGAGAAAATAACCATAAGTCATTCCAGCTGCATCCATTGCTTGCCTGCTGTGCACTAGATGAAACACCTCAACTCCTCCTCCAACAACCTACTACGAAGGTGATATTATTCCCAGTCCCAAGATCACACTCTGGAGACTAACAGACACACGGTTTGATGTGCCCCCTGCCCAACACTCTGGGGCCTGCAGACTCAAAATTCCTGAGTCTACCCCAGGGACAGGACCAGAACCAGCACCTGATGCACCCCAGGGGGAAGGGACCAGGGTGGGACACAGTTGCAGGAGAGATGCAGGATGAATGCCCCCACCCTCCCACATCTGGGGAGGAGGCGCCCAGGAGGGGGCTCCAGACTGACTCAGGCTGGCTCACCTCCCACTAGAGGGCTGGGCCAGACTTGGTTTTCAAATTCCTGGGCAGCTGGCACCCCCTGTAGTCAGACAGGGATGCTGCAGGACAGGGCTTGCTCCATCCCTAGTGCTAGCTGGGGGTTTTCTCTCCTCCCATCTCCAGCCCTTGCCAGGAAGCCAGCCAGGTCAGTCACTGTGATTATTACTGTTGCCACATTTTAAGGATGAGAGAAATGACAAGTGTCTTGCTCAAGGTCAATGAGCTAGACAATGTTGGTTCCCTAGCTTGGGTTCTCAGAGAGCAAGGATCTTTCCCTTCCAAGAGGGCTTTGTTCCAACCCCTCAGAGCCTCCCTACATCCCCAGGAAACAGCGCTTCTCTAAACCTAGAACAAACAGACAGAGCAGCCATAGGAAGAAGTAAAAACTATTTACAAATGTACAACAGGAATGGAAGTCTTAGCACTCCCAATAGGGGAGTGATTGAGGGCTCAGCTACGAGAGGCCTCCACATGGATGCTCAAAAGGTGAAGTTCAGATGTCCTGGTATCCAGCAGTGTGAATGGTTGAGTGAGAGGCTCGTGGATGGGAGGCCAAGTCTTCTCTGTGGGCTTTTTGCTGCGGCATCGGGCTGATGGAAATCTAAACACATAAGTCAATACATGGGTGTTCTTTCTAGCTTCTACCCTGCAGTTCACAGTCATGGCTCGGGGCCCCAGGAGACAGGACAAAGGAGAGGGCTGGTACCCCAAGTAATGCAAGGGCCCTTGGTGGGCACCATGGGTTATCTACCCTACTGCACTCCTAATGCTCCACTTCATACATTTCACATGGGATTTCAAGTACAAATTTCCATAAAAAAAAAAAAAATAAAGAGCCAGGCACAGTGGCACATGACTATAATTCTAGTGGCCTGGGAGGCTGAGGCAGGAGGATCACAAGTTCAAACCAGCCTCAGCAAAAGTGAGGCACTAAGTAACTTAGTGAGAACCTGTCTCTAAATAAAATACAAAATAGGGCTGGGGATGTGGCTCAGGGGTCGAGTGCCCTGAGTTCAATTCCCTGTCCCCCTCCCCCCCAAAAAAGAATCTCCTTTAAAACATAAATTACTAGTCTCAGTCCTCATTAATAACTGAGGAAACTGAGGCCTAGAAAGGTAAGGGACTGGCCAAGGCCAACTAGCAAATTAGTGGTGCAGTCTTTTCTCTTTGTCTATTCAGCAACACCTGGGAGTACTCTGAAACCTGGAACCCGCACACTCAGGTTCATATTTCCGTTCCTTCAGCTCCATGTGCTTCAGCTTCAGGGCCAGCCCAACCTCAGGAGCCTCCCCCAACACATGTGTGACCCACAGACATCCTTCTCCCAATGCACACCCACTATTCCTCACCTCCTGTAAAGCTGCAGCCTCGCCACTCCCTGGGGGGCCCTGCCCATGTGTTGGAGATGTGGGCCCAGGGAGCTCTGTGGGACGGTGTTGACGGGAATATTGTGGCGAGAACCGTGTGTGCACTGGGTCCCCTTGCTCAGGGTCCCACTCCGTGCCTTCCGCCTGCTGCATCCAAGTAGCTGCAGACATGTACCTGGGGCGTGATAGACCAAATGCAGGGAGTCACTACCCACCTTGGCCTGGTCCCCCTGACCACCCTCACCCTCAGCTTGGAAAGCACAGAGCCCAGGGTTCCCAGCCAGGAGTCTCATCCAGGCTGCATTTCCCCTCTACTCCATTTCTTAGGGCAAGAACCTAGATGGGCAATGAATAGGGACGTTCCCAGAGGCTCCCAGAGTGCCCTGGAGAAAACCCCAAAGGAAAGGACAATGGGTGACAGGGCCTGGGAGCTGGGGTCAGGGACCAAAGAAGAAAACCCAGCTTTATCTCACCCCACTCCCACCAGCCCCAGAGATCCACCACTTGAGCCTTCAGTTTACCAACTCACTTGGGTCCCACTGGCATACAAATGGTCAAATACCAGTTGTTGGCACAGCCCTGGTCGAAGGGGTTGTTGTTCCGGAGTGATTTGCCCTGGAGGGAGATGGGGATGGGAAGAGGAGCTCAGAATCAGCAGGACTGGGCAAGGCCATCTCCCAGTGACTCCTCCTAAGTCAGTCAGCTTAGCCAGGGCTCAGCCCAGGCCTGGAGCAAGATTCTAAGGGCAGGGGAGCCCAAGAGTGACCCAGGGCCTCCTGCCTTCCTATGCTCCTAGGAAGAGTGACCTCCCTTGACCCACTTGTGAGCAGCTCTCCGCAGACAGTGCTGACACTGCACTCCTTTCTCCTGCCTTCTCAGGGCTCCTCATCATCCTGTGCCTCCCTGTGCAAGATCCTTGTTCTGTCTCCATTGGCCACACCTGTCCTCTTACCTCATCCTTCCACACACCCCCCTTTTTAAAAAAAAATATTTTTTAGTTGTTGATAGACCTTATTATTTTTTTTTAATTTGTATGGGGTGCTGAGGATCAAACTCAGTGCCTCACACATGCTAGGCAAGTTCTCTGCCACTGAGCTACAACCACAGCCCCTTTCAGATACCTTTTAAACTCTTCCTTGTGCTGCTCATTTGCTCCAAAGACAATGTCACCACCCCACTCCCACTTCATTTCCCCACCTCTCATTTTTTTTTCTAAAATTATGCCTTAACTGAATTTCACTATCAGGGAGGACAGGGGCAGTGGGGAGGCCCCATCATAGTTTCCTAGTCAAAAATCACATGGCCCAGGAAAATCTGGGCTGAAGGCCTTCAGTACACAAAGCAGTAAAGGTCAAGCTCAAAGTAAAGGCAGACCACAGGGCTGATGAATAAGGGCCAAGCACAGAGTCTCAGGTGGGAGGAGAACCAGATATGGCAGTGGTGGGCTTGGGACTAAAAGGATGGGAGGTGATGAGCAGGTAGGCTCCTCTGTCTGTTCACTGTCTCGGGGTCTGCAGCGTCCCCTCCCCCACTGATGCTGCCCACCAGTCTTACTGAAAGAGCCTTTAGTCAAGAGATTGCCATACTAAAGGAATCCCAGGGCAGAGATGCCCACCCCTATCATTCCTATTCAACACTAAAAAGAAAAAGCAATAAAGATACACAGATTGGAAAGAAGGTAATGAAACTGTTCTTCACAGATGACAATTTTCTATGTAGAATGTACAACAGCCACAAAATGCTGAGGGAGAACTCAGTGGTTGAGCACCCCTGATTCAACAACTAGTCCTAGAAAAACAACACTAAGGACTCCTGCTCTTGGGAAGATGCTATGAAGAAAATGGAATGACAAGTCACAGATTGCAAGAAGAGATGTGCAAAACCTAGATCTGAATCTGATGTAGAAAACTCTTAAAACTCAATAAGAAAACAACCGTTTTTTCAAATGGGCAAAAGATTGGAGTAAACGCTTTTGGGGGGAGTGGGTACCACGGATTGAATATAGGGACACTCAACCACTGAGCCACATCCCCAGTCCATTTTTTTGTGTGTATTTTATTAGAGACAGGTTCTCACAGAGTTGCTTAGTGCCTCGCTTTGCTGAGGCTGGCTTTGAACTCGGAATCCTCCTGTCTCAGCCTCCCAAGCTGCTGGGATTACAGGTGTGCGCCACTGTGCCCTTCCAGGAGTAAACATTTTACCAAAGACCTAATGAAGGCCAAACAGACATGAAAATAGGCTCAACATCATTACTCATTAGGAAAACACAACCTGGAACCTTAATGAAATACTACGACTCATTTAATAAGACAGGTTTGATTAAAAGACAAAACAAAATAACAAAGGACAGTGTGAGGGGCTGGGGTTGTGGCTCAGTGGTACAATGCTTGCCTAGTGTGTGTGAGGCACTGAATTCGATTCTTAGCACTGCATATAAATAAATAAAAGGTCAACTGATACCTAAAATATATTTGAAAAAAAAAAGTGTGAAATGTTGGTGAGGATGTGAAGCAACTGGAGTTCCCAACATTGCTGGTAGAATTTAGAAACCTTACAGTTGTTTTGGAAGACAAATTTGGCAATTTCCTACAAAGTTCCACACGTGTTTACCTTATGACTCAGCAATGCCACCCTTAAGAATTTATTCAACAAAAATGAAAACTTATGTTCACATGCCTGTGCATCAATGTTTGGGGCAGCTTTATTTATAACTACCCCAAACTAGCTAGGCATAGTGGACCACACCTATAATCCCAGAGGCTTGGGAGCCTGAAGCAAGAGGATGGCAAGTTCAAAGTCAGCCTCAGCAACTTAGTGATGCGCTAAGCAACTTAGTGAGACCCTGATTCAAAATTAAAAAAAAAAATATTTAAACATAATTTGAGGGGTGCTAGGAATGTGCCTCAGTGATTAAACACCCCGCGGTTCAATTTCTAGTATGAAACAAACAAAACAAAACAAACAAAAATACTGGCAAAAACTAGACATTATGTAAAAAATCCTTGGTTTGATGAATGTATAAACAATCTATAGGGCATCCATACGCTTCTACACAGCAATAAAAGAAATAAAATACTGATATGAGCGACAACGTGGATGAATCTCAAATACATTGTCCTAAATAAATAAAGCCAGAGAAAAGAAGGCAATGACTCCATTTACATGTGATCCTGGAAAAAAAGAAAAACCAGAAGGACATAGGGAGAGAGACTGACAACAACAGGTGAATGAAAGGATATTCTGGAGTAAAGAAACTGCCTAAATTTGATCATGCTGGAGAATGCAGGACAGTATCCAGTTGTCAAAATCCCGTATCCTAGACTAAAAGGGTGAATTTGGCAGTTTTAATTTATTCCTCAATAAATGAGTTTTTGTTGTTTTTTTTTTTTAAATCCCACCATGGCTCCCAGGTTTCCACTTCATCAAAACTAAATTTCACGCTCAACTTTTAGGGGCTTTTTAATCTTGACTCCTCCTTATAAATTATCTGGCACCTTGGGTTTGATTTAGAATCGTTCCTTCCTCATTTCCTTAACATCCTACATTCGGGTTTCTCTGCCTTTTTGCAAAGGTGTGCCTCTCACAGACAACACCCTCCTGTCTTCCACCTTTGCAAAATCACACCTAGGACAGGAAGAGTGGCACGTCCTCCTCTACAATGCTGGCCTCGCCAAACTCAGTTTCTTGCAGGCTGCTACACCACTCAGGACCGACCCCCGTCTCAAGCGTTTCCCTAGGTGTCTGCTGGTGTTATTCTGATCGCAGGGTTCTTATCAACACAAGCGCAGGATGCACCCATCCCTCAAATAACAGGCTCTCCATGCAATGCACCCACGAGGAAGAATGACCACTGAGCTCCAGGGGGAGGAAAGATCTGAGCTGCATCTTAAGGGGTGGGTCTGGAAGGACTCATGAGGCACCATCAGGACCAAGGGCAGTGAAGATCAGCCGAAAGTGCCGGATTCCCAAAGATGCAAGATGCCTCCGCACCGTCTGGTATTGCAGTACTCGCTTACCTTGCTCACCGACACAGCCTGTATCATCAGGAGCAGAATGACAGGCAGCAGGAGTACCAAGACGGGTACAGCTACTGCGATGCTGTGCATACACAAGCTAAGAAGAACAGACAAACTGTTCTCTCCTGGCCCCGCCCAACGACCAACAGCCCTCATTAGCCCCGCCCTGGCTGGCCCCTCCCACCCACTTTTGCCTCCCTGGACTGGACAATTAATCCAGCACACCCAAGAGAAACCTCACCCCACCATGCTGGCCTCCCACTTGACCCTTTTCAACCTTCATTACCCCACTTCTTGGCCTCCCTAGATTCTTAACTCCATAGTCCATCCTACCACGCCCATCTCCCTGACCCCACTCGCCTTCAATCTGTCCTTCATAGGTCCTCCCAAGTAGCTTCTCCCTTTAGCCCTGCCCACAACATCAGCCCTCCCTCGGTTAACCCCAACTCTTGGCTGTCCTTCCCCTTGGCTGTCCGTCCCTCCCCACAACCCATTCTCTTCCCAGTGTGGGCCCTTGGGACTGGGTGGATACGCCATGGCTGAGTCCAGCGACAAGGGCATGTGTCTTGTACGAATGAGAAAAAGCACACTGGTAGCCAGAAGAACAACCAGATAAAGGCACAGGGACACCAGCAGCAGCACGAATACGCGGAAATTTCTTTGACCTACACAATTGTTTACCCACAGGCAGTGGTGGTCAAAGTCCTAGGGGAGAGAAGGCAGACCTTGAGGGTCTATTTGGCTTAGCCCAATACCCCCAAATCTTGAGGCCCCCCCTCAACCCAGCCCCTAGACCTCCTGCTCTTGGCCCTGCACGTGAGCTCCCATCTCCAGGGTGAAACCAGCACGTCCATGGATAGAGCACAGTTAGGACGCCATGGCTCATCAGGTCGTTTGTCATGAGTGAGGTCTCTAGAGACAAGACCTGCCTGGTGTCACTTTGAGCAGGATACAGAAAAGCTGTGAAGCTGTATTTTTTCAGATACTGGGTAAGGATGAGAAGAATTTCTAGCCCAGCCAGCCTTCTGTACTTGGAAACCCGTGCAAGGTGTGCACATGAGAGAAGAGCACTCGGAACCCAGGAAACCCTCAATTGGACACCCAGAGGTGGACAGGCAACAATACCCAGAACAGGGCAGCAGCCGGCCTAAAGTTATGGGTATCTAGTATCAGCAAGCTAGTGGGACAGTCACTGCCTTTCCTCCCCTTGACTCCACCAGGCTCAGCACAGATGGTGCCCTTTGCATGTCAGCACCTGTGCAAGCAAGGCCAGCGTCTCAGGACAAGTGCAGAACTGGAGGCAATAACATATATAAGTGACCAAGAGTGGCTGAGAGCCACTTGTAGCAGTGTGGGAAGATGATCTCATACCCACCCCTGGACCACATATGATGTGAGGTTCCTGGTCCTGGCCAGGTGCCCTGGGATGGGTTGGTGAGTGGACAGGAAGGAGGAGTACTTACCTCCACACAGATATTACAGAAGGGACAGTGGTGGGTCCGGGGTGGACGATGGAAAGAACACTTCGAGCACCACTGCAGGCGAAAGGCCGTGTTGTTCACTCGTGCTATGTATTGAATGTTGGGGTCCTCTTCTAAGGAGCCTGGCAGGGGAAGAGATTTGGGCAGTGGCAGGAGGCCCTTCCACCACTCTACTGCTTGGGGCCGCCCCATAGCATCATTGGGCAACAAGAAGGGTGGGGAGGAGGAGGGCAGGGGAATCCCGGTCCCTGTTGAGCAAGCTGACCACTCAGATGGGCGGCAGTCAGAGAGAAAGGTCTGTCCAGCCACAGGAGCTCTATACAGAGCTCTCCCCTTTTGGAATAGTGATCAGTGCTTGAAGTCGTGTGTAAAATGGGAAGGAGGAGGAGTGAACTGCGTGGTTTGGAAGGGCCTGCTGGCCTCTCTTGCCAGCCTGCCCAGTCCTTGCTTCGAAAGCAGCTGGAACACCTCCAGGATTCTGTTTTTTCGCACTTCAGTGGCTTGGGAAATGAAGTGCCAGGGCCCAAGTAATGATGACATGGAGGGAAGGGCTCCTGAGGCCACGGGGGCGGGGGGTGGGGTTGAGGGGGGTTAGCATGTTTGAAATCACCCCTATAGGCATCAGCCCTTGGGATACCACCTCCTTCTCCAGGGGTCTGAGGCCTTACCTTTGTGCAAAATGCCTGGGTCTGACCCGTTGAGGAAAATGAGGCTGCAGAAGGACAGTATAAAGAATAGGCCCGAAACCACGGCAAATTCCCACTGCCCATTCTGAGCCAACCACCGGCACCTGAAACCAGAGCCAGACTCAGTCCTAGTCTGGGGAAACCCAGAGCTCCCCACAAGGCCTAGTTCACATGAGGTAGGACTCACTCGCCTTAAGGACTGATCTAAATATCCAGGTTAGAGACAGACCATGGAGACTCCACAAAATATCACCAGCATTACCAGTCTCTCATAGTTCCCTAAATGCGTCAGGCACTCCAGACCTCTGTGCTTTCACATTGGGTTCCCTCTAACTCTATATCCTCCTTCCCCTGCTGACCCTCTCTCTCCACTTCCCTCCCTGCCTCTGTACTGTCCTTGTCTATTTTCTCTTCTGTGTCTAAGACACTGACACCTTCCATGGGAGACTCACGGAAAGGCGAAGAAGATGCCACTTATTGTAATAAGAAGCATTGCATTAAAAGCTGGAAACAGGCTTGGTTTCAGCCATGAGGATTCGATCGGAGGTTCATTTGGGGGCGTGATACTCTGTGAAGAGGCCATGGCTAGACCACCAAGTCTCACAGACTGAAGCCACCAACGAACTCTTCTGGGTTGGCACCCAGACGGCCATGACAACAGAAGTGACATCACAGAGGTTCTGGAATGAAGGCTCTGGCTGCTTCCAGTGACTTGTGAGATCAACCTTCCCCAACCCCCACATACGCACATGTTGTAGACTGGGACATCCTGCTCTTATGATGGTAGCTTTGTTGGAGCTTGTGATGATATGATGTGGTTTGTCCCAAAGGTTCAAAGGCTGGAGGGTTGGTCCTCAGTGATGAGGTGGTAGAACCTGAAAGAGGTGGGCCTAGTGGGAGGTAACTCAGTCACTCTGCAAGATGCCCTCTCAAGGGAGTAATGGACTTCTCATGGGCCCCCATTTGCTCCTGTAAGAGGGAGTTGTTATCAAAAGAGCCAGATTGGTCCCTCCCTGTTTTCTGACACACAATCTGGTGAACACCCTCACCAGAGATCACTTGCAGGAGCTGCCAAATCTTGGATACTGAGTTAAATAAAACTTACCTCCTTATAAATTATCTGTTCTCGGGTATTTTGTTAGAGCAACAGAAAGCAGGCTAATACAGAGGCCATAAATTATGTGAAGATGGCATGGGGAGAAGTTTGGTGATGGTCATCCCCCTTTCAGGCCCAGTGCTAATTGGAGTCAACAGTGCTCATTGCTCATCCTAGCTCCACTTCTTCCTTTTTGTTGTAACAGAGCTCCAGTTTGGGGAAAGAGGTAGAAATCTACCAATTAAATATCTTCCCAGTTTACTCACTTCCATGGTGGGATTTATGATGTAATTCTCTCTCAAACATAAAATGAGCTGGGGATGTGACTCAATGGTTAAACAATCCTAGGTTCAATGCCTGATGATGATGATAATAACAATACTAATAATAATTTGTACATATTTATGGCATATAACATAATTTGAAAAATGTTACATTGAAGAACGTCTGAGTCAAGCTTTTTAACATATACATTACTTCATATTCTTATTTGTGGTGAGGACCCTTAAAATCTACTCTTTGAGTCATTTTTAGTGTAGATAACATTATCAACTGTACTCATTCTGTTGTATGTTATTATTAACTGTAGTCATTATATTGCACAATAGATCCCTTAAACTCATCCCTCTCATCTAAGTGTAATTTGTTTTCCTGGGACCAGCATCTTCCCCCTCCACAGCCCAGCCACTCCTGGGCCCCTGGCAGTCACCATTCTGCTCTCTGTTTCTATGAGTTCAACTTTTATAGATTCCACATGTAGGTGAGATCATGTGATTGTTGCCCTGTGCGTGGCTATTTCCCCCAATAAAACGTCGTTTGGCCTCATTCATTTGTCATAAATGACAGAATTTCCTTCTATTTTTTTTAAATACTAAAGAGTATCCCCTTATATTTCTAAACCACATTTTCTGTATCCATTCATGCACCGATTGGCTGGACCCTAGGGTAGTTTTTTGGTTTTTTTTTTTTTTTTTTTTTTTTTTGGTGCTGGGGATTGAACCCAGGGCCTTGTACATGCAAGGCAAGCACTCTCCCAACTGAGCTCTATTTTTAAGTTTTAAAGAAACTTCCCATACTAATTTCCATAATGACTGTACTAATTTACATTCCCCCAAACATAGTACAAGAATTCTAGTTTCTCCACATCCTGACCAGTACTTAAAGTCTTTTGTCTTTCTTTTTCTTTTATTTATGATGGGGGTTGAACCCAGGGAAACTTTAACCCTGATAGCCATCTGGAGACCTTTTCACTTTTTATTTTGAGATCAGGTCTCACTGAGTTGCTGAGGTTTACCTTGAATTTATAATCCTCCTGCCTCAGCCTCCTGAGTTCCTGAGATTAAGGCATGTGCCACTGGTTCTTTTGTCTTTTTGATAATAACCATTCTAATAGGTGCGAGAGGGTATCCCATTATGATTTTAATTGCATTTCTCTAGTGATTAGTAATGTTGAATATTTTTTTTCAGATTTCTCTTGGTCAGTTGGGTTTCTACTGAGAATGAAGTGATGTTTGGGTCACAGTCTACCACCAAGTTTTATGTCAATTTCTGTTGTAGCACAAGAAGAAGAGATGACATGCATTGGGTCATGGAAAAAGGTTAGCAGTGGTACTAGAATCATAACTACCAGGTCTATTGAGCTTTGGAGCAGACCATGCTAGCCTTAGGGTTTCTCTTTTTGTTTTGTATTTTTCATTAGATATATATGACAGCACCATGCATTTTAATTCATTGTACACAACTGCAGCACAAATTTACATTTCTATGGTTGTACCTGATGTAGCGTTCACACCATATATGCATTCATACATGTACCTAGGGTAATGATGTCCCTCTCATTCCACCATCTTTCCTACCTCCATGCCCCCTCCTCAACTCTGCCTCCCCTTTGCCCCATCAAAGTTCCTCCATTTTTCCTTATCAGAGAGAACATTCAGCCTTTGGATTTTTGGGATTGGCTTACTTGATTTAGCATGATATTCTCTAACTCCATTCATTACATGTCGTAATTTTATTCTCTTTTAATGCTGAGTAATATTCCATTAGGTATATATACCACAGTTTCTCTATCCATTCATCTATTGACGGGCATCCAGGCTGTTTCCACAGTTTAGCAATGGTGAATTGAGCTGCTATAAACATTGATGTGACTGTGTCCCTGTAATATGCTGATTTTAAGTCATTTAGGTAAAGACCTAAGAGAGGGATAGCTGGGTCAAATGGTGGTTCTATTCCAAGTTTTCTAAGGAATCTCCATACTGCTTTCCAGATTGGGTGGCACCAATTTGCAGTCCCACCAGCAGTGTATGAGTGTACCTTTTCCCCTTCTACATCAGCATATATCGTGGTCTGTCTTCAGCACACAGGGCACTTTGTGGCACAACCACTGTTCTATGTGGTTTACATGAATTAACCCACAATTCCTTGTTTTACAGATAGGAAAATTGAGTGACCAGGTGCTAAGTGCTACCCAAGGTCTCCCTGCTGGACAGTTGTAGAGCTGTGATTTGGACTTATGAGGTCTGGCTCCAGAGTACTTGCCACCAACCACCAAGCAAGTGACTCCAGGAGGAGTTGCAGTCAGGGGGCTGAGTAGAAAGGGAATGAAGTTGGAGCATGGGATCAGTGCCTGAGATGGGTGCTGCCAATAATGGAAAGGAGCCCTGATTGGTGAATCCCAGAGGGCAGACCACATTTAGGTCCCTTGAGAATAGTGATCCTGGACATGGAGGTAACCATTGTGAAAAGAGCAACCATTCTCCAGAACAGAAACCTACTCTCCAAGTACAAGGATTTCACCAGAGCCTTGTCCCTCAGGGGGGAAGGCGTTTCTCCTACTCCAGGCTCTTATCTCCTGCAAGGTGCTAGTGGTGGTGGAAAAGTAGGAAACACCAGTGAAAGTCACACCCCAGCAATACAGGCTCACTCAACACCATGATCTAATCATAGACCACAGAATCCTTCCTTCCTCTCTACTGTGCCACTATACCAAAAAGCCTCCGCACAACTTTAGAGAATTAGAGATGAAAGAGTTGATGACACAAATTCTTTCTGGGCAAGAAATGAAAATAAGCACATTATAGGAATCTGAATGTTTCTGGCCTCTTTGGCAACAGAAAACACTAAACATGACTGAACTTCTAGACAGATGAGCACAAAATCTCACCAAATAAATGGCCTATTTACCTCAGTTCCTATTATTCAGTACACTGTCTAGCTTTCAATCAAAAATCATTATAAGGTATACATACTAAAAAGCAAGAAGAAAGGACATAAAGCAAGCATTCGAATGAGACCCTCAAATGATGAGGCTGTGGGAATTATCAGACAGGGATTTGAAACAACTATGATTGACATCCTAAGGGTTATAGAGGGTTAGAGCTGAACAAGAATATTCAAGAAAAGATAGATAATGTAAGCTGATGATGGAAATGGTAAACAAGAAAAAAAAGGAAAGACTGGAGATAAAATGACTAAGATGAATGCTTAACACCTTTGATGGGCTCACTAGTACCCTGGACATGACTGGGGAGAATATTAGTGAACTTGCAGATAGGTCAGAAGAAATTTCTCAGGCAAAATTGCAAAGAGAAAAGAAAAATTGAAACAGAAAATTTAAGAACAACGGGGCAATTGCAAAAGATAAACACACGTGCAGTTGGAATAGGAGGAGGAGAAGCAAAATAGAACAGAGTTGAGGAAAGACTTCGAGTAATAATGGCAGAAAACTTTTATGAAGTAATAGATACAGGGAGTTCTGAGAACATCAAACAAGGCAAATACACAAAATCTACACCTACCATCTTTCAAATTGCTGAAAATCAAAGCCAAAGAGATGGTATTTAAAGAAATCAGCTTACTCATACAGGAGCCAAGATAAGAATCTTAGTGGACTTCTCCTAAAATGTGCTAGAGAAAGAGAGTTGAGTGAAATTTTGAAGTGTTGAAAGGAAAACCCACCAGCCTATAATCCTCTACCTAGTGTATCATGGTTTGATATTGTGTGTCCTCCAAAAGCTCATGTGGGAGACATGCCTTCAATATACATTTTAAATTGTTTTTCTGGACACAGTTTTGTTCCTGTATCTTCTTAAGAGATATCCTTGAGAAAAAGTTTTTTGAAAAATCTAGTCTCAGCCAGTCATTGCAAGACATGTCTCCTCATCCCCACTACGCAAAAGGCTGAGGCAGGAAGATGGCAAATTTGATGCCAGCTTGGGCAACTCAGGTGGACCCTGTCTAAAATCAAGGGGGATTGGCTGGGTATGGTGCTCGTTAGTAGAGCACTTGCCTAGCATGTGAAAGCCCCTATTTCAATCCCCTGTACCAAAAAATAGGGTCCTTGAAGAGGCTAATATCAAGGCAAAAAGGATGCAATGATCATTTCTTTTTACTTTTTATTAAGTTGCTAAGGCTAGCCTTCAACTTGTGATAGTCTTGTCTCAGTCTCCTGAATTTAGGCATGTGCCACTGTCCTGGCCCAGAACTTTTTAAAATAAAATCAACCCCACAGCATTGTCATCTGATAATATCAAAAAGGTAACAAAAACTATATGAAAAAAATGTTTCCCCCAAATATATGTGTATATATATATATTTAGTTGTAGTTGGACCCACTGTCTTTATTTATTTTTATGAGGTACTGAGGATCAAACCCAGTGCCTCACATGTGTGATTCGGGTGCTCTACCACTGAGCTACAGTCCCAGCCTTTCAGTTATCATTTCTAGTTGGAGGCACTTTGTGACAGAATAATATTATCTCTTTTTCTGGCTGGGGGGGTACTGGGGATTGAACTCATGACACTTGACCACTGAGCCCATATCCCCAGACCTATTTGGTATTTTATTTTAGAGACAGGGTCTCACTGAGTTGCTTAGCACCTTGATTTTACTGAGGCTGGCTTTGAATCTGAGATCCTCCTGTCTTAGCCTCCCAAGCTGCAGGGATTACAGGCAGGCGCCACTGTACCCAGCCCAATATTATCTTCTTTAAGTATGATCCAACCCAGTTGTTTTCTTGACTGTTTTAAAATAAATCTGTTCTCATCATCTGATACAATGCTCATGTACTCATCAAAACCAATGATACAGCTCTTATCATTATATTCATTTGCTTATAGAACCACCCCTGAAATTGGCACTTATTTTGCAAGCATCTGAAGAAGAGGGTGATGGGCTGCACCATTGCCTTCTGTGCTTTTGGCCTGACCATACCCGTGGTGGAATCTCTGACAGACCAATCTCACTGCATGCTACTACCTCAGAAAGCCACTTGTGAGTAAATATATTTCTGCAGAATCTCTTAACGACGGATACATAAAAATCTATAACAAATTATTATAATTTATATTATAATTTATTTAATTCTCTGTAGTAATTTCAAGCTTTACACATTACCTTTACACTGTGGTGACCTTCCTTCTATCTAACAAACATCTTTGTGTACCGAACCACTTGTTTCTTTAAAGGATTTGGGGGATCCCTGTGCTGTGGATCAAATCCAGAGCCTCACATGAGCTAGGCAATTGCTCCATCACTGAATGACACCGTTGGACCAGAATGGAGAGATTTTACTGGGAAATTTTATTCAAGCTCTGATAGTACCTAATGAAATGTTGCTTTTTGACAAAATAATGGGTTTCTAGAAAATGATTATTTGTACCCACCAGATACACTTATGATGCCAGCCATCTGATTTACAGATTTACTCTGGGGTTGTTGATAAGAAATTACATTGCTTTTTTTCCCCCAAGTAAAAAATTGCAATCTATTTATTTATTTTTATTAGTAAAATTTTACATAATACTGGGATTCATTATACCATATCCTTGCATGCACATAATTTGATCAGTCTCATGTTCCAGCTAACATATTCTTTTTTTTTTTTTTTGTACTGGGAATTGAACCCAGGGGTGCTTAGCCACTGAGCAACATCCCCAGCATGTTTTTGTATTTTATTTAGAGATAGAGTCTCACTGAGTTTCTTAAGGCCTCACTACATTGCTAAGGCTGGCTTTGAACCCACAGTTCTCCTGCCTCATCCTCCAAAGCCACTGGGATCACAGGTGCCACCACACCTGTCTAACATATTCTTTTGGAGTGAGGGGAGGTGGTATCTTGAACTTTTCTTTTGTTTTAAATGCTGGGAATTGAACCCAGGGCCTCATGCAAGCAACCAATTTATCACTGAGGTACATCCCCAGCCCTTGAGCATTATTTTTAATAGGTCTATCTTTTGGACACGACCTAATGGCTGGGTATCATGAGAAATCCAGTATTTTATGTGTCTGGAACTTTAAGTATATTTTCACTCAAAATTCCTGTAGGACAGGAGTTTTGCAGAGTAATGAACTGGCTCTGGTCATATTCAACAAGATGAGACAACCAGCAAATATGGGAAAGACCTAAGATTGAAATTCAGATTTATAGTACACCAGGATTCAATATCTGGGTTATGTGGCTTCTCTGCAAGAGGAAGAAGAAAGTTTTTTTTGTTTTTCTTTTTAATACCAAGTATTTTGAGCCAGGTGTCTTCGCACGTGCCTGTAATCCTAGCAGCCGGGGAGACTGAGACAGGAGAACGAGAGTTCAAAGCCAGCCTCAGCAAAAGCAAGGCACTAAACAACTCAGTGAGATCCTGTCTCTAAATAAAAACACAAAATAGGGCTGGGGATGTGGCTCAGTGGTTGAATGCCCTTGGGTTCAATCCCCGGTACTAAAAAATAAATAAATATTTTATTGTATGTTGCTGCCAGTGTATATAAAATAATTACCATTGTGAAATAGAAATTCATGAAAATTCAGAGAGGTAGATGTTAAGGATTGACAAAAGTAGAAGATTGTATTTTGGTACATGTGTTACAGGGAAATTTTTTGTACAGGCTTCAAATTAAGCTCTCTTGAATATTCACTGGTTCTTGAGCAGTGGGTTTGGGAAACCTCAGAAAGATGACTACAAAAAGGAATAGACTTTCTGGGGTCTGAAGGAACTTGTACATGAAGATACTCCAGTCAGTAGGGGATCATGGTGAGCATTCTGCAGACAAAATTTTTTCAAGTCAGCAACTGCCTGGGAAACCTTCATGTGGTTGAGTCCGGCCTCCAGCCAGAGCTGCTGAACCACCTTCTTCATAGTGTCAACGCTGGAGGAACAAGACATGGTGCATTCGAGGGCCAGGTGACTCTTCTGTCAGAGAGTCCACAGGTCACCGTCAGCTGGGCCAGATGACTGGGCAGCGTGCAGCAGAGAAGATTCTTTTTTTGAGGGGGTCTGTGGATTGAACTCAGGGCACTTGACCACAGAGTCACATTCCCAGCCCTTTTTTGTATTTTCTTTAGACACAGGGTCTCACGAGTTGCTTAGCACCTCGCCATTGCTGAGGCTGGCTTTGAACTCACGATCCTCCTGTCTCAGACTCCCGAGCCAATGGGATTACTGGCTGTGCACCACTGCGACTGGCTAGAAAAGAGATTCTTATAGAAAAAGAGATAAATAATTGCCAGGAATTAAGGGCTGATTCTTTTTTTTTTTTAATTGTTCTATTCTACATGACAGTAGAATGCATTTTGACACAACATGTATAAATAGAGTTTTACTTCTCATTCACTTGGTTAAGGGCTGATTCTTTATCTGAAAACCCAGAAAGAGAAGCATGTCTCTTGGAAGCATGCAAGCAGTCATTCCAGTATAGCTGAAGTCTGGGAAAGCCCAAGACTAACTTCATGGAGACCCCATACTTCTGACACAGAAGGCAAAAGATAACCCAGTATCTTTGATAAGGGCCTAAGAGTAAATGGGAAGTCTCAACTGGTTCTAAGGATGAGTCACTGTCTATGGGGACACATTCCCCACTGAGCTAACAGAAGGAAACTCAGTTCCTTGTATCTAAATAGCATGTTTTAGGTTTCCATTTTCTTGTGAATTCAATGAGCAAATATTTGTTCAGCTCCTATGTTAGCCTGGGAACTCCATGAAATACTTCTTTTCTGTACCCCATTGTCCAGGTTCTTGTAGCTGTCTGGCCAGCTACATGAGGACTGTGATGGTCACTTTTTTCTTCTTCTGAAACTACACCCTTATATTTCCTCCTTTACCAGTAACCGCCGCCCCCCCCACCCAGCCCATCTCTCTTTTAGTATCAATGTGAATGACATTTGTCTTTCTTCACAGTGCAATATCTAATTCCCCTCTTCTATTACCACCATATTCTTTTTTGAAATTTTTCTTATTGTGTGAAGGCTTTATTGGAACAATTCTTAGTATGTGTCTTCCATTGCAGCCTCCCATCTTGGGAGTTGAAGACCCTTCTTTTATCTCCTTTGGGTTAATTATTTCAAACAGGTAATTTAGACCATTGAAGTCCCAGGAATTTGAATCCTGGATCAGAAGGGATGCTGGAGGTGGGGCTAATGGCAATTCTAGGAACAGATTATTCATGAACCTGTGGATTTGTGCCAGCTCCCTGGAATTGCCTTGATTCTGCAATCTGCCACAATCCAGATAACTGCCGTAATTCTATGAACTCCTGATACCCTTCCAGGAATTTCTCTATTTGCTTTGTATAACTAGAGTTGGTCCCTGTTCTATGCAAATCACAGCTGGAACTGATGCAGTAAACCTTCCATTCATTCAACTGAATATGCAATAAATTTTATTGAACACCTATCCTGCCCCAGTCAGTCTCAGTGTCTGCCAAAGTGATTATCCAAACTGATTTGTGGTAATATGTCCAAGGAAAAGATTGGAATTCAGTTTGTTGATCAGCTTTGTTTCACTGACAAAATACTTAAGATATACAACTAGAAAAGAGAAAATATTTATATTTGGGTTATAGTTTCAAAGGTTTCATTCTATGATTAGCTGATTTTGTTGCTTTTAGTCCTATAGTGAGGCAGAACATCACTGAGGGAGCATGTGGTAGACCAAAGCTATTGACCTCGTGGTGCCTAGGAAGCAAAGGAGAATTTGCTTTTATAACAAAGCCTCTCACTCAAAACCCAGTAAACTCTGAACCATAAATGAATGAATGCATTGTTAAAGTCCGAGTCCTTGTGATTTAATCTGTTCTCAAAGACCCCCATCTTTGAACACTGCTGCATTGGGGACCAACTCTTCAACACTTGAGCTTTAGGGGTCATCTAAGAATACCCAGAATTAGCAGAATTAAACCCTAAGCTGATATTTCTTTTTTTAAAAAAAAATGTTTATTTCTTAGTTTTAGGTGGACACAATATCTTCATTTTACACTTATGTGGTGCTGAAGATGGAACCCAGTGCCTTCTGCATGCTAGGCGAGCACTTTACCACTGAGCCACAACCCCAGCCCTCTAAGCTGATATTTCTTGAGAAACATCCCCACATTTCTATGTCAAGCTAGTTACTAGAAATCTTCAACAGCTGCAAATCATCAAAGAGAGACATTTCTCCCCTGCCAGATAACTTAAATTACCCTTTGATAGAGGCTATAACTAGGCAATTTATACCAAATAGAGTAGGAGGAAACCCAGGTTATTGGCCAAGGTATTTCAAGCCAAGTGAGTCTTATAGCATCTCTCAACTATTATCAGTAATGTGAGTAATGACAGATTAGCTATAAATATACTTTGCAAACACAGAGGAGCCTGGAAATTGAAGTTCTAGAAATGGATAGTTTTCTTTGATATTCAGAAGTTGTCAGGCTACCTGGTTTTTGTTTGAAAATTACTAAGAATTCATTACATATAGGATATTCCTAATTCCTCAAAATTCCCCAGCAACCGCCTCCAAATCCCACCCAGTTTCTTTCTTTCTTTTTTTAAAGAGAGAGAGAGAGAGAGAGAGAGAGAGAGAAAGAGAGAGAGAGAGAGAGAGAGAATTTTTTGATATTTATTTTATAGGTTTTTTTTGAGCGGACACAACATCTTTAATTTGCATGTGGTGCTGAGGATCGAACTCAGGGCACCGAGCATGCCAGGTGAGCACGCTACCACTTGAGCCACATCCACAGCCCCTCTTTCTTTCTTTCTTTTTTTTTAGTTGTTGATGGAGACAATATTTTTGTTTATGAATTTGTTTTTTAATGTGGTGCTGAGGATCAAATCCAGTGCCTCACACGGGTGAGGCAAGCGCTCTACCACTGAGCTTCAGCCCCAAGCCCCCACCCAGTTTCTTAAACAAAAATTCTTGCTATGGTCTGAATGTTTGTATTCCTACTTCCAACCCCCAAATTCATATGTTGAATTTCTAAGCCTCCAAGGGCATGGCATCAGGAAGTGGGACCTATGGGAGATGATGAAGTCATGAGGGCAGAGCCCTATATTCCTGTATACAGTGCATGCCTATTGCCAGAGATTACTATCTTTAAAAATGGGATAGTGTTCTTCAAAATAAGCCAAGGGGGCTTATCTGCCTTTTTCAGTAAGTGAGGACACAGCAGGAAGTTATTTATGAATCAGGAAAGCTGGTACCATGACCTTACATTTTCCAGTCCCCAGAACTGTGAGGAATAAATTTGTTATTTTTTATTTTAGCATCCCAGGAATACTAAGGTAGTTCATAAACCAATAAGTAGACTCTTTGCTCTGAGAATGATGAAACAGAACCCATGTGGGGAACAAACTCTTATCTAGTTATGTTTGTTTATACTAAACAAAATAGTAGGGGAGATATAGGTATTCACTGTTTTAAGTGTAACCAGAAATGGTGGTGGTTGTTTTTTTTTTTCCCCTTGGTTGTTTGGACACCATGGATTGAGCCCAAGGGCACTTAATCATTGAGTATATCATACATCCCCAGCCTTTTTTTTTATTTTTCATTTTGAGACAGGGCCTTGCTAAATTGCTGAGGTGGATTTGAACTTGTTATCTTCCTGTCTCAGCCTACTGAACTGCTGGGATTACTGGTATGCACCATCATACCCAATCCCAGGATTGTTTGAAATGTGTGTTAAGTCACATAGACAAAGAAAGTACTGTCATGAAGGAAGAAGGGACTTATACTACTGATCCCTACAAAGAGAAGGCACTGCAGGCTGTGAATGGGGAGCACACAGGGAAATACCAGGTCAGTCAGAAAACAAGGTCAGAGCCTTTATTGTGGTTTTTAAGGGAAGGACTGGGTAAAGGAGCATAAGTTTTGAATTGTTTGGTTTGGCTAACTCCAACAGGCTGCAGCATTTAGGAATGTCTCTTGCAATCTGGTACCTGGCCCTGGGGCAATTAGGTAAAGGGAACATTAAGAGCTTGCTAAAAGAAGAGGTTAGAAGTATAGCCCCCACCCCCAGTGGTTGGTATGCATATAAGAGGTGTGCCTTAGGCAGTTTTTTACTGTCTTTAGGAAATGGATAACCCCAAAGAAGCAGTCCCTTATTTAAAAACTACAACAATAACAACAAAAAGCAGAATATAAAGGTATGATTAATACATTCACAGACAGTCCTACTTGTTTTGGCACTTTTCATCTTTTTTACTAACTCTTTAAGTGTCCATCTCCCTTTCTAGGTCTGTGAACAATGAGCACGGGGTCACATCTTACTCTTGTCACTGGTGGGTATTCAGCATATGCCTCTAAATTAATGAGCCAGTGTGTGTGTTTAGGCAAAATTGAGGGTAGGTATAGTCAGCCAAAAGAAAACAAGCAATCAAATAATAAAAACTGTGAGTCAGCTAGGCAAGAGAGTCAGCTTCTGTCCTGCTGCCCACTTTGGCTCTTCAGATACCACTGGGGCAAAAAGAAAGCCTCCCCCCACCCCTTTTGCAGCCTTCCCCCGATACCTGTATTCTCTCCAAAACTGCAAGAAAGGGAGTAGGTACGAATGAATAGGGAGACAGCCAGAGCTATCTTCTCAGTATTCCTTCCCCAAACCCCAAACCTGCACTCCTTTCTCGGCCCTTTCCCCATTTGCTTAGTCCTATGAAATTCTAGCTTGGTCTCTGTGTTTTCTTTAGACAAAAGAGACAAGCTTGAGGACAGGCAAGCAGTGGGAGTCACTGTGTTAAAATCTTGACAGGCTCTTGGCTCATGTCCTTGGAAAATGAGGGAAATACATAAACTCAGGGAAAACTGAGCTTACAATTGTGCAGCTCCACCCTGTCTCCACCTCAGTCCTGTCCCTGACTATGGCCCTTCTACAAATGTTGGACCTCCAACTCCAGGAGGGGCTTCTCACTCTTGAGACAGATGGCATTCTCCCTTAAATGTGTATCTGCTTTCTAAATAAACCTTTGTCTCTGCCTTTGCCAGACTCATGCTGAAATTCTTTGCTGCCCTTCTTGGAAGAGATCTCTTCTCCATGACAGTCAGTTACTGAATTAGGCATGGTCCTGGCCACCCGCCTCCCATAGATGGCATGCCAATCACTGAACCTGTCATAGGAGAAGATATTTCTCTGAAGAATCGTCTGAGAAGTTTCCAGAGAAAGGGAGAACTTGACTCAGGGCCAGCAGGGTTCTTGCAGACATGACAGAAAAGAATTTTACCATGCACCAGTCAAAGGCAGAGACAGAGGTTTATTTGTGAAGTAGATACATATTCAAGAAAGAATGGGGGCTTATCTTAAGAGAGAGACCCCTTTGGGGAAAAGCAGGCTATCTCCAGAGAGACAGACAGCAACCTGTTGGTATGGGGTGTTAGTATTTGCAGAGGGAGGATAGGTAGGGGCTGGTCTAGAGGTGGAGGAAGGGTAGAGCTACACAATTTTACACCCTCCTTTGCACATTGCCCTCAAAGTTGCAAGTGTTGGAGGGAGCCTTTCACATTTAGCGGTTTATGGCGCTGCTTTTGACACTTAGTATGTCTCTCTGTCTTCAAAATTACTTTCTCAAAATGACCAGTTTTGCAAACGAGAAAAGGTTTATTTAGGAGGCAGCCAAGCCAGAAGACAGATCAAGTCTCAGATCTCTCCCCCATAAGGTTTAGGGATATTTATGATAACGAAGCAGGGAGGTCGAAGGTACGGGGAGAGGTGATTAGAAGTAAGGAAAATTGAAGTAATCAGTGGTCTGTATGGTCTGTACACGTGGAATCAAATTTCATTGTCTTCATAGGACACATATTCAGAATGTGTTGTTGGTGGGGACAAAAGGACAGTGCAAGTAATAAATAATGGGTCAGATCAGAAAGATGGAGGCTGGTTTGAAAGGAAAAGTAATAAAATGTTAATACCTCTAGAGCACTTCCCCTTTTCCACCTGTTGCCAAGGTTACCAGCCTCCAGGGATTATTCCTCCCTGCAGGGAGTTGTAGGGGCTGTTAATGAATGCCTCCTAGGCTGCTCCCTTCTTGCCAGGACCCCTGATCCACTTCCTTCTGGCCCTTGGATCACTCCATCTTTTAGGTCAAGTAAGCAGGTTGTGAGGAAGTGAAGGCATGAGAACAAAGGAATTCTAAAGTGTGTAAAAGGGGCAGGACACCCCCACTTCCTCAGACAACCAGCTCCTCTGCCCCAGGGGTCCTAGCCTTGCCTCACCCTCAGCCACTTGCAGGCCTTCTTGGGTGGGGCCCTCAGGGCAGAGCAGGACAGGGCTGAGCCAGAGGCAGCAGGAGGACTATGGGCACAGTGCAGGGTTGGAGAGGGGTTCAAACTGGCCGCCTTTTCAGTAGACAGCCCTGTGCTGAACTTCACTGCCAGCTCTAAGTTTGCCTCGAGAGTGGGGCCCTGTGGTCACTGTCCAAGCCCTTCCCCTGCTGGAATGGCCCTGGAAGCAGGAATGAGAGTGGTCCCCTGGGAACCAGAGAAAGCCATCAGGCTGATGCCACCAGGTTATCTTGGGCAAACTCTTCCCTCTGCAGGACCTAAGAGCCCGATCTGCAAAACTGGGGGTGGCAGACAGCTGGATGAGGTATCCCTGAGTCCCTACCCTCCCTAAAGACTTAAGAGTCTGTGACCCTCAGTGTGATATCTATGATTACCTTGAGGACTCCAAGTTTTAGCAAAGGGAAGACAGATTCTCCTGTGGCACATTAGTTGGCGGCAGAGCTGGGTGACTAGGTTGAGTCTCATCCTATATGCCCTGACTTCCCAGGAGGCCCATGAGGAAAGGTCTGGAGATGCTAGGCTCTCCATCCCAGGTTCTGAGAAACTGATGTGACTCCATTTTTGAGAAATCAGCTTCTACCTCAAGGCCTGTCCAGAGGGAGGGGGCATGACTCTTGTCCTTGGAAAAACCCACAGAAGGTTCTTAGGCACATACCCACCCTGCTGAGTTGTTTAACAAAAGGGATCTGTGGTGCTAGGTGACCCTGACTCAGTTAAGCTAGGTGAGGACCCATAGCAACCCCCTAGCAACCACCAATCAGCAGGAGACAGGAAAAATATCTGAAATGTCAGGTGACCTCCCAGTAGTTTCCGTGATGTATAACATGATTAGGCAACCCTGCAGTTTGGCATAGAGACTCTTGCAACCCTTCCGGGCCTAAACCAATCAGTTCAAATGTATCCACCATTTGAATTCACCCACTACCCTTACCCAACTTGTTCCGGCCAGTGAATGTGCTCATCAATGTTAAGAATTGTTGTTTGATTTTCCCGCGGTATAAAATGATTTTCTGTGTGATGTTGTGATGCATAGTGTATCCCCCCAAAACCTATAAATTCTCACTAACTAAGGGTTGGGACTCACTACTCAGGACCGCTGTACTGTAAACGGTTGAGAGTCCAGGCGCGAGCCTGCAATAAAGACTCTTGTGTAATTGCATCAGATTCGGCTCCTGGAGGTCTATTGGGGTCCCACGAATCTGGCATTACGGTTCTAGGAGCTTGTGGGCACCTGGTAGCCCTGCAGGCGTGGGGGCCATTTCTTGGTTCTGGCCCAGGGATGGCAGAGTTTCCTGGGTAGGTGGACAGTGGGCCCCATAACTGGTCCCCTATAACACCCTTTGCCTTATCCATGGGCCAAGGATTGGGTGGGACATGTCTGAGAATCAAGGGCACATTCAGCAGAAATGAGAAGGGGGCAAAAAGGGAAGGGGGTGCAGCCCAGTTGGGTGCTCTCAACTTGGCAAGGAGTCACAAGACTGGCCCAAGGCTTAGGGTAGAGGGTATGGTGGAGGACGTCAAAGGAAGGAATGTTCTATGTCCCACTTAATGCTCAAGAAGCAATGAGCCTGATCCAAGGGTCTTTCTTAAGGAAATCCTAGGAATCCTAGGCTGGGGGCAGGGGGCGGACACACCTAAAATCTTCATCCCAGAGCAGGAAGTCTTTGCCTTTGGAAAGGCCATGTCCTCTTTTGAGAATCTGAGGGAAATTACGTCCTTTTCTAGTGGGGAAACTGAGGACCAGATTGTCAAGGAGATGTGTCACATCTAGCTTAGGACTTAAAAGGCCCTTGCCTGAGACTGAGTGAGGCCCTGTATACCTGAAGGCAGGGAGCCAATGAGTGCAGACCTGAACCAGGCAGGATGGCAGGGGGATAGGCAGGATGGCAGGGGGACAGCCAGCGGGGCTGGAGGAGGCAGCATGAACTCCTCAGAGACTGGGGCCTGGCCTTCTGGGCCCCGCTTGGAGCTGGACTCCCTCCAGCACTCCCCCACCCAGGCAGTTCCATGATGCACATCCAGGCCTTGGCCCAGGCTCCTGGACCACCTCTCTCCTCCCTCACTCAGATCCAGTTTATTGGGAGGGCTGTCCTTTGGGAATGAGCTTGGGAGCCTCTGGCTTCCCCACTCGGCCTTTCCCCCTGTTGGTCAGCAGGGTTGAGCCATCCCTACTGCACACACAGGTTCACAGGCACTAAAACCTGGGCACAGGGACTCCTCCCCTCTTTCTCTGCCATGTGCCCATGAACTTGGGCTTCCCAGACAGAGGAAGTGAGCAGGAATAAGATTTGAGAAAAGCCTTAAGCCCCAAAAGGACTTGAGCCCAGGGAGATAGATATTGGGACAGGGAAAGGGGATGAGAAGTGTTGGAGTTCAAGCCAGGGCAGGCGGGTGGGGCTGGGCCTGGGCTTCCCAGGAGAGGTTGAGGAGGAAAGGAAGAGGGAAGAGCAGTCTTGTCGTGGGACTTTGTGGTCTGGAGACTTGGAGACACATCCTGCATCATAGGTCACCCACCTCCTAAAGTTGGTCAGAAAGGATAAGGGGCTGGGCGAACACACCCCCGAGGATGAGCTCATACCAAACATGTGCATACTCTCTCTCTCTCTCTCTCTCTCTCTCTCTCTCTCTCTCTCTCTCTCTCTCTCTCACACACACACACACACACATACACACACACACACACCCTAGGGACATGCATCTGACCCCTTGGGTGACATCCTTTTGCCTCCACCTTTATCACACAAGATGGTTTCAGCCAGATACTAGTATGGAAAGAAGCAGTATAGTTTGTCTGTCCTGATGCTTCATGTGGCAAGATGATACGGGGTCCTTGATACAAATTCAGAGAGCCCCACAACCACTAATAGTACTCTGGAAATTCTGACATGGTTGGGTCGCCCAACTAGTGGAGAAAATAACCATAAATCATTCCAGCTGCATCCATTGCTTGCCTGCTGTGCACTAGATGAAACACCTCACCTCCTCCTCCAACAACCTACTACGAAGGTGATATTATTCCCAGTCCCAAGATCACACTCTGGAGACTAACAGACACACGGTTTGATGTGCCCCCTGCCCAACACTCTGGGGCCTGCAGACTCAAAATTCCTGAGTCTACCCCAGGGACAGGACCAGAACCAGCACCTGATGCACCCCAGGGGGAAGGGACCAGGGTGGGACACAGTTGCAGGAGAGATGCAGGATGAATGCCCCCACCCTCCCACATCTGGGGAGGAGGCACCCAGGAGGGGGCTCCAGACTGACTCAGGCTGGCTCACCTCCCACTAGAGGGCTGGGCCAGACTTGGTTTTCAAATTCCTGGGCAGCTGGCACCCCCTGTAGTCAGACAGGGATGCTGCAGGACAGGGCTTGCTCCATCCCTAGTGCTAGCTGGGGGTTTTCTCTCCTCCCATCTCCAGCCCTTGCCAGGAAGCCAGCCAGGTCAGTCACTGTGATTATTACTGTTGCCACATTTTAAGGATGAGAGAAATGACAAGTGTCTTGCTCAAGGTCAATGAGCTAGACAATGTTGGTTCCCTAGCTTGGGTTCTCAGAGAGCAAGGATCTTTCCCTTCCAAGAGGGCTTTGTTCCAACCCCTCAGAGCCTCCCTACATCCCCAGGAAACACCGCTTCTCTAAACCTAGAACAAACAGACAGAGCAGCCATAGGAAGAAGTAAAAACTATTTACAAATGTACAACAGGAATGGAAGACTTAGCACTCCCAATAGGGGGGTGATTGAGGGCTCAGCTACGAGAGGCCTCCACATGGAGGCTCAAAAGGTGAAGTTCAGATGTCCTAAACAGTGTGAATGGGTGAGTGAGAGGCTCGTGGATGGGAGGCCAAGTCTTCTCTGTGGGCTTTTTGCTGCGGCATCGGGCTGATGGAAAACTAAACACATAAGTCAATACATGGGTGTTCTTTCTAGCTTCTACCCTGCAGTTCACAGTCATGGCTCTGGGCCCCAGGAGACAGGACAAAGGAGACGGTTGGTACCCCAAGTAATGCAAGGGCCCTTGGTGGGCACCATGGGTTATCTACCCTACTGCACTCCTAATGCTCCACTTCATACATTTCACATGGGATTTCAAGTACAAATTTCCATAAAAAAAAATAAATAAAGAGCCAGGCACAGTGGCACATGACTATAATTCTAGTGGCCTGGGAGGCTGAGGCAGGAGGATCACAAGTTCAAAGCCAGCCTCAGCAAAAGTGAGGCACTAAGTAACTTAGTGAGAACCTGTCTCTAAATAAAATACAAAATAGGGCTGGGGATGTGGCTCAGGGGTCGAGTGCCCTGAGTTCAATTCCCTGTCCCCCTCCCCCCAAAAAAAGAATCTCCTTTAAAACATAAATTACTAGTCTCAGTCCTCATTAATAACTGAGGAAACTGAGGCCTAGAAAGGTAAGGGACTGGCCAAGGCCAACTAGCAAATTAGTGGTGCAGTCTTTTCTCTTTGTCTATTCAGCAACACCTGGGAGTACTCTGAAACCTGGAACCCGCACACTCAGGTTCATATTTCCGTTCCTTAAGCTCCATGTGCTTCAGCTTCAGGGCCAGCCCAACCTCAGGAGCCTCCCCCAAAACATGTGTGACCCACAGACATCCTTCTCCCAATGCACACCCACTATTCCTCACCTCCTGTAAAGCTGCAGCCTCGCCACTCCCTGGGGGGCCCTGCCCATGTGTTGGAGATGTGGGCCCAGGGAGCTCTGTGGGACGGTGTTGACGGAAATATTGTGGCGAGAACCGTGTGTGCACTGGGTCCCCTTGCTCAGGGTCCCACTCCGTGCCTTCCGCCTGCTGCATCCAAGTAGCTGCAGACATGTACCTGGGGCGTGATAGACCAAATGCAGGGAGTCACTACCCACCTTGGCCTGGTCCCCCTGACCACCCTCACCCTCAGCTTGGAAAGCACAGAGCCCAGGGTTCCCAGCCAGGAGTCTCATCCAGGCTGCATTTCCCCTCTACTCCATTTCTTAGGGCAAGAACCTAGAAGGGCAATGAATAGGGACGTTCCCAGAGGCTCCCAGAGTGCCCTGGAGAAAACCCCAAAGGAAAGGACAATGGGTGACAGGGCCTGGGAGCTGGGGTCAGGGACCAAAGAAGAAAACCCAGCTTTATCTCACCCCACTCCCACCAGCCCCAGAGATCCACCACTTGAGCCTTCAGTTTACCAACTCACTTGGGTCCCACTGGCATACAAATGGTCAAATACCAGTTGTTGGCACAGCCCTGGTCGAAGGGGTTGTTGTTCCGGAGTGATTTGCCCTGGAGGGAGATGGGGATGGGAAGAGGAGCTCAGAATCAGCAGGACTGGGCAAGGCCATCTCCCAGTGACTCCTCCTAAGTCAGTCAGCTTAGCCAGGGCTCAGCCCAGGCCTGGAGCAAGATTCTAAGGGCAGGGGAGCCCAAGAGTGACCCAGGGCCTCCTGCCTTCCTATGCTCCTAGGAAGAGTGACCTCCCTTGACCCACTTGTGAGCAGCTCTCCGCAGACAGTGCTGACACTGCACTCCTTTCTCCTGCCTTCTCAGGGCTCCTCATCATCCTGTGCCTCCCTGTGCAAGATCCTTGTTCTGTCTCCATTGGCCACACCTGTCCTCTTACCTCATCCTTCCACACACCCCCCTTTTTAAAAAAAATATTTTTTAGTTGTTGATAGACCTTATTATTTTTTTTTAATTTGTATGGGGTGCTGAGGATCAAACTCAGTGCCTCACACATGCTAGGCAAGTTCTCTGCCACTGAGCTACAACCACAGCCCCTTTCAGATACCTTTTAAACTCTTCCTTGTGCTGCTCAATTGCTCCAAAGACAATGTCACCACCCCACTCCCACTTCATTTCCCCACCTCTCATTTTTTTTTCTAAAATTATGCCTTAACTGAATTTCACTATCTGGGAGGACAGGGGCAGTGGGGAGGCCCCATCATAGTTTCCTAGTCAAAAATCACATGGCCCAGGAAAATCTGGGCTGAAGGCCTTCAGTACACAAAGCAGTAAAGGTCAAGCTCAAAGTAAAGGCAGACCACAGGGCTGATGAATAAGGGCCAAGCACAGAGTGTCAGGTGGGAGGAGGACCAGATATGGCAGTGGTGGGCTGGGGACTAAAAGGATGGGAGGTGATGAGCAGGTAGGCTCCTCTATCTGTTCACTGTCTCGGGGTCTGCAGCGTCCCCTCCCCCACTGATACTGCCCACCAGTCTTACTGAAAGAGCCTTTAGTCAAGAGATTGCCATACTAAAGGAATCCCAGGGCAGAGATGCCCACCCCTATCATTCCTATTCAACACTAAAAAGAAAAAGCAATAAAGATACACAGATTGGAAAGAAGGTAATGAAACTGTTCTTCACAGATGACAATTTTCTATGTAGAATGTACAACAGCCACAAAATGCTGAGGGAGAACTCAGTGGTTGAGCACCCCTGATTCAACCCCTAGTCCTAGAAAAACAACACTAAGGACTCCTGCGCTTGGGAAGATGCTATGAAGAAAATGGAATGACAAGTCACAGATTGCAAGAAGAGATGTGCAAAACCTAGATCTGAATCTGATGTAGAAAACTCTTAAAACTCAATAAGAAAACAACCGTTTTTTCAAATGGGCAAAAGATTGGAGTAAACGCTTTTGGGGGGAGTGGGTACCACGGATTGAATATAGGGACACTCAACCACTGAGCCACATCCCCAGTCCATTTTTTTTTGTATTTTATTAGAGACAGGGTCTCACAGAGTTGCTTAGTGCCTCGCTTTGCTGAGGCTGGCTTTGAACTCGGAATCCTCCTGTCTCAGCCTCCCAAACTGCTGGGATTACAGGTGTGCGCCACTGTGCCCTGCCAGGAGTAAACATTTTACCAAAGACCTAATGAAGGCCAAACAGACATGAAAATAGGCTCAACATCATTACTCATTAGGAAAACACAACCTGGAACCTTAATGAAATACTACGACTCATTTAATAAGACAGGTTTGATTAAAAGTCAAAACAAAATAACAAAGGACAGTGTGAGGGGCTGGGGTTGTGGCTCAGTGGTACAATGCTTGCCTAGTGTGTGTGAGGCACTGAATTCGATTCTTAGCACTGCATATAAATAAATAAAAGGTCAACTGATACCTAAAATATATTTGAAAAAAAAAAGTGTGAAATGTTGGTGAGGATGTGAAGCAACTGGAGTTCCCAACATTGCTGGTAGAATTTAGAAACCTTACAGTTGTTTTGGAAGACAAATTTGGCAATTTCCTACAAAGTTCCACACGTGTTTACCTTATGACTCAGCAATGCCACCCTTAAGAATTTATTCAACAAAAATGAAAACTTATGTTCACATGCCTGTGCATCAATGTTTGGGGCAGCTTTATTTATAACTACCCCAAACTAGCTAGGCATAGTGGACCACACCTATAATCCCAGAGGCTTGGGAGCCTGAAGCAAGAGGATGGCAAGTTCAAAGTCAGCCTCAGCAACTTAGTGATGCGCTAGGCAACTTAGTGAGACCCTGTCTCAAAATTAAAAAAAAAAAAATTATACATAATTTGAGGGGTGCTAGGAATGTGCCTCAGTGATTAAACACCCCCCGGTTCAATTTCTAGTATGAAACAAACAAAATAAAACAAACAAAAATACTGGCAAAAACTAGACATAATGTAAAAAATCCTTGGTTTGATGAATGTATAAACAATCTATAGGGCATCCATACGCTTCTACACAGCAATAAAAGAAATAAAATACTGGTATGAGCGACAACATGGATGAATCTCAAATACATTGTCCTAAATAAATAAAGCCAGAGAAAAGAAGGCAATGACTCCATTTACATGTGATCCTGGAAAAAAAGAAAAACCAGAAGGACATAGGGAGAGAGACTGACAACAACAGGTGAATGAAAGGATATTCTGGAGTAAAGAAACTGCCTAAACTTGATCATGCTGGAGAATGCAGGACAGTATCCAGTTGTCAAAACCCCGTATCCTAGACTAAAAGGGTGAATTTGGCAGTTTTAATTTATTCCTCAATAAATGAGTTTTTGTTGTTTTTTTTTTTTAAATCCCACCATGGCTCCCAGGTTTCCACTTCATCAAAACTAAATTTCACGCTCAACTTTTAGGGGCTTTTTAATCTTGACTCCTCCTTATAAATTATCTGGCACCTTGGGTTTGATTTAGAATCGTTCCTTCCTCATTTCCTTAACATCCTACATTCGGGTTTCTCTGCCTTTTTGCAAAGGTGTGCCTCTCACAGACAACACCCTCCTGTCTTCCACCTTTGCAAAATCACACCTAGGACAGGAAGAGTGGCACGTCCTCCTCTACAATGCTGGCCTCGCCAAACTCAGTTTCTTGCAGGCTGCTACACCACTCAGGACCGACCCCCGTCTCAAGCGTTTCCCTAGGTGTCTGCTGGTGTTATTCTGATCGCAGGGTTCTTATCAACACAAGCGCAGGATGCACCCATCCCTCAAATAACAGGCTCTCCATGCAATGCACCCACGAGGAAGAATGACCACTGAGCTCCAGGGGGAGGAAAGATCTGAGCTGCATCTTAAGGGGTGGGTCTGGAAGGACTCATGAGGCACCATCAGGACCAAGGGCAGTGAAGATCAGCCGAAAGTGCCGGATTCCCAAAGATGCAAGATGCCTCCGCACCGTCTGGTATTGCAGTACTCGCTTACCTTGCTCACCGACACAGCCTGTATCATCAGGAGCAGAATGACAGGCAGCAGGAGTACCAAGACGGGTACAGCTACTGCGATGCTGTGCATACACAAGCTAAGAAGAACAGACAAACTGTTCTCTCCTGGCCCCGCCCAACGACCAACAGCCCTCATTAGCCCCGCCCTGGCTGGCCCCTCCCACCCACTTTTGCCTCCCTGGACTGGACAATTAATCCAGCACACCCAAGAGAAACCTCACCCCACCATGCTGGCCTCCCACTTGACCCTTTTCAACCTTCATTACCCCACTTCTTGGCCTCCCTAGATTCTTAACTCCATAGTCCATCCTACCACGCCCATCTCCCTGACCCCACTCGCCTTCAATCTGTCCTTCATAGGTCCTCCCAAGTAGCTTCTCCCTTTAGCCCTGCCCACAACATCAGCCCTCCCTCGGTTAACCCCAACTCTTGGCTGTCCTGCCCCTTGGCTGTCCGTCCCTCCCCACAACCCATTCTCTTCCCAGTGTGGGCCCTTGGGACTGGGTGGATACGCCATGGCTGAGTCCAGCGACAAGGGCATGTGTCTTGTACGAATGAGAAAAAGCACACTGGTAGCCAGAAGAACAACCAGATAAAGGCACAGGGACACCAGCAGCAGCACGAATACGCGGAAATTTCTTTGACCTATACAATTGTTTACCCACAGGCAGTGGTGGTCAAAGTCCTAGGGGAGAGAAGGCAGACCTTGAGGGTCTATTTGGCTTAGCCCAATACCCCCAAATCTTGAGGCCCCCCCTCAACCCAGCCCCTAGACCTCCTGCTCTTGGCCCTGCACGTGAGCTCCCATCTCCAGGGTGAAACCAGCACGTCCATGGATAGAGCACAGTTAGGACGCCATGGCTCATCAGGTCGTTTGTCATGAGTGAGGTCTCTAGAGACAAGACCTGCCTGGTGTCACTTTGAGCAGGATACAGAAAAGCTGTGAAGCTGTATTTTTTCAGATACTGGGTAAGGATGAGAAGAATTTCTAGCCCAGCCAGCCTTCTGTACTTGGAAACCCGTGCAAGGTGTGCACATGAGAGAAGAGCACTCGGAACCCAGGAAACCCTCAATTGGACACCCAGAGGTGGACAGGCAACAATACCCAGAACAGGGCAGCAGCCGGCCTAAAGTTATGGGTATCTAGTATCAGCAAGCTAGTGGGACAGTCACTGCCTTTCCTCCCCTTGACTCCACCAGGCTCAGCACAGATGGTGCCCTTTGCATGTCAGCACCTGTGCAAGCAAGGCCAGCGTCTCAGGACAAGTGCAGAACTGGAGGCAATAACATATATAAGTGACCAAGAGTGGCTGAGAGCCACTTGTAGCAGTGTGGGAAGATGATCTCATACCCACCCCTGGACCACATATGATGTGAGGTTCCTGGTCCTGGCCAGGTGCCCTGGGATGGGTTGGTGAGTGGACAGGAAGGAGGAGTACTTACCTCCACACAGATATTACAGAAGGGACAGTGGTGGGTCCGGGGTGGACGATGGAAAGAACACTTCGAGCACCACTGCAGGCGAAAGGCCGTGTTGTTCACTCGTGCTATGTATTGAATGTTGGGGTCCTCTTCTAAGGAGCCTGGCAGGGGAAGAGATTTGGGCAGTGGCAGGAGGCCCTTCCACCACTCTACTGCTTGGGGCCGCCCCATAGCATCATTGGGCAACAAGAAGGGTGGGGAGGAGGAGGGCAGGGGAATCCCGGTCCCTGTTGAGCAAGCTGACCACTCAGATGGGCGGCAGTCAGAGAGAAAGGGCTGTCCAGCCACAGGAGCTCTATACAGAGCTCTCCCCTTTTGGAATAGTGATCAGTTCTTGAAGTCGTGTGTAAAATGGGAAGGAGGAGGAGTGAACTGCGTGGTTTGGAAGGGCCTGCTGGCCTCTCTCGCCAGCCTGCCCAGTCCTTGCTTCGAAAGCAGCTGGAACACCTCCAGGATTCTGTTTTTTCGCACTTCAGTGGCTTGGGAAATGAAGTGCCAGGGCCCAAGTAATGATGACATGGAGGGAAGGGCTCCTGAGGCCACGGGGGCGGGGGGTGGGGTTGAGGGGGGTTAGCATGTTTGAAATCACCCCTATAGGCATCAGCCCTTGGGATACCACCTCCTTCTCCAGGGGTCTGAGGCCTTACCTTTGTGCAAAATGCCTGGGTCTGACCCGTTGAGGAAAATGAGGCTGCAGAAGGACAGTATAAAGAATAGGCCCGAAACCACGGCAAATTCCCACTGCCCATTCTGAGCCAACCACCGGCACCTGAAACCAGAGCCAGACTCAGTCCTAGTCTGGGGAAACCCAGAGCTCCCCACAAGGCCTAGTTCACCTGAGGTAGGACTCACTCGCCTTAAGGACTGATCTAAATATCCAGGTTAGAGACAGACCATGGAGACTCCACAAAATGTCACCAGCATTAGCAGTCTCTCATAGTTCCCTAAATGCGTCAGGCACTCCAGACCTCTGTGCTTTCACATTGGGTTCCCTCTAACTCTATATCCTCCTTCCCCTGCTGACCCTCTCTCTCCACTTCCCTCCCTGCCTCTGTACTGTCCTTGTCTATTTTCTCTTCTGTGTCTAAGGCACTGACACCTTCCATGGGAGACTCACGGAAAGGCGAAGAAGATGCCACTTATTGTAATAAGAAGCATTGCATTAAAAGCTGGAAACAGGCTTGGTTTCAGCCATGAGGATTCGATCGGAGGTTCATTTGGGGGCGTGATACTCTGTGAAGAGGCCATGGCTAGACCACCAAGTCTCACAGACTGAAGCCACCAACGAACTCTTCTGGGTTGGCACCCAGACTGCCATGACAACAGAAGTGACATCACAGAGGTTCTGGAATGGGGGCTCTGGCTGCTTCCAGTGACTTGTGAGATCAACCTTCCCCATCCCCCACATACGCACATGTTGTAGACTGGGACATCCTGCTCTTATGATGGTAGCTTTGTTGGAGCTTGTGATGATATGATGTGGTTTGTCCCAAAGGTTCAAAGGCTGGAGGGTTGGTCCTCAGTGATGAGGTGGTAGAACCTGAAAGAGGTGGGCCTAGTGGGAGGTAACTCAGTCAGTCTGCAAGATGCCCTCTCAAGGGAGTAATGGACTTCTCATGGGCCCCCATTTGCTCCTGTAAGAGGGAGTTGTTATCAAAAGAGCCAGATTGGTCCCTCCCTGTTTTCTGACACACAATCTGGTGAACACCCTCACCAGAGATCACTTGCAGGAGCTGCCAAATCTTGGATACTGAGTTAAATAAAACTTACCTCCTTATAAATTATCTGTTCTCGGGTATTTTGTTACAGCAACAGAAAGCAGGCTAATACAGAGGCCATAAATTATGTGAAGATGGCATGGGGAGAAGTTTGGTGATGGTCATCCCCCTTTCAGGCCCAGTGCTAATTGGAGTCAACAGTGCTCATTGCTCATCCTAGCTCCACTTCTTCCTTTTTGTTGTAACAGAGCTCCAGTTTGGGGAAGGAGGTAGAAATCTACCAATTAAATATCTTCCCAGTTTACTCACTTCCATGGTGGGATTTATGATGTAATTCTCTCTCAAAAATAAAATGAGCTGGGGATGTGACTCAATGGTTAAACAATCCTAGGTTCAATCCCTGATGATGATGATAATAACAATACTAATAATAATTTGTACATATTTATGGCATATAACATAATTTGAAAAATGTTACATTGAAGAACGTCTGAGTCAAGCTTTTTAACATATACATTACTTCATATTCTTATTTGTGGTGAGGACCCTTAAAATCTACTCTTTGAGTCATTTTTAGTGTAGATAACATTATCAACTGTACTCATTCTGTTGTATGTTATTATTAACTGTAGTCATTATATTGCACAATAGATCCCTTAAACTCATCCCTCTCATCTAAGTGTAATTTGTTCTCCTGGGACCAGCATCTTCCCCCTCCACAGCCCAGCCACTCCTGGGCCCCTGGCAGTCACCATTCTGCTCTCTGTTTCTATGAGTTCAACTTTTATAGATTCCACATGTAGGTGAGATCATGTGATTGTTGCCCTGTGCGTGGCTATTTCCCCCAATAAAACGTCCTTTGGCCTCATTCATTTGTCATAAAGGACAGAATTTCCTTATATTTTTTTAAAGACTAAAGAGTATCCCCTTATATTTCTAAACCACATTTTCTGTATCCATTCATGCACCGATTGGCTGGACCATAGGGTAGTTTTTTGTTTTTTGTTTTTGTTTTTTTTGGTGCTGGGGATTGAACCCAGGGCCTTGTCCATGCAAGGCAAGCACTCTCCCAACTGAGGTCTATTTTTAAGTTTTAAAGAAACTTCCCATACTAATTTCCATAATGACTGTACTAATTTACATTCCCCCAAACATAGTACAAGAATTCTAGTTTCTCCACATCCTGACCAGTACTTAAAATCTTTTGTCTTTCTTTTTCTTTTATTTATGATGGGGGTTGAACCCAGGGGGACTTTAACCCTGATAGCCATCTGGAGACCTTTTTACTTTTTATTTTGAGATCAGCTCTCACTGAGTTGCTGAGGTTTACCTTGAATTTATAATCCTCCTGCCTCAGCCTCCTGAGTTCCTGAGATTAAGGCATGTGCCACTGGTTCTTTTGTCTTTTTGATAATAACCATTCTAATAGGTGCGAGAGGGTATCCCATTATGATTTTAATTGCATTTCTCTAGTGATTAGTAATGTTGAATATTTTTTTTCAGATTTCTCTTGGTCAGTTGTGTTTCTACTGAGAATGAAGTGATGTTTGGGTCACAGTCTACCACCAAGTTTTATGTCAATTTCTGTTGTAGCACAAGAAGAAGGGATGACATGCATTGGGTCATGGAAAAAGGTTAGCAGTGGTACTAGAATCATAACTACCAGGTCTATTGAGCTTTGGAGCAGACCATGCTAGCCTTAGGGTTTCTCTTTTCGTTTTGTATTTTTCATTAGATATATATGACAGCACCATGCATTTTAATTCATTGTACACAACTGCAGCACAAATTTACATTTCTATGGTTGTACCTGATGTAGCGTTCACACCATATATGCATTCATACATGTACCTAGGGTAATGATGTCCCTCTCATTCCACCATCTTTCCTACCCCCATGCCCCCTCCTCACCTCTGCCTCCCCTTTGCCCCATCAAAGTTCCTCCATTTTTCCTTATCAGAGAGAACATTCAGCCTTTGGATATTTGGGATTGGCTTACTTGATTTAGCATGATATTCTCTAACTCCATTCATTACATGTCGTAATTTTATTCTCTTTTAATGCTGAGTAATATTCCATTAGGTATATATACCACAGTTTCTCTATCCATTCATCTATTGACGGGCATCCAGGCTGTTTCCACAGTTTAGCAATTGTGAATTGAGCTGCTATAAACATTGATGTGACTGTGTCCCTGTAATATGCTGATTTTAAGTCATTTAGGTATAGACCTAAGAGAGGGATAGCTGGGTCAAATGGTGGTTCTATTCCAAGTTTTCTAAGGAATCTCCATACTGCTTTCCAGATTGGGTGGCACCAATTTGCAGTCCCACCAGCAGTGTATGAGTGTACCTTTTCCCCTTCTACATCAGCATATATCGTGGTCTGTCTTCAGCACACAGGGCACTTTGTGGCACAACCACTGTTCTATGTGGTTTACATGAATTAACCCACAATTCCTTGTTTTACAGATAGGGAAATTGAGTGACCAGGTGCTAAGTGCTACCCAAGGTCTCCCTGCTGGACAGTTGTAGAGCTGTGATTTGGACTTATGAGGTCTGGCTCCAGAGTCCTTGCCACCAACCACCAAGCAAGTGACTCCAGGAGGAGTTGCAGTCAGGGGGCTGAGTAGAAAGGGAATGAAGTTGGAGCATGGGATCAGTGCCTGAGATGGGTGCTGCCAATAATGGAAAGGAGCCCTGATTGGTGAATCCCAGAGGGCAGACCACATTTAGGTCCCTTGAGAATAGTGATCCTGGACATGGAGGTAACCATTGTGAAAAGAGCAACCATTCTCCAGAACAGAAACCTACTCTCCAAGTAGAAGGATTTCACCAGAGCCTTGTCCCTCAAGGGGGGAAGGCGTTTCTCCTACTCCAGGCTCTTATCTCCTGCAAGGTGCTAGTGGTGGTGGAAAAGTAGGAAACACCAGTGAAAGTCACACCCCAGCAATACAGGCTCACTCAACACCATGATCTAATCATAGACCACAGAATCCTTCCTTCCTCTCTACTGTGCCACTATACCAAAAAGCCTCCGCACAACTTTAGAGAATTAGAGATGAAAGAGTTGATGACACAAATTCTTTCTGGGCAAGAAATGAATATAAGCACATTATAGGAATCTGAAAGTTTCTGGCCTCTTTGGCAACAGAAAACACTAAACATGACTGAACTTCTAGACAGATGAGCACAAAATCTCACCAAATAAATGGCCTATTTACCTCAGTTCCTATTATTCAGTACACTGTCTAGCTTTCAATCAAAAATAATTATAAGGTATACATACTAAAAAGCAAGAAGAAAGGACATAAAGCAAGCATTCGAATGAGACCCTCAAATGATGAGGCTGTGGGAATTATCAGACAGGGATTTGAAACAACTATGATTGAGATCCTAAGGGTTATAGAGGGTTAGAGCTGAACAAGAATATTCAAGAAAAGATAGATAATGTAAGCTGATGATGGAAATGGTAAACAAGAAAAAAAAGGAAAGACTGGAGATAAAATGACTAAGATGAATGCTTAACAGCTTTCATGGGCTCACTAGTACCCTGGACATGACTGGGGAGAATATTAGTGAACTTGCAGATAGGTCAGAAGAAATTTCTCAGGCAAAATTGCAAAGAGAACAGAAAAATTGAAACAGAAAATTTAAGAACAACGGGGCAATTGCAAAAGATAAACACACGTGCAGTTGGAATAGGAGGAGGAGAAGCAAAATAGAAGAGAGTTGAGGAAAGACTTCGAGTAATAATGACAGAAAACTTTTATGAAGTAATAGATACAGGGAGTTCTGAGAACATCAAACAAGGCAAATACCCAAAATCTACACCTACCATCTTTCAAATTGCTGAAAATCAAAGCCAAAGAGATGGTATTTAAAGAAATCATCTTACTCATACAGGAGCCATGATAAGAATCTTAGTGGACTTCTCCTAAAATGTGCTAGAGAAAGAGAGTTGAGTGAAATTTTGAAGTGTTGAAAGGAAAACCCACCAGCCTATAATCCTCTACCCAGTGTATCATGGTTTGATATTGTGTGTCCTCCAAAAGCTCATGTGGGAGACATGCCTTCAATATACATTTTAAATTGTTTTTCTGGACACAGTTTTGTTCCTGTATCTTCTTAAGAGATATCCTTGAGAAAAAGTTTTTTGAAAAATCTAGTCTCAGCCAGTCATTGCAGGACATGTCTCCTCATCCCCACTACGCAAAAGGCTGAGGCAGGAAGATGGCAAATTTGATGCCAGCTTGGGCAACTCAGGTGGACCCTGTCTAAAATCAAGGGGGATTGGCTGGGTATGGTGCTCGTTAGTAGAGCACTTGCCTAGCATGTGAAAGCCCCTATTTCAATCCCCTGTACCAAAAAATGGGGTCCTTGAAGAGGCTAATATCAAGGCAAAAAGGATGCAATGATCATTTCTTTTTACTTTTTATTAAGTTGCTAAGGCTAGCCTTCAACTTGTGATAGTCTTGTCTCAGCCTCCTGAATTTAGGCATGTGCCACTGTCCTGGCATAGAACTTTTTAAAATAAAATCAACCCCACAGCATTGTCATCTGATAATATCAAAAAGGTAACAAAAACTATATGAAAAAAATGTTTCCCCCAAATATATATATGTAGTTGGACCCAATGTCTTTATTTATTTTTATGTGGTACTGAGGATCAAACCCAGTGCCTCACATGTGTGATTCGGGTGCTCTACCACTGAGCTACAGTCCCAGCCTTTCAGTTATCATTTCTAGTTGGAGGCACTTTGTGACAGAATAATATTATCTCTTTTTCTGGCTGGGGGGGTACTGGGGATTGAACTCATGACACTTGACCACTGAGCCCATATGCCCAGACCTATTTGGTATTTTATTTTAGAGGCAGGGTCTCACTGAGTTGCTTAGCACCTTGATTTTACTGAGGCTGGCTTTGAATCTGAGATCCTCCTGTCTTAGCCTCCCAAGCTGCAGGGATTACAGGCAGGCGCCACTGTACCCAGCCCAATATTATCTTCTTTTAGTATGATCCAACCCAGTTGTTTTCTTGACTGTTTTAAAATAAATCTGTTCTCATCATCTGATACAATGCTCATGTACTCATCAAAACCAATGATACAGCTCTTATCATTATATTCATTTGCTCATAGAACCACCCCTGAAATTGGCACCTATTTTGCAAGCATCTGAAGAAGAGGGTGATGGGCTGCACCATTGCCTTCTGTGCTTTTGGCCCGACCATACCCGTGGTGGAATCTCTGACAGACCACTCTCACTGCATGCTACTACCTCAGAAAGCCACTTGTGAGTAAATATATTTCTGCAGAATCTCTTAACGACGGCTACATAAAAATCTATAACAAATTATTATAATTTATATTATAATTTATTTAATTCTCTGTAGTAATTTCAAGCTTTACACGTTACCTTTACACTGTGGTGACCTTCCTTCTATCTAACAAACATCTTTGTGTACCGAACCACTTGTTTCTTTAAAGGATTTGGGAGATCCCTGTGCTGTGGATCAAACCCAGAGCCTCACATGAGCTAGGCAATTGCTCCATCACTGAATGACACCGTTGGACCAGAATGGAGAGATTTTACTGGGAAATTTAATTCAACCTCTGATAGTACCTAATGAAATGTTGCTTTTTGACAAAATAATGGGTTTCTAGAAAATGATTATTTGTACCCACCAGATACACTTATGATGCAAGCCATCTGATTTACAGATTTACTCTGGGGTTGTTGATAAGAAAATACATTGCTTTTTTTCCCCCAAGTAAAAAATTGCAATCTATTTATTTATTTTTATTAGTAAAATTTTACATAATACTGGGATTCATTATACCATATCCTTGCATGCACATAATTTGATCAGTCTCATGTTCCAGCTAACATATGCTTTTTTTTTTTTTTTTTTGGTACTGGGAATTGAACCCAGGGGTGCTTAGCCACTGAGCAACATCCCCAGCATGTTTTTGTATTTTATTTAGAGATAGAGTCTCACTGAGTTTCTTAAGGCCTCACTAAGTTGCTAAGGCTGGCTTTGAACCCACAGTTCTCCTGTCTCATCCTCCAAAGCCACTGGGATCACAGGTGCCACCACACCTGTCTAACATATTCTTTTGGAGTGAGGGGAGGTGGTATCTTGAACTTTTCTTTTGTTTTAAATGCTGGGAATTGAACCCAGGGCCTCATGCAAGCAACCAATTTATCACTGAGGTACATCCCCAGCCCTTGAGCATTATTTTTAATAGGTCTATCTTTTGGACACGACCTAATGGCTGGGTATCATGAGAAATCCAGTATTTTATGTGTCTGGAACTTTAAGTATATTTTCACTCAAAATTCCTGTAGGACAGGAGTTTCGCAGAGTAATGAACTGGCTCTGGTCATATTCAACAAGATGAGACAACCAGCAAATATGGGAAAGACCTAAGATTGAAATTCAGATTTATAGTACACCAGGATTCAATATTGGGTTATGTGGCTTCTCTGCAAGAGGAAGAAGAAAGTTTTTTTTTTTTTTTTCTTTTTAATACCAAGTATTTTGAGCCAGGTGTAGTGGCACGTGCCTGTAATCCTAGCAGCCGGGGAGACTGAGACAGGAGAACGAGAGTTCAAAGCCAGCCTCAGCAAAAGCAAGGCACTAAACAACTCAGTGAGATCCTGTCTCTAAATAAAAACACAAAATAGGGCTGGGGATGTGGCTCAGTGGTTGAATGCCCTTGGGTTCAATCCCCGGTACTAAAAAATAAATAAATATTTTATTGTATGTTGCTGCCAGTGTATATAAAATAATTACCATTGTGAAATAGAAATTCATGAAAATTCAGAGAGGTAGATGTTAAGGATTGACAAAAGTAGAAGATTGTATTTTGGTACATGTGTTACAGGGAAATTTTTTGTACAGGCTTCAAATTAAGCTCTCTTGAATATTCACTGGTTCTTGAGCAGTGGGTTTGGGAAACCTCAGAAAGATGACTACAAAAAGGAATAGACTTTCTGGGGTCTGAAGGAACTTGTACATGAAGATACTCCAGTCAGTAGGGGATCATGGTGAGCATTCTGCAGACAAAATTTTTTCAAGTCAGCAACTGCCTGGGAAACCTTCATGTGGTTGAGTCCGGCCTCCAGCCAGAGCTGCTGAACCACCTTCTTCATAGTGTCAACGCTGGAGGAACAAGACATGGTGCATTCGAGGGCCAGGTGACTCTTCTGTCAGAGAGTCCACAGGTCACCATCAGCTGGGCCAGATGACTGGGCAGCGTGCAGCAGAGAAGATTCTTTTTTTGAGGGGGTCTGTGGATTGAACTCAGGGCACTTGACCGCAGAGTCACATTCCCAGCCCTTTTTTGTATTTTCTTTAGACACAGGGTCTCACGAGTTGCTTAGCACCTCGCCATTGCTGAGGCTGGCTTTGAACTCAGGATCCTCCTATCTCAGAATCCCGAGCCACTGGGATTACTGGCTGTGCACCACTGCGATTGGCTAGAAAAGAGATTCTTATAGAAAAAGAGATAAATAATTGCCAGGAATTAACGGCTGATTCTTTTTTTTTTTTAAATTGTTCTATTCTACATGACAGTAGAATGCATTTTGACACAACATGTATAAATAGAGTTTTACTTCTCATTCACCTGGTTAAGGGCTGATTCTTTATCTGAAAACCCAGAAAGAGAAGCATGTCTCTTGGGAGCATGCAAGCAGTCATTCCAGTGTAGCTGAAGTCTGGGAAAGCCCAAGACTAACTTCATGGAGACCCCATACTTCTGACACAGAAGGCAAAAGATAACCCAGTATCTTTGATAAGGGCCTAAGAGTAAATGGGAAGTCTCAACTGGTTCTAAGGATGAGTCACTGTCTATGGGGACACATTCCCCACTGAGCTAACAGAAGGAAACTCAGTTCCTTGTATCTAAATAGCATGTTTTAGGTTTCCATTTTCTTGTGAATTCAATGAACAAATATTTGTTCAGCTCCTATGTTAGCCTGGGAACTCCATGAAATACTTATTTTCTGTACCCCATTGTCCAGGTTCTTGTAGCTGTCTGGCCAGCTACATGAGGACTGTGATGGTCACTTTTTTCTTCTTCTGAAACTACACCCTTATATTTCCTACTTTACCAGTCACCGCCGCCCCGCCCCCCACCCAGCCCATCTCTCTTTTAGTATCAATGTGAATGACATTTGTCTTTCTTCACAGTGCAATATCTAATTCCCCTCTTCTATTACCACCATATTCTTTTTTGAAATTTTTCTTATTGTGTGAAGGCTTTATTGGAACAATTCTTAGTATGTGTCTTCCATTGCAGCCTCCCATCTTGGGAGTTGAAGACCCTTCTTTTATCTCCTTTGGGTTAATTATTTCAAACAGGTAATTTAGACCATTGAAGTCCCAGGAATTTGAATCCTGGATCAGAAGGGATGCTGGAGGTGGGGCTAATGGCAATTCTAGGGACAGATTATTCATGAACCTGTGGATTTGTGCCAGCTCCCTGGAACTGCCTTGATTCTGCAATCTGCCACAATCCAGATAACTGCCGTAATTCTATGAACTCCTGATACCCTTCCAGGAATTTCTCTATTTGCTTTGTATAACTAGAGTTGGACCCTGTTCTATGCAAATCACAGCTGGAACTGATGCAGTAAAGCTTCCATTCATTCAACTGAATATGCAATAAATTTTATTGAACACCTATCCTGCCCTAGTCAGTCTCAGTGTCTGCCAAAGTGATTATCCAAACTGATTTGTGGTAATATGTCCAAGGAAAAGATTGGAATTCAGTTTGTTGATCAGCTTTGTGTCACTGACAAATACTTAAGATATACAACTAGAAAAGAGAAAATATTTATATTTGGGTTATAGTTTCAGAGGTTTCATTCTCTGATTAGCTGATTCTGTTGCTTTTAGGCCTATAGTGAGGCAGAACATCACTGAGGGAGCATGTGGTAGACCAAAGCTATTGACCTCGTGGTGCCTAGGAAGCAAAAGAGAATTTGCTTTTATAACAAAGCCTCTCACTCAAAACCCAGTAAACTCTGAACCATAAATGAATGAATGCATTGTTAAAGTCAGAGTCCTTGTGATTTAATCTGTTCTCAAAGACCCCCATCTTTGAACACTGCTGCATTGGGGACCAACTCTCCAACACTTGAGCTTTAGGGGTCATCTAAGAATACCCAGAATTAGCAGAATTAAACCCTAAGCTGATATTTCTTTTTAAAAAAAAAAATGTTTATTTCTTAGTTTTAGGTGGACACAATATCTTCATTGTACACTTATGTGGTGCTGAAGATGGAACCCAGTGCCTTCTGCATGCTAGGCGAGCACTTTACCACTGAGCCAAAACCCCAGCCCTCTAAGCTGATATTTCTAGAGAAACATCCCCACAATTCTATGTCAAGCTAGTTACTAGAAATCTTCAACAGCTGCAAATCATCAAAGAGAGACATTTCTCCCCTGCCAGATAACTTAAATTACCCTTTGATAGAGGCTATAACTAGGCAATTTATACCAAATAGAGTAGGAGGAAACCCAGGTTATTGGCCACGGTATTTCAAGCCAAGTGAGTCTTATAGCATCTCTCAACTATTATCAGTAATGTGAGTAATGACAGATTAGCTATAAAGATACTTTGCAAACACAGAGGAGCCTGGCAATTGAAGTTACTGAAATGAATAGTTTTCTTTGATATTCAGAAGTTGTCAGACTACCTGGTTTTTGTTTGAAACTTACTAAGAATTCATTACATATAGGATATTCCTAATTCCTCAAAATTCCCCAGCAACCGCCTCCAAATCCCACCCAGTTTCTTTCTTTCTTTTTTTAAAGAGAGAGAGAGAGAGAGAGAGAGAGAGAGAGAGAGAGAGAGAGAATTTTTTGATATTTATTTTATACTTTTTTTTTTTGAGCGGACACAACATCTTTAATTTGCATGTGGTGCTGAGGATCAGACCCAGGGCACCGAGCATGCCAGGTGAGCACGCTACCACTTGAGCCACATCCACAGCCCCTCTTTCTTTCTTTCTTTTTTTTTAGTTGTTGATGGAGACAATATTTTTGTTTATGAATTTATTTTTTAATGTGGTGCTGAGGATCAAATCCAGTGCCTCACACGGGTGAGGCAAGCGCTCTACCACTGAGCTTCAGCCCCAGGCCCCCACCCAGTTTCTTAAACAAAAATTCTTGCTATGGTCTGAATGTTTGTATTCCTACTTCCAACCCCCAAATTCATATGTTGAATTTCTAAGCCTCCAAGGGCATGGCATCAGGAAGTGGGACCTATGGGAGATGATGAAGTCATGAGGGCAGAGCCCTATATTCCTGTATACAGTGCATGCCTATTGCCAGAGATTACTATCTTTAAAAATGGGATAGTGTTCTTCAAAATAAGCCAAGGGGGCTTATCTGCCCCTTTCAGTAAGTGAGGACACAGCAGGAAGTTATTTCTGAGTCAGGAAAGCTGGTACCATGACCTTACATTTTCCAGTCCCCAGAACTGTGAGGAATAAATTTGTTATTTTTTAGTTTAGCATCCCAGGAATACTAAGGTAGTTCATAAACCAATAAGTAGACTCTTTGCTCTGAGAATGATGAAACAGAACCCATGTGGGGAACAAACTCTTATCTAGTTATGTTTGTTTATACTAAACAAAATAGTAGGGGAGATATAGGTATTCACTGTTTTAAGTGTAACCAGAAATGGTGGTGGTTGTTTTTTTTTTTTTTTCCCTTGGTTGTTTGGACACCATGGATTGAGCCCAAGGGCACTTAATCATTGAGTATATCATACATCCCCAGCCTTTTTTTTTATTTTTCATTTTGAGACAGGGCCTTGCTAAATTGCTGAGGTGGCTTTGAACTTGTTATCTTCCTGTCTCAGCCTACTGAACTGCTGGGATTACTGGTATGCACCATCATACCCAATCCCAGGATTGTTTGAAATGTGTGTTAAGTCACATAGACAAAGAAAGTACTGTCATGAAGGAAGAAGGGACTTATACTACTGATCCCTACAAAGAGAAGGCACTGCAGGCTGTGAATGGGGAGCACACAGGGAAATACCAGGTCAGTCAGAAAACAAGGTCAGAGCCTTTATTGTGGTTTTTAAGGGAAGGACTGGGTAAAGGAGCATAAGTTTTGAATTGTTTGGTTTGGCTAACTCCAACAGGCTGCAGCATTTAGGAATGTCTCTTGCAATCTGGTACCTGGCCCTGGGGCAATTAGGTAAAGGGAACATTAAGAGCTTGCTAAAAGAAGAGGTTAGAAGTATAGCCCCCACCCCCAGTGGTTGGTATGCATATAAGAGGTGTGCCTTAGGCAGTTTTTTACTGTCTTTAGGAAATGGATAACCCCAAAGAAGCAGTCCCTTATTTAAAAACTACAACAATAACAACAAAAAGCAGAATATAAAGGTATGATTAATTCACAGACAGTCCTACTTGTTTTGGCACTTTTCATCTTTTTTACTAACTCTTTAAGTGTCCATCTCCCTTTCTAGGTCTGTGAACAATGAGCACGGGGTCACATCTTACTCTTGTCACTGGTGGGTATTCAGCATATGCCTCTAAATTAATGAGCCAGTGTGTGGGTTTAGGCAAAATTGAGGGTAGGTATAGTCAGCCAAAAGAAAACAAGCAATCAAATAATAGAAACTGTGAGTCAGCTAGGCAAGAGAGTCAGCTTCTGTCCTGCTGCCCACTTTGGCTCTTCAGATACCACTGGGGCAAAAAGAAAGCCTCCCCCCACCCCTTTTGCAGCCTTCCCCCGATACCTGTATTCTCTCCAAAACTGCAAGAAAGGGAGTAGGTACGAATGAATAGGGAGACAGCCAGAGCTATCTTCTCAGTATTCCTTCCCCAAACCCCAAACCTGCACTCCTTTCTCGGCCCTTTCCCCATTTGCTTGGTCCTATGAAATTCTAGCTTGGTCTCTGTGTTTTCTTTAGACAAAAGAGACAAGCTTGAGGACAGGCAAGCAGTGGGAGTCACTGTGTTAAAATCTTGACAGGCTCTTGGCTCATGTCCTTGTAAAATGAGGGAAATACATAAACTCAGGGAAAACTGAGCTTACAATTGTGCAGCTCCACCCTGTCTCCACCTCAGTCCTGTCCCTGACTATGGCCCTTCTACAAATGTTGGACCTCCAACTCCAGGAGGGGCTTCTCACTCTTGAGACAGATGGCATTCTCCCTTAAATGTGTATCTACTTTCTAAATAAACCTTTGTCTCTGCCTTTGCCAGACTCATGCTGAAATTCTTTGCTGCCCTTCTTGGAAGAGATCTCTTCTCCATGACAGTCAGTTACTGAATTAGGCATGGTCCTGGCCACCCGCCTCCCATAGATGGCATGCCAATCACTGAACCTGTCACAGGAGAAGATATTTCTCTGAAGAATCGTCTGAGAAGTTTCCAGAGAAAGGGAGAACTTGACTCAGGGCCAGCAGGGTTCTTGCAGACATGACAGAAAAGAATTTTACCATGCACCAGTCAAAGGCAGAGACAGAGGTTTATTTGTGAAGTAGATACATATTCAAGGAAGAATGGGGGCTTATCTTAAGAGAGAGACCCATTTGGGGAAAAGCAGGCTATCTCCAGAGAGACAGACAGCAACCTGTTGGTATGGGGTGTTAGTATTTGCAGAGGGAGGATAGCTAGGGGCTGGTCTAGAGGTGGAGGCAGGGTAGAGGTACACAATTTTACACCCTCCTTTGCACATTGCCCTCAAAGTTGCAAGTGTTGGAGGGAGCCTTTCACATTTAGCGGTTTATGGCGCTGCTTTTGACACTTAGTATGTCTCTCTGTCTTCCCAAATTACTATCTCAAAATGACCAGTTTTGCAAACAAGAAAAGGTTTATTTAGGAGGCAGCCAAGCCAGAAGACAGATCAAGTCTCAGATCTCTCCCCCATAAGGTTTAGGGATATTTATGATAACGAAGCAGGGAGGTCGAAGGTATGGGGAGAGGTGATTGGAAGTAAGGAAAATTGAAGTAATCAGTGGTCTGTACACGTGGAATCAAATTTCATTGTCTTCATAGGACACATATTCAGAAAGTGTTGTTGGTGGGGACAAAAGGACAGTGCAAGTAATAAATAATGGGTCAGATCAGAAAGATGGAGGCTGGTTTGAAAGGAAAAGTAATAAAATGTTAATACCTCTAGAGCACTTCCCCTTTTCCACCTGTTGCCAAGGTTACCAGCCTCCAGGGATTATTCCTCCCTGCAGGGAGTTGTAGGGGCTGTTAATGAATGCCTCCTAGGGTGCTCCCTTCTTGCCAGGACCCCTGATCCACTTCCTTCTGGCCCTTGGATCACTCCATCTTTTAGGTCAAGTAAGCAGGTTGTGAGGAAGTGAAGGCATGAGAACAAAGGAATTCTAAAGTGTGTAAAAGGGGCAGGACACCCCCACTTCCTCAGACAACCAGCTCCTCTGCCCCAGGGGTCCTAGCCTTGCCTCACCCTCAGCCACTTGCAGGCCTTCTTGGGTGGGGCCCTCAGGGCAGAGCAGGACAGGGCTGAGCCAGAGGCAGCAGGAGCACTATGGGCACAGTGCAGGGTTGGAGAGGGGTTCAAACTGGCCGCCTTTTCAGTAGAGAGCCCTGTGCTGTACTTCACTGCCAGCTCTAAGTTTGCCTCGAGAGTGGGGCCCTGTGGTCACTGTCCAAGCCCTTCCCCTGCTGGAATGGCCCTGGAAGCAGGAATGAGAGTGGTCCCCTGGGAACCAGAGAAAGCCATCAGGCTGATGCCACCAGGTTATCTTGGGCAAACTCTTCCCTCTGCAGGACCTAAGAGCCCCATCTGCAAAACTGGGGGTGGCAGACAGCTGGATGAGGTATCCCTGAGTCCCTACCCTCCCTAAAGACTTAAGAGTCTGTGACCCTCAGTGTGATATCTATGATTACCTTGAGGACTCCAAGTTTTAGCAAAGGGAAGACGGATTCTCCTGTGGCACATTAGTTGGCGGCAGAGCTGGGTGACTAGGTTGAGTCTCATCCTATATGCCCTGACTTCCCAAGAGGCCCATGAGGAAAGGTCTGGAGATGCTAGGCTCTCCATCCCAGGTTCTGAGAAACTGATGTGACTCCATTTTTGAGAAATCAGCTTCTACCTCAAGGCCTGTCCAGAGGGAGGGGGCATGACTCTTGTCCTTGGAAAAACACACAGAAGGTTCTTAGGCACATACCCACCCTGCTGAGTTGTTTAACAAATGGGATCTGTGGTGCTAGGTGACCCTGACTCAGTTAAGCTAGGTGAGGACCCATAGCAACCCCCTAGCAACCACCAATCAGCAGGAGACAGGAAAAATATCTGAAATGTCAGGTGACCTCCCAGTAGTTTCCGTGATGTATAACATGATTAGGCAACCCTGCAGTTTGGCATAGAGACTCTTGCAACCCTTCCGGGCCTAAACCAATCAGTTCAAATATATCCACCATTTGAATTCACCCACTACCATTACCCAACTTGTTCCGGCCAGTGAATGTGCTCATCAATGTTAAGAATTGTTGTTTGATTTTCCCACGGTATAAAATGATTTTCTGTGTGATGTTGTGATGCATAGTGTATCCCCCCAAAACCTATAAATTCTCACTAACTAAGGGTTGGGACTCACTACTCAGGACCGCTGTATTGCAAATGGTTGAGAGTCCAGGTGCGAGCCTGCAATAAAGACTCTTGTGTAATTGCATCAGATTCGGCTCCTGGAGGTCTATTGGGGTCCCACGAATCTGGCATTACGGTTCTAGGAGCTTGTGGGCACCTGGTAGCCCTGCAGGTGTGGGGGCCATTTCTTGGCTCTGGCCCAGGGATGGCAGAGTTTCCTGGGTAGGTGGACAGTGGGCCCCATAACTGGTCCCCTATGACACCCCTTGCCTTATCCATGGGCCAAGGATTGGGTGGGGCATGTCTGAGAATCAAGGGCACATTCAGCAGAAATGAGAAGGGGGCAAAAAGGGAAGGGGGTGCAGCCCAGTTGGGTGCTCTCAACTTGGCAAGGAGTCACAAGACTGGCCCAAGGCTTAGGGTAGAGGGTATGGTGGAGGACGTCAAAGGAAGGAATGTTCTATGTCCCACTTAATGCTCAAGAAGCAATGAGCCTGATCCAAGGGTCTTTCTTAAGGAAATCCTAGGAATCCTAGGCTGGGGGCAGGGGGCGGACACACCTAAAATCTTCATCCCAGAGCAGGAAGTCTTTGCCTTTGGAAAGGCCATGTCCTCTTTTGAGAATCTGAGGGAAATTACATCCTTTTCTAGTGGGGAAACTGAGGACCAGATTGTCAAGGAGATGTGTCACATCTAGCTTAGGACTTAAAAGGCCCTTGCCTGAGACTGAGTGAGGCCCTGTATACCTGAAGGCAGGGAGCCAATGAGTGCAGACCTGAACCAGGCAGGATGGCAGGGGGATAGGCAGGATGGCAGGGGGACAGCCAGCGGGGCTGGAGGAGGCAGCATGAACTCCTCAGAGACTGGGGCCTGGCCTTCTGGGCCCCGCTTGGAGCTGGACTCCCTCCAGCACTCCCCCACCCAGGCAGTTCCATGATGCACATCCAGGCCTTGGCCCAGGCTCCTGGACCACCTCTCTCCTCCCTCACTCAGATCCAGTTTATTGGGAGGGCTGTCCTTTGGGAATGAGCTTGGGAGCCTCTGGCTTCCCCACTCGGCCTTTCCCCCTGTTGGTCAGCAGGGTTGAGCCATCCCTACTGCACACACAGGTTCACAGGCACTAAAACCTGGGCACAGGGACTCCTCCCCTCTTTCTCTGCCATGTGCCCATGAACTTGGGCTTCCCAGACAGAGGAAGTGAGCAGGAATAAGATTTGAGAAAAGCCCTAAGCCCCAAAAGGACTTGAGCCCAGGGAGATAGATATTGGGACAGGGAAAGGGGATGAGAAGTGTTGGAGTTCAAGCCAGGGCAGGCGGGTGGGGCTGGGCCTGGGCTTCCCAGGAGAGGTTGAGGTGGAAAGGAAGAGGGAAGAGCAGTCTTGTCGTGGGACTTTGTGGTCTGGAGACTTGGAGACACATCCTGCATCATAGGTCACCCACCTCCTAAAGTTGGTCAGAAAGGATAAGAAGCTGGGCGAACACACCCCTGAGGATGAGCTCATACCAAACATGTGCATACTCTCTCTCTCTCTCTCTCTCTCTCTCTCTCTCTCTCTCTCTCACACACACACACACACACACACACACCCTAGGGACATGCATCTGACCCCTTGGGTGACATCCTTTTGCCTCCACCTTTATCACACAAGAGGGTTTCACCCAGATACTAGTATGGAAAGAAGCAGTATAGTTTGTCTGTCCTGATGCTTCATGTGGCAAGATGATACGGGGTCCTTGATACAAATTCAGAGAGCCCCACAACCACTAATAGTACTCTGGAAATTCTGACATGGTTGGGTCGCCCAACTAGTGGAGAAAATAACCATAAATCATTCCAGCTGCATCCATTGCTTGCCTGCTGTGCACTAGATGAAACACCTCACCTCCTCCTCCAACAACCTACTACGAAGGTGATATTATTCCCAGTCCCAAGATCACACTCTGGAGACTAACAGACACACGGTTTGATGTGCCCCCTGCCCAACACTCTGGGGCCTGCAGACTCAAAATTCCTGAGTCTACCCCAGGGACAGGACCAGAACCAGCACCTGATGCACCCCAGGGGGAAGGGACCAGGGTGGGACACAGTTGCAGGAGAGATGCAGGATGAATGCCCCCACCCTCCCACATCTGGGGAGGAGGCGCCCAGGAGGGGGCTCCAGACTGACTCAGGCTGGCTCACCTCCCACTAGAGGGCTGGGCCAGACTTGGTTTTCAAATTCCTGGGCAGCTGGCACCCCCTGTAGTCAGACAGGGATGCTGCAGGACAGGGCTTGCTCCATCCCTAGTGCTAGCTGGGGGTTTTCTCTCCTCCCATCTCCAGCCCTTGCCAGGAAGCCAGCCAGGTCAGTCACTGTGATTATTACTGTTGCCACATTTTAAGGATGAGAGAAATGACAAGTGTCTTGCTCAAGGTCAATGAGCTAGACAATGTTGGTTCCCTAGCTTGGGTTCTCAGAGAGCAAGGATCTTTCCCTTCCAAGAGGGCTTTGTTCTAACCCCTCAGAGCCTCCCTACATCCCCAGGAAACACCGCTTCTCGAAACCTAGAACAAACAGACAGAGCAGCCATAGGAAGAAGTAAAAACTATTTACAAATGTACAACAGGAATGGAAGTCTTAGCACTCCCAATAGGGGAGTGATTGAGGGCTCAGCTACGAGAGGCCTCCACATGGAGGCTCAAAAGGTGAAGTTCAGATGTCCTGGTATCCAGCAGTGTGAATGGGTGAGTGAGAGGCTCGTGGATGGGAGGCCAAGTCTTCTCTGTGGGCTTTTTGCTGCGGCATCGGGCTGATGGAAATCTAAACACATAAGTCAATTCATGGGTGTTCTTTCAAGCTTCTACCCTGCAGTTCACAGTCATGGCCCTGGGCCCCAGGAGACAGGACAAAGGAGAGGGCTGGTACCCCAAGTAATGCAAGGGCCCTTGGTGGGCACCATGGGTTATCTACCCTACTGCACTCCTAATGCTCCACTTCATATATTTCACATGGGATTTCAAGTACAAATTTCCATAAAAAAAAAAAATAAAGAGCCAGGCACAGTGGCACATGACTATAATTCTAGTGGCCTGGGAGGCTGAGGCAGGAGGATCACAAGTTCAAAGCCAGCCTCAGCAAAAGTGAGGCACTAAGTAACTTAGTGAGAACCTGTCTCTAAATAAAATACAAAATAGGGCTGGGGATGTGGCTCAGGGGTCGAGTGCCCTGAGTTCAATTCCCTGTCCCCCTCCCCCCCAAAAAAGAATCTCCTTTAAAACATAAATTACTAGTCTCAGTCCTCATTAATAACTGAGGAAACTGAGGCCTAGAAAGGTAAGGGACTGGCCAAGGCCAACTAGCAAATTAGTGGTGCAGTCTTTTCTCTTTGTCTATTCAGCAACACCTGGGAGTACTCTGAAACCTGGAACCCGCACACTCAGGTTCATATTTCCGTTCCTTAAGCTCCATGTGCTTCAGCTTCAGGGCCAGCCCAACCTCAGGAGCCTCCCCCAACACATGTGTGACCCACAGACATCCTTCTCCCAATGCACACCCACTATTCCTCACCTCCTGTAAAGCTGCAGCCTCGCCACTCCCTGGGGGGCCCTGCCCATGTGTAGGAGATGTGGGCCCAGGGAGCTCTGTGGGACAGTGTTGACGGGAATATTGTGGCGAGAACCGTGTGTGCACTGGGTCCCCTTGCTCAGGGTCCCACTCCGTGCCTTCCGCCTGCTGCATCCAAGTAGCTGCAGACATGTACCTGGGGCGTGATAGACCAAATGCAGGGAGTCACTACCCACCTTGGCCTGGGCCCCCTGACCACCCTCACCCTCAGCTTGGAAAGCACAGAGCCCAGGGTTCCCAGCCAGGAGTCTCATCCAGGCTGCATTTCCCCTCTACTCCATTTCTTAGGGCAAGAACCTAGAAGGGCAATGAATAGGGACGTTCCCAGAGGCTCCCAGAGTGCCCTGGAGAAAACCCCAAAGGAAAGGACAATGGGTGACAGGGCCTGGGAGCTGGGGTCAGGGACCAAAGAAGAAAACCCAGCTTTATCTCACCCCACTCCCACCAGCCCCAGAGATCCACCACTTGAGCCTTCAGTTTACCAACTCACTTGGGTCCCACTGGCATACAAATGGTCAAATACCAGTTGTTGGCACAGCCCTGGTCGAAGGGGTTGTTGTTCCGGAGTGATTTGCCCTGGAGGGAGATGGGGATGGGAAGAGGAGCTCAGAATCAGCAGGACTGGGCAAGGCCATCTCCCAGTGACTCCTCCTAAGTCAGTCAGCTTAGCCAGGGCTCAGCCCAGGCCTGGAGCAAGATTCTAAGGGCAGGGGAGCCCAAGAGTGACCCAGGGCCTCCTGCCTTCCTATGCTCCTAGGAAGAGTGACCTCCCTTGACCCACTTGTGAGCAGCTCTCCGCAGACAGTGCTGACACTGCACTCCTTTCTCCTGCCTTCTCAGGGCTCCTCATCATCCTGTGCCTCCCTGTGCAAGATCCTTGTTCTGTCTCCATTGGCCACACCTGTCCTCTTACCTCATCCTTCCACACACCCCCCTTTTTAAAAAAAATATTTTTTAGTTGTTGATAGACCTTATTATTTTTTTTTAATTTGTATGGGGTGCTGAGGATCAAACTCAGTGCCTCACACATGCTAGGCAAGTTCTCTGCCACTGAGCTACAACCACAGCCCCTTTCAGATACCTTTTAAACTCTTCCTTGTGCTGCTCAATTGCTCCAAAGACAATGTCACCACCCCACTCCCACTTCATTTCCCCACCTCTCATTTTTTTTTCTAAAATTATGCCTTAACTGAATTTCACTATCTGGGAGGACAGGGGCAGTGGGGAGGCCCCATCATAGTTTCCTAGTCAAAAATCACATGGCCCAGGAAAATCTGGGCTGAAGGCCTTCAGTACACAAAGCAGTAAAGGTCAAGCTCAAAGTAAAGGCAGACCACAGGGCTGATGAATAAGGGCCAAGCACAGAGTGTCAGGTGAGAGGAGGACCAGATATGGCAGTGGTGGGCTGGGGACTAAAAGGATGGGAGGTGATGAGCAGGTAGGCTCCTCTATCTGTTCACTGTCTCGGGGTCTGCAGCGTCCCCTCCCCCACTGATACTGCCCACCAGTCTTACTGAAAGAGCCTTTAGTCAAGAGATTGCCATACTAAAGGAATCCCAGGGCAGAGATGCCCACCCCTATCATTCCTATTCAACACTAAAAAGAAAAAGCAATAAAGATACACAGATTGGAAAGAAGGTAATGAAACTGTTCTTCACAGATGACAATTTTCTATGTAGAATGTACAACAGCCACAAAATGCTGAGGGAGAACTCAGTGGTTGAGCACCCCTGATTCAACCCCTAGTCCTAGAAAAACAACACTAAGGACTCCTGCGCTTGGGAAGATGCTATGAAGAAAATGGAATGACAAGTCACAGATTGCAAGAAGAGATGTGCAAAACCTAGATCTGAATCTGATGTAGAAAACTCTTAAAACTCAATAAGAAAACAACCGTTTTTTCAAATGGGCAAAAGATTGGAGTAAACGCTTTTGGGGGGAGTGGGTACCACGGATTGAATATAGGGACACTCAACCACTGAGCCACATCCCCAGTCCATTTTTTTTTGTATTTTATTAGAGACAGGGTCTCACAGAGTTGCTTAGTGCCTCGCTTTGCTGAGGCTGGCTTTGAACTTGGAATCCTCCTGTCTCAGCCTCCCAAGCTGCTGGGATTACAGGTGTGCGCCACTGTGCCCTGCCAGGAGTAAACATTTTACCAAAGACCTAATGAAGGCCAAACAGACATGAAAATAGGCTCAACATCATTACTCATTAGGAAAACACAACCTGGAACCTTAATGAAATACTACGACTCATTTAATAAGACAGGTTTGATTAAAAGACAAAACAAAATAACAAAGGACAGTGTGAGGGGCTGGGGTTGTGGCTCAGTGGTACAATGCTTGCCTAGTGTGTGTGAGGCACTGAATGCGATTCTTAGCACTGCATATAAATAAATAAAAGGTCAACTGATACCTAAAATATATTTGAAAAAAAAAGTGTGAAATGTTGGTGAGGATGTGAAGCAACTGGAATTCCCAACATTGCTGGTAGAATTTAGAAACCTTACAGTTGTTTTGGAAGACAAATTTGGCAATTTCCTACAAAGTTCCACACGTGTTTACCTTATGACTCAGCAATGCCACCCTTAAGAATTTATTCAACAAAAATGAAAACTTATGTTCACATGCCTGTGCATCAATGTTTGGGGCAGCTTTATTTATAACTACCCCAAACTAGCTAGGCATAGTGGCCCACACCTATAATCCCAGAGGCTTGGGAGCCTGAAGCAAGAGGATGGCAAGTTCAAAGTCAGCCTCAGCAACTTAGTGATGCGCTAAGCAACTTAGTGAGACCCTGTCTCAAAATTAAAAAAAAAAAAATTTAAACATAATTTGAGGGGTGCTAGGAATGTGCCTCAGTGATTAAACACCCCCCGGTTCAATTTCTACTATGAAACAAACAAAACAAAACAAACAAAAATACTGGCAAAAACTAGACATAATGTAAAAAATCCTTGGTTTGATGAATGTATAAACAATCTATAGGGCATCCATACGCTTCTACACAGCAATAAAAGAAATAAAATACTGATATGAGCGACAACATGGATGAATCTCAAATACATTGTCCTAAATAAATAAAGCCAGAGAAAAGAAGGCAATGACTCCATTTACATGTGATCCTGGAAAAAAAGAAAAACCAGAAGGACATAGGGAGAGAGACTGACAACAACAGGTCAATGAAAGGATATTCTGGAGTAAAGAAACTGCCTAAACTTGATCATGCAGGAGAATGCAGGACAGTATCCAGTTGTCAAAATCCCGTATCCTAGACTAAAAGGGTGAATTTGGCAGTTTTAACTTATTCCTCAATAAATGAGTTTTTGTTGTTTTTTTTTTTTAAATCCCACCATGGCTCCCAGGTTTCCACTTCATCAAAACTAAATTTCACGCTCAACTTTTAGGGGCTTTTTAACCCTGACTCCTCCTTATAAATTATCTGGCACCTTGGGTTTGATTTAGAATCGTTCCTTCCTCATTTCCTTAACATCCAACATTCGGGTTTCTCTGCCTTTTTGCAAAGGTGTGCCTCTCACAGACAACACCCTCCTGTCTTCCACCTTTGCAAAATCACACCTAGGACAGGAAGAGTGGCACGTCCTCCTCTACAATGCTGGCCTCGCCAAACTCAGTTTCTTGGAGGCTGCTACACCACTCAGGACCGACCCCCGTCTCAAGCGTTTCCCTAGGTGTCTGCTGGTGTTATTCTGATCGCAGGGTTCTTATCAACACAAGCGCAGGATGCACCCATCCCTCAAATAACAGGCTCTCCATGCAATGCACCCACGAGGAAGAATGACCACTGAGCTCCAGGGGGAGGAAAGATCTGAGCTGCATCTTAAGGGGTGGGTCTGGAAGGACTCATGAGGCACCATCAGGACCAAGGGCAGTGAAGATCAGCCGAAAGTGCAGGATTCCCAAAGATGCAAGATGCCTCCGCACCGTCTGGTATTGCAGTACTCGCTTACCTTGCTCACCGACACAGCCTGTATCATCAGGAGCAGAATGACAGGCAGCAGGAGTACCAAGACGGGTACAGCTACTGCGATGCTGTGCATACACAAGCTAAGAAGAACAGACAAACTGTTCTCTCCTGGCCCCGCCCAACGACCGACAGCCCTCATTAGCCCCGCCCTGGCTGGCCCCGCCCACCCACTTTTGCCTCCCTGGACTGGACAATTAATCCAGCACACCCAAGAGAAACCTCACCCCACCATGCTGGCCTCCCACTTGACCCTTTTCAACCTTCATTACCCCACTTCTTGGCCTCCCTAGATTCTTAACTCCATAGTCCATCCTACCACGCCCATCTCCCTGACCCCACTCGCCTTCAATCTGTCCTTCATAGGTCCTCCCAAGTAGCTTCTCCCTTTAGCCCTGCCCACAACATCAGCCCTCCCTCGGTTAACCCCACCTCTTGGCTGTCCTGCCCCTTGGCTGTCCGTCCCTCCCCACAACCCATTCTCTTCCCATTGTGGGCCCTTGGGACTGGGTGGATACGCCATGGCTGAGTCCAGCGACAAGGGCATGTGTCTTGTACGAATGAGAAAAAGCACACTGGTAGCCAGAAGAACAACCAGATAAAGGCACAGGGACACCAGCAGCAGCACGAATACGCGGAAATTTCTTTGACCTACACAATTGTTTACCCACAGGCAGTGGTGGTCAAAGTCCTAGGGGAGAGAAGGCAGACCTTGAGCGTCTATTTGGTTTAGCCCAATACCCCCAAATCTTGAGGCCCCCCCTCAACCCAGCCCCTAGAACTCCTGCTCTTGGCCCTGCACGTGAGCTCCCATCTCCAGGGTGAAACCAGCACGTCCATGGATAGAGCACAGTTAGGACGCCATGGCTCATCAGGTCATTTGTCATGAGTGAGGTCTCTAGAGACAAGACCTGCCTGGTGTCACTTTGAGCAGGATACAGAAAAGCTGTGAAGCTGTATTTTTTCAGATACTGGGTAAGGATGAGAAGAATTTCTAGCCCAGCCAGCCTTCTGTACTTGGAAACCCGTGCAAGGTGTGCACATGAGAGAAGAGCACTCGGAACCCAGGAAACCCTCAATTGGACACCCAGAGGTGGACAGGCAACAATACCCAGAACAGGGCAGCAGCCGGCCTAAAGTTATGGGTATCTAGTATCAGCAAACTAGTGGGACAGTCACTGCCTTTCCTCCCCTTGACTCCACCAGGCTCAGCACAGATGGTGCCCTTTGCATGTCAGCACCTGTGCAAGCAAGGCCAGCGTCTCAGGACAAGTGCAGAACTGGAGGCAATAACATATATAAGTGACCAAGAGTGGCTGAGAGCCACTTGTAGCAGTGTGGGAAGATGATCTCATACCCACCCCTGGACCACATATGATGTGAGGTTCCTGGTCCTGGCCAGGTGTCCTGGGATGGGTTGGTGAGTGGACAGGAAGGAGGAGTACTTACCTCCACACAGATATTACAGAAGGGACAGTGGTGGGTCCGGGGTGGACGATGGAAAGAACACTTTGAGCACCACTGCAGGCGAAAGGCCGTGTTGTTCACTCGTGCTATGTATTGAATGTTGGGGTCCTCTTCTAAGGAGCCTGGCAGGGGAAGAGATTTGGGCAGTGGCAGGAGGCCCTTCCACCACTCTACTGCTTGGGGCCGCCCCATGGCATCATTGGGCAACAAGAAGGGTGGGGAGGAGGAGGGCAGGGGAATCCCGGTCCCTGTTGAGCAAGCTGACCACTCAGATGGGCGGCAGTCAGAGAGAAAGGGCTGTCCAGCCACAGGAGCTCTATACAGAGCTCTCCCCTTTTGGAATAGTGATCAGTGCTTGAAGTCGTGTGTAAAATGGGAAGGAGGAGGAGTGAACTGCGTGGTTTGGAAGGGCCTGCTGGCCTCTCTTGCCAGCCTGCCCAGTCCTTGCTTCGAAAGCAGCTGGAACACCTCCAGGATTCTGTTTTTTCGCACTTCAGTGGCTTGGGAAATGAAGTGCCAGGGCCCAAGTAATGATGACATGGAGGGAAGGGCTCCTGAGGCCACGGGGGCGGGGGGTGGGGTTGAGGGGGGTTAGCATGTTTGAAATCACCCCTATAGGCATCAGCCCTTGGGATACCACCTCCTTCTCCAGGGGTCTGAGGCCTTACCTTTGTGCAAAATGCCTGGGTCTGACCCGTTGAGGAAAATGAGGCTGCAGAAGGACAGTATAAAGAATAGGCCCGAAACCACGGCAAATTCCCACTGCCCATTCTGAGCCAACCACCGGCACCTGAAACCAGAGCCAGACTCAGTCCTAGTCTGGGGAAACCCAGAGCTCCCCACAAGGCCTAGTTCACCTGAGGTAGGACTCACTCGCCTTAAGGACTGATCTAAATATCCAGGTTAGAGACAGACCATGGAGACTCCACAAAATATCACCAGCATTAGCAGTCTCTCATAGTTCCCTAAATGCGTCAGGCACTCCAGACCTCTGTGCTTTCACATTGGGTTCCCTCTAACTCTATATCCTCCTTCCCCTGCTGACCCTCTCTCTCCACTTCCCTCCCTGCCTCTGTACTGTCCTTGTCTATTTTCTCTTCTGTGTCTAAGACACTGACACCTTCCATGGGAGACTCACGGAAAGGCGAAGAAGATGCCACTTATTGTAATAAGAAGCATTGCATTAAAAGCTGGAAACAGGCTTGGTTTCAGCCATGAGGATTCGATCGGAGGTTCATTTGGGGGCGTGATACTCTGTGAAGAGGCCATGGCTAGACCACCAAGTCTCACAGACTGAAGCCACCAACGAACTCTTCTGGGTTGGCACCCAGACTGCCATGACAACAGAAGTGACATCACAGAGGTTCTGGAATGGGGGCTCTGGCTGCTTCCAGTGACTTGTGAGATCAACCTTCCCCAACCCCCACATACGCACATGTTGTAGACTGGGACATCCTGCTCTTATGATGGTAGCTTTGTTGGAGCTTGTGATGATATGATGTGGTTTGTCCCAAAGGTTCAAAGGCTGGAGGGTTGGTCCTCAGTGATGAGGTGGTAGAACCTGAAAGAGGTGGGCCTAGTGGGAGGTAACTCATTCACTCTGCAAGATGCCCTCTCAAGGGAGTAATGGACTTCTCATGGGCCCCCATTTGCTCCTGTAAGAGGGAGTTGTTATCAAAAGAGCCAGATTGGTCCCTCCCTGTTTTCTGACACACAATCTGGTGAACACCCTCACCAGAGATCCCTTGCAGGAGCTGCCAAATCTTGGATACTGAGTTAAATAAAACTTACCTCCTTATAAATTATCTGTTCTCGGGTATTTTGTTAGAGCAACAGAAAGCAGGCTAATACAGAGGCCATAAATTATGTGAAGATGGCATGGGGAGAAGTTTGGTGATGGTCATCCCCCTTTCAGGCCCAGTGCTAATTGGAGTCAACAGTGCTCATTGCTCATCCCAGCTCCACTTCTTCCTTTTTGTTGTAACAGAGCTCCAGTTTGGGGAAAGAGGTAGAAATCTACCAATTAAATATCTTCCCAGTTTACTCACTTCCATGGTGGGATTTATGATGTAATTCTCTCTCAAAAATAAAATGAGCTGGGGATGTGACTCAATGGTTAAACAATCCTAGGTTCAATCCCTGATGATGATGATAATAACAATACTAATAATAATTTGTACATATTTATGGCATATAACATAATTTGAAAAATGTTACATTGAAGAACGTCTGAGTCAAGCTTTTTAACATATACATTACTTCATATTCTTATTTGTGGTGAGGACCCTTAAAATCTACTCTTTGAGTCATTTTTAGTGTAGATAACATTATCAACTGTACTCATTCTGTTGTATGTTATTATTAACTGTAGTCATTATATTGCACAATAGATCCCTTAAACTCATCCCTCTCATCTAAGTGTAATTTGTTCTCCTGGGACCAGCATCTTCCCCCTCCACAGCCCAGCCACTCCTGGGCCCCTGGCAGTCACCATTCTGCTCTCTGTTTCTATGAGTTCAACTTTTATAGATTCCACATGTAGGTGAGATCATGTGATTGTTGCCCTGTGCGTGGCTATTTCCCCCAATAAAACGTCCTTTGGCCTCATTCATTTGTCATAAAGGACAGAATTTCCTTATATTTTTTTTAAAGACTAAAGAGTATCCCCTTATATTTCTAAACCACATTTTCTGTATCCATTCATGCACCGATTGGCTGGACCATAGGGTAGTTTTTTGTTTTTTGTTTTTGTTTTTTTTGGTGCTGGGGATTGAACCCAGGGCCTTGTCCATGCAAGGCAAGCACTCTCCCAACTGAGCTCTATTTTTAAGTTTTAAAGAAACTTCCCATACTAATTTCCATAATGACTGTACTAATTTACATTCCCCCAAACATAGTACAAGAATTCTAGTTTCTCCACATCCTGACCAGTACTTAAAATCTTTTGTCTTTCTTTTTCTTTTATTTATGATGGGGGTTGAACCCAGGGGGACTTTAACCCTGATAGACATCTGGAGACCTTTTTACTTTTTATTTTGAGATCAGCTCTCACTGAGTTGCTGAGGTTTACCTTGAATTTATAATCCTCCTGCCTCAGCCTCCTGAGTTCCTGAGATTAAGGCATGTGCCACTGGTTCTTTTGTCTTTTTGATAATAACCATTCTAATAGGTGCGAGAGGGTATCCCATTATGATTTTAATTGCATTTCTCTAGTGATTAGTAATGTTGAATATTTTTTTTCAGATTTCTCTTGGTCAGTTGGGTTTCTACTGAGAATGAAGTGATGTTTGGGTCACAGTCTACAACCAAGTTTTATGTCAACTTCTGTTGTAGCACAAGAAGAAGGGATGACATGCATTGGGTCATGGGAAAAGTTAGCAGTGGTACTAGAATCATAACTACCAGGTCTATTGAGCTTTGGAGCAGACCATGCTAGCCTTAGGGTTTCTCTTTTTGTTTTGTATTTTTCATTAGATATATATGACAGCACCATGCATTTTAATTCATTGTACACAACTGCAGCACAAATTTACATTTCTATGGTTGTACCTGATGTAGCGTTCACACCATATGTGCATTCATACATGTACCTAGGGTAATGATGTCCCTCTCATTCCACCATCTTTCCTACCCCCATGCCCCCTCCTCACCTCTGCCTCCCCTTTGCCCCATCAAAGTTCCTCCATTTTTCCTTATCAGGGAGAACATTCAGCCTTTGGATTTTTGGGATTGGCTTACTTGATTTAGCATGATATTCTCTAACTCCATTCATTACATGTCGTAATTTTATTCTCTTTTAATGCTGAGTAATATTCCATTAGGTATATATACCACAGTTTCTCTATCCATTCATCTATTGACGGGCATCCAGGCTGTTTCCACAGTTTAGCAATTGTGAATTGAGCTGCTATAAACATTGATGTGACTGTGTCCCTGTAATATGCTGATTTTAAGTCATTTAGGTATAGACCTAAGAGAGGGATAGCTGGGTCAAATGGTGGTTCTATTCCAAGTTTTCTAAGGAATCTCCATACTGCTTTCCAGATTGGGTTGCACCAATTTGCAGTCCCACCAGCAGTGTATGAGTGTACCTTTTCCCCTTCTACATCAGCATATATCGTGGTCTGTCTTCAGCACACAGGGCACTTTGTGGCACAACCACTGTTCTATGTGGTTTACATGAATTAACCCACAATTCCTTGTTTTACAGATAGGGAAATTGAGTGACCAGGTGCTAAGTGCTACCCAAGGTCTCCCTGCTGGACAGTTGTAGAGCTGTGATTTGGACTTATGAGATCTGGCTCCAGAGTCCTTGCCACCAACCACCAAGCAAGTGACTCCAGGAGGAGTTGCAATAAGGGGGCTGAGTAGAAAGGGAATGAAGTTGGAGCATGGGATCAGTGCCTGAGATGGGTGCTGCCAATAATGGAAAGGAGCCCTGATTGGTGAATCCCAGAGGGCAGACCACATTTAGGTCCCTTGAGAATAGTGATCCTGGACATGGAGGTAACCATTGTGAAAAGAGCAACCATTCTCCAGAACAGAAACCTACTCTCCAAGTACAAGGATTTCACCAGAGCTTTGTCCTTCAAGGGGGGAAGGCATTTCTCCTACTCCAGGCTCTTATCTCCTGCAAGGTGCTAGTGGTGGTGGAAAAGTAGGAAACACCAGTGAAAGTCACACCCCAGCAATACAGGCTCACTCAACACCATGATCTAATCATAGACCACAGAATCCTTCCTTCCTCTCTACTGTGCCACTATACCAAAAAGCCTCCGCACAACTTTAGAGAATTAGAGATGAAAGAGTTGATGACACAAATTCTTTCTGGGCAAGAAATGAAAATAAGCACATTATAGGAATCTGAAAGTTTCTGGCCTCTTTGGCAACAGAAAACACTAAACATGACTGAACTTCTAGACAGATGAGCACAAAATCTCACCAAATAAATGGCCTATTTACCTCAGTTCCTATTATTCAGTACACTGTCTAGCTTTCAATCAAAAATAATTATAAGGTATACATACTAAAAAGCAAGAAGAAAGGACATAAAGCAAGCATTCGAATGAGACCCTCAAATGATGAGGCTGTGGGAATTATCAGACAGGGATTTGAAACAACTATGATTGAGATCCTAAGGGTTATAGAGGGTTAGAGCTGAACAAGAATATTCAAGAAAAGATAGATAATGTAAGCTGATGATGGAAATGGTAAACAAGAAAAAAAAGGAAAGACTGGAGATAAAATGACTAAGATGAATGCTTAACACCTTTGATGGGCTCACTAGTACCCTGGACATGACTGGGGAGAATATTAGTGAACTTGCAGATAGGTCAGAAGAAATTTCTCAGGCAAAATTGCAAAGAGAAAAGAAAAATTGAAACAGAAAATTTAAGAACCACGGGGCAAATGCAAAAGATAAACACACGTGGAGTTGGAATAGGAGGAGGAGAAGCAAAATAGAAGAGAGTTGAGGAAAGACTTCGAGTAATAATGACAGAAAACTTTTATGAAGTAATAGATACAGGGAGTTCTGAGAACATCAAACAAGGCAAATACCCAAAATCTATACCTACCATCTTTCAAATTGCTGAAAATCAAAGCCAAAGAGATGGTATTTAAAGAAATCATCTTACTCATACGGAGCCAAGATAAGAATCTTAGTGGACTTCTCCTAAAATGTGCTAGAGAAAGAGAGTTGAGTGAAATTTTGAAGTGTTGAAAGGAAAACCCACCAGCCTATAATCCTCTACCCAGTGTATCATGGTTTGATATTGTGTGTCCTCCAAAAGCTCATGTGGGAGACATGCCTTCAATATACATTTTAAATTGTTTTTCTGGACACAGTTTTGTTCCTGTATCTTCTTAAGAGATATCCTTGAGAAAAAGTTTTTTGAAAAATCTAGTCTCAGCCAGTCATTGCAGGACATGTGTCCTCATTCCCACTATGCAAAAGGCTGAGGCAGGAAGATGGCAAATCTGATGCCAGCTTGGGCAACTCAGGTGGACCCTGTCTAAAATCAAGGGGGATTGGCTGGGTATGGTGCTCGTTAGTAGAGCACTTGCCTAGCATGTGAAAGCCCCTATTTCAATCCCCTGTACCAAAAAATGGGGTCCTTGAAGAGGCTAATATCAAGGCAAAAAGGATGCAATGATCATTTCTTTTTACTTTTTATTAAGTTGCTAAGGCTAGCCTTCAACTTGTGATAGTCTTGTCTCAGCCTCCTGAATTTAGGCATGTGCCACTGTCCTGGCCCAGAACTTTTTAAAATAAATTCAACCCCACAGCATTGTCATCTGATAATATCAAAAAGGTAACAAAAACTATATGAAAAAAATGTTTCCCCCAAATATATGTGTATATATATATATATATATATATATATATATATATATATATATATATATATATTTAGTTGTAGTTGGACCCACTGTCTTTATTTATTTTTATGAGGTACTGAGGATCAAACCCAGTGCCTCACATGTGTGATTCGGGTGCTCTACCAGTGAGCTACAGTCCCAGCCTTTCAGTTATCATTTCTAGTTGGAGGCACTTTGTGACAGAATAATATTATCTCTTTTTCTGGCTGGGGGGGTACTGGGGATTGAACTCATGACACTTGACCACTGAGCCCATATCCCCAGACCTATTTGGTATTTTATTTTAGAGACAGGGTCTCACTGAGTTGCTTAGCACCTTGATTTTACTGAGGCTGGCTTTGAATCTGAGATCCTCCTGTCTTAGCCTCCCAAGCTGCAGGGATTACAGGCAGGCGCCACTGTACCCAGCCCAATATTATCTTCTTTAAGTATGATCCAACCCAGTTGTTTTCTTGACTGTTTTAAAATAAATCTGTTCTCATCATCTGATACAATGCTCATGTACTCATCAAAACCAATGATACAGCTCTTATCATTATATTCATTTGCTTATAGAACCACCCCTGAAATTGGCACTTATTTTGCAAGCATCTGAAGAAGAGGGTGATGGGCTGCACCATTGCCTTCTGTGCTTTTGGCCTGACCATAACCGTGGTGGAATCTCTGACAGACCAATCTCACTGCATGCTACTACCTCAGAAAGCCACTTGTGAGTAAATATATTTCTGCAGAATCTCTTAACGACGGATACATAAAAATCTATAACAAATTATTATAATTTATATTATAATTTATTTAATTCTCTGTAGTAATTTCAAGCTTTACACATTACCTTTACACTGTGGTGACCTTCCTTCTATCTAACAAACATCTTTGTGTACCGAACCACTTGTTTCTTTAAAGGATTTGGGGGATCCCTGTGCTGTGGATCAAATCCAGAGCCTCACATGAGCTAGGCAATTGCTCCATCACTGAATGACACCGTTGGACCAGAATGGAGAGATTTTACTGGGAAATTTTATTCAAGCTCTGATAGTACCTAATGAAATGTTGCTTTTTGACAAAATAATGGGTTTCTAGAAAATGATTATTTGTACCCACCAGATACACTTATGATGCCAGCCATCTGATTTACAGATTTACTCTGGGGTTGTTGATAAGAAATTACATTGCTTTTTTTCCCCCAAGTAAAAAATTGCAATCTATTTATTTATTTTTATTAGTAAAATTTTACATAATACTGGGATTTATTATACCATATCCTTGCATGCACATAATTTGATCAGTCTCATGTTCCAGCTAACATATTCTTTTTTTTTTTTTTTTTTGTACTGGGAATTGAACCCAGGGGTGCTTAGCCACTGAGCAACATCCCCAGCATGTTTTTGTATTTTATTTAGAGATAGAGTCTCACTGAGTTTCTTAAGGCCTCACTACGTTGCTAAGGCTGGCTTTGAACCCACAGTTCTCCTGCCTCATCCTCCAAAGCCACTGGGATCACAGGTGCCACCACACCTGTCTAACATATTCTTTTGGAGTGAGGGGAGGTGGTATCTTGAACTTTTCTTTTGTTTTAAATGCTGGGAATTGAACCCAGGGCCTCATGCAAGCAACCAATTTATCACTGAGGTACATCCCCAGCCCTTGAGCATTATTTTTAATAGGTCTATCTTTTGGACACGACCTAATGGCTGGGTATCATGAGAAATCCAGTATTTTATGTGTCTGGAACTTTAAGTATATTTTCACTCAAAATTCCTGTAGGACAGGTGTTTCGCAGAGTAATGAACTGGCTCTGGTCATATTCAACAAGATGAGACAACCAGCAAATATGGGAAAGACCTAAGATTGAAATTCAGATTTATAGTACACCAGGATTCAATATCTGGGTTATGTGGCTTCTCTGCAAGAGGAAGAAGAAAGTTTTTTTTTTTTTTTCTTTTTAATACCAAGTATTTTGAGCCAGGTGTAGTGGCACGTGCCTGTAATCCTAGCAGAGCCGGGGAGACTGAGACAGGAGAACGAGAGTTCAAAGCCAGCCTCAGCAAAAGCAAGGCACTAAACAACTCAGTGAGATCCTGTCTCTAAATAAAAACACAAAATAGGGCTGGGGATGTGGCTCAGTGGTTGAATGCCCTTGGGTTCAATCCCCGGTACTAAAAAATAAATAAATATTTTATTGTATGTTGCTGCCAGTGTATATAAAATAATTACCATTGTAAAATAGAAATTCATGAAAATTCAGAGAGGTAGATGTTAAGGATTGACAAAAGTAGAAGATTGTATTTTGGTACATGTGTTACAGGGAAATTTTTTGTACAGGCTTCTGAAGATGGAACCCAGTGCCTTCTGCATGCTAGGCAAGCACTTTACCACTGAGCCACAACCCCAGCCCTCTAAGCTGATATTTCTTGAGAAACATCCCCACATTTCTATGTCAAGCTAGTTACTAGAAATCTTCAACAGCTGCAAATCATCAAAGAGAGACATTTCTCCCCTGCCAGATAACTTAAATTAACCTTTGATAGAGGCTATAACTAGGCAATTTATACCAAATAGAGTAGGAGGAAACCCAGGTTATTGGTCACGGTATTTCAAGCCAAGTGAGTCTTATAGCATCTCTCAACTATTATCAGTAATGTGAGTAATGACAGATTAGCTATAAAGATACTTTGCAAACACAGAGGAGCCTGGCAATTGAAGTTCTAGAAATGGATAGTTTTCTTTGATATTCAGAAGTTGTCAGACTACCTGGTTTTTGTTTGAAACTTACTAAGAATTCATTACATATAGGATATTCCTAATTCCTCAAAATTCCCCAGCAACCGCCTCCAAATCCCACCCAGTTTCTTTCTTTCTTTTTTTAAAGAGAGAGAGAGAGAGAGAGAGAGAGAGAGAGAGAATTTTTTGATATTTATTTTATAGTTTTTTTTTTGAGCGGACACAACATCTTTAATTTGTATGTGGTGCTGAGGATCGAACCCAGGGCACCGAGCATGCCAGGTGAGCACGCTACCACTTGAGCCACATCCACAGCCCCTTTTTCTTTCTTTCTTTTTTTTAGTTGTTGATGGACACAATATTTTTGTTTATGAATTTATTTTTTAATGTGGTGCTGAGGATCAAATCCAGTGCCTCACACGGGTGAGGCAAGCGCTCTACCACTGAGCTTCAGCCCCAGGCCCCCACCCAGTTTCTAAAACAAAAATTCTTGCTATGGTCTGAATGTTTGTATTCCTGCTTCCAACCCCCAAATTCATATGTTGAATTTCTAAGCCTCCAAGGGGATGGCATCAGGAAGTGGGACCTATGGGAGATGATGAAGTCATGAGGGCAGAGCCCTATATTCCTGTATACAGTGCATGCCTATTGCCAGAGATTACTATCTTTAAAAATGGGATAGTGTTCTTCAAAATAAGCCAAGGGGGCTTATCTGCCCCTTTCAGTAAGTGAGGACACAGCAGGAAGTTATTTATGAATCAGGAAAGCTGGTACCATGACCTTACATTTTCCAGTCCCCAGAACTGTGAGGAATAAATTTGTTATTTTTTATTTTAGCATCCCAGGAATACTAAGGTAGTTCATAAACCAATAAGTAGACTCTTTGCTCTGAGAATGATGAAACAGAACCCATGTGGGGAACAAACTCTTATCTAGTTATGTTTGTTTATACTAAACAAAATAGTAGGGGAGATATAGGTATTCACTGTTTTAAGTGTAACCAGAAATGGTGGTGGTTGTTTTTTTTTTCCCCTTGGTTGTTTGGACACCATGGATTGAGCCCAAGGGCACTTAATCATTGAGTATATCATACATCCCCAGCCTTTTTTTTTATTTTTCATTTTGAGACAGGGCCTTGCTAAATTGCTGAGGTGGCTTTGAACTTGTTATCTTCCTGTCTCAGCCTACTGAACTGCTGGGATTACTGGTATGCACCATCATACCCAATCCCAGGATTGTTTGAAATGTGTGTTAAGTCACATAGACAAAGAAAGTACTGTCATGAAGGAAGAAGGGACTTATACTACTGATCCCTACAAAGAGAAGGCACTGCAGGCTGTGAATGGGGAGCACACAGGGAAATACCAGGTCAGTCAGAAAACAAGGTCAGAGCCTTTATTGTGGTTTTTAAGGGAAGGACTGGGTAAAGGAGCATAAGTTTTGAATTGTTTGGTTTGGCTAACTCCAACAGGCTGCAGCATTTAGGAATGTCTCCTGCAATCTGGTACCTGGCCCTGGGGCAATTAGGTAAAGGGAACATTAAGAGCTTGCTAAAAGAAGAGGTTAGAAGTATAGCCCCCACCCCCAGTGGTTGGTATGCATATAAGAGGTGTGCCTTAGGCAGTTTTTTACTGTCTTTAGGAAATGGATAACCCCAAAGAAGCAGTCCCTTATTTAAAAACTACAACAATAACAACAAAAAGCAGAATATAAAGGTATGATTAATACATTCACAGACAGTCCTACTTGTTTTGGCACTTTTCATCTTTTTTACTAACTCTTTAAGTGTCCATCTCCCTTTCTAGGTCTGTGAACAATGAGCACGGGGTCACATCTTACTCTTGTCACTGGTGGGTATTCAGCATATGCCTCTAAATTAATGAGCCAGTGTGTGTGTTTAGGCAAAATTGAGGGTAGGTATAGTCAGCCAAAAGAAAACAAGCAATCAAATAATAAAAACTGTGAGTCAGCTAGGCAAGAGAGTCAGCTTCTGTCCTGCTGCCCACTTTGGCTCTTCAGATACCACTGGGGCAAAAAGAAAGCCTCCCCCCACCCCTTTTGCAGCCTTCCCCCCATACCTGTATTCTCTCCAAAACTGCAAGAAAGGGAGTAGGTACGAATGAATAGGGAGACAGCCAGAGCTATCTTCTCAGTATTCCCTCCCCAAACACCAAACCTGCACTCCTTTCTCGGCCCTTTCCCCATTTGCTTGGTCCTATGAAATTCTAGCTTGGTCTCTGTGTTTTCTTTAGACAAAAGAGACAAGCTTGAGGACAGGCAAGCAGTGGGAGTCACTGTGTTAAAATCTTGACAGGCTCTTGGCTCATGTCCTTGTAAAATGAGGGAAATACATAAACTCAGGGAAAACTGAGCTTACAATTGTGCAGCTCCACCCTGTCTCCACCTCAGTCCTGTCCCTGACTATGGCCCTTCTACAAATGTTGGACCTCCAACTCCAGGAGGGGCTTCTCACTCTTGAGACAGATGGCATTCTCCCTTAAATGTGTATCTACTTTCTAAATAAACCTTTGTCTCTGCCTTTGCCAGACTCATGCTGAAATTCTTTGCTGCCCTTCTTGGAAGAGATCTCTTCTCCATGACAGACAGTTACTGAATTAGGCATGGTCCTGGCCACCCGCCTCCCATAGATGGCATGCCAATCACTGAACCTGTCACAGGAGAAGATATTTCTCTGAAGAATCGTCTGAGAAGTTTCCAGAGAAAGGGAGAACTTGACTCAGGGCCAGCAGGGTTCTTGCAGACATGACAGAAAAGAATTTTACCATGCACCAGTCAAAGGCAGAGACAGAGGTTTATTTGTGAAGTTGATACATATTCAAGGAAGAATGGGGGCTTATCTTAAGAGAGAGACCCCTTTGGGGAAAAGCAGGCTATCTCCAGAGAGACAGACAGCAACCTGTTGGTATGGGGTGTTAATATTTGCAGAGGGAGGATAGCTAGGGGCTGGTCTAGAGGTGGAGGCAGGGTAGAGCTACACAATTTTACACCCTCCTTTGCACATTGCCCTCAAAGTTGCAAGTGTTGGAGGGAGCCTTTCACATTTAGCGGTGTATGGCGCTGCTTTTGACACTTAGTATGTCTCTCTGTCTTCCCAAATTACTATCTCAAAATGACCAGTTTTGCAAACGAGAAAAGGTTTATTTAGGAGGCAGCCAAGCCAGAAGACAGATCAAGTCTCAGATCTCTCCCCCATAAGGTTTAGGGATATTTATGATAACGAAGCAGGGAGGTCGAAGGTACGGGGAGAGGTGATTGGAAGTAAGGAAAATTGAAGTAATCAGTGGTCTGTACACGTGGAATCAAATTTCATTGTCTTCATAGGACACATATTCAGAATGTGTTGTTGGTGGGGACAAAAGGACAGTGCAAGTAATAAATAATGGGTCAGACCAGAAAGATGGAGGCTGGTTTGAAAGGAAAAGTAATAAAATGTTAATACCTCTAGAGCACTTCCCCTTTTCCACCTGTTGCCAAGGTTACCAGCCTCCAGGGATTATTCCTCCCTGCAGGGAGTTGTAGGGGCTGTTAATGAATGCCTCCTAGGCTGCTCCCTTCTTGCCAGGACCCCTGATCCACTTCCTTCTGGCCCTTGGATCACTCCATCTTTTAGGTCAAGTAAGCAGGTTGTGAGGAAGTGAAGGCATGAGAACAAAGGAATTCTAAAGTGTGTAAAAGGGGCAAAACACACCCACTTCCTCAGACAACCAGCTCCTCTGCCCCAGGGGTCCTAGCCTTGCCTCACCCTCAGCCACTTGCAGGCCTTCTTGGGTGGGGCCCTCAGGGCAGAGCAGGACAGGGCTGAGCCAGAGGCAGCAGGAGCAATATGGGCACAGTGCAGGGTTGGAGAGGGGTTCAAACTGGCCGCCTTTTCAGTAGACAGCCCTGTGCTGAACTTCATTGCCAGCTCTAAGTTTGCCTCGAGAGTGGGGCCCTGAGGTCACTGTCCAAGCCCTTCCCCTGCTGGAATGGCCCTGGAAGCAGTAATGAGAGTGGTCCCCTGGGAACCAAGAAAGCCATCAGGCTGATGCCACCAGGTTATCTTGGGCAAACTCTTCCCTCTGCAGGACCTAAGGGGCCCATCTGCAAAACTGGGGGTGGCAGACAGCTGGATGAGGTAGCCCTGAGTCCCTACCCTCCCTAAAGACTTAAGAGTCTGTGACCCTCAGTGTGATATCTATGATTACCTTGAGCACTCCAAGTTTTAGCAAAGGGAAGACAGATTCTCCTGTGGCACATTAGTTGGCGGCAGAGCTGGGTGACTAGGTTGAGTCTCATCCTATATGCCCTGACTTCCCAAGAGGCCCATGAGGAAAGGTCTGGAGATGCTAGGCTCTCCATCCCAGGTTCTGAGAAACTGATGTGACTCCATTTTTGAGAAATCAGCTTCTACCTCAAGGCCTGTCCAGAGGGAGGGGGCATGACTCTTGTCCTTGGAAAAACCCACAGAAGGTTCTTAGGCACATACCCACCCTGCTGAGTTGTTTAACAAAAGGGATCTGTGGTGCTAGGTGACCCTGACTCAGTTAAGCTAGGTGAGGACCCATAGCAACCCCCTAGCAACCACCAATCAGCAGGAGACAGGAAAAATATCTGAAATGTCAGGTGACCTCCCAGTAGTTTCCCTGATGTATAACATGATTAGGCAACCCTGCAGTTTGGCATAGAGACTCTTGCAACCCTTCCGGGCCTAAACCAATCAGTTCAAATGTATCCACCATTTGAATTCACCCACTACCCTTACCCAACTTGTTCCGGCCAGTGAATGTGCTCATCAATGTTAAGAATTGTTGTTTGATTTTCCCGCGGTATAAAATGATTTTCTGTGTGATGTTGTGATGCATAGTGTATCCCCCCAAAACCTATAAATTCTCACTAACTAAGGGTTGGGACTCACTACTCAGGACCGCTGTACTGTAAACGGTTGAGAGTCCAGGCGCGAGCCTGCAATAAAGACTCTTGTGTAATTGCATCAGATTCGGCTCCTGGAGGTCTATTGGGGTCCCACGAATCTGGCATTACGGTTCTAGGAGCTTGTGGGCACCTGGTAGCCCTGCAGGCGTGGGGGCCATTTCTTGGCTCTGGCCCAGGGATGGCAGAGTTTCCTGGGTAGGTGGACAGTGGGCCCCATAACTGGTCCCCTATAACACCCCTTGCCTTATCCATGGGCCAAGGATTGGGTGGGACATGTCTGAGAATCAAGGGCACATTCAGCAGAAATGAGAAGGGGGCAAAAAGGGAAGGGGGTGCAGCCCAGTTGGGTGCTCTCAACTTGGCAAGGAGTCACAAGACTGGCCCAAGGCTTAGTGTAGAGGGTATGGTGGAGGACGTCAAAGGAAGGAATGTTCTATGTCCCACTTAATGCTCAAGAAGCAATGAGCCTGATCCAAGGGTCTTTCTTAAGGAAATCCTAGGAATCCTAGGCTGGGGGCAGGGGGCGGACACACCTAAAATCTTCATCCCAGAGCAGGAAGTCTTTGCCTTTGGAAAGGCCATGTCCTCTTTTGAGAATCTGAGGGAAATTACATCCTTTTCTAGTGGGGAAACTGAGGACCAGATTGTCAAGGAGATGTGTCACATCTAGCTTAGGACTTAAAAGGCCCTTGCCTGAGACTGAGTGAGGCCCTGTATACCTGAAGGCAGGGAGCCAATGAGTGCAGACCTGAACCAGGCAGGATGGCAGGGGGATAGGCAGGATGGCAGGGGGACAGCCAGCGGGGCTGGAGGAGGCAGCATGAACTCCTCAGAGACTGGGGCCTGGCCTTCTGGGCCCCGCTTGGAGCTGGACTCCCTCCAGCACTCCCCCACCCAGGCAGTTCCATGATGCACATCCAGGCCTTGGCCCAGGCTCCTGGACCACCTCTCTCCTCCCTCACTCAGATCCAGTTTATTGGGAGGGCTGTCCTTTGGGAATGAGCTTGGGAGCCTCTGGCTTCCCCACTCGGCCTTTCCCCCTGTTGGTCAGCAGGGTTGAGCCATCCCTACTGCACACACAGGTTCACAGGCACTAAAACCTGGGCACAGGGACTCCTCCCCTCTTTCTCTGCCATGTGCCCATGAACTTGGGCTTCCCAGACAGAGGAAGTGAGCAGGAATAAGATTTGAGAAAAGCCTTAAGCCCCAAAAGGACTTGAGCCCAGGGAGATAGATATTGGGACAGGGAAAGGGGATGAGAAGTGTTGGAGTTCAAGCCAGGGCAGGCGGGTGGGGCTGGGCCTGGGCTTCCCAGGAGAGGTTGAGGAGGAAAGGAAGAGGGAAGAGCAGTCTTGTCGTGGGACTTTGTGGTCTGGAGACTTGGAGACACATCCTGCATCATAGGTCACTCACCTCCTAAAGTTGGTCAGAAAGGATAAGGGGCTGGGCGAACACACCCCCGAGGATGAGCTCATACCAAACATGTGCATACTCTCTCTCTCCTCTCTCTCTCTCTCTCACACACACACACACACACACATACACACACACACACCCTAGGGACATGCATCTGACCCCTTGGGTGACATCCTTTTGCCTCCACCTTTATCACACAAGATGGTTTCACCCAGATACTAGTATGGAAAGAAGCAGTATAGTTTGTCTGTCCTGATGCTTCATGTGGCAAGATGATATGGGGTCCTTGATACAAATTCAGAGAGCCCCACAACCACTAATAGTACTCTGGAAATTCTGACATGGTTGGGTCACCCAACTAGTGGAGAAAATAACCATAAGTCATTCCAGCTGCATCCATTGCTTGCCTGCTGTGCACTAGATGAAACACCTCAACTCCTCCTCCAACAACCTACTACGAAGGTGATATTATTCCCAGTCCCAAGATCACACTCTGGAGACTAACAGACACACGGTTTGATGTGCCCCCTGCCCAACACTCTGGGGCCTGCAGACTCAAAATTCCTGAGTCTACCCCAGGGACAGGACCAGAACCAGCACCTGATGCACCCCAGGGGGAAGGGACCAGGGTGGGACACAGTTGCAGGAGAGATGCAGGATGAATGCCCCCACCCTCCCACATCTGGGGAGGAGGCGCCCAGGAGGGGGCTCCAGACTGACTCAGGCTGGCTCACCTCCCACTAGAGGGCTGGGCCAGACTTGGTTTTCAAATTCCTGGGCAGCTGGCACCCCCTGTAGTCAGACAGGGATGCTGCAGGACAGGGCTTGCTCCATCCCTAGTGCTAGCTGGGGGTTTTCTCTCCTCCCATCTCCAGCCCTTGCCAGGAAGCCAGCCAGGTCAGTCACTGTGATTATTACTGTTGCCACATTTTAAGGATGAGAGAAATGACAAGTGTCTTGCTCAAGGTCAATGAGCTAGACAATGTTGGTTCCCTAGCTTGGGTTCTCAGAGAGCAAGGATCTTTCCCTTCCAAGAGGGCTTTGTTCCAACCCCTCAGAGCCTCCCTACATCCCCAGGAAACAGCGCTTCTCTAAACCTAGAACAAACAGACAGAGCAGCCATAGGAAGAAGTAAAAACTATTTACAAATGTACAACAGGAATGGAAGTCTTAGCACTCCCAATAGGGGAGTGATTGAGGGCTCAGCTACGAGAGGCCTCCACATGGATGCTCAAAAGGTGAAGTTCAGATGTCCTGGTATCCAGCAGTGTGAATGGTTGAGTGAGAGGCTCGTGGATGGGAGGCCAAGTCTTCTCTGTGGGCTTTTTGCTGCGGCATCGGGCTGATGGAAATCTAAACACATAAGTCAATACATGGGTGTTCATTCTAGCTTCTACCCTGCAGTTCACAGTCATGGCTCGGGGCCCCAGGAGACAGGACAAAGGAGAGGGCTGGTACCCCAAGTAATGCAAGGGCCCTTGGTGGGCACCATGGGTTATCTACCCTACTGCACTCCTAATGCTCCACTTCATACATTTCACATGGGATTTCAAGTACAAATTTCCATAAAAAAAAAAAAAATAAAGAGCCAGGCACAGTGGCACATGACTATAATTCTAGTGGCCTGGGAGGCTGAGGCAGGAGGATCACAAGTTCAAACCAGCCTCAGCAAAAGTGAGGCACTAAGTAACTTAGTGAGAACCTGTCTCTAAATAAAATACAAAATAGGGCTGGGGATGTGGCTCAGGGGTCGAGTGCCCTGAGTTCAATTCCCTGTCCCCCTCCCCCCCAAAAAAGAATCTCCTTTAAAACATAAATTACTAGTCTCAGTCCTCATTAATAACTGAGGAAACTGAGGCCTAGAAAGGTAAGGGACTGGCCAAGGCCAACTAGCAAATTAGTGGTGCAGTCTTTTCTCTTTGTCTATTCAGCAACACCTGGGAGTACTCTGAAACCTGGAACCCGCACACTCAGGTTCATATTTCCGTTCCTTCAGCTCCATGTGCTTCAGCTTCAGGGCCAGCCCAACCTCAGGAGCCTCCCCCAACACATGTGTGACCCACAGACATCCTTCTCCCAATGCACACCCACTATTCCTCACCTCCTGTAAAGCTGCAGCCTCGCCACTCCCTGGGGGGCCCTGCCCATGTGTTGGAGATGTGGGCCCAGGGAGCTCTGTGGGACGGTGTTGACGGGAATATTGTGGCGAGAACCGTGTGTGCACTGGGTCCCCTTGCTCAGGGTCCCACTCCGTGCCTTCCGCCTGCTGCATCCAAGTAGCTGCAGACATGTACCTGGGGCGTGATAGACCAAATGCAGGGAGTCACTACCCACCTTGGCCTGGTCCCCCTGACCACCCTCACCCTCAGCTTGGAAAGCACAGAGCCCAGGGTTCCCAGCCAGGAGTCTCATCCAGGCTGCATTTCCCCTCTACTCCATTTCTTAGGGCAAGAACCTAGAAGGGCAATGAATAGGGACGTTCCCAGAGGCTCCCAGAGTGCCCTGGAGAAAACCCCAAAGGAAAGGACAATGGGTGACAGGGCCTGGGAGCTGGGGTCAGGGACCAAAGAAGAAAACCCAGCTTTATCTCACCCCACTCCCACCAGCCCCAGAGATCCACCACTTGAGCCTTCAGTTTACCAACTCACTTGGGTCCCACTGGCATACAAATGGTCAAATACCAGTTGTTGGCACAGCCCTGGTCGAAGGGGTTGTTGTTCCGGAGTGATTTGCCCTGGAGGGAGATGGGGATGGGAAGAGGAGCTCAGAATCAGCAGGACTGGGCAAGGCCATCTCCCAGTGACTCCTCCTAAGTCAGTCAGCTTAGCCAGGGCTCAGCCCAGGCCTGGAGCAAGATTCTAAGGGCAGGGGAGCCCAAGAGTGACCCAGGGCCTCCTGCCTTCCTATGCTCCTAGGAAGAGTGACCTCCCTTGACCCACTTGTGAGCAGCTCTCCGCAGACAGTGCTGACACTGCACTCCTTTCTCCTGCCTTCTCAGGGCTCCTCATCATCCTGTGCCTCCCTGTGCAAGATCCTTGTTCTGTCTCCATTGGCCACACCTGTCCTCTTACCTCATCCTTCCACACACCCCCCTTTTTAAAAAAAAATATTTTTTAGTTGTTGATAGACCTTATTATTTTTTTTTAATTTGTATGGGGTGCTGAGGATCAAACTCAGTGCCTCACACATGCTAGGCAAGTTCTCTGCCACTGAGCTACAACCACAGCCCCTTTCAGATACCTTTTAAACTCTTCCTTGTGCTGCTCATTTGCTCCAAAGACAATGTCACCACCCCACTCCCACTTCATTTCCCCACCTCTCATTTTTTTTTCTAAAATTATGCCTTAACTGAATTTCACTATCAGGGAGGACAGGGGCAGTGGGGAGGCCCCATCATAGTTTCCTAGTCAAAAATCACATGGCCCAGGAAAATCTGGGCTGAAGGCCTTCAGTACACAAAGCAGTAAAGGTCAAGCTCAAAGTAAAGGCAGACCACAGGGCTGATGAATAAGGGCCAAGCACAGAGTCTCAGGTGGGAGGAGAACCAGATATGGCAGTGGTGGGCTTGGGACTAAAAGGATGGGAGGTGATGAGCAGGTAGGCTCCTCTGTCTGTTCACTGTCTCGGGGTCTGCAGCGTCCCCTCCCCCACTGATGCTGCCCACCAGTCTTACTGAAAGAGCCTTTAGTCAAGAGATTGCCATACTAAAGGAATCCCAGGGCAGAGATGCCCACCCCTATCATTCCTATTCAACACTAAAAAGAAAAAGCAATAAAGATACACAGATTGGAAAGAAGGTAATGAAACTGTTCTTCACAGATGACAATTTTCTATGTAGAATGTACAACAGCCACAAAATGCTGAGGGAGAACTCAGTGGTTGAGCACCCCTGATTCAACAACTAGTCCTAGAAAAACAACACTAAGGACTCCTGCTCTTGGGAAGATGCTATGAAGAAAATGGAATGACAAGTCACAGATTGCAAGAAGAGATGTGCAAAACCTAGATCTGAATCTGATGTAGAAAACTCTTAAAACTCAATAAGAAAACAACCGTTTTTTCAAATGGGCAAAAGATTGGAGTAAACGCTTTTGGGGGGAGTGGGTACCACGGATTGAATATAGGGACACTCAACCACTGAGCCACATCCCCAGTCCATTTTTTTGTGTGTATTTTATTAGAGACAGGTTCTCACAGAGTTGCTTAGTGCCTCGCTTTGCTGAGGCTGGCTTTGAACTCGGAATCCTCCTGTCTCAGCCTCCCAAGCTGCTGGGATTACAGGTGTGCGCCACTGTGCCCTTCCAGGAGTAAACATTTTACCAAAGACCTAATGAAGGCCAAACAGACATGAAAATAGGCTCAACATCATTACTCATTAGGAAAACACAACCTGGAACCTTAATGAAATACTACGACTCATTTAATAAGACAGGTTTGATTAAAAGACAAAACAAAATAACAAAGGACAGTGTGAGGGGCTGGGGTTGTGGCTCAGTGGTACAATGCTTGCCTAGTGTGTGTGAGGCACTGAATTCGATTCTTAGCACTGCATATAAATAAATAAAAGGTCAACTGATACCTAAAATATATTTGAAAAAAAAAAGTGTGAAATGTTGGTGAGGATGTG